>NW_027361682.1:9775000-10975000 GCF_039654945.1 Dendrobates tinctorius | reverse complement strand
CGGTAAAAATGTTGTCCTTCCTTGGCATCGAAATTGACACGGTAGCTATGGTTTTTTGGTTACCAATCGAAAAGATTCAAAAACTGGTTGATTTGATCGAAGGTTTCATGGCAGTGAGGAAGGTTACCCTGTTGCAAATACAATCATTGCTTGGTTTGTTGGTTTTCGCGAGCAGAGTCATGCCGGTAGGCAGAGTGTCCTCGCGACGGCTGCCGCTGGCTACGAAAGGAGCCTCCAGCCCCCACCACAGGGTGCGGGTTACATGGGCTATGAAGGCGGATTTGGAGGTGTGGCTTTCCTTTTTGCATACATTCAACGGTCACACTTGTTTCATGCTACCGTGCCGGATGGCGCGGGAATTGAATTTGTTTGCAGCAGGGGATGTAGTTGGGGGTTTCGTGGCAGGTTTTGGGAATCGGCGGTGCAGGGAGGATTGGCCGGAGTTTTGGTTTCGGTCAGGTTTTTGCCATGACAGGACCCTATGAGAGATTTTTCCAATCGTGGTCTTGATTGAGTTGTGGGGTGAGTTGCTGTGCAATCAGGAAATTCAGTTGGGGACTGTTAACCCAGGGGTGTCACACTGTATCAATCATATGTCGTCCAGGTCCTTGCCGGTTTTGGGCCTTCTGCGTAGGTTGGCTCTGCTATGTTTGGGGTTCAACATTTGGCTTTGGGTTCAACTTGTGCAGGACCATGATGGTTTTTCTTTTAACCGCTCTAATTTTCTGCCTTTCAGGTTTCCACGGCTCATGGCCACAATGTACTTCCGATGGATTTCAGTTGCCCGTCGGTCCTATGGGATGTGGTCGGGAACAGTTGATGTCCCTTGTTCGTTCCTCTGTGTCCCAATCGACATGGCGAGCATATGGTAAGGTATGGATGGAATGGTGTCAGTTGGTGGGCAGGAGGCTGGTTCAGGTGTGTGAGAATTCCAGATTGCAGGTTACGATTGAATACTTGTGTCAGCTAACTAAGATGGGTCTATCGGGCATGTCAGCGCAGCAGCGTTTGTCAGGGGTTGCTTTCATTTTCAGCTATTAGGATGGTCTGACGTTACGAAATGTTTCATTGTTAGGCAGGCTATGAAGGGTTGGAGGAGGGTTCAACCTAGTGGTGAGTGTCGGCACCCTGTGTCGTTAGCCCTTCTTAAGTCAACTCATAGCTATGACAGATGAGGTGTGCAGTTCTGTTTTTGAAGCAGCTCTGTTGGCGGCTGCTTTTGGTTTAGCAATTTTTGGGGCCCTAAGGGTTGGGGAATTGGTTTCTCGTTCGAAGTTCGATTTGGGGTGCGGTTTGCGGTTCGAGGACGTGGTTTGTTTTTTTTTCGGGTCGGTTCGCATGAGAATTCGTAAGTCAAAGAATGATCCATTGAGTCGGGGTTCTTGGGTTTTGCTACATGCTGCCACATCCTCGAGGTGTCCGGTCGCTTTACTTAAGGCATAGGGAAAACTCACTGCGTGGAGAAACATGTGATGGTGTCTCCGCAGTTTTGGATGTTGATCGCCATGAGTTCATTCATCCTCATTTTTCACAGTCTTCTACTAGGCATTGCTCCTACTGGCCAGTTTCCTACTCCACACTGATGAGGGGCAACACCCTGAAACAGCTGTCTGTGGATGGATACCATGTTTTGGCATAGGTGGTTTCCTTCATTGGAAACTGCCCTTCCCGTGGTTGTTCCTTCCCAGAGAAATACCTGGCTAGTCATTGCTTGCGTTGAGAAACATGTGATGGTGTCTCTGCGGCTTGTGTTTTGCATGGGTATTTGTTAGGGCCCACGACTTCGCTGCCACACAGGAGGATTGGGGTGATGATGGCATTGAAGGTTTTTAGCCAGAACCTCACTTGAGGCTTCAGATGGTAGAGTTTCCTTCAGATGGCATAGAAGGTTTTGGATTTGCATGCCTTGTTCTTTAGCGTCTATATGACTTGTTTGAAGCTCCTTGATGGGTGAATTTCCTGTCCCAGGTAGGTATTTGTCTATTCCTGTAAGAGCACAGTTGTTTAGCACAAATGAAGGTTGCTCGCCTGATCTTTTCTTTCTCCTCTGGAACACCATGATGTTGGTTTTGTTTGTATTGATTGGTAGTGCCAAGTGGAGCTGAATTCCTCCAAGATTTTCAGGTTGTCTAGGAAGCCTTTCTTGGTTGGTGACAGCAGCAGTAGGCCATCTTCATACAGTAAGAATTTCACCTGGGCGTTATGGAGTGTGAGACCTGGTGTTGTGGAAGATTCCAGAGCAGTGTAATTGACTCCGAGGCTCTGCTGGAAATAACCCTCCTGATAACCCTCACACTGCAACGGTTCTCGGTGTAGGAGCTTTTGATGACATCATAGGTCTTTCCTCCTATTCCGCTCTCTAGCAGTTTCAGGGACTGTCACGGGTGTCATACTGAGTCAAAGGCTTTTTTAATGTCCATAAAACAGGCATATGTCTTTCAAGCTTTGTGTTGTGGACGTGGCTCTGAATGAGGCTGTGAAGGTTACAGATGTGGTGAGTGGGGCGGTGGTTTAATATAAACTCTGCTTGGCTTTTGCTCAGTAATTGTGCTTGGTAGAGTTGAGCGACTTTTGGTTTTTTAGGGTCGAGTTTCGTTTCGTGAAACCCGACTTTTCCAAAAGTCGGGTCGAGCAAGATCGTCCGATTATAGGGAAAAGTCGGGGTCGTCCCGAAACACGAAACCCAATGTAAGTCAATGGGGAATAAAAGTCGGCAGTGAGAGGAGGACAGGAAACACACCTACAGTGCCCATTTGAATGCCAAAAGCATCAATTCTTCTTACTTAAGCTTGTCAACCTTAATTAACTTCATAATACAAGTTACGCACTGAAAAATGGGGGTTATTTGGCTAAAGTTGTGGGGGGGGGAGGGCTGGCTCCAGGTTTTCAGTGCCCTGGGCGAAAGAGCGCCCCTTTAACACATACCACAACTCATCATGCTCCGATACGGCAGAGAAATAGCGGTATAGTACAATGAAAAATACTTCACTTTTTACATCTCATGACAAGGCCCATCTATTTCTCCATACAGAATCATTGGTCCCATATAATGTTTAAAACAGTATATGATGAGCTCCACATAATGCTACAGTATATGTTGGTCCCCATGGATGAAGCTCCACTGTCTTATGGGCCCAAATAATGCTCCAAACATAATGGGCCCCATTTCTAATGCTCTAGTGTATAATGGGCCCTGTAAATGCTGCTCCAGTGTCTGATGTCCACCTTTGGAATGTTCCAGTGTATGGTGGGCCCCATCTATCATTCTCCAGAGTATAGTGCTCCCCAAAAATTGCTGTCCCAACATTGAAAACAATCAAATAAGTCTCCTCGCTAGGGAATCCCTGTACTAGTCTGGACTCCTCGTCGTCCCCATCTTCCATCTCACTGCACAGTATTTCAACCTTGCAAGTGCTGTGATCCTGAGCAAGCAGGGGGGGCCCACTCGTTGGCGACGGCACTGGCACAGGGCCTCTGATAGTACGGTGGTGTGTCTGATGGCGGGTGGGCCGAACCTGCACTTTCATCTGCAGCTTCCTCTTTGTCACCGTGTAAGATGGAACTGTATATGGGAAGGGTAACCTGAGTTTCATCAGGGTCAGATTCAGGCCGTGTAGCGTGCGAGGGGAATGTAGTGGTCTGGGTCAATGTACCAGCAGATTCATCGAGCAGTGGCTGGGCATCAGTGCACTTGTGTCGCCCCCAGGAGTACGGTCGCCACAGTGGCATTACCTTCTTCCTAGGGAGTGTGATGTCATGCTTGGGAGCAACGAACTATCTCTCTAGCAGGTTAACTGATTGGGCGGCGTTATTCCCACGAGTCATGACCCTCCAAACAGCGTTCATGAAGGCAAAGTGTTTGTTTTACGTGGGCAGTATGGTTGCAAAGCTGAACCTTAAAGGAATGTCCAGAAGGGCACCACCAGGAGTGGAGCCTACGGTTAAATTCGACTCCACCTGGGAAACCTCAACCATGCCAACTACAGAACAGATGCACACATTGCAAGCTTAATTCCGTTAACGAACGAGACTCCGTCATGCCCCGCGGTCCGAGTCCGGCTTACTAGAGGGACACGTGAGGCTCTGGCACATGAGCTTGGCCAATAACTGGTGTGTCATGCCCTTACATGTCCGTGGCTGCATGTGCGCTACACTGAAAAGGCCAGCGTTTGTCGCTTACAGGTGCAGATAACCCGCTGAACAACGTTAGTGATGGGGATCACTGATTACAATTATTACCCGCGAACAATGATTTCCCAGTAAGTGCAGGTCAACCGCAGTTCCGGAATTAGGCCTAACCGTCATTCCTGAAAAAATGAAAAACTTACGTATGCAAACCACAGGTGCTGTAGCTTGCTTAACAGCTCGCCAGCCGTTCTCACGCCCAGTATGGATTACACGTGATTGCACAAAGGTGAGAAAGGGTACCGTATCCCCAGATAACATGTATGGATAGTGTACACATTCAAAATATATGTCTATACATCAGGAGGCAGGCCCAGTATGGATTGCACGTGATTGCACAAAGGTTAGAAAGGGTACCGTATCCCCAGATAACATGTATGGATAGCGTACACATTCAAAATATATGTCTATACATCAGGAGACAGGCTCAGACGGTGTTAAGCCCAGTATGGATTGCACGTGATTGCATAAAGGTGAGAAAGGGTACCGTATCCCCAGATAACATGTATGGATAGCGTACACATTCAAAATATATGTCTATACATCAGGAGGCAGGCTCAAACGGTGTCAGGCACAGTATGGATTTGACGGCCAAGACTACACAGCGGAGGAGCAGGGAGAGGTAAAGATTGCAAATGCTGGGGCCCTGCCCAAGCAAGGGGGGCCCACTCGTGGGCGTCGGTACTGGCACTGGGCCCCTCATAGTACGGCGGTGTGTCTGACGGCGGGTGTGCACCACCACCGTCAGAGACACTTGATTGCACTATGAGGGACCCTGTGCCAGTGCCCGCGCCCAAGAGTCGGCCTACCCACCTGTCCAGGGCAACGGCACTCGCACGGTGTCGTGCGCTAGGTGGTGACCCCGGCCATGGGGGGGGGAGGAAGCACAGTTAGGGAGTTTTAGAAAGTGGCATATGTTGATGTTGGACATTCAGCTGATGCAAAAGGTGAGATAGGTCAAGTCCCAGGAAGAGGTGGACCAAAGCAAGCCATTTTTCTGTCACCCTATGTGTCATCAGGGGAAGGTGGGACAAAATCCTTGGAAACCCATGCATGGTTCATTTTAATGAAGGTTAGATCATCCACATTTTGGGTTGACAGACGGGTCCTTTTTTCTGTCAGGATTGATCCAGCTGCACTGAAGACTCTTTCCGATAGCACACTTGCAGCTGGGCAAGCGAGCTCCTGTAAGGCATATTGGGCCAATTCAGGCCAGGTGTCCAGTTTAGCGGCCCAATAGTCAAAGGGGAATGACCTGTGTGGGAGAACATCGATATGGGAGGAAAAGTAGTTTGTAACCATAGTTGACAACTGCTGTCTCCTGTCACTTTCCATCGATGCAGTATTACCAGTTGTGTGAGCGGTACTTGAAAAATCAGTCCACAACATTGTCATGAAACCCCTGTCTCCAACGCCACTTCTGCTGTGTGCACCACGAACACCTCTGCCAAGCTGCCCCCCGGCCCGTACGGCTCGTGTGAGAACCATCACCGCTGCTGTGTGCTGGGAATGCCTCAAGCAACCGATTTACCAGAGTTGCTTGTTTATTAGCCAATATTAGGTCAAGGTTCTCCTGTGGCATGATGTTTTGTAATTTGCCTTTATAGCGTGGATCCAGGATGCTGGCCAACCAGTAGTCGTCATCGTTCATCATTTTGGCAATGCGGGGGTCCCTTTTTAGGATCTGCAAGGCATAATCTGACATGTGGGCCAATGTTCCCGGTGTCAATGATGCACTGCGAGTGCTGGTTGGAGGAGCACTTTCTGGCAAATCCACATCCCTCCAGTCACGCACAAACCCTGTACCAGACCTTGCCACGGCAACATTTTCACTTGCCCCACGAGATGCATCCTCCTCCCCTAAGTAATCATCCCCATCATCCTCCTCCTCTTCTTCCTCCACCTCGTCCAGGAGAGGTCCCTGAGCAGACAATGGCTGAATGTCATCAAGGAATCCCTCCTCCTCATCAACATTGACTGCAGAAGCCTGCTCCTTAAGGTGCGTCAAAGTTTGCATGAGCAGACGCATAAGTGGGATGCTCATGCTTAGGATGGCGTCGTCTGCGCTTACCAGCCGTGTGCATTCCTCAAAACACTGAAGGACTTTACAGAGGTCTTTCAGCTTCGACCACTGCACACCTGTGAACTCCATGTCTGCTCTCAAAGTGCCTGGCCGTGTATCCTCCCACAAATGCATTATGGCCTGCCTCTGCTCGCACAGCCGCTCCACCATGTGCAGGGTGGAGTTCCACCTTGTTGCAATGTCGATAATGAGGCGGTGGTTGGGAAGGTGGAGCAATCGCTGCAGCTTCTGCATACGAACGGAGTGTACAGGCGACCGGCTGATGTGCGCGCACAGTCTTCGCACCTTCTGGAGCAGGGCTGTTAACTCCGGATAATTTTTGAGGAAGCACTGCACCACCAGGTTCAAGGTGTGAGCCAAGCAAGGTATGTGGCTGAGTTTTGAAAGGGCTATGGCTGCCACAAAATTACAGCCGTTATCACTAACTACCTTGCCTGCCTCAAGATGTACACTGCCCAGCCATGACTCAGTTTGTCGCTGAAAGTACTCGGCCAGCACCTCGGCGGTGTGTCTGTCGCCCAAACACATCATCTGCAACACAGCCTGCTGATGCTTTCCACTAGCTGCTCGATAGGGGGACACATCGTGTGCAACAGTGGCAGCTGCAGATGGAGTGCTCGTACGACTGCGCTCTGTGGACGAGCTTTCGCTTCTGGAGGAGGAGGAGGAGGGTCGAACGCCTACAGCCAACTGTTTCCTATACCGTGGGCTAGGCAGCACTGTCCCACCACTGCGTCCCCTGTGGACCCTGCATCCACCACATTAACCCAGTGCGCAGTGATGGACACGTAACGGCCCTGGCCATGCCGACTGGACCATGCATCAGTTGTGAGGTGCACCTTTCCGCTCACTGACTGCTTGAGTGCATGGACAATGCGGTCTTTCACATGATGGTGGAGGGCTGGGATGGCTTTGCGAGAGAAGAAGTGGCGACTGGGTAGGTCATAGCGTGGTACTGCATAGGCCATGAGTTCGCGGAAAGCTGCGCTTTCCACCAACCGAAAGGGCATCATCTCAAACGAGATTAGTTTGGCAATGTGGGCGTTCAAACCCAGTGTATGCGGATGAGAGACTGAGTACTTTCTTGATCTACTCATAGTGTCTGGGAGGGTGAGCTGGACTTGAGAGCTGCATATGGTGGAAGTAGCGGTGGACAGGGCGGACTGAGAGAGGCTTGATGATGGTGATGGAGTTGGTGTTCTTTCTGATGGCCTAGAATCAGTCTTTCGTTGATATAACAGTGGGATTCCCTGACTGCTGTGGCCTTGCAACGACACCTCAACATTTGCTGCTGTGCTAACCGGTGGGCTTACAGTGGGGGAAACAATGTAGCGTTGCTGACTACCTTCGTTGTGATCAGTTGCACATGTGGCACTTGAGGTTTGGTGTTGTGTCCACGCTTGCAAGTGCATGCTGGTTAAATGTCTAAGCATGCAACTGGTATTCAAATTTTTCAGATTTTTCCCTCGGCTAAAGGTCTTTGCGCACTTCTTACAGATAACCTTGGCCTGATCATGAGGATTTTGTTCAAAAAAGTGCCACACTGCACTCTTCCTACTTTGGCAGACATTTTGCGGCCTAGCACGCTGTGATCTTTTGACCCTCTGGACAAGCTGTCCAGCAACTCTTTTGATGTTTGGAACCTGTCTTTGGAGTGCTCCGGGCCTGCCAGATAACAGCTGTTGCGATGTCGATGTCTGCTGTGGATGCTCCTCATCTGAGCTATTGGAAGCAGCACCCTCTTCCCCCAATGGATGCCAATCTGGGTCAACAACTGGGTCATCCATCACCTCCTCTTCTATGTCATGTGCACCTTCCTCTGTGTCACCGTATATGGTGGTATAGTGTGCGGGAAGGTGCACCTGAGTCTCATCAGGGTCAGAATCTGGCTCTGTACACTGCGAGGACAATGTAGTGCTCTGAGTGAATGTACCAGCAGAATCATCCATCAGCGGCTGTGCATCAGTGCACTCCATGTCAGATTCATCTTGGCCTGGGTAATTCACCATTTCACTTGATAATCCAGGCATGGTATGTGAAAACAGCTCCATGGAGTAATCAGTAGTATGGCCTGCGTCATCCTTCAATCTTGGTTGGGGTGAAGGACACAAGGAAAGGTGTGGTTCATGAACATGAGCCTCCAATGACGACTCAGTGCTTTTACTTTTTACAACTGAAGAAGAGGAGGCGATAGAGCTGGAGGCTGAGTCAGCAATGTAAGACAAAACTTTTTCCTGATGCTCTGGCTTTAAAAGCGGTTTGCCAACTCCTAGAAAACTAAGCGTTCGAGGCCTTATGTAGCCAGACGATGACGCAGGCTCAACACCTCCTGCATTCGGTTCTATTTTGCTCTTGCCACTACCATCAGATCCACCACCAACACCATCATTACCAGCTGCCAACCCCCGCCCATTTCCACGGCCTCTTCCACCAGCCTTCCTCATTTTTGGTAGAAATGTAGACAAAATCCAACAAACTATATAGTAATGTAAAACAAGGTACAAGGTGTCTATAGGACAGGGGAGATTATGAATTTCTGCAGACACTTGTGGACACTGGACACTTATGGATTGTGTGAGGCCCACTGAGTATCTGAGCGCTCTGTCACAGGCTCGATGGCAGAGCTGTGACCAAAGTGACTAGAGGATAAGGGAGATTTTTAATTTCTGCACACACTTGTGGACACTGGACACTTATGGATTGTGTGAGGCCCACTGAGTATCTGAGCGCTCTGTCACAGGCTCGATGGCAGAGCTGTGACCAAAGTGACTAGAGGATAAGGGAGATTTTTAATTTCTGCACACACTTGTGGACACTGGACACTTATGGATTGTGTGAGGCCCACTGAGTATCTGAGCGCTCTGTCACAGGCTCGATGGCAGAGCTGTGACCAAAGTGACTAGAGGATAAGGGAGATTTTTAATTTCTGCACACACTTGTGGACACTGGACACTTATGGATTGTGTGAGGCCCACTGAGTATCTGAGCGCTCTGTCACAGGCTCGATGGCAGAGCTGTGACCAAAGTGACTAGAGGATACGGGAGATTTTTAATTTCTGCACACACTTGTGGACACTTATGGATTGTGTGAGGCCCACTGAATATCTGAGCGCTATGTCACAGGCAGAAATTGGCTAGTGTATCACAAACTACAAGGTGTATGTAGAATTGGGCAGAATTGGAATCTCCCTAGAGTGCAGGTCTGCAAGAACAGAACATGTCCTCGACTTATTCTCACAGAGTGACTCACTGATAGCTTCACTGTGGCTGTGATAACAGCCGTTACACGGTACTGTGTGAGGAGCGTACACCGCTGTATGGTGTGAAAAAATGCACGCTCAGTACCTCAGCAGGACAAAAAAAAAAAATTGTGATTGCTATTAAAAAAGCAGTTTGCGGAGCAGTGGGTAAACAGCAATGCAGGAATGTCAGGAAGCCTTAGAAGGCAGCCCAACAACCAACACCACTGATACACCACTATATAGCCTCCCCTTGCACTGCACAGTGACTGGTGTGTTGTACAGGCAAAATCGCTAGCAGCAGAAGCAGTTTTTTTTTCTTCTCAGCAGGACAAAAAAAAAAATTGGGATTGCTTTTAAAAAAGCAGTTTGCGGAGCAGTGGGTAAACAGCAATGCAGGAATGTCAGGAAGCCTTAGAAGGCAGCCCAACAACCAACACCACTGATACACCACTATATAGCCTCCCCTTGCACTGCACAGTGACTGGTGTGTTGTACAGGCAAAATCGCTAGCAGCAGAAGCAGTTTTTTTTTCTTCTTCTCAGCAGGACAAAAAAAAAATTGGGATTGCTTTTAAAAAAGCAGTTTGCAGAGCAGTGGGTAAACAGCAATGCAGGAATGTCAGGAAGCCTTAAAAGGCAGCCCAACAACCAACACCACTGATACACCACTATATAGCCTCCCCTTGCACTGCACAGTGACTGGTGTGTTCTTCCCTGCCTAACGCTCTCCCTACAAAATCAGCAGCAGCAGCAGCTCTCTCTATTCTGAGATCAGCATGAGTAACATGGCGGTCGGCATGCACGCCCTTTTATACCCCCTGTGACGCCCACCAAAGCAAGCCAATCACTTGCATGCCCTTCTGAAAGATGGTGGTGACCCGTGCCTATGTCATCACGTTGCCCACAGTGTCCGTGGATCCTGATTGGCTGAAAAAGAGTGCAAAACAAACTTTTGAAACGCGACTTTGGCGCGTAAGTCGCCGACCTCGTGGCCGACCTCATCCTAGGGTCGGGTTTCGTTTCATGAAACCCGACTTTGCCAAAAGTCGGCGACTTTTGAATTTTTTCGACCCGTTTCGCTCAACTCTAGTGCTTGGTAAGGAAACTGAGAATCCTCTTGTTCCTCTTGTTCAGGATGCTGTTGAACAGTTTCCCAGGTTGCTGCTGACACATATGCCTCTGTGGTTGGCATGATCATACCTGTCCCCACTATTGTGGATGGGTGTGATGAGGCTTTGGTTCTAATATTAAACAGTTTAATCATTGTAGCCTGGATTTCTGGTGGACTGTACTTCAGCACTTCAGGTGGGATTTCATCCAGGCCACTGGCTTTTATACACCTTATGGGAGAGATTCACTCTTTAACTTCCTGTAATGTAATTGGTATATAATAATAATAATAATCTTCATTTTTATATAGCACTAACATATTCTGCAGCACTTTACAGTTTGCATACATTATGGTTATGGATTTTTTTTTAACTTTTTCCTCCATTGCCTTTAGTACTGTTATGTTTTTCTGTTCTTGGCTTAGTCCTTCCTTCAGGATGTCTTTATAGAGGTCTCTGAAGTACTGGAGCCAGATGCTGACATTTTGGATATGGATGTTGCTTTTCTTGCTTTTTGTGCCCCTGTGGTTCCATAGTTCCCAGAAGTAGTTGTCTTGGAGGGCGTCTTGGTGTTGGTTAACTTTGATAGAGATGTAACTCTTCCTTCTGAGCATGGTTTTGTACTGCCTTTGTATGGCGTCATAGGCATCCATCAGACCCGGGTGTTTGGGGTCTCTATTTTTCTTTTTTGAGGCTGTTCTTAGGTTCTTCCGTTCGACTTTACAGTCTCTGTCAAACCAACCGTTGATCTGCTTTTCTGGCCATGTTGTAGAATGTATCATTGCAGTCTTTTCTAGCTTATCTATCTATTTTCTATTATCTATCTATTTATCTATCTATCTATCTAGCATCTATCCATCCATCTGCTTTATTATCTTAATGTACCAGGTTGCTAATGCAGCGATTCAACTATTACGTCCAGAGAATTATTTTTCCATTTTCCTTATACCGTGTTTAGCATATGTGTAAGATTTCCCTAGCAAAAAAAGTCAAATATTTCTCCATCCTCTGAACTTTTTTTCATGGATTATTTAACTATTTAACTGTTTAATGTAAACAGTTTTTATTTTCATTCCATATGAACCCGGTATAATCTTTGGCCAGTCGTGATATAATTGACTCAGACTATGTCTGGAAGGTTACGTTTACTCACCAGAACCTTTTCTGAGAAGCAAAACTCATAAAGTCGATTCCCATCGTGTGATAATAACACCAGGAGGCCTCGGTGGAGCCAATATAATAATACTAAATGGGTAGCAAAACAATAAATGAATCATTACAACTACTGCACTAAAATTCCCAGAAGTCTGTTGCATAATTGCTACTCAAGAAATAATGTAGTTACCTGATAAAAATAGCAAATATTAACATAACTGCAAAACACATGGGGAATTATCACCAAACAGTTTTTGTGCACTGTCTAGTACCTGTCTCATGAAAAATAGAAATAATTAATTTATAGCCCTGATATAGCAAAATATAATAGCTATGAGAATTCAAAATACATTATAGAACATGTGGGTAGTAAGACATTGAATTCTGATTAAACTGATTAAGTGGTTGACCAGTTCTGTGGTACAGTGATGGGGACCAACATGAACCATTAAATTCTTGTACCTTTTGACATTATCTCCAGTATACCTCAGCTTTAAATGATTAGTAAATTAATTTATTCTATACTCATTAGACTGATCTCTGGAGATCTAAAATTAGGGGACATTGACCTCATTAGTCTGTGCCTACGGGACCCATGGCAGTCACACTTTAAGCTTGGATTATTTTAAATGCATTTAAAGTAATTAACCTGACATCTAAACCATAATGCTGATTAATGATGAAAACTTGGAAATGGAAAGTTCTTGTTTTTATTATCTGATAAACTTTGCAGTTCAGACAAATTGTAGTTTATGTCTGCACCGAATAGCTTTATCTTCTAACAGATTTATCACCAAAATATAATACAATGATTTGTTAAATAAGTGTCCAGAAATGTTATGGATTCAGAGATTTAATTTACATCAGTTATCCTGCTTAGGCTACTTTCAGACTTCAGTTTTTTAAATCCGCCGGATTATCTGTTGAGGCTGGAGATGGTGCAGGAGAGGGAGAGAGCGAGAAAGTCTTCGGGCATGCGCAGTGGAAAAAAGCGGTCCGGCGCTGTCAAAAAAAAAAGTTGCAGGGAACGTTTTTTGCAGACTCCGGACAGGCATTTTTTGCCGTATTCGGCAAAAGCCGGACACACCGCATGGCCATCAGGCACAATGCGGCGATAATGCTAGTCTATGGGAAAAAAGCCGGATCCGGTGGCCACCGGCGTCGGATCCGGCTTTTACATTTTTCGCTGCATCGCGCCTGATGCTTAAAACTGATGTGTGAAAGTAGCCTTATTGAGGTAAAACATATGCAATGATAAGAACGGTGTAAAACATTCCTCCATATAGCAAGTGCAAGCTGACAATATGTACAAAATTTTAACTGCAATCACACTCATCATCCCTTAGAATAGTGATTAGATTATTGGACAGCCAATACTGTATATTCTACACCTATATACAAGAATATAACTACTATAACACTGCCCCTATACACAAGAATAGAACTACTATAATACTGTCCTTATGTACAAGACTATACAGTTGTGGCCAAAAGTATTGACACCCCTGCAATTCTGTCAGATAATACTCAGTTTCTTCCTGAAAATGATTGCAAACACAAATTCTTTGGTATTATTATCTTCATTTAATTTGTCTTAAATGAAAAAACACAAAAAGAATTGTCCTAAAGCCAAATTGGATATAATTCCACACCAAACATAAAAGAGGGTGGACAAAAGTATTGGCACTGCTCGAAAAATCATGTGATGCTTCTCTAATTTGTGTAATTAACAGCACCCGTAACTTACCTGTGGCACCTAACAGGTGTTGGCAATAACTAAATCACACTTGCAGCCAGTTGACATGGATTAAAGTTGACTCAACCTCTGTCCTGTGTCCTTGTGTGTACCACATTGAGCATGGAGAAAAGTAAGAAGACCAAAGAACTGTCTGAGGACTTGAGAAACCAAATTGTGAGGAAGCATGAGCAATCTCAAGGCTACGAGTCCATCTCCAAAGACCTGAATGTTCCTGTGTCTACCGTGCGCAGTGTCATCAAGAAGTTTAAAGCCCATGGCACCGTGGCTAACCTCCCTAGATGTGGACGGAAAAGAAAAATTGACAAGAGATTTCAACGCAAGATTGTGCGGATGTTGGATAAAGAACCTCGACTAACATCCAAACAAGTTCAAGCTGTCCTGCAGTCCGAGGGTACAACAATGTCAACCCGTACTATCCGTCGGCATCTGAATGAAAAGGGACTGTATGGTAGGAGACCCAGGAAGACACCACTTCTTACCCCGAGACATAAAAAAGCCAGGCTGGAGTTTGCAAAACTTACCTGAAAAAGCCTAAAACGTTTTGGAAGAATGTTCTCTGGTCAGATGAGACAAAAGTAGAGCTTTTTGGGCAAAGGCATCAACATAGAGTTTACAGGAGAAAAAAAGAGGCATTCAAAGAAAAGAACATGGTCCCTACAGTCAAACATGGCGGAGGTTCCCTGATGTTTTGGGGTTGCTTTGCTGCCTCTGGCACTGGACTGCTTGACCGTGTGCATGGCATTATGAAGTCTGAAGACTACCAACAAATTTTGCAGCATAATGTAGGGCCCAGTGTGAGAAAGCTGGGTCTCTTTCAGAGGTCATGGGTCTTCCAGCAGGACAATGACCCAAAGCACACTTCAAAAAGCACTAGAAAATGGTTTGAGAGAAAGCACTGGAGACTTCTAAGGTGGTCAACAATGAGTCCAGACCTGAGTCCCATAGAACACCTGTAGAGAGATCTAAAAATGGCAGTTTGGAGAAGGCACCCTTCAAATATCAGGGACCTGGAGCAGTTTGCCAAAGAAGAATGGTCTAAAATTCCAGCAGAGCATTTTAAGAAATTCATTGATGGTTACCGGAAGCGGTTGGTTGCAGTTATTTTGGATAAAGGTTGTGCAACCAAGTATTAGGCTGAGGGTGCCAATACTTTTGTCTGGCCCATTTTTGGAGTTTTGTGTGAAATGATCAATGTTTTGCTTTTTGCTTCATTCTCTTTTGTGTTTTTTCATTTATGACAAATTAAATGAAGATAATAATGCCAAAGAATTTGTGTTTGCAAACATTTTCAGGAAGAAATTGAGTATTATCTGACAGAATTGCAGGGGTGTCAATACTTTGGCCACAACTGTAACTACTACAATACTGTTCCTATGTACAAGAATATAACTGCTATAATACTGCCCCTATTTACAAGAATATAACTTCTATAATACTGCCCACTATGTACAAGAATATAACTACTATAATACTGCCCCTATGTACAAGAACATAACTACTATAATACTGCCCCTATATGCAATAATATAACTACTATAATACTGCCCCATGTACAAGAATACAACTACCATAATACTGCTCCTATGTACAATAATATAACTGCTATAATACAGCTCCTATGTACAAAACTATGACTGCTATAATACTGCCCCATGTACAAAAGTATATGTACCGTACTATAATACTGTCCCTATATACAAGAATATAACAACTACAATACTTCTCCTATGTACAAGAATATAACAACTATAATACTGCCCCAATGTACAAGAGTATAACTACTGTAATACTGCCCCTATGTACAAGAATATAACTACTATAATACTTCTTCTATATACAAGAATATAACTACTATAATTCTGGCCCCTATGTACAAGAATATAACTGCTATAATACTGCCCTCTATGTACAAGAATATAACTCCTATAATACTGCCCCTATGTACAAAAATCTAACTACTATATTACTGCTCCTATGTACAAGAATATAACTACTATAATACTGCCCCTATGTACAAGAATATAACTACTGTAATACTGCTCCTATGTAAAAGAATATACAGTAACTACTATAATACTTCTCCTATATACAAGAATATAACTACTATAATACTGCCCCTATTTACAAGAATATAACTACTATAATACTGCTCCTATATTCAATAATTTAACTACTGTAATATTGCTCCCTATGTACAAGAATGTAACTACTTTAATACTGCCCCTATGCACAAGAATATAACTACTATAATACTGCCCCTATGTGCAAGAATATAACTACTATAATACTGGCCCCCACGTACAAGAATACAACTACTGTAATACTACCCCTATGTACAAGAATATAACTACCAGAATACTTCTCCTATATACAAGAATATAACTACTGTAATACTGCCCCTATGTACAAGAATATAATAATAATAATCTTTATTTTTATATAGCGCTAACATATTCCGCAGCGCTTTACATTTTGCATACATTATCATCACTGTCCCTGATGAGGCTCACAATCTAAATTCCCTATCAGTATGTCTTTGGAGTGTGGGAGGAAACCGGAGTACCCGGAGGAAACCCACGCAAACACGGGGAGAACATACAAACTCCTTGCAGATGTTGTCCTTGGTGGGATTCGAACCCAGGACTCCAGCGCTGCAGCGCTAACCACTGAGCCACCGTACTATAATACTTCTATATAAAAGAATATAACTACTATAATACTGCCCCGTATGTACAAAAATATAACTGCTATAATACTGCCCCAATGTACAAAAATATAACTACTATAATTCTGCTCCTATGTACAAGAATATAACTATTATAATACTGCTCCTATATATATAAGAATATAATTACTATAATACTGCCTCTATGTAGCAGAATATAACTACTATAATACTGCTCCTATGTACAAGAATATAACTACTATAATACTGCCCCATTTGTAAAAGAATATAACTACTATAATACTGCCTCTATGTACAAGAATATAACTACTACAATACTGCCCACTGTGTACAAGAATATAACTACTATAATACTGCCCATATGTTGAAGAGTATAACTACTAATACTGCCCCTCTGTACAAGAATATAACTACTATAATACTGCCCACAATGTACAAGAATATAGCTACTATAATACTGTTCCTGTGTACCAGAATATAACTACTATAATAATGCCCATATGTTGAAGAATATAACTACTATTACTGCCCCATGTACACAAATATAACTGTCATGATCCAGGTTGGATATGACAGAGAAAATGCACAAGTAACCTTTTTTCCTTTGGCTGTGTGTTTCAGTTCAAGTTTCCCCCTGGTGGCCATTAGGGTTATTGCACTGTGGTGGTTTCAGTTTTAGTTTCCCCCTGGTGGCCATTAGGGTCATTGCACCTTGGTTACTTTAGTTTTGTGCACATAATTATAAAACAGGTGTGATTGCTCTATAAAAGAGTGTCAGGTGTGGTAATCACGGTTGGTGATAGTCCTCAGTTACAAGCAAGACTGGGTGAAGGATGGAGCTGAAGGTGAGTCCCGGGCAGCTCAGTGAGAGTCCTGGAGTGGCAGCTATGGTGTCTGTGGGGAGTGCTGGCATGGCTTGGTGGAGTTGCAGCTATGGTGTCAGCAAGGAGCTCTTGCATGGCTTGGTGGAGTGGCAGCTATGGTGTAGAGCTGCACTCATGATGCAGGACTTGGTTGCTGGAAAGCTGGACTCATATGCTGGACTCTGTTTCTAGACAGCTGCACACAGGTGGTGGACTGTTTGCTCCAAGGCTGCGCTATGGTGTTGGATCCGGTCGGAGGAAAAGATGCATGCAGGTGGTGGGCTCTGTTGCTGGGAGCGTAAGCAACAGAGCAAAGCTAAGTGGTGTTTCCCTGTTTTGTCTCTTTTCCTTATGTGTGTTTTAGTGCAGTGGTGGGATTAGTTTCTGCACCTTCCACTTCACTAGTGAGGTTTTAGGTGCAGGGCGAGTCAGGGTTTTTAGGTTCCTGATCATCGCCTGGTGCGGAACCGGCCTAGGGAACGTTAGGAGTGTAGAGACACTGACTCAGGGGAGTGCAGGAGGTTTCCACTTCCCCGTTTCCCTATCGCAGGGCCACCATTGTTATTGTTACCCAGGTTTTCCCTTTTATTGTTTAAATTCGCCTTACTGGAGGCAGGGTTTCCAGACATATGTGTATTTCCGAAAATCGCCTGTTGGAGGCGGCGTAGGAAAAAACAAAAATGCAAGCGAAGTCCAGAAAACTGGAGAGGTTGGTAGCTAGCGGATTGCAGACCCCTGATCCTATTCACAACAACTAACAGTAGCCGTGGAGCATTCCTACGGTGGTCCTAGACGCCTCTTCACAGCCGGAGAACTAAATAAGCCTAAAGAAAAAAAAGCGGAAATCTAAACTGCCCCAGAGCAGACCCCAAAGCAATAGGCAGCCCCCAACATGTATTGTCGGTGAAAACAGATGAAAACACAAACACAGACAGAAAGACAGGCAGAGCAAACGATGGGGCCCAACTAACTAAATAGGAAAGGACAGAAAAGATGCTGGCTGCAATCCACAAAAACCCTACCAAAAATGTCCCAACACGTCTGATAGGAAAAACGGCCCTGAAGTCACTAGATTTCAAAATCCCTATATCAGCACTCCGATATATTCTGAAGACAGAGCAAAAGAGATTTAACCGATCAGGGACAAAAATGGAAATTCAGCAGAGCCCCAGCCGGGGCTGGCAGAACACAAAACTAAGCAAATAAGACAAAATCTCATGGAACAATAACAGAACAAAACTTAGCTTTAGAAGACAGGAACTGAACTGGAGGTCAGAGCAGAGAAATCACCAGCAACCCTACAGGGCGTCAGCTGCCTTATATCCACTCAGAGATTCCGGATGTCCAATCGCAATCCACCTGTTCAGGTGACAGGTTTCTCCCATCCAAATCCGTTTCACCAACTCCTTTCACCAGCAGAGGGAGTTCATCGAACATCAAAGGTGAACGAGAAAATGAGCTCACAACACTGGACTCAAGATGCTGGACTCTTTTGCTGGAAAGCTGTACTCATATGCTGGACTCTGTTTCTGGACAGCTGCACGCAGGTGGTGGACTCTGTTTGCTCCAAGGCTGCATTATGGTGTTGGATCTGGTCAGAGGAAAAGATGCACGCAGGTGGTGGGCTCTGTTGCTGGGAGCGTAAGCAACAGAGCAAAGCTAAGTGGTGTTTCCCTGTTTTGTCTCTTTTCCTTATGTGTGTTTTAGTGCAGTGGTGGCATTAGTTTCCGCACCTTCCACTTCACTAGTGAGGGTTTAGGTGCAGGGCGAGTCAGGGTTTTTAGGTTCCTGTTCATCGCCCGGTGCAGAACCGGCCTAGGGAACGTTAGGAGTGTAGAGACACTGACTCAGGGGAGTGCAGGAAGTCTCCACTTCGCTGTTCCCTATCGCAGGGCCACCATTGTTATTGTTACCCAGGTTTTCCCTTTTATTGTTTAAATTCGCCTTACTGGAGGCGGGGTTTCCAGACATACGCATATTTCCGAAATTCGCCTGTTGGAGGCGGTGTATCCAGCTGCATGTTTTATTATTTGGGACCCTCGTGGACTTCTGCGGATCGGGGTAAGTATATTGGTGTTTTTTTATTTTGATATTTATCCCTCAGGTGACAATGGCTTCGGGGATCAAAGTGACAAGTGACGGTAAGTATGTACTCTATGTTATATGTACTGTATGTCTATATGTATGTATTGTATGTAGTATATATGTATGTTGCATGCATGTAGTATATATGCAGTATATATGTAGTATGCATGTTGCATGCATGTGGTATGTATGTAGTATGTATGTTGCATGTATGTAGCATGTATGTAGTATGTATGTTGCATGTATGTAGTGTGTATGTATGTAGCATGTATGTAGTATGTATGTTGCATGTATGTAGCATGTAGTGTGTATGTTGCATGTATGTAGCATGTAGTATATATGTAGTATGTATGTTACATGTAGTATATATAGTATATATGTAGTATGCATGTTGCATGCATGTAGTATATATGTTGTATGTATGTTGCATGCATGTAGTATATATGTAGTATGTATGTAGCATGTATGTAGTATGCATGTTGCATGTAGTATGTATGTTACATGTAGTATATATAGTATATATGTAGTATGCATGTTGCATGCATGTAGTATATATGTTGTATGTATGTTGCATGCATGTAGTATATATGTATTATGTATGTAGCATGTATGTAGTATGTATGTTACATGTAGTATATATGTAGTATGTATGTTGCATGCATGTAGTATGTAGCATGTATGTAGCATGCATGTAGTATGTAGCATGTATGTAGTATGCATGTTGCATGTAGTATATATGTAGTATGCATGTTGTATGTATGTAGCATGTAAATTTTTTTTTTTTTTTTAGATTCAACACATTAGCCGGACGATGGGACTACTACTGTCCCATCATTGGCTAATGTGTCAATCACTGTCATGGTAGCAGGCATCGCCCGATGGGACTTGTAGTCCCGTCGGACGATGCCTGCACAGACCACCGGAGCCTGCACAGACCACCGGCAGGCCGGCACAGCCCCCCGGCAGGCCGGCACAGACCACCGGAGCCTGCACAGACCACCGGCAGGCCGGCACAGCCCCCCAGCAGGCCGGCACAGACCCCCGGAGCCTGCACAGACCACCGGCAGGCCGGCACAGCCCCCCGGCAGGCCGGCACAGACCCCCGGAGCCTGCACAGACCACCGGCAGGCCGGTACAGACCCCCGGACAGTCGGCATAGCCCCCCCGAAGGCCCGAACTGACGGCGCATCATGATGCGCACAGACAGCGCATCATGATGACGTCATTTCGGCAGCCAATCAGAGCCAAAAAAGTGGCTCATTGCATTTTGGACTTCCGATTCCGGTATCCGATACGAAAAAAGTATCGGTACTCGGTATCGGAATTCCGATACGGCAAATATCGGCCGATACCCGATACTTGCGGTATCGGAAATCTCAACACTACTGAGCACCAGTAACACAGGAACAAGTGTTGATTGTGCAGACCGCACTTTTGAGCAGCAACTGGCGGTGTTGGAGGCCAGGGTAAATACTAGAGACACTGGAGCCAGAGGCCTAATTGGAGAATGGTTAAAAATCAGCAGTAGTCTGAATGTGGAGGGAGCAGGAGACATTGCCGCCCACACAGCAGGGGAACAGCAGACGTTACTGAACCCCACTAACACAGGAGCTAATGTTTTTCTCTGTGCGGACGGCACTTCCGAGCAACAACTGGCGATGTTGGAGCCCAGGATCAATCATGGAGCAGGCTGAGGCCTGCTTGGAGCATGTTGAAAATATGATCTATTTTGAATGTGGAGGCAGCAGGAGACTTTGTCGTCCACACAGTAGGGGAACAGCTGACGTTACTGAACCTCACTAACACAGGAGCTAGTGTTTTTCTCTGTGAAGACGGCACTTCTGAACACCAACTGGCGTTGTTGGAGCCCTGGATCAAGCATGGAGGAGGCAGAGGCCTGATGGTTTTTGAATGTAGAGGCAGCAGGAGACATTGCCGTCCACACAGAGCAGGGGAACAGCAGACGTTACTGAACCCCACTAACACAGGAGCTAGTGTTTTACTCTGTGAAGACGGCACTTCTGAACACCATATGGCATTGTTGGAGCCCAGGATCAAGCATGGAGCAGGCTGAAGCCTGATGTGTTTTGAATATGGAGGCAGCAGGAGACTTTGTCGTCCACAGAGCAGGGGAACAGCTGACGTTACTGAACCCCACTAACACAGGAGCTAGTGCTTTTTTCTGTGAAGACGGCACTTCTGAACACCAACTGGCATTGTTGGAGCCCAGGATCAAGCATGGAGCAGGCTGAGGCCTGATGGTTTTTGAATGTGGAGGCAGCAGGAGACATTGCTGTCCACACAGCAGGGGAACAGCAGACGTTACTGAACCCCACTAACACAGGAGCTAGTGCTTTTTTCTGTGAAGATGGCACTTCTGAACACCAACTGGCATTGTTGGAGCCCAGGATCAAGCATGGAGCAGGCTGAGGCCTGATGGTTTTTGAATGTGGAGGCAGCAGGAGACATTGCTGTCCACACAGCAGGGGAACAGCAGACGTTACTGAACCCCACTAACACAGGAGCTAGTGTTTTTCTCTGTGAAGACTGCACTTCTGAACACCAACTGGCGTTGTTGGAGCCCTGGATCAAGCATGGAGCAGGCAGAGGCCTGATGTGTTTTGAATATGGAGGCAGCAGGAGACTTTGTCGTCCACAAAGCAGGGGAACAGCTGACGTTACTGAACCCCACTAACACAGGAGCTAGTGTTTTTCTCTGTGAAGACGGCACTTCTGAACACCAACTGGCGTTGTTGGAGCCCAGGATCAAGCATGGAGCAGACTGAGGCCTGATGGTTTTTGAATGTAGAGGCAGCAGGAGACATTGCCGTCCACACAGCAGGGGAACAGCAGATGTTACTGAACCCCACTAACACAGGAGCTAGTGTTTTTCTCTGTGAAGACGGCACTTCTGAACACCAACTGGTGTTGTTGGAGCCCAGGATCAAGCATGGAGCAGGCTGAGGCCGGATGGTTTTTGAATGTGGAGTCAGCAGGAGACTTTGTCGTCCACAGAGCAGGAGAACAGCTGACACTACTGAACCCCACTAACACAGGAGCTAGTGTTTTTTTCTGTGAAGACGGCACTTCTGAACACCAACTGGCATTGTTGGAGCCCAGGATCAAGCATGGAGCAGGCTGAGGCCTGATGCGTTTTGAATATGGAGGCAGCAGGAGACATTGCCGTCCACACAGCAGGGGAACAGCAGACGTTACTGAACCCCACTAACACAGGAGCTAGTGTTTTTCTCTGTGAAGACGGCACTTCTGAACACCAACTGGCATTGTTGGAGCCCAGGATCAAGCATGCAGCAGGCAGAGGCCTGATGTGTTTTGAATATGGAGGCAGCAGGAGATATTGCCATCCACACAGCAGGGGAACAGCAGACGTTACTGAACCCCACTAACACAGGAGCTAGTGTTTTTCCCTGTGCGGACAGCACTTCCGAGTGACAACTGGCTGTGTTGAAGCCCAGGATCAATCATGCAGCAGGCGGAGGCCAACTTGCAGCAAGTTTGACATAGGTTGTAGACTACTACTGATTGTAACCGTGCTCCACTATGGCCTTTGGCTCCACTGTCTCTAGTATTTCCCCTGGCCTCCAACCTCGCCAGTTGCTGCTCTGAAGTGGCGTCTGCACAATCCACACTTGTTCCTGTGTTACTGGGGCTCAGCCACGTCAGTTGATCCCCTGATGTGTGTCCGGCAAGGTCTCCTGCTCTGTCCACATTCCCACTACTAGTAATGGGAATGTGGACAGAGCAGGAGATCAGCCACGTCAGTTGATCCCCTGATGTGTGTCCGGCAAGGTCTCCTGCTCTGTCCACATTCCCACTACTAGTAATGGGAATGTGGACAGAGCAGGAGACCTTGCCGGACACACATCAGGGGATCAACTGACGTGACTGAGCCCCAGTAACACAGGAACAAGTGTGGATTGTGCAGACGTCACTTCAGAGCAGCAACTAGCGGGGTTGGAGGCCAGGGGAAATACTAGAGACAGTGGAGCCAGAGGCCATAGTGGAGCACGATTAAAAATCAGTAGTAGTTCGATTGTGGAGGGAGCAGGAGACTTTGTCGTCCACACAGCAGGGGAGCAGATGGCGTTACTGAACCCCATTAACACAGGAGCTAGTGTTTTTCTCTGTGCAGATGCCACTTCTGAGCGACAACTGGCTGTGTTGAAGCCCAGGGATTACAGTTCAGGTGGTAGAAACATGAACACAACAGGAGACCTGGATACTGTTGCCAACCAATTATTTATTCTGGTAGAGGACTGGCAAATTCTGGCGAGATCCAGGCCTTGTTCATTTTCAGAAAAGTAAGCCGGTCATCGTTATCGGAGGATAGTCGCGTGCGACGGTCTGTTAGTACACCACCTGCGGCACTAAAGACGCGTTCCAATCATACACTGGCAGCAGGGCAAGCCAGCACCTCCAGTGCATACTGGCTAAGCTCTGGCCATGTATCCAGCTTTGAGACCCAAAACTTGAAGGGGGAAGAGCCATCTGGGAGTACACTGAGAGGGCAAGACATGTAGTCTGTCACCATCTGACGGAAACATTGCCTCCTGCTGACTGGAGTCGTCTGTGATGGTGTAGACATTTGTGGCGGACACACAAAACTTTGCCACATTTGGGCCATAGTGGTCTTGCCTTGTGCTGAGGCGCTGCCTCTGCTTCCTCTTTGTGCCGAGCTTCCTCCACTGCCTCGACGCACAGAGCTGCTTTGTAAAGCACTAGCAGCACTGCTGTCGGGTGGAATGGAGAACATGATGGACTGCACCAGTGTGTCTTGGTACTCCCGCAGTTTATGCTCCCGGTTCAACGGTGATATGAGGCTTTGTAAGTTGTCCCGGTAGCGAGGATCTAGGAGGGTGTACACCCAATAAAAAGTCGTGTTGAGAATGTGGGCGATGCGGCGGTCGTTTCTCAGGCACTGCAGCATGAAATCAACCATGTGCTGCAGACTCCCAGCTGCCAAAGAAACACTGTCCCCTGCTTGAGTCGTCATCTCTGCCTGCTCTGCATCACCCCACCCTCGCTGTTCATACTGACTAGAGCATTGTGTACCTCCTCTGGAGAGATGTCTTCCTCCTCCTTGACTCCTCCTCATCCTGTTCACAAAGTGTCCCCTGCCTAGGCCTTTGTGAGGAAACACGTAGCACAGACTGTCCAGAAGCAGATGGCATTTGTGACTCCTCATCCTCCACCTCTTCCAAAACCTCCTCCCTTAGTGCTTGCAGTGTTTTTTGAAGCAGGCAGATAAGGGGGACAGTCATGCTGACTAGTGCATCATCTGCACTCACCATCCACGTGGAATCATTGAAGGCACGCAAAACGAGGCAGATGTCCTTCATAGAGGCCCACTCAGTGGTGCTGAAGTGTGAACGGCGTACAGTGCGACTTGTTTGCGCCTGATGCAGCTGGTACTCCATGACTGCTGCCTGCTGCTCACACAACTGCTCCAACATATGTATTGTTGAATTCCACCTGGTGGGTAGGTCACATATGATGCGATGTTCTGGAAGGTGTAATCGGCGCTGCAGAGCAGCAAGGCGCGATCTTGCCTTGCTGGAACTCCGCAAGTGAGCGCACTTTATGCGGACATTGTGCAGCAGTGCATCAAGATCCCGATAGTCCGTCAGAAAGCTCTGCACGACCAAGTTCAGCACATGTGCCAGACATGGGATGTGAGTGAGGTTGCCTAGGCCCAGAGCTGCCACCAGATTTCGGCCATTGTCACACACTACCAAGCACGGCTGGAGATTCGCTGGCACAAACCACACGTCGCTCTCCTGCTTGATGGCATTCCAGAGCTCCTGCTCTGTGTGGCTTCGATTCCCCAAAGAAATTAACTTGAGCACGGTCTGTTGACGTTTGGCCATGGCTGTGCTCATATCGGTCGTAACAGGCTCCTGCAGCGCTGTTTCTGAGGAACTTGAGTAGGAGGAGTCAATGTGTACAGACTGGATTCCTGCAATCCGTGGAGTTGGCAGAACACGTACAGCGCCACTCTCCAGATCTGTACCCGGCTCCACAACATTGACCCAATGGGCAGTGAGGGAAAGGTATCGTCCCTGTACATGGTTACTGGTCCACGCATCGGTGGTCAGGTGGACCTTGCTACTGACGGCGTTTAGTAGCGCATGTTTTATTTTTCCCTCCACATGTTTTTGCACGGCAGGGATGGCTTGCCTGCTAAAATAAAAGCGGCTGGGCACGGTGTATTGTGTGACTGCCAGTGCCATGAAGTTTCGGAAGGTGTCAGTCTCCACCAGCCGGAATGAGAGCATTTCAAGGGCCAGTAGTTAAGCAATGCTAGCATTCAGAGCCTGTGCTTGAGGATGGTTTGCCGAGTATGGCCGCCTTTTATCCCATGCCTGTGCTACTGATGGCTGTAGAGTGGCCTGGGAGTGTGAGGATGACTGGGAACGTGGTGCTGTGGGTGGAATGTCACTGGGTCTCTGGACAACAGTGCCAGAGATTCTTCCTTGGCGATCCTGTGAGGAAGCCGAACCAGCTGTGTGTGAGCTGGAGGAAGAGGCCCCAACACGAGCTGAAGAGGTGGTAGGTGGTGCTGTACGTTGGCCTACGTCTTCAGTGTGTCTGTGTATCTCCACCTCGTGCTTGGTCCACACATGTTTGCAAATATTTGTGGTATTGAGGTTGCTGACATTTTTCCCTCTTTTGACTTTCTGATGACACAGCTTGCATTTGACAAAGCAAATGTCATCTGCAACTGTGTCAAAAAAGGACCACGCACTGCAAGTCTTGGGAGCGCCCGTTTTGGCTTTTGAAAGAGGAATGCTCCTAACAGGGTGCCGAAGTGGAGGCTACAGGCAACTAAGTCTGCCCCCTCCCTCTCCCTCCTGTTTTGGCCATTCGGGGAATCTCTTCCTCAGAGCTGCTCCCACCACCTTCCTGTTCCTCACGCCATGATGGGTCAAGGACCTCATCATCTACACTCCCCTCTTCAAACATCTGCTTCTCCTGGGTTGTCTCGCCAGCACAGTACGCACCAGAAAGTGGCACCTGAGTCTCGTCAACATCTGAAGCATACTGAGGTGTGCTGACCATAGGCACTGGCCCACCCGCCTCTTCAGATTCAGAGGGACAAAGAAGTTGCGCATCACTGCAAACACCCTCTTCTTCACATTCTTGAATGCTGCTTGGTTGTCCCCCTCTTTTCAAGCCAACAGATTCAGAGAACAGAAGTAGAGACTGTGATGGCTCCTGTCCAGGGCTCTCTGACTGCCTGGGCACTTTGGCAGGTGGTGAAGAGACAGATGGTTGCTCTTCAGTGCTCTGGCCCTGAGAGGACGTGGAAGTAATTGAAGTCGATGCGTTAGCTGCCATCCATCCGACAACGGCTTCAATTTGTTCCTCCCGCAGCAGTGGGGTACGGCGAGGTCCAACAAAGCTGCGCATAAAGGACTGTTGCCTGCTAAAACTGGGGGATGCTGACTCACTGGTGCCCACAGCAGGTACAGAATCCCCATGTCCTCTCCCTGCAGAATCCCCATGTCCTCTCCCTGCTGAAACTCCACGCCCACGTGCCTTACTCCCTGCCATCTTCATCTTGGTAGACTGATAAAGATAGGCAGAAAAGTACAAAGGGGGGGCTTAGTGTGCTTATTCCTGAACAGCTGGTAACAGGTATAAGAAACACTAATTTTATGAAGTGTGTGTGTGTGTGTATGTGTGGACTACACTTTAATAGGAGCTAATGTGGCCTACACAACTGTGAAATGGAGTGTTTGGTGAACTTTATTTTGTTTTTTCTTTGGAAAAAAAACTAAAAGGATGTGACCAAAGATTTGAAAGCGATAGTATCGCTACCATTTTGGAGCTATTACAATGCAGGAAGGTAACCTACAATGCAAAAGATGAGGCTCCAAAAAATAGGGTAATACTAATCTGGCTGCAGCTGAAGGGCCCAAGCCAGAAAAAAGCTCCTCTATCTACTCCTATATAGTTTTTGCAACCAACCAATGTAGATGGATACGGATGGATGCACACTAATAGGAGAAAAAAAATGAGCTGCAATAAAAGAAAAATATGTGTGAGGCAGTGACGCACGCTGAGCGGCCTACAACCAGACGTAGCTGCAGGACACACTACTCAGCGTGAGCTGCACTCACACACAGTCAGAGACCTCTCAGACAGCCGTGAACAGTGCAGATAAGTGGGCACTAGCACTGAAAGGCTGCAGAGAGGGTCCGCTGTCTACTCCTATAGTGTTTGCAACCACCGTATATGGATACGGATGGATGCACACTAATAGGAGAATAAAAAATGAGCTGCAATAAAAGAAAAATATGTGTGAGGCAGTGACGAACGCTGAACGGCCTACAACCAGATGTAGCTGAAGGACACACTACTCAGCGTGAGCAGCACTCACACACAGAGACCTCTCAGACAGCCGTGAACAGTGCAGCAAACTGGGCACTAGCACTGAAAGGCTGCAGAGAGGCTCCGCTGTCTACTCCTATAGTGTTGGAAACCAACGTATATGGATACGGATGGATGCACAGTGCACACTAATAGGAGAATGAAAAATGAGCAGCAAAAAAGAAAAATATGTATGAGGCAGTGACACACGCTGAGCGGCCTACAACCAGCCGTGGCTGCAGGACACACTACTCAGCTTGAGCTGCACTCACACAGACCTTGCAGACAGCTGTGAACACTGCTGCAAGGCAAAAGAAAGCTACAGTGGTGGATTATGTAGCCTGGGTTAAGCACACTATGATTGTGAAAATCGCTATCTCTAACTGTCCCTCAGTCTTGAACAGCAGCCTGTCCCTAACTGAATTCACAGCAGAGTGAACCAGAAATGGCGGCTGCGGCGGCTTATATAGTGCATCATGACATCATTTCAGCAGCCAATCACAGCCATGCCATTAGTTAACATGCCTACATGCCTAACAGGATGTGCTCACACTTCTGAGGATTGTCATTGGCTGAATCAAATCAAACTGGCTCATAGCATTATGGGAACTTCCGATTCTGGCATTCGATATGCTAAAAGTATCGGAACTCAGTATCGGAATTCCGATACAGTGAATATCGGCCAAACCCGATACTTGCGGTATCAGAATGCTCAACACTAATAACTACTATAATACTGCCGCTATGTACAAGAATATAACTACTATAATAATGTACCTACTTACAAGAATATAACTACTATAATACTGCCCCTATGTACAAGAATATAACTACTATAATACTGCTCCTATGTGCAAGAATATAACTACTATAATACTGCCCCTATATACAAGAATATAACTACTATAATACTACCCCCTATGTACAAGAATATAACTACTATAATACTGCCCCTATGTAAAGAATATAACTGTTATTCCTGCTATGTGCACACTTGTTTTTAGCAGCATTTTTCTATATATTTATTTTCTGTGATGATATCAGACACGTGGTGCAGCTATTACTATAATAGCGGGATGATATTTTTGGCAGGTGTCATCCTGATTACACAGGGCAATGACAAAATGCTTTGATTAAAGCTGAGATCAAAGTAAAAAGTAAAGAGAGATGAGAGATTTGTACAGATGCTCTTTATAGCAGAGCAGTCAGCTGACTCAGAGGAGATAATCCCTGTGTATACTGAAATATGCTGACAATATCCATATTATCGTAGGTGCTTTCAACCCAGGAGGTAAATCCTTTCAGATCATGGATCTCTCTAGAGTCAGTGTAATGTGAAAGGGCAGAAAGGGCTTTATAAAGGTGAGACCGGTCTCCTTATCCGAGAAGCGCAGAAAAAAAGAAAATGCTAAAGATACAGTATATCACAAAAGTTAAAGCCAACCTGTCCTTTCACACAACACCTGTAGAACGCAGGAGCTAATTGCCATCATCCATTACAAGGTTAAGCAACTTTTGGTGCATATACCAGTCAAATATGTCCAGGATCGGATCTGTATTGATTCTCATGATAGGTACCTTGCAATTCACTCTTTATATTCTAAAAGGGTGGTTCTTCAACAGTATTCTGACAGGACTTTAGGTGTTGGAACTTCCATTTCATTACTTTTCAGCATGCAGTTATTCTAATGACTTGCCTGCATGGATCTTACATCCCACCTCTGTGTTTCAGTATGACAAAGAAAAGAGCAGGAACAGAGAGACAACTGACCACCACCAATCACGTTGTCTAAGGCATTGACTATTTGACTCTACTTCCTATAGAGAGGCCACCCTGACTTCTTCCAGCACATCAAACACCTGTTCCCACTTCCTGTAGAGAAATACAGTTTCATTCCCAAATTATGTTGATAGATTAATAATCATCCATACTTCCTGTAGAGAAAGACACACTTCCATTTCTTGTAAAGTGACAAAGACTCACCCATACTTTGTTTAGAGACAAGCAGATAGACATTCAATTCTGTAGAGACAAGAATCCAACCCCACTTCCTGTTGTAAGACAAAAATTCACTCCTGCTATTTGTAGTTAAAGACCCACACTGTTCCTGAAAAGAGATAAAGGCCATACCCTATTGTACCTACTTCCTGTAGATATATAAAGGCCAACCCCCATTTCCTATACAGAGATAAAGGCCAACACCTACTTCCTGTAGAAAGATAAGAGATAACACCTATTCCTGTAGACAGATAAAGGCCAGCACTTACTTACTGTAGATAGCTAAAGGCTAGCACCTATTTCTTGTAGACAAAGGCCAGCATCTACTTCCTGTATATGGATAAATGTCAGCACCTACTTCTTGTAGACAGATAAAGGCCAGCGCCTACAGTACTTCCTGCAAATAGATAAAGACCAGCGCTAACTTCCTGTAGATATATAGATAAAGGCAGCAACTTCTTACTGTAGAAAGATAAAGGCCAGCATCCACTTCCTAACCAGAGATAAAGGCCAGCACCTATTTCCTGTAGAAAGATAAGGGCTAACACCTAATCCTGTAGACAGATAAAGACCAGCACCTACTTTCTGTAGATGGATAAAGGTCAGCACCTAATTCCTGTAGATAGATAAAGGCCAGCACTTAAGTCCTGTAGATGAATAAAGGCGAGCACCTACTTTCTGTAGATGGATAAAGGTCAGCACTTACTTCATGTAGATAGATAAAGGCCAACACCTTATTCCTGTAGACAAATATAGGCCAGTCCATAAGTCCTGTAGATGGACAAAGGCCAGCACTTACTTCCTGTAGAGAGATAAAGACCAGCACCTACTTCCTGCACAGAGAAAAAGGCCAGCACCTACTTCCTGTACAGAGATAAATGATAGCCCCTACTTCCTGTAGAGACAAAAAGTCCAGCACCTTCCTGTAGAAAAATTAAGATAAAGACCAGTACTAACATTCTCTAGATATATAACGGCCGGCACTTACTTCCTGTAGACAGATAAAGGCCAGCACCTACTTCCTGTAGACAGATAAAGGCCAGCACCTACTTCCTGTAGACAGAAAGAGACCAGCACCTACATCCTGTAGATGGATAAAGGTCAGCACTTCCTGTAGACTGATAAAGGCCAGCACCTACTTCTAGAGAGATAAAGGCCAGCACCTACTTCCTATACAGAGATAAAGACCAGCACCTACTTCCTGTAAATGGATAAAGGATAACCCCTACTTCCTGTCCAGAGATCATTATGAGTCCATTCTTCCTTTAGACAGATCAAGGCCAGCCTAAGTTTCCTGTAGAAAGACAGGGGCCACCTATACTTCCTATAGTAAGATAACAACATCACTTAAAGACACAGCCACTTCCATATAGATAAATACCTGCAACCACTTCCAGTGAAGAAAGATCCATCACAGCTTAATTTAAAGCAATAAGGACCTACCTCCTTTTTCCTGTAGAGGCATAAATTCTTCTTCCACTTACTTTAAGTAGACAAAGACCCCTCCGCACTTCCTATAATCCGCACAAATGATCTGTCTGTCCCTGAACCAAATGTACCTTAGGCACTAAAAACAGTGGCATTAGCAAAATCAGGTTTTTGGCATTAGGAGAACAAGAAGATAAGAATCTTCATATATTGACTGACAGCAAGCAGAGATCCTGAGTGTGAAGTGAGAAATCTGATGTAATGTTACTTAATATAATAATTATGTTTTATTTATGTATAATAGCAGCACCCCTTTAAGAAGCAGACTTTTTGAAATACCTTGTATTAGACCACTTTTTAATAATTAATTATCCCATTACTCGCCCCTCAATCTCAGAGTTGTATCTTCGCTCAGGTGCAAGTGGCACTATCACAATGTGTGGCATTAGGGTGGGTCCTGGCGTTGCACCCAGCACCCAGCTGCAGCTGACATGGACTATATCTATAATGTATATGACAGACAACCCCCCACCTTCAATCACAGATTAATCGAGCTCAAATAAGGCAGTGACAATGACTCTTTCCTACATCAGATGAAGAGAACACTTCCCAGAATGCAAACCCAGATTAATCTCCCCATAAGACTTGAACAAATAGGGAAAACATCTGTGTATAGAATAGGGAGTGCAGCTCTGGAGTATAACACAGGAGGTAACTCAGGATCAGTACAGAATAAGTAATGTACACTCACTGGCCACTTTATTAGGTACACCATGCTAGTAACGGGTTGGACCCCCTTTTGCCTTCAGAACTGCCTCAATTCTTCGTGGCAGAGATTCAACAAGGTGCTGGAAGCATTCCTCAGAGATTTTGGACCATATTGACATGATGGCATCACACAGTTGGCGCAGATTTGTCGGCTGCACATCCCTGATGCGAATCTCCCGTTCCACCACATCCCAAAGATGCTCTATTGGATTGAGATCTGGTGACTGAGGAGGCCATTTGAGTACAGTGAACTCATTGTCATGTTCAAGAAACCAATCTGAGATGATTCAAGCTTTATGACATGGCGCATTATCCTGCTGAAAGTAGCCATCAGATGCCTGTTCTTAGCTGAGAGGAGTGGTACCCAGTGTGGTCTTCTGCTGCTGTAGCCCATCTGCCTCAAAGTTCGACGCACTGTGCGTTCAGAGATGCTCTTCTGCCTACCTTGGTTGTAACGGGTGGCAATTTGAGTCACTGTTGCCTTTCTATCAGCTCGAACCAGTATGCCCATTCTCCTCTGACCTCTGGCATCAACAAGGCATTTCCGGCCACAGAACTGCCGCTCACTGGATTTTTTTTCTTTTTCGGACCATTCTCTGTAAACCCTAGAGATGGTTGTGCGTGAAAATCCCAGTAGATCAGCAGTTTCTGAAATACTCAGACCAGCCCTTCTGGCACCAACAATCATGCCACGTTCAAAGGCACTCAAATCACCTTTCTTCCCCATACTGATCGGTTTGAACTGCAGGAGATTGTCTTGACCATGTCTACATGCCTAAATGCACTGAGTTGCCGCCATGTGATTGGCTGATTAGAAATTAAGTCTTAACACACAGTTGGACAGGTGTACCTAATAAAGTGGCCAGTGAGTGTATGTCCACAGTGACTGCACCAGCAGAATAGTGAGTGCAGCTCTGTTCAGCTGCTGCTCATTGTGCTAATTGTGGGTGCGGTCGACACTGATCCTGCTGTGTGTTCCTGAGCTCAAGAGAATCAACACCTCTCCACCCAGGGACCTGCTCTCTCTCCTACCTGGGAAGGAGTGGGTTTCCTGGGATGAGTGAAGGAGCCAAGTCCCAGGCTCCTGTTTCCCGGTCCAGGCCGGTGGGGAACAGAAGAAACCAGCAACCGGCCTGCACATCAGAGGACTCGGGGGTGAGACACTCCACCAGGAGTCACAGCAATGTGGCTCCTACTCCCCCAGGTCTGCAGAGACCCAGAGAAGAACATGGAGGAGAAGCCTGCTAGCATGGAGGTAAGGCCGACCTCACTGAGGAAAGTTGGGGGGCTGCAGAAACCAAAGGAGTCTGTGTCCACCTATGCCTCCCGAGTCATGAGCCACCTCCGTGAGTATGAAGAGGCAAGTAGGCTCCAGGAGGCTCCGGAAAGAGCTGCGCTGCACAAGCGCCAAAATTGCAGGCTCCTCCAGACCCAGGAAGACCCATCTCCAGGTGGAGGTAAAGAGACTGAAGCTGGATATTAATGAGCTGGAGGTGAGGAAAGCATTCCAAAGAGAAAAAAGTGGACCATTTAAAGAAAAACTAATGAATGAGGACAGATTTAGAGAAATGGCTGATAACAGAGAGCAAAGGCAGATGGGGCTGCAGCCTGAGAGCCAGCTGGATGATGATAATGATGACCAGCAGAAAGCCCCGCTTGGCAGCCTGCAAAGACACCCGCAGGCCACGTACAGTGAGCTCCCTGCTGGACAGGTGACATTGGCATCTGGTCGCAGTTCTGCTTGCCAGGGAGGGGCACTAATGGCAGAGATCAAGCTCCTGGAGTCCCCAGTGTGCCTTCAGAACTTCCATCTTGGTGATTATTTACCAGAGGAGGCACCTGGGGCCAGAAGAAAAAGGTAAAGACCACCAAACCAAAGCTCCAGGAAGTGGTGAGTTATGAATATGCCCCCCTCCCTGTACCCCTCGAGTCAGCTGCAGGGTCAGCTCGCTGTATAAGCCCCGTTGCCCAGCCCAGCCTGGGTTCTGCTGTGGATCCGGTGCAAAGGCGCGGGGAGAGTACAGAGCATGGTAGTGAGGCGCAGAGCTCCGTCTCTGCATGTACTAGCAGGGACGTAGCAGCAGCTGCATCAGCCGAGAGGCTGGACAGTGAGGGCAGCCCGGTGGCGGGTATATGGTTAGGCCACGATACTGTGGTGCGCTCCTCAGTGGGAGGGGGGAGCGGCCCAGTGTCGGGGGTAGCTCCGGTAGCCTCGGCACCCCTGAATGCTGTTGCCGCTGATCACTTAGTTGAGAAGTGGCCGCAGTGTGAGGGGGCTGTTGGGGCTGGTCGTTCCGATCCTCCCAACATCCTGTTCTGCGTTGGCGCCGCTGGTCAGCAAGATCCTGTTGTAAAGGATCAGCGGCGCCTCACAGCAGCAAAAGATCAGCGGCACCTAGTGAAGCAAAGAAAATTACCAACTGATGATGCGGAGGGCACCCGTAAGTCCAGGCGTGAGGTCGCCTCCAGTTCTGTGGAGGTAACTGAGCCCCTTGTGCCTGATGATGCGGAGGTCAAAATGCCACCCCCTGTTGTCACTGGTCCAGCAGGAATGAATATGGTGGGAGGTGTGGATGAGGAAATTTCTTTGTCTAGCGGTGTGGTTGCTGGTTTGGTGGAGAGTGAGGGTGTTATGGAGGTGGGTAATAGTGATACTGCTGGTGTTGATGTGGTCACTGATCTGGTTGCCCCCCTGATGGAGGCAGCATCCGTTATTAGTTATGCTGCTGTCACCTCCATGGGAAATAGGGCATCCTCCTCGTCTCCGGGCTCTGGGGACAGCATGTTGCAGCGGCATCTCCTGGAGGCTCAAAAGAAGGGGGAGAGATCACTAATGTTAGAAAGTCGAGAGGTTGATCTATCCTTCTGGATAGAAAGGCATGGCCTCAGGGCCTACCGAGAGCAAAATGGGGGAAATACAGTGTGGTCCCTTCCGACAGCCGGGCCAGGTAGTGTGCGTAGGAATGTGGTCCGTCTTCGGTGGAGGGGCAGTGATGCGTGTCCTCCAAGGTCTAAGGTCGTGGAGCTCCTGCTGAAGATGGGCTTCAAGGCGATTGACATCTATGCCTTGATACATCCCTATATGCAGCAAAGGGAGCGCAACCTGCTTTGCAGGGAACTGCTCCTGAGGCTAAGTCCTCTCGCCATGCTACTGGGCATGCCCACAAGATGACCTCTCAGTGGAGAGCAGGGGTCACATGCTCAGGTCCTGCATTGGATCTGATTGGTCCTTCCCAAAGTACTGGAAGGTCCCGGACGCGCATGGCTATAAAAAGCCCGCTTGGCGGCTCGGCCATGCGCTAGTGTAGACTTATCTGCTAAGTGTGTATGGTGACGGATGCATGTGTCTGGTGACTGACTTATTTGAAACCCCTTCCCTCTGATATTACGAATGGTGACAGAGTTTTGGTATTAGTCAGCGCCAGGTTGTGGTCTCCCGGCACTGTGGTTAAGCGGCTGCAGTTACTGCCACACTGCGCTCAGCAGCACCTCTTGGCATTCGTGGCTGTGACGCCACACGCTGGCTGGCCCTGTGAAGTCAACAGGCCCAGCGTGTACTCCTAATTTATATTAGGGCTTCTCTGTGCCTTTAACAGAAGCCTGCCTTTAGTGCCTTGGGTGACGCTAACCCAAGCGCAGTACTCCGCCTCCTGGCGAGTCTGCCATTAGTCAGCAGCGGTCTTCCCATCTACCGCACGGTGGACCCCGGGCAGCGAACGCACCTCCTATTATTTATATTTGGTGCATTCCGCCGTCCCTAACATTACACCAGCGCCAGGGTCTGGCTGGTAATGGCAGATCCGCAGCAGTTGCAGCGCTACATTCGGCAGCTGGAGAGCAGGTTGGCGGCTATTGAGAGCGCCAACTCAGCTGCGAATGCCGTGCTAGCTGCTGCACAGACAGTCGCTGAGGCTGTCTCACGTGTGCCCGCACTATTTCCCATGCCGACAATTTCTCGCCTCCCGCTCCCTGACAAGTTTTCGGGTGACAGCGCCACCTGTAGGGGATTCGTGAGCCAGTGCTCAATTCAGCTCGAGTTACTGGCTGCACGGTTCCCTACAGAGTGGGCTAAGGTGGGGTTTATTGTCTCATTGCTGTCAGGCAGGGCATTACAGTGGGCTACGCCATTGTGGGAATGTGATGATCCCGTGGTTCATGGTGCTGCTCAGTTCCTCGCGGCCCTGAAGCAGGTCTTTTTGGGACCACGGATCACGCACAATACCTCACTCCAATTATTATCCCTAACACAGGGGTCGCTCTCGGTTAGCCAATATGCCGTCCGGTTCCGGACACTGGCTTACGAATTAGAGTGGCCGGACAAAGCTTTAGTCCCGGTGTTTTGGAGTGGGTTAGCTGAGCACGTCAAAGATGCTCTAGCTACCAGAGAGGTTCCCACAAGTCTGGAGGAATTTCCGTCTCCACCTGCATTCACCTCAGGTTTACGGAGCGCGGGTTGGAACGAGCGCAATCCAGACGTAGGGTTAACTTGGCTCCCACATTCACCGAGCCGCTAAGATACCCCGCACAGGAGCTCTCATCCTGCGAACCTATGGAGGTATCTCGCACCGGTTCCAGGCCACGTCCGATGCGAAGCTCCGTACATTGCTATCAGTGCCGACAGTTGGGTCACTCGGCTAGCACGTGTCCTCTGCGGGCGAAATAACATCCATGTCCAGTGGCCATGGGTGTTGGTCAGTCCAATATGAAACCCTTCTCCCCCAAACCGGTATTCTGGGGTACCTTAGACAGTGGGTCCTCCACCTGAGAGGCAGAGGTTACCGTGGATTCTGGGGCCGAGGTAAACTTTATGTCCTCTACCTTCGCCCAGAAACACGCTATCCCTCTGGTATTACTGCCCCAACCTCTGACCATCAGGGTGGTTAACGGTGCACCTTTACCCACTCAGGTGACCCATCAGACAGTTCCACTCGGGCTTTCTATCTCACCCTCTCATCGTGAGATTCTGTCTCTGCTCATTCTGCCAAATGGCATTGACCAGGTGCTTCTCGGGGTTCCCTGGCTCCGTTGCCATTCCCCTCATATTGATTGGGCTTCAGGGAATATACTGGGTTGGAGCAAGGACTGTGAGAGAAGATGCCTGAGGGGCAGTGTTCAGGTGGCTTCCACTAAAGTGCCTGCGGATCTCTCCGCGCTCCCTAAGCCCTACCACCAGTACGCGGATGTCTTCTCCAAAAAATCTGCGGAGACGCTCCCTCTGCACCGTCCCTACGATTGCCCGATAGATCTCCTGCCAGGCACAGAACCTCCTAGAGGCTGTGTGTATCTGCTACCTCTCCCTGAGACAGAGGCTATGTCTCAATATATCCGGGAGAATCTGGCTAGAGGTTTTATCAGAAAATCGGTGTCGCCGGCTGGTGCAGGGTTTTTCTTCATACAGATGAAGAACGGAGAGTTACGTCCCTGCAATGACTACAGAGGTCTCAACGCTATAACGGTCAAAAACAAATACCCTCTCCCGTTAATCTATGAGTTATTTGACAGGTTGTGAGGGGCCCGGATCTTTACAAAATTAGATCTATGGGGGGGCGTACAACCTGATCCGCATTCGCGAAGGAGACGAGTGGAAGACAGCTTTTAACACCAGGGATGGCCACTACGAATATCTAGTCATGCCCTTCGGCCTTTGTAATGCGCCTGCTGTCTTCCAGGATTTCGTTAACAACATCTTCCGCGACATGCTCTCTACCTCGGTGGTGGTCCATCTGGATGACATACTCATCTTCTCGCCAGATTTGACCACCCACCGGAGAGACGTCTGCAGTGTCTTCGACCGTCTGCGGGCGAACTCTCTCTTTGCCAAGCTGGAGAAGTGCCAGTTTGAGCAGGAGTCCTTGCCATTCCTGGGCTATATCATCTCGGCCCAGGGGTTGGCTATGGATCCTGCCAAACTGCAGGCGGTGATGGATTGGCAGGAACACCATTCACTCAAAGCAGTGCAGCGCTTTTTAGGGTTTTTGAATTATTACCACCAGTTTATACCGCACTTTTCCACACTGGTGGCTCCTTTGTTTGTTCTCACTAAAAAAGGAGCTAACCCCAACTCTTGGTCTGAACAAGTCTCCAAGGCCTTCACGTCTATAAAATCTCATTTTGCTGGCGCTCCCATCTTACATCGTCCCGATGTAGATAAGCCATTTATTCTGGAGGTTGATGCCTCTTCCGTCGGTGCAGGAGCAGTCCTTTTCCAGAAGGATGCTCAAGGTCGTAAGCATCCCTGCTTCTTCTCAAAGACCTTCTCACCGGCGGAGAAGAATTACTCCATCGGTGACAGGGAGTTGCTAGCCATGAAGTTGGCCTTTTCCGAGTGGAGACATCTCCTGGAGGGAGCTCGGTTTCCCTTCCAGGTATATGCAGACCATAAAAATCTTGTCTATTTACAGACGGCCCAGCGCTTGAACTCTCGTCAGGCTAGGTGGTCGCTCTTCTTTTCCCGCTTCCGCTTCACCCTGCATTATCTCTCAGGGTAAAAGAACGTCCGTGCGGATGCTCTCTCACGCTCGGTGGTTTCTGCGGAAGGAGGAGAGGCTGAGCCTCGACTAATTCTCCCGCCGGAGAGTTTTACGACCGTGGCTCCAGTTGCTCTCGAGTCAGTGCCACCGGGCAAGACCTTGGTGCCTCCCCAGCTACGGCCGGAGGTTCTCGCTTAGGCACATGACTCCAGGGTAGGTGGTCACTTTGGCAATAAGCGGACCACTGAACTCCTGGCAAGGTCATATTGGTGGCCGCATATGGCTCGAGATGTTAAGGAATACGTACAAGCATGCGTCTCGTGTGCACGGAACAGACCCTCTAGACAGAGGCCGGCGGGTCTTTTGTATCCTCTGCCAATGGCAAATAGACCTTGGGAGATGGTTGGCATGGACTTCGTGGTTGGCCTGCCCAAGTCTGGCGGCAGTACGGTCATCTGGGTGGTCACCGACCATTTTTCCAAAAGGGTGCATCTGGTGCCACTCGCACGGTTGCCTTCCGCTCGTGGTCTTGCCACTCTGTTCATAAAGCACGTATTCCGTTTACATGGCATGCCGGACAAAATCATTAGTGATCGAGGTCCCCAGTTCGCATCTCGGTTTTGGAGGGAGCTCTGCGGTCTACTCAGCATCGAGATAAACCTGTCCTCCGCTTACCATCCCGAGACGAACGGCTTGGTTGAGAGAGCCAACGAAACCTTGGTCACGTACCTGTGGCATTTTGTCTCCTTGCTACCATGGACTGAGTTTGCCCTGAATAATGCAGTGGCCGATTCCACTGGTCAGACGCCTTTTCTTTTAAACTACGGCCAACATCCACGCATCCCTGTCCCGATGCCAGTGTCCTCCGCTGACTCCAGGGTGGCAGACTGGGCAGTGGAGGCTCGCGACATTTGGGATCGCACTCAGGGTGCTATCCGGGCTTCTAAAGAAAGGATGAGGGCGTCCGCCGACACACATCGGCGACCCGCTCCAAGCTTCTCCCCCGGCGACATGGTGTGGCTCTCTACTCGAAACATGAAGCTGCGAGTCGAGTCCCCCTAGTTCGCGCCGCGATACATTGGACCTTTTAAGGTTCTCGAGTGTATCAGCTCGGTGGTCTACCGCCTGGCTCTTCCTCCACACTTAGCCATTTTGGACATTTTCCATGTGTCCCTCCTCAAACCAGTTCATATGGCCCGGTTCTCCGTGTCATCTGCCAGGTCATCAGACTTGTCGTCTGATGAGTTCGAGGTTAACGCCATTGTGGGACGCAGGATTGTCTGTGGCAAAAAATTTATTTGGTGGATTGGAAGGGTCATGGACCGGAGGCTCGGACCTGGGAGCCAGTGGAGAATATCCATGCTCCACTCCTGATCGCGACCTTTGAGCGTAGTGAGGCTCAGAGGGGGGCCCTAGGAGGGGGGGTAATGTTAGGCGTCGGATTTCTGACCCTGCACAACAGGAATCCAGAGCCGTACTGTTATGAATGGGTCACCGAGGAGAAAAAAGCAACACACGCTAAGTCTCAGAAAACCAGAGAGGTTGGTAACTATGCAGATTGCAGATCCCTGATCTTAACACACAACTAGCAGAAGTCGTGGAGCGTGCCTACGATGGTCCTGGACACCTCGTCACAGCCGGGGAGCTAAATAAGCCTGAAGTAAGAAAAGAGGAAAACTAACTTCCCCAGAGCAGACCCCAAAGGAAAGACAGCCCCCCACATGTATTGACGGTGAAGCAAGATGAAAACACAAACAAAGGCAGAAAAATAGGCTGAGCAAACGATGGGGCCAAACTAACTTGAAAGGACAGGAAAGGAAAGAAACTGTCTGCAATCTGCCAAAAAACCCTACCCAAAATAATGTCCAACACTTCTGATAACAAAATTAACCCTGAAGTCACTAGACTTCTCCCACTATATCAGCACTCTGAAATATTCTGAGACAGAGCAAAAAAGAGGCCAATCTAATAAAGGACAAAAAGGCAAATTGGCAAATACAGATAAATAAGAGTGGAAATTCAGCACAGCCCAGCCGGGCTGGCTGATCACACAAAAACTGAATTGACCAACAAGAGAAAGTGTGAACATTAGCAAAAACAAACTTAACTTGAGAAGACTGGAGTACAGCTGAAGTCCTCTTGCCGTGCTACTGGGCATGCCCGTAAGATGACCTCTCAGTGGAGAGCAGGGGTCACATGCTCATTTCCTGCATCAGATCTGATTGGTTCTTCCCAAAGTACTGGAAGGTCCCGGAAGCGCATAGCAATAAAAAGCCTGCATGGCGGCTCGGCCATGCGCTAGTGTAGACTTATCTGCTAAGTGTGTATGGTGACGGATGCATGTGTCTGGTGACTGACTTATTTGAAACCCCTTCCCTCTGATATTACGAATGGTGACAGAGTTTTGGTATTAGTCAGCGCCAGGTTGTGGTAAGCTATGCGCCACTGTGCTTACCACGCCTATCACTAGCGTCCGACGGTGTCCGGTCTCCCGGCACTGTCGTTAAGCGGCTGAAGTTACTGCCGCGCTGCTCTCAGCAGCACCTCATGACGTTCGCGGCTGCGACACCACACACTGGCTGGCCCTGTGAAGTCAACAGGCCCAGCATGTACTCCTAATTTATATTAGAGCTTCTCTGTGCCTTTAGCAGAAGCATGCCTTAAGTGCCTCGGGTGACGCTAACCCGAGCGCAGTACTCCGCCTCCTGGCGAGTCTGCCATTAGTCAGCAGCGGTCTTCCCATTTACCGCACGGTGGACCCTGGGCGGCGAACGCACCTCCTATTATTTATATTTGGTGCGTTCTGCCATCCGTAACACAACCGAAGCTCTGTCACAAGTGTGGCGACCCCACACACTTCAGTGCAAACTGCACTGTGCAGAAATTTGCACTGTGTGGGGATATTGGCCATCTTGCTGCATCTTGTGTGGAGATTAGATGCCACCTGTGTAGTGACTTAGGTCACCCATTCAGCCGTTGTCCTCGTTCCTTCGCTAATGCAGTCGTGACCCCGGTGGGAGAAAGCTGTGAGGCTGATTCTGCTGGGGACGGGACTAGCAGGAGTGAGGGAGCTGAGGGGCCAAGGAGGAAAAGCAATAAAAAGACGCCTGCCCAGCTGAGGAGTCTAGACAAGTGCAGACAGGAGAGGGAGCTGGGTGAGCCCTGTGCTACTGAGGTGACCCCTGTCCTGGATGCCTGTCTTGCTGCTGAGGCCCCGAGGGATGATGAGTTGGATGAGGAGGTCAGGCGGATCCACAGGGAAGAAACTGCCACTGCCTCCGAATCCTCCCATTATGAAAGTATGGATGAGGATAATAGGCAGTGGCTAGAGGACAAGCGTAAGCTCGGCACCAAAAAGAAGAGAAAGAAGGGAGATAAAACATCTTCTCCCGCTCTGACCAAGGTACCTAAGGAAGGAAAAACTGACTCACCTCTGGTTGGTCTTTCTAACCAGCTCCAAGACCTTGAGAACATCTCTTCCTCTGAGGAGGTAGCTGAGGGTGAGGTTCCGGCTTCGGCGGAGCTTACAGGGGGTGCCGAGTCTCTTTCTTCTGGGAATGTAAGGTCCTTGGAGGTAGGGACTGGCCTAGAGTCTGGAGACGAGGACAACAAAAAGAAAAAACACGTGGGAATGGAGACTTCTGTGTCATTAAAGAGGAGGAAGGATTCCTCCACTGAGGCAGAGGATAAGGGGAGTGGGAAGAAGAAAGCCATCTAACTCAATCACCAATGATGGCAGTACCCACTCCGTTGACGCTGGCGTCTATTAATGTCGCCAGCATAAAGTCAAATACAGCCAGATTTGCGGCCTTTGATTTTCTCAGCGATGTTGAAGCTGAAATTTTCTTTTTGCAAGAGACCAGACTGCCAAATATGGCAGATGTGTTCAAAGCTAAAAGGGAGTGGAGACTCGTGCCCTCCTATTGGTCTCTTGCGGCCGAGCCGTATAGCGGAGTGGCGGTCCTTTTTACCACACCAGTGGAATGCCGACGGGTTATTGAGTTAGAAATGGGGAGATGCCTGATCTTAGATGTCCTCATGAAGGGACCAGAGCTCTGGCTTATTAACATCTATGGTCCCCAATCTAAATGGGACCGGAAGTGTCTCTTTATGAGGATCAAGCGCTACCTCTTTACAAGTCGGCAGGTTGTCTTTGGAGGGGACTCAATACTGTCACAAGGCCCCGAGATAGTGGGGGTTCCAGAGACAAGCTGACTTATGATAGCATCGCCCTTAATTGTATATGTGGCGCCCCTGAGGCTTCAGTCGCCACAGAGGTACTGCACCTTTTCCTAAGGTGTAGTGCCCCACCATCCAGGTAGGTGGGGACTCCTGACCACACTCCACACCTGCATTCCATACAAAGGATAGTTCAGTGGGGCCACCTAACAGCTTCAGGCTGGGGGTTAGCAGTGTACCCCTCATGGAACGCTGCTTCGTAACACGAGATGTGCTGGGAGGCGGGTGGAGTGAGATGATATAAAAGAGTGGGAAGAGTGAGGGTAGTTGGTTGGTTGGTGAGGGAGAGAGAATAGAGAAGATGGGTGTCTAAAGGACGTGCTGCAGCAGGTCCCAGTGATCTGGGCTGCTGGCACGAGAAAGACCAGAGAAAGAGACTGATAAGATTGATAACCTAACCTTCCATAAGAGAGAGAGAACAGATCGGAACGAAGGAGAATAGAAGGACGGTGGGAAGCTGGTTGAAGAAAGATAGAGAACCCTTCCAGTCCAGAGCGCAAAGGCTGGAGTCCGGTCCCAGAGGTTGATTGGATCTTTATGTCCGGCAACAGACACCGGAGGAGTAGTGAGCCACTAACGCCTTGCTCCCATCATAGACTTGGGACACAACAGCAACTGAATAGAGAGCCGGGATGCCGTGAGGAGTCCCCGAAGCAGGCTACAGCTGTCTGTCATACAAGTAGAGACTAGGAACACCTAGAGAGAGGCATTCCAGGGTAACTAAGTACTGGAGTGCTTCGCACCTAAAGGCGCATTGGAGGAGTCATTCAGTGAAGGTACATATTGGCAGAGTGTGGAAGGGAGAACCCTATCTGGCCTGGAGGTTGGCTGGAGCCCTGACCTGGAGAACACAGTACGGAGGCAGGCGTGCGTGTGAATTGCAAACAGTGAGTAAAGTTTTGGAACTGCATACTCTGGTGTCCTCCAATTATTACAGCACCGCCACATCTGGGTAACAACATCTATACCATTCTGCGCCTCTCCTCATCCCTTGCACCTACACTGCCCTGGGACTACAGCTCCACCTGTGGGGAGCTACACCATCTTTGCTGCACCACACGATCAGTCCCAGCGGATCTGTATGCAGCATTGGCTCAACATCTTACTTGTCAAACACCACGGGTGGCGTCACGAACTATCCAAATAAACTATTACACCATTAACATCACCGCCATTGATATTGGGCGCCCAGGGCCATGGACCGGGTCACTGCTGCTGCGACACATTCCCACCTTGACACCAGCCCGGTACCGAGTACACCGATGCCCTGGGTGTGAGGGGCGACCCATATAGCTACAGAGTCTCGCCTGGTGGATGTCCACATTCATCACACCCCAGGCCACGAGGGATTCACCTATCATAGAGGTAACTGTAGGTCCAGAATAGATAGGTTTTATTTAAAGGAGGAAGCGGTCTCTTCATCAGTATCTGTTGTTGAGGTGGAGTTCTCCGACCACTGTTTAATTTTGTTTTCTCTGAATATTACATAGACCCTCCGGATGGGAAGAGGCTTTTAGAGGTTCAATTCATCTCTCTTGGAAGAAGCGGACATAAGACATACCTTTGAGGATTTTCTTCACAGCCAGGTACCCTTACTGGATCTTTGTAGTAGTCAGTCAGAGTAGTGGGAGATGTTCAAGAAAAGGGTGGCGAGATTCTTCTGCCAGCTCTCGAGTCTCAGGAGTCTGAACAGGTACCGCCTGTATCAAGGTCTGAGGAGGAAACTCGAGCATCTTGTTTCAACTGGAGGTAGCCACGAGGAGATCTCCAGAGTGAAATCTTTGCTCATGAGGTGTCAGTACGATAGACACGCATCTTTGGTTTTTGAGAGGGATTACGGGAAGTACCGCTCGACTGACCCTTACAGAAACTGCAAGATTTCAGTGAATAGTAAAGTGGTTACAGGACAGGTCGACACTACAGGGTCCCTGATGCGATCCAGATCAGGGATCCTGGAGGTTGTCAGATCCTTCTACTCGCACCTCTTGGGGAAGAGGGATCTTGATTGGGATAAGACGTCGGCTTTCCTGGCTGAAGCCGTTCCTGAATCAGGGGTAGACCCCTCCCTTGATGTTTTGACAGAGATGATCAGGGAAGAGAAAGTTAAGTTGGCGATTGAAGGGCTTGCCCAAAAAAAAAAAAAAAGGCCCGGTCAGATGGCTTAACATCTGAGTTTTATAAGACCTTTAAGGTCGCTTTGGTTACCCTCTTGACTGAGGTATTCAATGAGTGTCTTTCCTCGGGCACTCTGCCAAAGTCAATGTGGAGGTCTGCCCTGATCATCTTGTCAAAGGCTAAGGACCCATCGTGCATTGAAAATTGGCATCACATAGCGCTTCTCAATGCAGACAGGAAGGTTCTTGCAAAGGTGCCATTTAATTGGCTGGTGAAATTTGCACCCTGACTCCTTTCGGAGGCCCAGCATTGCTCTGTTCCAGGTTGCAGCACATTTAGTGCTGTGCTCGGTGTCCGGGAGGAGGTGGAGCAGGGTAGAGCTGGTCACTGGAAGGGGTACATGCTGTTGCTGGACCAGGCAAAAGCGCTTGATCGGGTTAATCACGAGTACCTCTGGTTTGTCCTTCTGAGATATGGCCTGCCGGAGGGGTTGTTGATTGGCTTAAAACCTTGTACGGTGGGGCAGAGAATTTCCTGCTTATGAACGGTTGGATTGGCAGCTCTTTTGAGGTTGGATCTGGTGTTCGCCAGGGTTGTCGCTTGAGCCGGCTGCTGTACGTGTTCGCGATTGACCCACTTCTTAGGAGGGTGGAGTGTGGACCGTTGGCCGGGATTGGGATGGACCAGGCAGCACCGGAAGCCACTCTGAGGGTGGTGGCGTATGCCGATGATGTCACTGTTTTTGTTTCCTCTCACGAGGAGGCAGGGTGACTGATGTCAGAGGTAGATCACTACTCGGAGGCATCCGGGTCCGAGATCAACCGGGATAAGTGTGAGTGTCTCTGACTGGGAGGAGGAGATCCTGGTTTTGATCTTCCAGACACCCTTCCAGGACCCAACGTCTCAGCAAAAGTCCTTGGCATCGAATTTGGCCAGGGGGCTTACCTCATACAAAATTGGGACAACAGGCTAGAGATTGCCACTCAGAAGGTGAACCAATGGAAGGGTTCCTTGTGGATACCTTCATTAAAATCAATATTGCAAACCTCTGGAAAGAGAGGGCTGCTCCATGGGTATTCTCCTGTAGGGGATGGTTTCAGCCTTTCTTCCAGGAATGGGAGACAGGAGGGCAAGTGAAGGATCTTCGCACACCGCATGGACATCTTCCGGCTTACGCTACCTTGGTTCTGAAGGTAATTCGCCGGTGGGGTCTGGGAATGTGGGAGATCAGGACTCTGCCAAGGAAACTCCTTGACATTAGGGTTCTGTGAACGCATTTTCAGATGCCTCTGGTGCTCAGAGATTGCCCAAGTCGGGATCTTGTGGTGGGTTTGCATCTTTTGAATTTTATCAGGATCCCCTCAAAGTTTTGGGACTTGGCTTGGCACTGCTTCCATGGGAAACTGTGTGTGAGGGACAATCTGAAGTGTAGGAGCTCTGAGGACAGGAACTGTCCTCGGGAGCACTGTGGTATCTTACTGGAAAGCATGGACCATTTCCTGCTTCATTGTCCCTTCAACACAGAGGTGTACAACAGGGTGGGCTCCATTGGCTGGTGTCGGATGGCCGGTCTCTCCTATGCGGAATGGGCCTATGGAGCATTCGGAGACCTTGGTGGCCGGAACCGCTGCACTTTATTTCTAGTTAGCCCAGTGGTTAGGCATCACACGTGGAACGCACGGTGCATAGTATCGACGCAACGGAAAATCCTCCCAGTGGACGATGTGTTTAGGACCATACTCTGTGACCTGGTGAAGGTGCGCTCTCTGGAGTATGAGAGACTGGGCACACGTAGGGCCGCTCTCCTCTGGAGGGGCTTTTGTTTTAGTGTGCCCTAGTCTGGTCATCTCCTTTCCTGGTGGTGGGCTGCTGCTGACACTGTAAATTTTTGTTTTGTGATCAGTATACAGTGATGTAGGGCTGCAGGCGCCGAACTTGGGCTTTGTGATTTGTAGGTATTGTTGCTTGTTTCTGTATATATTGTATTTAGGGATATAGATTTGGGTGTAGGTGTTAGATTAGGTGGTGGGAAAAGGGGGGAGGTGGGTTTATCTTGTGGGACTATGGGACACTGGGGTGTTTGGGGAAACACTGGCACTGCCTGATCTGGCCTATGGACGTTGGACATGAACTGAGGGATGAGACGCAGGACCAGCTCTCAGGTCAGTGTGAGGGTTGGGAATGGTGGGTGTGAGTGTGGGGTGTTTAGTTTAGTCTTGTATATATTTGTATAGTTTGGTTATTTTATATATATTGTGAGGTAGCGCTGTCATTCCGGTAGGGGATACTCGCTTGGCAGACAATAAATCACGTCCGGCACAGGTTTTCCATAAAACCAAAACAGTCCATGCGGTTTATTCAGCATCATAAACCATCACAGCAACAGAAAACAGCATAGAATCAGCATAGCGTCCATTACAGAGTTTCCCTCTGTTATCCTGTAGTCATATAAGTTATGCAGTGTTCAATGCGCAGGCTTCCTAGCCCCAAGTTATCTCACCCTGTCAGAGTTTCCTCATGCTGTTTCACCATGCTGCACATGTTCATTACCTCCAGGGAACTAACAGGCACATGTGCCATTACTCACAGCCACTTCACAGGCTGTTAGCCAGGAAGCCCCATCTCAGCGGGACCTTCCACACTGGACCAACCGGGTCCCAGCATTCACCACATGTGACCTACCCTGTCCACCTGATACAGTCCGTAACCACGCCCACCGGGTCACATGGCTATGACCTCATCACAGGTCCTTGAACCATTCACACACTTTTATCACAACGTTCTCAAACACACCCCCTGGGTGGGTTTGTAGGTAACTGGGCGTGCAGTTCTCCCCAGCTACCTGGAGACTTATCCCTGATACATTGAAACAACACCTCAGCAATATCATTGCTGATCAACACACATGCATAAGTCTCCATCTCAAGGCCACCCACCTTGAGATACATAATGGTCACTCATCCTCTCTCTTGGGACATCCCCACAGCGCCCCGTAGCGGACACTGTGGTTACTACACTACAATATATATTTATATATAAAAAAAAAAGTTTATGTATTTATTTATGTTGGCCTTTGCTTATTTTATTGTTTGTTATTAGTTTGTTTGGTGACCGTACCGGAAGGTGTAAGTTATTAATTATTATTCTGTATATATGTATAATATGTGTGAGAGGAGAGAATGAGCAGCTGGACCAGTGTTCAGTATACGGATTATTTTCTGGCTGATATTCTTGTTATGTTTCTGTTATTATTATGTTTTTCATTTTTATAATAAAAGATCTACAGGATGGAGCTCAGGATCAGTACAGGATAAGTAATGTATTGTATGTACACAGTGACTGCACCTGGAGAATGGTGAGTGCAGCTGTGGAGTACAATATAGGATGTAACTCAGGATCAGTACAGGATAAGTAGTGTAATGTATGTACACAGTGACTCCACCAGCAGAATAGTGAGTGCAGCTCTGGAGTATAATACAGGATGTAACTCAGGATCAGTACAGGATAAGTAATGTAATGTATGTACACAGTGACTGCACCAGCAGAATAGTGAGTGCAGCTCTGGGGTATAATACAGGATGTAACTCAGGATCAGTACAGGATAAGTAATGTAATGTATACACACAGTGACTGCACCAGCAGAATAGTGAGTGCAGCTCTGGAGTATAACACAGGTAACTCAAGATCAGTACAGGATAAGTAATGTAATGTATGTACACAGTGACTGCACCTGGAGAATAGTGAGTGCAGCTCTGGAGTACAATATAGGATGTAACTCAGGATCAGTACAGGATAAGTAGTGTAATGTAGGTACATAGTGACTGCACCAGCAGAATAGTGAGTGCAGTTCTGGAGTATAATACAGGATGTAACTCAGGATCAGTACAGGATAAGTAGTGTAATGTATGTACACAGTGACTGCACCTGGAGAATAGTGAGTGCAGCTCTGGAGTATAATACAGGATGTAACTCAGGATCAGTACAGGATAAGTAATGTAATGTATACACACAGTGACTGCACCAGCAGAATAGTGAGTGCAGCTCTGGAGTATAACACAGGTAACTCAAGATCAGTACAGGATAAGTAATGTAATGTATGTACACAGTGACTGCACCTGGAGAATAGTGAGTGCAGCTCTGGAGTACAATATAGGATGTAACTCAGGATCAGTACAGGATAAGTAGTGTAATGTAGGTACACAGTGACTGCACCAGCAGAATAGTGAGTGCAGCTCTGGAGTATAATACAGGATGTAACTCAGGATCAGTACAGGATAAGTAGTGTAATGTATGTACACAGTGACTGCACCTGGAGAATAGTGAGTGCAGCTCTGGAGTATAATACAGGATGTAACTCAGGATCAGTACAGGATAAGTAATGTAATGTATGTACACAGTGACTGCACCTGGAGAATAGTGAGTGCAGCTCTGGAGTACAATATAGGATGTAACTCAGGATCAGTACAGGATAAGTAGTGTAATGTATGTACACAGTGACTGCACCAACAGAATAGTGAGTGCAGCTCTGGAGTATAATACAGGATGTAACTCAGGATCAGTACAGGATAAGTAATGTAATGTATGTACACAGTGACTGCACCAGCAGAATAGTGAGTGCAGCTCTGGAGTATAATACAGGATGTAACTCAGGATCAGTACAGGATAAGTAGTGTAATGCATGTACACACTGTGACTCCACCAGCAGAATAGTGAGTGCAGCTCAGGAGTATAACACAGGTAACTCAGGATCAGTACAGGATAAGTAATGTAATGTATGTACACAGTGACTGCACCAGCAAAATAGTGAGTGCAGCTCTGGGGTATAATACAGGATGTAACTCAGGATCAGTACAGGATAAGTAATGTAATGTATGTACACAGTGACTGTGTAATAATACGGACGCCAGGGGGTAGCCTCATCAGCCGCTCTGGTACTCACTGTGCTGGCGGCTGCTTCATCCCTGGTACGTTGCTCACTTCTAGGGTTCAAAGACTGTAGGCAGAGGCCGGAATAACTTTAAACAGTTCAACTTTATTTTCCACAGGACACAGCACATCCAACACACCTTTAGAACTCTTGACACAGTACCAACAATACTTCTTCTACAGCAGCACCTAACTTATTCACCTACACCGGAGTGGACCACAAAATGACAACGGAACGAGTAGCCCGGTTAAAACAGCACTTCGTCCTCTCTTCTTGCGACCAACTTAAGCCCACAAAGGTACCCGTCTACTAGATCGTCCACCCCCTTTTGGTTATCCTGTCCGTGCACTAGGCTGATGGACCACTCGACTACAATATCATCTCTCACACTCTGGCTGTCATCTCCACAGGGACAGTTTTCAAAACAAGGACCCGTAGACGGTCATAGGCTCACCGTGGGAGCGTTGCAGGGTTTCCTACCCTGGGGGGGACGCGGAACAGTCCCAAGTGGTGCAACAGGCACTTAAAGGGGAACGGGCTATGGGAGTTCAGCGGTACTCATCTTGCGCTGTACCGTCACTTGCAGCCCGGGTCCCAGCATGGACCGAAGGGGACTCTGCAACTGCAGAGTCGCCGAATTAAGGACACGCATCAGGAGCAGAAGCACCTCCAGCTGCTTCTGCACGAGGATCCACTCCACTTCCAGAAGGACTCATCTTCCTAAGGGCACAAGATGACCGCTGCGGCATAGTAGCCGCAGGGGCAGTACACTTTGTAAAAGGAGACCCAGTCTCCCACCTGCAGGGCCCTTCCATGCTTAACGGAGATGTCATTCACATAAATTTTATTGCGGGTGCCCTCCTCCTGGATAAAGCCATAGCCCCGCTCCACGTTGGTGTATACCAGCTGGCCATAGGTACGTCGGACGGGCATTGCAGCTTCTCCCTTTTGGTGTAGGAGCGTCCAAATCTCCCGATCTGTGGCCTTTTTCCAGGCAATTATGTCCGTTATCCAGAAGGGCGGGTGCGCAGGCGGTGGAGGACTGGTGGTTTCAGGGGAGGCCTGACTGGAATGTGGGTGCTCCGTGGCTTCGGGGGACACCTGACGGGAGCGCGGGTGCTCGGTGAATCGTACCTTGGGCCTCGTGTCCCCGCAGTGGGACAGTGTTGGGGCTACGTGGTCCACCACCGGCTGAGGCTGAGATGCACTCACCTCCTTTACTTCTGCGACTCTGCTTAGGCCGGCCCTCAACTCCTCGCCTTCCGCGCTTACCATATGGCCTAGGTACTGCTCCTTGTGTTTCAAAAGGTGGCATTTGGACAGCTTTACTTTCAAGCCAAAGTTGGACAAGGCTTCGAACACCTTGGCCCGGTGCTTCAAGTGATCTTCATAGGCTTTGGAGAAGACGATGATGTCATCCAGGTGGAGCAGAACGGTTTCAAAGTTTTTATTTCCTAGGTAGCATTCCATTAACCAATGAAATGTCTCTGGTGCACTGTTGAGCCCGAACGGCATGTAGATAAACTCGCAGAGACCCATTGGTGTCATAAATGCTGTCCTCTCTGTCTGCTTCTGCCAGAGGAACCTGCCAATACCCACTGGTGAGATCCAAAGTTGGGAATTAGTTAGTGGTTCTCACTGCAGCTAATGATTCCTTAATTCTAGGTAGCGGGTAGGTGTGTAATTGTGTTACTCCGCCTGTAGTCAACACACATTCTCATGATACCATCTTTCCTTTTAACAAGGACTAATAGAGCTGCCCAGGGCTACAACTATGTCTGATTACCCCAGCCTCCTTCATCTCCCTTAACATTTCCTTGGCACGTTGATAGTGTGCTGAGGGTACAGGCCGGTACCTCTCTTTAATGGGCAGATGATATCCAGTGGGGATATGGTGTTGGACTCCTTTTGCCTGTGGTCCACTGCTTAACGCGACCAGATGACACAGAGACGAGACGGAGGCAGATTTCAGTTGCAACAGGTCCGAGTTTATTGGCCGTCCTCCTGACGACAGTAGCCATACACCGCAGCACCTTTACAGCTCTCCGTATTCAGGCCCGGGTACCAGCACCTTCCTTCTGTCATAGTGACGTTCCTCGCGGCTCTTTCACTGGGGCTGCCCTAAGCCTATCTACCGCCAGCGCTTCACCAGTCCGAGGTCGTCGTCAATTTGGTACCCCCGGGGCCTCATCTGTTCTGTGGTTCTTCGTGTCGAGGTCACCCCCCTGACTGTCTTTTCTCCTCAGTCCCCTGGCCGAGCTCTCCACCACTGTTCATTCTCCTTCACTGTCTCTTCTCCTGAGCTCCTCCCAGGACTGGAACCCTCTCCTGTCCTATTTATCTCCCTCCTCGGGAAATCCCCTCCTGGGTTCCTGTCTCCCTGCCCCCCATGACTAAGCGGTTTCTAAAGCCATAAGCTGCTGTCAAGTCCTGTACTCACGCTCCCCCTGCCATCTTGTGGTCAAACTTAGGTACTGCACTCCTATTCCATTTTCCCCCAGCTGTTTCCCTTCTATTATTATAAACATCCATCTACAGTGCACCCAGCATCCCCTCTTCCTACAGACAAGTCCATCTGTCAGGTCACTGTCACGGGGCAGTAAAGGGGAAAATGATGATGAGGAACCGGGGCCCCCTGAACTTCCACTCAGGCTAAGGGGGTGCCCTGTCTTTCCTTAACTTGGGGGTACACTTAATGGTAGTGAGGCCCAAGTCCCTGACCTGTCCCTGTCTCCTGTTTAGCCCTGAGCTAAACCCCCAACCCCCTCCCCAGGGGGTGAGACAGGGAAAAAATTGTACAACACAAAAACCCAAAGGAAAGATAACAGACAGGGTAAAATAAAATAGAACTTAGCTTGCTCTGCTGCAATGCTCCTGGACAGCAGAGTAGCCACTTGACAACAGCAAAACTGAAGCACCACAGAACTCAGCTCCTGAACTCCAGCTTGGTTGGTCTCCCAAGAGCAAGTGTATAACCAACAGTGATTTCCAGCATCTGAACTCCTTTTATAGGAAGGAGGGGGAGAAGTCACCACCTGCATAACTAATCACATGCAGTTTCCCTGCAGTAACCTCGGCAGCCACCCGGGGAATTTACATCAGCAGACCAACTACAGTTGTAGTAAACCCCAGAGGCCACTGGGGGCAAAAACTCATATTTAACACCTGATGGACGAAAAGAGAAAAATGTTTAAATGTGAGGAAATCCAGACCTGACACAGATCCAAGAAATGCATCGTGACAGTCACCTTCCCTACACTTGCCCAAAGTCTGGAGGATGCTTGCTGAAGACCCGCTCATACTCTCGAGCCACCCGGTAAGCCCTATGATTTTGGTGCTAAGAGGTGGAGTCAGTGCCTATGTAAGGGGGAGAGTCCCGGAAAAAGGGCACGCCGTGTGTCCGGGCCGGAACTAGGGGGGGCTGTCACCCAAGTTCCCAGGAGATACGTTCCCGGGGGAAAGAATAGCAGGCCAGGACCGACAGTCGCTCAGGAAACGTAGGGGAGGGACAAAGAGAGGGGGCGGGGCGACTATAAAATGAGCAGTGGAGACCAGCGGAGGGGACTCAGCGGGGAGAGAGATGTGGGAGACAAGAGACTGGAGGGAAGAGTCTAAGTGGCGTCCCAGAGCAAGAGTGAGTCAGCGCTTTCGAGACAAGGGAGATAGAGGCTCACCTGACCAGGGGAGAGGACGGTGCCAAGCAGAACGAGGAGGATACCCGCGGCTGCCACTGCCCCGCTCCATACCGCGACTGCGGCCTGTACAGCGAGACCCGCGGCCACCACTGCCCCACTCCATACCGCGGCTGCAACCTGTACAGTGAGACTTGCAGCCGCCACTGCCCCACTCCGTACCGCGGTTGCCGCCTGTACAGCGAGACCCACAGCAGCCACTGCCCCGCTCCATATCGCGGCTGCGGCCTGTACGCCCAGACCCAGGGCTGACTCTGCCTCACCGCCTGACGAGGCAACCCCGGTGCAAGGGACCTGGCCTGGGGCCTGTATCATTCCCCCAGCACCTGGGCGAGGGAACACCCGAAGCCTGCGACAACTCTACTTTGGCTGGACTCAGCGGCTGAGACGCTGATCAGACATCTCCCGGACTACAACTCTGCAGGACATCAGAGATCGATAAGTGACATTTCGTTTGCGTTTATAGTTAGTCCAAGGACCCGTAGCCAGCCATAGCTTGGCCATATAGTTACCATCTCTAGCTACTATTTAGCATCGTGTTACTTGTGTATTTGTGTCTGGAGTTTAACTTGCTCTGTCTCCGGCTCGTCACTGATTCCTGCGTACCTGTGAGTACCACACCTACGTGTAGCTGCTGACACCAATCCTCCAGCTACCCCTCAGAACCATTGTCCTCCACCTGGTCGGATGGAAGCAAGGGCTCTGCTGCCTCTATTGCATTGTTACTGACAGTGAACAGCTTAGCAAGGGTGGCATACCAGGGTAAATGAACCTCTTTCTCCCCATAGTTCAGGATGCGTATTGGTACTTGCAGACATCAACTACCCCCCTGGCTGTCAGGATAGTGAGCCTACTATCAGAGTACACTGGTTCTACCAGGGCCTGGTAATCTTGGCCCCTGAGGCCTATTTCTGCCCGACATCAAATTAACATTTCACTCCTTGGGGGTACTGCAATGGGGAATGGATCACTCACTCTGACACAGACGACTTCTCCACCAGACAGCTCTACCTGTTGTCTCTGCATCAGTGCTCTGATCTCCTTTTGCAGGACCCACTGCTGATTGGAATTGGCAGTCTCGGCTACCTGTTGCAACAAAACAATAACTTCTCCAAGACAATTTTCTATTACTTTAGTGCCTAGAGTAATCATCGAATTGCATTCTGGTTTGTCAATATCAACTATAATCAAACCTTGCGACTGCAATTCTACTCTGCCAATCTTAATGGTCACCTCTTTATACCCCACCTGAGGCAAGGGCTGACCATTGCTAGCAAAGATCATAAGGTATTCATCTGGGTTGCGAGTAATGTCTGAATCATTCCAGTACCGCTTAAAGAGGACATATGGCATCGTTGTTACCTGGGAGCTGGTGTCCAGGAAGGCTTTCATTGGGAAGCCATCAATCTCGACGGGCAGGACTGGCCTTCCTCCCGCATACTTGTTTCGCCAACTGTGGAGGCCAGGACGTCTTACTCCTGGGAGTTAGCCCTCTGCCCCGGGGGTTGCTCGCTTAAATTACAGGATCTTGTGATGTGTCCCACCTTGTTGCAGCGGCGACAGATGGGTTGTCCGTCCTTGTCGTAGCGGTCGTTGTCTCTCCCTCTGGTCGGTGGTATTCTCTGTCGTCGCCACTGGAGGCCAGCTGAATCTTCTTCTTTGGGGCCTCTTCCATGGACTGCACAGTTTTAGTTAGTGCAGCCACACTTTTGGTCAGCTCGTGGACCTGGAAATGTAGGTCTGCAGAAGAGTCATTACCTTTGGTTGGTGTGTCGGCCTCAACGGGGATCCTTTTGATATGTAATTGCTGGGTGCCTAGAGGGCACTGTGCCACTAGAATTTGATTCACGCAGCACCTGGATGGCCCTATCCTTAAAGTGCACAAAGTCCAGGTCAGGATTTTGTAGGGCCATTATGTGCAGCTGTGTCCTTTTAGTGTTAGTCAGAAGTCCCTCAATAAACTGCTCAGTTAGCAATCTATCCTCATCTTGCACGCTGTCTGGGTCAACCTGCTTTACAGCCCATAGTGCCTCCTGTAGGTTAAGGGCATAGTCCCGTATACTGTCCTGCACCCTTTGTTTACACCCAAAGAATCTCATTTTTATATCTGCTGCAGGGCGGGTGTCAAAGGTGTCAACATTGTCTTTCAGCCTGGCCAAGATTTGCTTGACAGTTTTTTTTATCAGTGTCCAATCAGGACTTTACTTCCTTCTTGGTCGCACCAGTTAACTGGCCAAAGAGGATGCTGACCTTTTGACTCTCAGATAAGGGGTACACTTCAAACAAACTACATAGTCTCTCCTTGAATTCGCTCATGGTGTGTGACTCCCCCAAGTACTGCGGTAACCATGCCATTCCTGGTATGTATGGCATTATAGAGGCTGTAGCTGTGGCCGCCACTGGAACTGGTGGCACTATGGGAGCTGCGGCTGTCGCTGGATCTGGCTGCATCAGGGGGGCTGCGACCACTGCTGAATCTGGCTGCATCACGGGGGCTGCGGCCGCCACTGAATCTCCACCTGGATTGGACATTTTCCAGGGAGAGTACAGAGCATGGAAGTGAGGTGCAGAGCTCTGTCTGCTTGTAGTAGCAGGGACATAGCAGGAGGTGCATCAGCTGAGAGGCTGGACAGTGATGGCTGCACGGCAGCAGGCGAGCGATCAGGCCACAATACTGTGGTGCGTTCTTCAGTGGGAGGGGGGAGCGGCCCAGTGTCGGGGGCAGCTCCGTTAGCCTCGGCGCCCCTGAATACTGTTGCTGCTTATCACTTAGTTGAGAGGCGGTAGCAGTGTGAGGGGGTTACCGGGGCTGGGAGTTCTGGTCTTCCCAAAGTCCTACTCTGTGTTGGCCCCGCTGGTCAGCAAGATCCTGATATAAAGGATCAGCTGCACCTCACAGCGGCAAAAGATCAGCGGCGCCTGGTATCAACAGTGAAGCAAAGGAAAATATCAACTAATGATGCGGAGTGCACACGTAAGTCCAGGGGTCAGGTCGCCTCCAGTTCTGTGGAGGAGACTGAGCACCTTGTGCTTGATGATGAGGTCAAAATGTCACCCCCTGTTGTCACTGATTCAGCAGGAGTGAATGTGGTGGGAGGTATGGATGAGGAAAATTCTTTATCTAGTGGTGTAGTTGCTGGTTTGGTGGAGGGAGAGGGGGTTATGGAGGTGGGTAATAGTGATACTGTTGGTATTGATGTGGTCACTGGTCCAGTTGCCCCGCCGGTGGTGGCAGAACCCATCAGGAGTTATGCCACTGGCACCTCCGGGGGGAAGTAGAGCGTCGTCCTCGTCTCTGGGCTCTGGGGACGGCATGTTGCAGCGGCGTCTCCTGGAGGCTCTAAAGAAGGGGGACAGATCACTAATGGTAGAGGGTTGAAAGGTTGATCTATCCTGGATAGAGAGGCATGGCCTCGGGGCCTTCCGAGAGCAAATAGGGGGGGAATGCAGTGTGGTCCCTCCCAACAGCCGAGCCGGGTAGTGTGCGTAGGAATGTGGTCCGTCTTCAGTGGAAGGGCAGTGATGTATTTCCTCCAAGGTGTAAGGTTGCAGAGCTCCTGCTGAGAATGGGCTTCAAGGCAATTGACATCTATGCCTTGATACATCCCTATTCCACACCTGAGTTTGATGTCAGCTTTGTTCGGCTAGAGAGGCTTGAGCTCTTCTGGTCGACTTATGATTTGGCAAAAAATGAGCCTGGCTGGCGAGACTTTGCTCTTCAGGCGGTGTCTCACCAAAACCAGGTCAAGAAAGTGACTGTGATGACTTGTAACACGTCGCCTTCTTGTTATGACAACATGACGTGGCTTGGCCGATATGGAGAGGTGGAGGAGATGCCAAAGAGATGGACATTTATGGTAAAACTTAAGCGTTCAGGTGGTACGGTTGCCCACATTACATCATCTGCCTTTCTGGGTAGGGATCGTATCCAGGTGTTCTAACAGGGGCAATCGAAGCTATGTCACAGGTGCGGCGACCCCACACACGTCAGTGCAAACTGCACTGTGTAGAAATATGTATTGTATGGGGATATTGGCCATCTTCCTGCATCTTGTGTGGAGATTAGGTGCCACCTGTGTGGTGACTTAGGTCACCCATTCAGCCGTTGTCCTCGCTCCTTTTCTAATGCAGTTGTGACCCCCGTGGGAGAAAGCCGTGAGGCTGATTCTGCTGGGGAAGGGACTAGCAGGGGTGAGGGAGCTGTGAGGCCAAGGAGGAAAACCAATAAAAAGTTGCTTGCCCAGCTGAGGCATCTAGACAAGCGCAGACAGGAGAGGGAGCTGGGCGAGCCCTGGGCTACTGAGGTAGCCCCTGTCCTGGACACCAGTCTTGCTGCTGAGCCCCAGAGGGATGATGAGTTGGATGAGGAGGTCAGGAGGATCCACAGGGAGGAAAGAGCCACTGCCTCCGAATCCTCCCATTTTGAAAGTATGGATGAGGATAATAGGCAGTGGCTAGAGAACAAGTGTAAGCTCGGCACCAAAAAGAAGAGAAAGAAGGGAGATAAAACATCTTCTCTCACTCTGACCAAGTTACCTAAGGACCTCCCCTCTGGTTGGTCTTTCTAACCGGTTCCAAGCCCTTGAGAACATCTCTTCCCCTGAGGAGGAAGCTGAGGGTGAGGTTCCGGCTTCAGCGGGGCTTACAGGGGGTGTAAGGGAATGTAAGGTCCTTGGAAGGAGGGACTGGCCCAGAGTCCGGAGATGAGGACGATAAAAAGAAAAAACACGAGGGAATGGATACCTCCATGTCATTAAAGAAGGGGAAAGCTTCCTCCTCTGAGGCAGAGAATTATTGGAGTGGGAAAAAGAAAGCCATTTAACTCAATCACCAATGATGGCGGTACCCACTCCGTTGACGCTGGCGTCCATTAATGTCACCAACTGTAATGGTAATGTAAAATATCATGCATGATTTCTACGGAACATTCCAGAATCCTCCATTCCCTACACTCTCTAGAATGATTCATAGCAGCGCAGAGTCCGACGACCCCCCCGTTCTTGTCCCTGTGTGCAGCTCTGTTTCCTCTGGCAGCCTGTAACCTGAGACAGCTGCCACTCACCCCCTTGTTCATTCCCCACAGCTCACACACACGACCAGTGTAACCTGAATTACTAGTCCCTGCCTTCCCGCCTCCCAGCAGGGAGTCTCTTTGCCTCCAGCATGTGCAGACACTCTCATAGCATATAATGGGAATTTATTCATTTGGACGTAAAGCAATGTGAGATTGTGATTGAAAAATGAAACATACATATTTGGAACAAGCTGCGATTGAGCATCGCTTCAGCGCTTCTTGGTAGCCGCTAGCACTAACAGAATCCGAGAAATGGATTCCTCCTGACCAGAGGAGAACCGACAGCCTGTGTTTGGAGTCATTACAATGCTAATTTCAATATAAAATGACTGATAGGTCTGCCGTTACTTTACTCGGTTCTCAAGCCCTGTTATATAGCTGAGAAGGTTTCAGAACCAAAATTGCAACTTAGAGATAAGGGGAGGACCCCGGTAACTCAGCCCCTTTTATGATGTCATGACCCAGAACTATAGAGTACACTCACTCAGTCGGGAGGTCAGTCTACAGAGGGAACCTGAGATACACAGCCACACTGTCATGCATGGCGACGTGTGGCCCATTCCCTTCCCCCAGCCTGATTCGCCGGAATGATCTAAGTACCATGTGAGTGTTTTCTTTAACCCTGTTTTATTTTTAATTGCTTCTACATATTTTAATTGTCTCAGATTGTTACATCTTTTTTATACCTTGTAAACACTGCCCATCTTTTGGGAATAAACTTAAAAATTTATAAGTTCCGCCTTCTTGTTCTGTGACGAACTCATGTGCCTGTAAGCTAATTACGCTACTGATTTGGGTTTGCTTCAAACTTCTCTATTAATTTTACATATTAATCAGAGAAATCTGAACCTGGTGGCAGCGAAGTGTGTTCTGGCTAGGTGGGTAGCGCTGGTAGTGACTGAGCGGGTTTTATAAGCTGATTGTGTGGCTGTGGCCAAAGCATTTATAACTCCCTCACTGCAAGCGGGCCTAATAGCCATTGCACAACAAGTAGCTCACAGACGTGTTTAAAGCTAAGAGGGAGTGGAGACTCGGGCCCTCCTATTCGTATCTTGCAGCCGAGCCTTATAGCGAAGTGGTGGTCCTTTTTACCGCACCGGTGGAATGCCGACAGGTTATTGAGTGAGAAATGGGAAGGTGCCTGATCTTAGAAGTCCTCATGAAGGGACAAAAGCTCAGGCACATTAATATCTATGTCCCCTAATCTAAGTAAGACCGAAAGAGTCTCTTTATGAGGATCAAGCCCTACCTTTTTACAAGATGTCAGGTTGTCTTTGGAGGGGACTTCAATACTGTCACAAGGCCCCGAGATAGATGAGGTTCAAGAAACAAGCTGACTTATGATAGCATCGCCTTTAATAGTATAGCTAGTGAGGCTCGCCTGATGGATGTCCACATTCGGCACACCCCATGCCACGAGGGATTCACCTATCATTGAGGTAACTGTAGGTCCAGAATAGATAGGCTTTATTTATAGGATGAAGCTGTCTCTTCAGCAGTGTCTGTTGTTGAGGTAGAGTTCCACGACCACTGTTTAATTTTGTTTTCTCTGAATGTTACAGAGACCCTCCGGATGGGAAGAGGCTTTTGGAGGCTCAATTCGTCTCTCTTGGAAGAAGCAGAGATAAGACAGTCCTTTGAGGATTTTCTTCAGAGCCAGGTACCCTTACTGGATCTTTGTAGTAGTAAGGTAGAGTTGTGGGAGATGTTCAAGAAAAGGGTGGCAAGATTCTTCCACCAGCTCTCGAGCCTCAGGAGTCTGAGCAGGTAGTGCCTTTATCAGGGTCTGAGGAGGAAACTGGAGTATCTTGTCTCAACTGGAGGTAGCCGTGAGGAGATCTCCATAGTGAAATATTTGCTTATGAGTTGTCAGTACGATAGACGCGCATTTTTGGTTTTTGAGAGGGATTACGGGAAGTACCGCATGCCCGACCCTTACAGAAACTGCAAGATGTCACTGAATAGTAAAGTGGTTACAGGACTGGTCAACACTGTGGAGTCCCTGAGGCGATCCAGATCAGGGATCCTGGAGGTTGTCAGATCCTTCTACTTGCACCTCTTGGAGAAAATGGATCTTGATTGGGATGAGATGTCGGCTTTCCTGGCTGAAGCCGTTCCCCAACCAAGAGTAGACCCCTCTCTTGACGTTTTGACAGAGATGATAAGGGAAGAGGAAGTTAAGTTGGCATTTGTTGGGCTTGCTCCCAAAAAATCGCCCAGGACAGATGACTTAACATCTGAGTTCTATAAGACCTTTAAGGACGCTTTGGTTCCCTGTTATGAATGAGTCACCGTAGGAGGCAAAAACAGAAATACTAGCTACGTCCAGAAAACCAGAGAAGTTGGCAGCTATCAGATTGCAGACCCCTGAACCTAACAACAACTAGCAGTAGCCGTGGGGGGTTCCTACGGTGCCCTAGACCCCTCGATCACAGCCGGAGAACTACATAGCCTAAAGACAGAAAGGGAAATCTAAACTGCCCCAGAGCAGACCCCAAAGCAATAGGCAGCCCCCAACATATAATGACGGTGAAGCAAGATGAAAAAACACTCACACAGATAGAAAGACAGGCTGAGCAAATGATGGGGCCCAAGCTAACTAAATAGGACAGAATAGAAAGCTGCTGTCTGCAATCTGCCAAAACCCTCTCAAAAACAAGAGTCAACAGACTGATAGGGAAAAAAGCCCTGAAGACGCTAGGCTCCAAAAAGACTATATCAGTACTCAGGTATTATCTGAAGACAGAGCAAAAAGGAGTTCAGCTCACCCAGCAGGGAAAGGCAGAAATCCAGAAAAACAAGGCAAAACAAAACCAAAACACAAATGCAAAAAGTAGAGCAGAAAACTTAGCTTTTGAGGAGCAGGAATCAGACTGGTCTCCAAGAATCCCTCAGAGTAATCACCCGCAAGGCAGAAGGGCGTCGGCTGCCTTATATCCAGTCAGCAATCCCAGTCACCCAGTCATCATCATTCTGCTCAGGTGCTTTGTAATCAGCCTCACTACCTTCCTTCACCAGAAGAGGGAGTTCATCAGACCTCAATGGTGAAGGGGAAAATGAACTCACAACAGTACCTCCCCCTTGAGGAGGGGTCACTGAACCCTCATCCACGCCACCAGGGCGATCAGGGTGAGCCCGATGAAAGGCACGCACCAATCTTTTGGCATGAATATCAGAGGCAGAGACCCAGGAATTATCCTCCTGACCATAACCCTTCCACTTAACCAAATACTGGAGTCTCCGTCTAGCCAGACGGGAATCCAGTATCTTCTCTACCTCATATTCCATGTTACCTTCAACTAATACAGGGTCCGGATGTGCCACCCCAGGAACAACTGGTTCAGCAAACCTCTTCAACAAGCACTTATGAAACACATTATGAATTTTAAATGTGACAGGAAGAGCCAAACGAAAAGAGACCGGATTAATAATCTCCAAAATCTTGTAAGGTCCAATAAATCTAGGCTTAAACTTAGGAGAAGCCACTTTCATAGCGATATTTTTTGATGATAACCAAACCATATCACCAACCTTAAACTGGGGACCAAAGGTCCTATGTCGGTTGGAAAACCGCTGGGCCTTTTCCTGGGAGAGAGATAACTTATCCACCACTTGGTCCCAAATCTGGTGCATTCTCTCCACTACAGTGTCAACACCTGGGCAGGCAGAAGGCTCCACCTGCCCTTAAGAAAATCGAGGATGAAACCCAAAGTTACAAAAAAAAGGTGACATCAAAGTGGCAGAACTAGCTCTATTATTTAAAGCAAATTCGGCCAAGGGCAAAAATGAAACCCAATCATCCTGATCAGCGGAAATAAAACATCTCAAATACGACTCCAAGGTCTGGTTTGTTCTCTCCGTCTGCCCATTGGTCTGAGGGTGAAAAGCAGAGGAGAAGGACAACTGAATTCCCAGCTGGGAACAGAAAGTCCTCCAAAATCTAGACACAAATTGAACTCCTCTGTCAGATACAATGTTCTCAGGAATCCCGTGCAAGCGAACCACCTGTTGCAAAAACAGGGGCACCAACTTAGAGGAAGATGGCAACTTAGGGAGTGGTACAAGATGAACCATCTTAGAGAACCTATCACAAATCACCCAAATAACAGTCATTCTCTGAGAGACAGGCATATCAGAGATGAAATCCATTGAAATATGGGTCCATGGCCTCCTGGGGACCGGCAAAGGCATCAACAACCCACTAGAGCGAGAACAAGGTTTAGACCGGGAGCAAGTCCCACAGGACTGCACAAAATTCCTGACATCACGAGACAAGGCGGGCCACCAAAAAGACCGACTCACCAGATCTCTAGTACCAAAAATACCTGGATGACCAGCCAATGCAGAGCAATGAACTTCAGACATCACTCTCTTCTTCCACTGGTCAGGAACATACAACTTTCCACTGGGACAACACTCAGATTTGTCCTCCTGGAACTCTTCCAGAGCACGTCTCAAATCGGGCTAGATGGCAGAAAGAGCTACCCCTTCGCCTAAGATGGTAGCAGGCTTGGTCACCACAGGAGAATCAGCAAAGAAGCTCCTAGAGAGGGCGTCTGCCTTGACATTCTTAGTGCCAGGAAGAAAAGAGACCACAAAATCAAAACGTGTAAAAAACAAGGCCCACCTAGCCTGTCTAGGGTTCAAGCATTTGGCCAACTCCAGGTAAATCAAATTCTTGTGGTCAGTGAGGACCACGACTTGGTGTTTAGCTCCCTCCAACCAATGTCTCCACTCCTCAAATGCCCATTTCATGCCTAACAGTTCCCGATTCCCCACATCATAGTTACGTTCAGATGGAGAGAACTTTCGGGAAAAGAAAGCACAGGGATTCATTTTAGATGTTACAGGATCCTTTTGGGACAAAACAGCTCCTGCACCAATCTCAGAAGCGTCCACCTCTACCTGGAACGGGAGTGAGACATCAGGTTGCCGCAAAACCGGGGCAGAAGTGAATCTTCGCTTCAGCTCCTGAAAGGAAGAAACAGCCTCCGGAGACCAATTCAACACATCAGCACCCTTTTTAGTCAGATCAGTCAATGGCTTGGCAATACTAGAAAATTTTGCTATAAATTTCCAATAAAAATTAGCAAAACCCAAAAACTTCTGGAGGGCCTTCAAAGAAGTGGGCTGAACCCAATCGTGAATGGCCTGTACCTTGGCCGGGTCCATTTCAATAGTTGACGGAGACAAAATAAATCCCAAAAATGAAATCCTCTGTACCCCAAAAAGGCATTTCGATCCTTTGACATACAGGGAATTCTCCCTCGAGATCCGGAACACAGTCCGAACATGTTCCACATGAGAATCCCAATCCTTGGAGAAGATCAAAATATCATCCAGATAGATAATCAAAAATGTATCCACAAAGTCTCGGAAAATGTCGTTCATGAAGCACTGGAAGACAGAAGGGGCATTAATGAGCCCAAAAGGCATCACCAGGTACTCAAAATGTCCCTCCGGAGTATTAAACGCCGTCTTCCATTCATCCCCATGCTTAATGCGGATAAAATTATATGCCCCCCTGAGGTCAAGCTTGGTAAATCAGCAAGCACCTTTAACTCTGGAGAATAGATCCGAAATCAGGGGTAACGGATACTGATATTTAATAGTAATTTTGTTGAGGGCACGATAATCAATACAAGGCCTTAATGAACCATCCTTTTTGGCCACGAAAATAAAACCGGCACCTAAGGGTGAAGAGGATGGTCTAATATGACCCTTCTCCAATGCCTCCTTAATATAGGATCGCATAGCCTCGTGCTTGGGTACAGATAAATTGAAGAGCCGACCCTTAGGAAATTTACACCCCAGGCTCAGTTCAATTGCACAGTCCTAACTCCTATGAGGAGGCAAAGACGCAGACTCATTCTCACTAAATACATCATAAAAGTCCGCCAAATAGTCAGGAACATCATGCGACTGAGGAGAGGTGGAAAAAACCGGAGCCTCACTAAGGGCACACCGACAACCCCAACTCACCACAGACACAGATTTCCAATCCAAAACTGGATTATGAATTTGCAACCAGGGAAACCCCAGAACAATGGTATCATGCAAATTATGCAACACCAAAAATCTGCAATTTTCTTGATGGTCTGGGGCGACCCGCATTACCACCTGGGTCCAAAACTGAGGTTTATTTTTCGCCAAAGGAGTAGCATCAATCCCCCTCAAAGGGATAGGCATCCGCAGAGTTGTCATCGGAAATCCACAACGTTTAGCAAAATCCAAGTCCATTAGATTCAGGGCTGCTCCCGAATCCACAAAAGCCTTGGCGGAAAATGTGGATATGGAGCAGATCAGAGTAATTGCCAGAAGAAACTTAGGTTGAACACCACCCACAGCAAATGTGTGTGCAAAACGTTTCTCTCGTTTAGGACAGACAGAAATAATATGCGAGGCATCTCCACAAAAAAAACACAGCTTATTACGCCTTCTGAACTCCTGACGTTGCTCCCTGGACAAAACTCTATCACATTGCATAGGTTCAGACACTTGTTCAACAGGTGGCAACACCTCTCGTGCAGTCCTGCGTTCACGTAAACGCCGATCAACCTGAATGGCTAATGACATAGAATCGTCAAGACTAGAGGGAACAGGAAATCCCACCATAGTATCTTTTACGGCTTCTGACAAACCCTTCCGAAAGAGAGCTGCCAAGGCATTATCATTCCAGGTAGTAAGGACCGCCCACTTTTGGAATCTTTGACAGTACAATTCTGCAGAATCTCGACCCTGGCTCAATGCCAACAGGGTCTTTTCAGTCTGATCAATAGCATTAGGTTCATCATACAACAACCCCAAGGATTGAAAAAATGCGTTCACATTAGTCAGAATAGGATCATCTGGTTTCAAAGAAAACGCCCAATCCTGGGGATCGCCACGCAGCAAAAAGATGACAATTTTAACCTGCTCCCTGACGAGTTAGGCTTCAAAGCAAAAAATAATTTACAATTATTTTTGAAATTCAAAAATTTAGACCGATCCCCAAAAAACACATCAGGAGTAGGGATCTTTGGTTTAGCAGCATGTGAATGAGCAAGGTAGGCGGAAATTCCCCGCACTTCCGCAGCGAGCTGCTCCACACGATCAGACAATTGCTTTATCTCCATTGAGAGAAGAAAAAAAAATTCCCCCTACGGCCTCAGAGATATAGAGGAAAAAATATACACACTTTTTTTTTTTCTTTTTTTTTTACAATTCTTTCCTGCTATTGAGTACCCTAGGATCTGCGGTATGGCGGGTGAGTCTGTTATGAATAAGTCACCGTAGGAGGCAAAAACAGAAATACTAGCTATGTCCAGAAAACCAGAGAAGTTGGCAGCTATCGGATTGCAGACCCCTGAACCTAACAACAACAACTAGCAGTAGCCGTGGGGGGTTCCTACGGTGCCCTAGTCCCCTCGATCACAGCCGGAGAACTACATAGCCTAAAGACAGAAAGGGAAATCTAAACTGCCCCAGTGCAGACCCCAAAGCAATAGGCAGCCCCCAACATATAATGACGGTGAAGCAAGATGAAAAAACACTCACACAGATAGAAAGATAGGCTGAGCAAATGATGGGGCCCAAGCTAACTAAATAGGACAGAATAGAAAAGCTGCTGTCTGCAATCCGCCAAAACCCTCTCAAAAACAAGAGCCAACAGACTGATAGCGAAAAAAGCCCTGAAGACGCTAGGCTTCAAAAAGACTATATCAGTACTTAGGTATTATCTGAAGACAGAGCAAAAAGGAATTCAGCTCACCCAGCAGGGAAAGGCAGAAATCCAGAAAAACAAGGCAAAACAAAACCAAAACACAAATGCAAAAAGTGGAGCAGAAAACTTAGCTTTTGAGGAGCAGGAATCAGACTGGTCTCCAAGAATCCCTCAGAGTAATCACCCGCAAGGCAGAAGGGCGTCGGCTGCCTTATATCCAGTCAGCAATCCCAGTCACCCAGTCATCATCATTCTGCTCAGGTGCTTTGTAATCAGCTTCACTACCTTCCTTCACCAGAAGAGGGAGTTCATCAGACCTCAATGGTGAAGGGGAAAATGAACTCACAACAGTTCCCCTCTTGACTGAGGTATTCAATGCGTCTTTCCTCGGGCACTCTGCCAAAGTCAATGAGGAGGTCTGCCCTGATCATCTTGCAAAAGGGTAAGGACCCATCTTGCATTGATAATTGGCATCCCATAGTGCTTCTCAATGCAGACAGGAAGGTTCTGGCAAAGGTGCTATTTAATCGGCTGGTGAAATTTGCACCCCGACTCCTTTCGGAGGCCCAGCATTGCTCTGTTCCAGTTCGCAGCACATTTAGTGCTGTGCTCCATGTCTGGGAGGCGGTGGAGCAGGGTAGGGCTGGTCACTGGAAGGGGTACATGCTGTCACTGGACCAGGCAAAAGCATTTTATCGGGTAAATCACGAGAACCTCTGGTCTGTCCTTCTGAGATATGGCCTGCCGGGGGGGATTGTTGATTGGCTTAAAATTTTGTACGGTGGGGCAGAGAGTTTACAGCTTGTGAACGGTTGGATTGGCAGCTCTTTTGAGGTTGGCTCTGGTGTTCGCCAGGGTTGTCCCTTGTGCCCGCTGCTGTATGTGTTTGCGATTAACCCACTTCTTAGGAGGGTGGAGAGTGGACTGTTGGCCGGGATAGGGATGTACTGGGTAGCACCAGAAGCCATTCTGAGGGTGGTGGCATATGCCGATAATGTCACTGTTTTTGTTTCCTCTCACAAGAAGGCAGGGTGGCTGATGTCAGAGGTAGATCGCTACTCGAAGGCATCCGGATCCAAGATCAACTGGGATAAGTGTGAGAGTCTCTGGCTGGGAGGAGGAGATTATGGTTTTGCTCTCCCGGACACCCTTCCAGTACCCAAAGTCTCTGCAAAAGTCCTTGGCATGGAATTTGGCTAGGGGGATTACCCCAAACAAAATTGGGACAGCAGGCTAGAGATCGCCCCTCAGATGGTGAACCAATGGAAGGGTTGGTCTTTGACCCTCAGGGAAAGGGTAAACCTGATCAAAACTTACCTGCTCCCTTTACTGATTTATCTGGGCAGTGTGTGCATCTTGCCGGAGTCTCTCTGGACTCGGGTCTACAGTTTGCTCTTCCAACTGTTATAGGGGAATAGACTGAACCTGGTCAAGAGGGAGGTTACTTACCGTACGAGGAGACTAGGAGGGTTGAGTATGATGAACCCTGTGGCATTCCTTGTGGATACCTTCATTAAGATCAATATTGCAAACCTCTGGAATGAGAGGGCTCCTCCTTTCTTCCAGGAATGGGGGACAGGAGGGCAAGTGAAGGATCTTCGCACACCGCACGGACATGATCTGGCTTATGCTACCTTGGTTCTGAAGGTAATTCGCCGGTGGGGTCTCAGAATGTGGGAGATCAGGACTCTGCCCAGGAAACTCCTTGACAATAGGGTTCTGTAGGCCCATTTCCAGAGGCCTCTGGTGCTCAGGGATTGCCCAAGTTGGGATCTTGGGGTGGGTTTGCATCTTTTGAAGTCTATCAGGATCCCCTCGAAGTTTTGGTACTTGGCTTGGTGCTGCTTCCATGGGAAACTGTGTGTTAGGGACAATCTGAAGTGTAGGAGCTCTGAGGACAGGAACTGTCCTCGGGTGCATTGTGTTACTGTTCTGGAAAGTATGGACCATTTCCTGATTCATTATCCCTTCAGCACAGAGGTGTACTACAGGGTAGATGCATCCATTAGATTGTCTCAGCTGGCCGGTCTCTCCTATGCAGAATGTGCCTACAGAGCATTCGGAGACCTTGGTGGTCGGGACCGCTGCACCTTATTTATAATTAGTGCAGTGGTTAGGTATCACACGTGGAACGCACGGTGCTTAGTATCGACGCAACGGAAAATCCTTCCAGTGGACGATGTGTTTAGGACCATACTCGGTGACCTGGTGAAGGTGCGCTTTCTGGAGTATGAGAGACTGCGCACATGTAGGGCCGCTCTCCTCTGGAGTTGCTTTTCTTTTAGTGTGCCCTAGTCTGGTCATCTCCTTTCCTGGTGGTGGGCTGCTGCTGACACTGTAGATTTTTGTTTTGTGAGTGGTATACGTTAATGTAGGGCTGCAGGTGCCGAACTTGGGCTTTGTGATTTGTGGGTATTGTAGTGTTTGTTTCTGTATATATTCTATATAGGGATATAGATTTGGGTGTAGGTGTTAGGTTGGGTGGTGGGAAAAGGGAGGTGGGTTTATCTTGTGGGATTATGGGACACTGGGGTGTTTGGGGGAAACACTGGTACTCCCTGATCTCGCCTATGCACGCTGGACATGGAGTGAGGCATGAGACGCAAGACCAGCTCTCAGGTCAGTGTGGGGGTTGGGAATGGTGGGCTTGAGCATGGGGTGGTGATTAGCTTAGTATTTTATATATTTTTGTATAGTTTGTGGTTATTTTATTTAAAATTTTTTAAAAAATGTATGTTTATAGTTTTTGTTTGCTATTGTTCATTTTATTTTTTTGTTATTAGTTTGTTTGGTGACCGGACCAGAAGGTGTAAGTACTTAATATTAGTTATTATTCTGTATATATGTATAGTATGTGTGTGAGGAGATAATGAGCAGCTGGACCAGTGTTCAGTATACGGATTATTTTTCTGTCTGATATTTCTGTTTTGTTTATGTTATTATTATTATCTACAGGATGTGTATCTCAGGATCAGTAATATATGTAAAAAATTATCCCACCATTAAGTAACTGAACAGTTATACTTCGCTATATACTGTCATGTGTTAGGGACCTGTGTCCTGTATACTAGTTTTCACCCTTCTCTCTGTATTACTCCCTGCCTGCTGGACATCATACGCTACCCGGGAACAGTTCTGCCTGTGCATCCCTGCACAATTTCTTAATAAGAATCTCATGACGACCCCTGTAATTACTCGCCCCATTCTGGGCAAGACTGGAGATCTTTACACTTGTGGTCTTGTCTTGAAGCCAAGGGTGGAACCAGATCAGAACTTTGCAGACAGAAGTGGAGCGCCGCTGTTATTCTTGGCAGTGACAGACAAATGAAAAGGGATAGAATAAAACAACACAGCTAAAAAAATGTGCTTGTCTCAGAAAAATGATATTACAGGCTATAAAAGCCAGTTATTATAATGTGCAGGGCAGCTGTATTATCATACACATATATAGTCCTGGAGAAAAACTACAGGTGCATTGATTCCATCACTTCTTGTAACAATGTGGATCTATGCAGGATACAGAGCAATAATTACAATAATACATGTTATCTCATATTATATTCCCATCCAGAGCTGTATTTATAATTCTGCCACAAGAAATTGATATATAATTGGAGGACAAAAGCCCCTGATCACTGCACTCAGAGAACCAGAACAAAACACACCTTTTACAAACACTGACCGATAGAGGGCAGCAAGGTTCTGAGCCTGAGAGCTAACAGGGAGTCAGCAGAAATGTCAGTGCACAGGGTTGTTCCCTTTGGGGGGCACCACAGACCCAGTTTAGCATTCTTGATTCTATATTTCACACCCAAAGTTGCTACAATTCCTGCCAAAATGATCTTCCCTAGTGTAAACCTGCGCTATTATGGTCATGTAAAATACACTTCTGTTTGGGGCTTGTTGCCTTCACATCTTGTGGCTGCGTTGTGGCGCGTTTTTGCTGCGATTCCAGCAAACATCATGCAAACGCAATGTGGCCGTAACGTGATCACAGCCTGACCAGTCCTAGCCTTTCAGAATTGATTTTCAGCCTCTGGATTTTAATAAGAATATTCCCTTTCACTTACATCCAGTAGAGATCTTGCAAGATGTAGTAGAGATGATGCAAGTGCACCACATTCGTATTTTCGTGCCCCTTCGCCTTTTTTTGGCGTAGGATGAAAAGCTTGATTTTACAGTGAAGTAAAAATAGTGAACAGATGCTGTGCCATTTTTTACATTAAATCTGCAACTCCTTATATAACTACACCCCTTAATTCTAAAGAAATGATAACTAAAGTCACATTGTAATTCCCATCTCCAACACTGGGGGGTGCTACTCATCCATTTTTTTTTTTGGGTGAGCCAAGCAATCATCCCTTCTTCTAGAAGCAGCACCTTATAGGCAGGCCAAGCCTCCGTTACATAAGAAGCCGAAACACTGAATTCCATAGTCCAGCTAAAACCGAAAACCTCTACAGAAGCAGATTTTTGCAGAAAGGGTCATATGAGGAGATAAATTGCTTATGGAAAAATGTGAAATCTAGATTTTCTTCCGACATAAAACCTTTTTCACTCTAGGAGAAAAAAGGAAGAGGAGGGCGGGTTGGCTTTTTTTTCAGAGCAGACGGTTTCATAATTAATGCTGAATGCAGGTGGAGTATACGATGCGGCGGTGATGGTCGTACCCAGGCTCTTTTATCTGGAGAGGGAATCAGAGACCCTGTTGTCCCATAGGAGAACAGCAGTGCAGGTGGAGGGGGCACAGAAAATTTAAACCAAGTCCAAAGGGGCACGTTTTGGATTCCCACTTGCCTAATTTTTAGACTTTGGCTCTGTCGGGGGTACTGAGCCACAAGTGGGAGCATCAGTCTAAATTTAAGGTGGGCCCAAACCAAAACCAAATGGTGGCCCCCCTACAGATGGTGATTCCTAATATCCTACAACATGAGAGCTTTAAGGCCTTTTCATACCTTTCTTCTTCCTTGGAAGAGATGGCAGGAATTTCGGTATCTTGCAAAATTGGATCTAGGAAAAGGAGCTGAACTGAGCCCCCTATGTCATAGACCCCAAAAACTGCTGCCTAAGTCTTTATGCACACTTTGGATTGTTTCCTAAAACAACAGCACTGAAAATTTGCCACCTAGCCCAAACCTTATAGGAAAGTAAGAAAAAAAATAGAAATTTGGAAAAGTTTCCATTTGGTGAATCAAAGTTTACAATGCAATTTCAACCGTGAAAATTTCCGGGTTTAAACACGCAACTCTCTATACGTCTCAGTGTTGGCTTGTCCTGATTTTGAAGGGGTTAAATCATTAAAAAAAATTCCGAAACCAGTCAGAATCTGAGCTGTGGGAAAACAGAGCAAAGAATTTTTCTAATCCCGCTCCCCTATTCAGCCTGTTATTGATTTTTCTATCCTGTTAGAGAACTGATGAAAAGAGACCTTGTCTGAGAGCCTGGCCGGGAGAAGAGAGGGGAAAACTTTAATCTGTAGACGCAGCGGGTGATGGTGATGGAGGTCAGGAAAATACCTCTGTGTACAATAGGTGGAAAGTCAGTGTATACAGCAGGCAGGAGGATGGCACCTCTTCCATAACTTCTCCACCCAGTGATCAAAGCTGCAAAAGTCAAGATCCTCCACCATCCGTATCACCAGTCATCCAAAATGTTCCATGACCGATGAGAATTTTCAAACTTTTAAAAACTTTTTACACTTCAGCAAGGGCAAGGGTATATCAACCTGCACCTGATACTGGTACCTTAAAATGGCAAGAGGGACCTAGTTCTTTCTTCATTTTTTTTCATTGAAATGGTGAGGTAATAATAAGACCATGTCAAAATGTTCAAAAATTCATATTTCTCATCTTCTGAGCCTTTCCTTGGCTTATTTTTTGGTTTCCTGGTCGGCTACCAACAGCCTCTCTGTTTTTATAAGGCTGATACTGTTCGGCCAGAAGTCTTACTTGCCAACGCTCCCAGAATATCCAGGAGGCTCCTGGAACAAGCAAAGACCTCTCAAAATTCCTTTGATTCTCCTTGTAAAGACATAAAGGTTTGCCAAAGTGGGCATCTCTTTTAAAATATTACTGGACCCATTTTTCATGGATAAACTTGGTAGGTTGGTTGCGCACATCCATGACACGTGGACCATGATCACACTGAATTGTCTGCCCTGTCCACCGGGTCGTTGGAGCAAATTGTCTGATATGATGTAGTTAAGTCAGGTCGGGATTCATAGAAGTGTGAAACTGGCCTTAGCATGCAACAATGGTGTCGTATTGTAAAGTTGCCAATAGCAGGTACCTTGGTGAGAAATGGGTCATACTTTAGATTGACCAAGTCCCTTCTTGCATTGGATGTAGTTTCCTTTTTCCATAGAAAATCAAGAGTAAGATCACATTGGTATTGGATTGGTGGCCTTTGCAGTGGTTATGGGTACATGGAAAGAGCAGGGGGAATGGCTCGTTCTAACGTCTGACAGAAGAGTTTGTAGCTCTTTTATCCATCTTTTTCTGAGCTTCTCTCAGCCGATTTATAACCACAGACTGCATTGAAGTTGAACGTGCAGGTAAACAAAGAGCCTATAAATGTCAAAAGGTGCAAAATTTTTAATGGAACCCAATTGCAAAAATGATTTTGAGACTGATATAAATGCATTTAAGTAAAGAAAAAAATAGATAACAACCCCTTTATAGTGACCCCATAACAGAAGATAAGTGTGTTATTTCTTCTATATAAAGCAGGTTTCCTGTAAATGAAGGACCTTCTCAGCTCAGAACATGTGGGTTGTAGAAATGTCATCAAAGGATATGGCACCAAGTCTACCCTGTCACCTCCGAAACCACAACCACAGGATACAGGGGAAGAGGAGGCTTCACACCGCGCCTTGCCTGTAACTGTGATAATTACTCATCTCAACGTACGATAAGGATTATTAAATTAATCTAGAAATTAACTGCATGGATGTTGATGGACAATCTATTAAAACAGGGGAGCGGGTTCAAGTTTCAATTAGCTTCTGATAAACTTGCTCCTTATCGATGGAGAAAGAGAGCTGAGTGTCCCTGTGTAATGGTATTAGGGCTCACTGCTGATTTCTAGAGGACAAGATTCCCATAAAAAGTTGTACGATCATTTCCCTTTACTAACTCTATCTCTCACTTTGGAGACCATATTTCAGAAAAGTCCCCTGTCACAGAGAAAACAAAAATCTAAAAAAAAAAATCCACTTAATGGCGGTTAACTCAACAGACTTTTCTTCTTTACAGGCATCTTATCCATTCAGCTTTGAGATGAGCATCTGAGACATGTAGGACAGTCTGGTGGCCATGTATCGACCACACGTTTCCTTCTCAAACAAATTGTTTCAGCTTACATGGAAGGTGGTCATGTCCATCAGACTAAAAAGTTGATGAATGCTGATCATTTCGAATGGAACTATCGTCTTTAAAAAAACACAAACCTTTTCATGGGTCTAGAGAAATGTTAAAAGTTTTGATGAACGCCTCTGATTGCTAAAGCGAAAAAGCAGGTAGTTCCATAAAACGCTGCTCTTCTGCAAGACATACGGTAAGGAGTCATTTACACACCATCAAACACTTAAGTCGATCATTGGTCATTTAATAATTTGTTTTAGAGTGGCTGACTGCAAATTCAAGTGCACAGAGTGCTCGTTCTGCGCTCATAAAATATTATTGTTCTCGGCAGCACATGTCTTGTTGACACAGGACTAGGTGCTGCCAAGAATTATTCCAACCAAGGAATGAATGCTTGTATAGAAAGACTGGCTATTAATCAGGAAACATGCTCATCCTTGATTATCAGCCAACGTAAAGGCACCCAAAGAGTTTCTACTGAGGACAATTTCTGGGTTTGAATTGTGTTGCTCTGCTGAGCGCTTCTGCTCTTTTGTTTTAGTAATTTTGGAGGTCTTAGCTCCCAAACCCCAAACTTATACAACTTATTCCTCAGACGGAACTTCAACATGTAATGATCGTTTTGATCAGCCATTGTCAACACTGACAATAATTAATGTTTAAATATATAGCGTGGCACTACCGTGAAGGTGCTCAAGTAGGTTACCCAAACTGACCAATAGAAAGAAAAGACTTGGCACTCAACTTATGTCTTAGTGTGGTAATTTTATTTTGCAGTCTGTAAAGAGACGTTTTGGCCCAACATGGACCTTCTTCTTTGGAAGTGGAAACAAAGATTAAGGAGGTGATCTGTGAAAACACCTGTCAAATGCCTGTTTATACTTGAACGCAAAGGGGAGAATATGAGTTTGGGGTATAAAGTAGTTGCCTGTACTGTATTGGAGAGTATTAGGCAGTAAATAGAAAATTGTGCCACTTGTATGTATATTGGAGTGTGATACCTTTAATAGCTGGGTTGTAGTTGCAGCAGTAGTGGTCAGCAGTGGCAGTCGCCCCGGGCCCAAGGTTTTTTGGGGGCCCAGGGGCAGGGGCGGGCTGGGCCGGGTGTCAGAGAGGCAAATGCCCCCCGGGCTGCTCCCCCAGCACCTGTACAGTGCCGGCCGTGCCCTGTGCTGTGACGCCGCCGGCAGCAGACAGCCGCCCGCGTCACATTCTATGAGGCCGGGGCCGGGAGCTGTGCACGGCCGTCACCTTGACGGCTGCTCAGCTCCGGCTCCCTCCGGCTGTACTTCCGGGTCAGATGTCGGGCGTGCGCGATGATGTCATCGTGCACGCGCCATGTCCCGGAGGATGCTGAAAGCAGAGGCGCTGCTGGGGAGCGAGCCGGCTGTGAGGTAAGTATGGGGAACTTTATTTATTTTTTTATTTTATAAAATGAATTAAATGGGGGAGGGGGTGAGTGGGGGCTGTACACAATGAAGGGGGGGTGACTGGGGGCTGTATATGATGAAGGGGGTGAGTGGGGCTACACAGGATGAAGGGGGTTGAGTGGGGTTGTACAGGATGAAGGGGGGTGACTGGGGTTGTACAGGATGAAGGGGGGTGACTGGGGTTGTACAGGATGAAGGGGGGATGAGTGGGGGCTTCACAGGATGAAGGGGGGGTGAGTGGGGGCTTCACATGATGAAGGGGGGTGAGTGGGGCTACACAGGATGAAGGGGGTTGAGTGGGGTTGTACAGGATGAAGGGGGGTGACTGGGGTTGTACAGGATGAAGGGGGGTGACTGGGGTTGTACAGGATGAAGGGGGGATGAGTGGGGGCTTCACAGGATGAAGGGGGATGAGTGGGGGCTTCACATGATGAAGGGGGGTGAGTGGGGCTACACAGGATGAAGGGGGTTGAGTGGGGTTGTACAGGATGAAGGGGGGTGACTGGGGTTGTACAGGATGAAGGGGGGTGACTGGGGTTGTACAGGATGAAGAGGGGATGAGTGGGGGCTTCACAGGATGAAGGGGGGATGAGTGGGGGCTTTACATGATGAAGGGCGGTGAGTGGGGCTGCACATGATGAAGGGGGGTGAGTGGGGCTGCATATGATGAAGGGGGGTGAGTGGGGCTGAACATGATGAAGTGGGGGATAAGGGGGACTGCACATGATGAATTAAGGGGTAAGTGGGACTGCACATGATGAATTAAGGGGTAAGTGGAACTGCACATGATGAATTGGGGGTAAGGGGGACTGCACATGATGAATTGGGGGTAAGGGGGACTGCACATGATGAATTGGGGGTAAGGGGGACTGCACATGATGAATTGGGGGTAAGGGGCACTGCACATGAAGTGGGGGTAAGGGGGACTGCACATGATGTGGGGGTAAAATTAACTGCACATGGTGATGGGGGAGTGGGGCTGCACATGAAGTTGGGGGGGAAGGGGACTGCACATGATGAAATGGAAGGGGGGATAAGGGGCTGCAAATGATGAAGCGGCACTGCAGATGAAGTGAGTGGGTGATAGGGGACTGCAATGGATGAAGTAAGGGGACTTCAAATTAAAGTGGGGACATTAAAGTGGATCCCCTATGGCCAGGATCACGTTGGGCGATTTTGTGCGTATTGGCCGTAGGCCTACAGCTTATGTGCAACGTCTTTTTAGGCCATGTCCACACGTGGTGGAATGGTGGCGGGTTTTCCGTATGGACCCGCAGCAAACCAAGTGCTGCGGTCCGTACGGCTGTCAATTCCCGCACCGGGACCGCAGCGCTCAGGTGGGAAGGGGGGTACAGGGTCCCAGGTTTTATGAACAGCCCCGGGCCCATAGTCCACTTAATCCGCCACTGGTGGTCAGGGGGTTCCGCCAGTGTGTAATGCGGTATCCACCGCTTGTTAGCGGCACAATTTGTATAAACAGGCATTTGACAGGTGTTTTCACAGATCACCTCCTTAATCTTTGTTTCCACTACTGTCTTCTCTTCTTCAGTCAGACTGAAGAAGGTCCATGTTGGAATGAAACGTTTCTTTACAGACTGCAAAATAAAATTACCACACTAAGACATAAGTTGAGTGCCAAGTCTTTACTTTCTATTAATACTGACAATAATGACATACTCATTTCTTAAGAATACCCACTTTAATTTAGGATGTTCTGAGTTAAAAGAAGTAAATGTCGTGTTTTGAGCCTCTCAAGGAGACCTGGCATTATACAATCAATATTAATGGCAACTGTGTAATGCTTTATTTTTCCTCAAGGAGCGCTGTAGGGAAACTGAACACTAGTTATATGCTGGAGATCCCAGTAGAAAGGAGTTACTAAAGCTGGACAACCCTTTTAAGAATCTAATAAAGTACAAACAATCCAATCTAGATGTCTATAGCTTTGCATACCATAGGGTGGTGTAAGATGTGCCAATTTTAATTTTCCAAATTTTTGTAGTTTTTTTCTGAGATACTGAAAAAAATGTATTAATCTAACACATCTGGCAAAATCCAAAGACATAAAAGCTAAAAAAAAATCTGATTACAGCAGGAGGGCGTCACCCCGAGCTGACAGAGATTTCTTGCGTAGAGCATTATACAGGATTGTATCTGTTTAATCTTGGATGTCCTCCAGCAGATAATGAGTGAGTGACATAGGCTTCTTCAGAACTTGTCCGACCTGTTTGTGATTCACTACGAGTTTCGGCACAATTGTTTTTTCTTTTTTTTTTTTTTTTTTACTAGGATAACCTGAAACTTTATAAATTCCAAGATCTCTTGGATTTGAAAATCCGGTTTTGCTACAAGGATTAGCTCCCGGACTAAATAAACTGCATTGTAAGGAAGAGACGCATGCACATCATAACATAAAACTCCACATTGTGTCTTCTAAGTGGAGACACATGGATCTGCTAATGTCTAGGCAGAAACTCAAGGATCCTGGGCCGGATGCCAGCTACGTTCTATATGAAATACTTAAGATTTACTCTTACAAATCAAATTTCTGAGGATATTAAGAGCCAACCAAGACCAGACAGACACACCTCCAGTATTATTCATAGACACTTAATTACAAACTGTTCAGAATATGATTACCTGTGATGTTGTTCCTTAATTGCCTCACAACCTCCCCCCAAAATAGCCTGGGGGGCAAAAAAAGGGACACCTGCTGCACTGAACATGACAAGTTTCGCCTCTCTCCCATCAACCAGTCAGATGTAAAGGAAGCTTAAAGTAATTCTGTCTAATTTATTGTACTACCATTTGATGGCAGCATAAAATAGAGCTAGAGACACTGAGCTCGGACACCTAAAGTTTTCTATGATTTGATTTGGTGTTTTCTGCTAAAAAAACTTTTATAAAAGTAGCCAAAACTTTTAGAAAAAGCCTGTGAGTCTTTCTTGCTCTGCCTGCACACACTGCTCATTGGTGGATCCCACCGCAATCAATCTGTGTAGGTGGAGGAAGCAGGACTCACAGGGTTCATCTCAAAGTTCTGGCCACATTAATAGAAATTTTTGCACTCCCCTCAGGGCCATAATTAGAGTCCTGAGGGCACCACAGCAAATTTTGTTCATATTTTCATTTATTTTTCAGACTAGTTTCAGAGCGGATCCGCCGGATAAAGACGTCACGTTCACATACCCAGAAAAGGGGCAATGTACGGTAAACTTTGAAGAGGATGCAAGACTCATGCAAGCTTCATAGATGACTGGTTCCATTGTCGAACGTTATCCCTCCACCAATCTGATACTGGTGACCATCATAGAATCATAGAATCATAGAGTTGGAAGGGACCTCCTGGGCCATCTGGTCCAACCCCCTGCTCAAAGCAGGATTCGCTAAATCATCCCAGTCAGATGTCTGTCCAGCCTCTGTTTGAAGACTTCCATTGAAGGAGAACTCACCACTTCTCGTGGCAGCCTGTTCCACTCATTGATCACTCTAACTGTCAAAAAGTTTTTTCTAATATCTAATGTGTCTCTTCCCATTCAGTTTCATCCCATTGCTTCTAGTCTTTCCTTGTGCAAATGAGAATAAAGTTGATCCTTCTACAATGTGACAGCCCATTAGATATTTGTAGACAGCTATTAAGTCTCCTCTCAGTCTTCTCTTTTGCAAACTAAACATTCCCAAATCCTGCAACCTTTCCTCATAAGACAGGGTTTGCAGACCGGTCACCATTCTGGTCGCTCTTTTCTGAACTTGCTCCAGTTTGTTGATGTCTTTTTTAAAATGTGGTGCCCAAAACTGGACACAATATTCCAGATGAGGTCTGACCAAAGAGGAGTAGAGGGAAATAATGACTTCACGTGATCTAGACTGTATGCTTCTGTTAATACATCCTAGAATTGCATTTGCCTTTTTTGCTGCTGCATCACACTGTTGACTCATATTCAGTCTGTGATCTATTAGTATACCCAAGTCTTTTTCACATGTGCTGTCACTTAGCCCTATTCCTCCCATTCTATATATGCTTTTTTCATTTTTATTGCCCAGATGTAGTACTTTGCATTTCTCCCTGTTAAAAACCATTCTGTTAGTTGCTGCCCACTTCTCCAGTTTATTGAAATCTTTTTGAATCCTCTCTCTCTCCTCTCTAGTATTAGCTATCCCTCCTAGCTTTGTGTCATCAGCAAATTTAATCAGTTTACCCTCAATTCCTTCATCTAAATCGTTGATAAAGATGTTGAACAATACAGGGCCCAGGACAGAGCCCTGTGGTACCCCACTTGAGACATTCTTCCAACTGGATGTGCAGCCATTTACGACCACTCTTTGGGTCCGATCACTAAGCCAGTTATGAATCCACCTAACAGTTGCCTTGTCCATTCCATACTTAGTCATTTTTTCAATAAGGATTGTATGAGAGACTTTGTCAAATGCTTTGCTGAAGTCAAGATATACTATATCTACAGCATTTCCTTGATCCACCCAATCAGTGATACCGTCATAGAAGGAAATTAAGTTAGTCTGACATGACTTATCAGTTACAAACCCATGCTGACTCTGTTTAATCACTTCATTCTTATCCAGGTATTGACATACATGTTGTTTAATAATTTGTTCAAAGATCTTTCCTGGTATAGAAGTCAGACTCACCGGCCTATAGTTGCCTGGGTCCACCTTCTTCCCCTTTTTGAAGATAGGAACAACATTTGCTCTTCTCCAGTCTTCTGGCACTTCTCCTGTTCTCCAAGAATTTTCAAAGATTATGGAGAGGGGTTCAAAAATTTCTTCTGCTATCTCCTTCAGTACTCTGGGGTGTAATTCATCTGGACCTGGAGACTTGAATTCATTTAGGTTAGCTAAGTGTTTCCTCACTATCTTTCTGTTTATAGATATCCTGGATTCTTCTATTCCCTTAATAGGACAGTGAATAACAGTTGATGTTGCATTTCCTTTCTGAGAGAAAACAGATGCAAAATAGGAATTTAAAAGTTCAGCCTTCTCAACATCCTGTCTTACCATTTCATCATTTTCATCCTGTAAAAATACTATAGCATCTTTGACTTTTCTTTTACTTTTGACATATCCCCAAAATCCTTTATTATTGCTTTTGACATCTCTTGCAAGCCTCAGTTCATTTCCAGCTTTAGATAATCTGATTTGTGCCCTGCAGGTTCTGCAGACAGCATTATATTCTTCTTTAGATATGCCTCCCTCTTTCCATTTTATAAACATTTTTTTCTTCCTTTTTAGCATGTGCTTAAGTTCTGTGTTCATCCATCCTGGTTTCCTTAAATGCTTCCTATTCTTCCCTCTTTTCGGAATTGTTAACAACTGTGCATTGAGAATTTCATTTTTCAAGATTTCCCATCCTTCCTGGACATTTTTGTCTTTAAGGATATCCAGCCATTGGTTCCCTCCAATTCTCTTTCTGAATCCCTTAAAATCTGCCTTTCTGAAATCTAACCTTGACGTCTGAGTCTTCACAGGTCTTCCACCTCTAGTTATCCAAAATTCTAAAATAGCATGGTCGCTACCTCCTAGGGTCCCAGCCACTTTTACCTCCTCAACCATTTCCTCCCTGTTTATAAGGATTAGATCCAAGGTAGCAGTTCCCCTTGTTTTCTCCCTTACCTTTTGGAAGATAAAGTTGTCAGCAACAGAGGATAAGAATTTCCTTGACCTGTTAGTTTTGCCTGAGAGAGATTCCCAACAAATGTCTGGATAGTTGAAATCTCCCATGACAACCATGTCATATTTTTTGGAGAACTTGGCCATCTGATGCATAAAGAGTTCATCTATATCTTCGGCTTGCACAGGCGGCCTGTAGTAAATGCCTACAATGGTGTCCTTTCCATTGTTCTGTCCTTGTATTCTTACCCAAACAGTTTCCACAGAACTCCCAGTCTCTGAAGCTTCAATCTCTGTGCAGATATACGCGTTTCGAACATACAATGCGACACCCCCTCCTCGTTTATCAAGTCTCTTTCTTGCAAATAAGTTGTATCCTTCTAGTCTTGTATTCCAATCATGTGTATTGTCCCACCAAGTTTCAGTGATTCCAATGACATCATATTTCTTTTCCTGTGTTAGTAGTTCCAATTCTCCTTGTTTGTTGCCCATGCTTTGTGCATTAGTATAGAAACATTTTAGTTTGTGATTGGTTTCTCTTTCTCCAATATTTTTATTAATTAGATTCTTTCGTCTTTGTTCTTCCTTTCCACTTCTAATAGCAGAGTTCTCAATAGCATTTGTAAGGTGTATGGCTTTTTCTGGTCTTTTGCTTCCCTTCCCATGTTGTTCTAGTTTAAAGCTCTCCTTACAAGTGTAGCAAGGCGACTTCCAAATACATGCTTTCCAGTCTTCGTAAGGTGCACCCCATCTCTAGCAAGTAGTCCATCGTATAAGTAGTTCACTCCGTGATCCAGAAATCCAAATCGTTGCTGACGGCACCATCGACGTAGCCAGTTGTTCACCTGCAGAATCTTATTCCACCTCCTTGTTCCATCGCCATCCACTGGGAGGATGGAAGAGAAGACCACCTGCGCTCCCAGTTCTTTCACTTTCTTGCCTAAGTCTTCAAAGTCTCTGCAGATGGTTTACAGGTCGTTTCTTGCAGTGTCATTTGTCCCCACATGTAGTAGCAGGAATGGGTAGTCATCTGTAGGTCTGAAGAGTCCTGATATCCTGTCAGACACATCTTTAATTTTTGCACCTGGAAGACAGCACATTTCTCTAGTAGTTTTATCCGGTCTGCAGATAGCGGCCTCAATAATTTTATCTCAAAAACCACTTTGAACACTTTCCCAAAATCCGATGGAACAGCCGTTCCAGTAACTATACTCATCTGGAAGACACCAAGAAAAAAGAGAATATTTCCAGGAAAAGTTTATGAATCTCTCAGCACTGCTTAACCTGACCCCCTTCAGAAAGCAGCATTTTTGCTCCAAAATCTAGAGCCACGTTATCCAATTGTGCTTTAAGGGTAGGGAATGGCATAGTCAAAATAAGAGTGTGACTATCAGCAAAACTTTTTATGCTTTTCCCGGACAGCCAGCTCTAGTAAGTTTACAAGACTGTGACCGGATCCACACACCGTCTGATATGCCTTCAGCTAAAATCCTCTTTTGGACATTTCCACAATCTAAGTCTATAACATCTTGTTCCTTGTGACCAGTTTCTAATTTACTTTGCTTAATTCTAGTACGTTTTTGTTATATTGAGACAAAATATTGGCATCACTCACAGTCGACAAATTAACGTATTAGCGTGGGAGTAAACTCAGTCCAACACGGGGAGAACCTATAAAGTCTGATTCATCAAGAGGTTTTCACTAAAATTCTGGCATAAAACATGTTGAAATGTTGTAAAATTTCTGTGCAACTCGAAGTTGCGCAAATATTTTGCAACTTTTGGCATTTTAAGCCACTATGAATTAATGAAACTTACACCACTAAACTGCTGATGTTTTAACTCGAGTACATTTCTGGCTGTGCCAAATTCATTAGGAAAGGCACGCACAGTTCATAAAGATTGGTGTGCAAAATTCCCATTATTGGTGAATCAGGGCCAAAAACTCCATGTAGCACTTGCCATGGTCCATTAGATTTTCTTCTGCTCCACATCAGGCTTTTGCAAATAGTCCAATGTATCTCACATATTGTATTTCCTAGCCCTATATACTGCCTTCCCAAGTAACACACATGTCTTGGTATTGTGTTAAGACTTTCTAGTAACTCTTTTTGTTGTCTGTACACAGTTCCAGTCCACAGTCATCAGGCTGTCTGTAGTTTCCTGGCCATGAGTTACTAGAGTGTGCCTTCCATTAACCCAGTCGCCTGTCAGTGGCCTTCAGGACTTCACCTGTTTGCCTGCGGCATCCAATAACCCTGCTACCTCCCAGTGATCTCCAGGACCCCTACAAGACTTTCAGTTTGCCTCTACATATTCGCCTGCAGCTTCCAGGTTATCTTCTGTTGTCTTTTGGCTTCCAGGGCCCTTTTAGAAGTGATAGTTTGCCTCTACATGTCCTCCTGTGGCTTCCAGGTCGTCTCCTTTCTGATTGCGGCTTCTAGGATGCCTTTAAGACTTTTAGTTCACCTCCAGTAACTCTGCTGTTTCCCCCAGTCAAAGCCCGCCTGCTGCTCCGACACCCGTGACTTGTATGGCCACCCAGACCTTGTGCTTAGAGAATCCACTTTACGTAGTATTCTCACTTTCTGCATCATGATGTCCTTGGTTGGACCAAAAGCCAAGACCCCAGTGAGCCACCATAAAACTTTGGGCAGTACTCCGCAATGAACTCTTCCCATGGTTTGCCCAGTCGTCAATAAATACGGAATCTCCAGTGAAAATCCTTTCATTTGGCATCTAAAATTCCTAGAAATACAGATGATACATATAGAGTTGTCCTCTCCATATTCAAGCCATGAATTTTCCCTAATTTCCCCCGACCGCATTTTCTTCACTGCTCACTCTCATCTGAAGAAGGGACATGTAAGCATCAGAGGTGACGGGCGAGTGATGACACCCCGAGGTGATACAGCGGAGATGCGATCTGACGAGTCCTACGACACGCTCATCATCGGCTCATTGACCGATCCAAATATATTCCACTCTCAGATTATTAGCGAAATCTGCTCTACAACCTTCTAACCTCCCTCCACGGTCTGGAACGTGGCGACTGATGCCTGTGGCAGGGCGACTGACAGAGGGAGGTCAGTCTTTAGCTGCAGTTTTGTGTTTCCATCTGAATTATCCCCTGGCTAATTACCTTGCTCCCTTATGGGCTGACCTGTGTTATCAGGCCAGAGACAGAAGAGCTTGGTGATTTATTGGGTGCTCTGGAAAAGACTCAACCTTCTCCTTTATATTTATAGTAGCTTCAAAGGAGGACTGGAGCGTCTGGATCTGCTTTTCAGGTTTGTTTAGGTCAGGCTGTGTTGAGATGATGGTGGTGGACCTAAGACGGGTCTTCTCTAGATGGTTGGCTTTTTATGCTGTTGTTTCAGGGCATGCTACCTCTCATTAAGGAGACCAGGTTGTGGCAATGCATCATGGGAAAAATATTATTATTATTATTATTATTATTATTATTATTATTATTTATTGTTATAGCGCCATTTATTCCATGGCGCTTTACATGTGAGGAGGGGTATACATAAAAACAAGTACAATAATCTTAAACAATACAAGTCATAACTGGTACAGGAGGAGAGAGGACCCTGCCCGCGAGGGCTCACAATCTTCAAGGGATGGGTGGTAATACAGTAGGCGAGGGTAGAGCTGGTCGTGCAGCGGTTTGGTCGATCGGTGGTTACTGCAGGTTATAGGCTTGTCGGAAGAGGTGGGTCTTCAGGCTCTTTTTGAAGGTTTCGATGGTAGGTGAGAGTCTGATATGATGTGGTAGAGAGTTCCAGAGTAGGGGTGATGCGCGAGAGAAATCTTGTATGCGATTGTGGGAAGAGGAGATAAGAGGATAATAAGATAATATAAGGTAATAATAAGATAATAAGATAATATAATAAGGATAATATAAGAGATAATATGCAAGCTATCCATCTCCTAGAAGGAAGAAAACACCTATAAGTCAATATCTAACCCCTTTAACATGCATTACCGAGTTTAAGTGAGGTAAAAGGGTGGATACCATCAGGACTTTGCGAGAGAGGCGACCAACCGAACCGAATGAAGACAACCATTTAATCAACACTGCGTTTCAGGGATGGTCCATCCCCTCCATCGGATTGGTACATTTTACCAACCTTGAAACATGGCTATGAAACCAGAAGCCAACCTAAATTCAACTGTATCAGAGCATCTCATTCAACCAGCCAAACTTCGCTCTGTACTAATGAGGGGCATTTACTCCCAAACAGCTGTTTTGGCAAGAGACAAAGGCTATGTATGAAGGGGGTTGGATTACTGGTTCATTTCAATAGCTAAGCCAGATGCCTACTATGGCTGGCATATGGGTTGGCTGACCGGCTCCTTTCAATTCCAAAAATGTCTATGCATTGGCCATGAAAGAGAGGCTGACTGCCCGGTACATTTCATTAGCTAAGCCAGCCCCCTACCATGTGTATGCATAGACCATGAGAGAGAAGGGGTCTGGCTGACTGGTACATTTCAATAGCTAAGCCAGCCCCCATTATGTGTGTCTACTGGCCATGAAAGAGTAGGGGTCTATCTGGCTGACTGGCTCATTTCTTAAATGTCTATACATTGGCCATGAAAGAGAAGGGGCTGGCTGTCCAGTACACTTCAAAAACTAAGCCAGCCCTCTACCATAGGTATGCATAGACCAAGAAAGAGAAGGAGACTGGCTGACCAGTACATTTCAGTAGCTGAGCCAGACTATTCATATGTGTATATAATGGACATGAAAGAGAAGGAAGCTGGCTAACCGGCTCATTTCAATAGCGAAGCTAGCCCCCTTCTTTTTGATGGCCAATGCATAGACATATTAGGAATTGATATGAGCCAGTCAGCCAGCCCCCTTCTCTTACATGGCCAATGCATAGACATATTAGGGGGCTGGTTTAACTAATGAAATGAAGCAATCAGCCAGCTCCCTTCACACACAACATTGGCCAAGTGACGACAGCTATTCTTCCCGACCTCCCCCCATATAATGTGCTCTGTTTCCTATAAGGAGAAGGGAATAGGTAGCTGCTGGACACATAGATTACATGTTGATCGCATTAATTTAAAATATGGAAAGATAAGTTTTAGTGGCATTTCCCATGTTCCATTGAAATTATGATTATCTGAACTTCATGAGATCCTTATCTATAATAGAATAAAACCTGATTATGTGACGGGTGTAGAGGGTAAAGGCCCCGTTACATTTAGCGATGCACTAGCGATCCCGACCACGATATGACCCGGTCAGTATCGCTGGTGCATCGCTAAATGGTGACTAGTGAGCTGCCAATCAGGCAGATATCACCAGCGATGCAGCAGCAGTCGGCGGTCGTTACTTACGTGTCAGACGCGACGAGTGTGACCGTCTTCCGCCTGCATCCATGGAGTCGCTCGTCGGGGCCAGCAGGAAGCTGACAACGAGAAATAGACCAGGACATTCTCGCGCGATCAGCAATATCCAGCGGGGGAGCCGGTCGGAGGTGAGTATCACATGTACCGATATCGCTGCTGCGTCACAAAATCGGTGACGCTTTAGCGATATCGCTATGTGTAAAGGGCCCTTAAGTCCATCACTGAGCCGAGTCCTGTCCCAGTCTGACCCCAGAACACCCCGTAGCCCGTCCTGTAGGAGCACAGCCCTTTGATTTCAGGAATTACCTTGCAGAATCTAATCCCACAAGAGGGTTGAGGGTTGTGTAAAAAGATCAGTAACACAAAGAAAACTTTTTTATTATTCCTGTGGAATTTGCACAAATGGCATTTTTCTTGCCCTGTGGTTCCTTTCTTTATTTGATGTATGGGTCTGATGCTGGCATGATGCCGACATAGAAAGTGGTCGCTACATGGCCTCAACACAAAGTATAAAGGCATCATGTAAAATGATAAACTAATAGTATAGAATAAAGTTGGGTGATGTTTAGCTGGAAAAAAGAAAACAATCTAAAACAGTCGCTGTTATTTCAACAAATGTAAAATAAATCAATAGTACGAAAGAATGTAAGAAATGTTGCTATGTATGTGATCATAGAAACATGCTTCCTTCTCCATTTATTAGCTATTTCTTCTTCCCCCACCCTGCCTCCTGAACTCATCTCTCACTCTGAATTCAAGCTACAATGTGCACTACTACTGTATAATGTCCTCCATCCTACTGCTTTCTTATAAGTGTTTTATCTCACCCAAGATCTAGATTCACATCTATACTTCTCAGTAGAACTTTATAATTCCCTTCATGCTACTGGTTTCTTATAAATGTTTTATCTCACCCCAGATCTAGAATCACATCTACACTGCTCAGTACTACTGCATAATGTCCTCCATGCTGCTGTTTTATATCACTCCAGAGTTGGACTCACAGATACACTGCTAAGTCCTGCTGTAAAATAACCTCCACGACCTTGCTGTTTTTTTCATAGTGTTTTATCTCACCCCAAGGATATACTCACATCTACACTGCTTATGAATGCTATACAATATCATCCATGCTGTTGCTTCTTTAAAATAAGTGTACTATCTCGCTCCAGTTCAGTATTCACAGCTACAATGCTTGGTACTGTTGTATATTTTTTTTCCATACTCCTGTTGTGTTACATGTTTTTCATCTCATCCCAGAGCTAGATTCACATCTAAAGTGCTTATTGCTTCTATATAATTTCCTCCATGTTACTGCTGTTTTATAGGAAGTGCTTTATCTCACCACAGTTTAATTCACAGATACACTGCTTCATCCTGCTGAATAATGTCATCTATTCCCTTGCTGTTTTTTTTTAAGTATTTTATCTCACCCTAGAACTGAATTCACAGCTACACTGCTCAGTACTGCTGTATAATGTCCTCCGTGCCTTTGCTGTTTTCTTATAATTGTTTTAACTCACTCTAGGGCAGGATTCACATTTACATTGCTCAGTACTGCTGTACAATGTCCTCCATAATGCTGCTGCTTTCTAGTAAGTATACTATATGAGTGCAGGGCTGAATTCACAGCTACACTGCTCATTACTGCAGTATTATATCCTCTATGCTCCTGCTGCTACTGAGGATTCAGACAGTAGAGTAGGAATGCATCATGTATGTGTGTACTGTGTATTTGAGAAATTAAACTAGCTGGTTCCTATGCACTAACTTAGAGACAACTGAAAATTAGAGATAAAGCCTGTGGAAGGGAAAACTGTAGAAAAATACAGCATTTCAGTTATATAATGGTCAGAAATTGTGTTATTTCTCATGTACAGCTTATTCTGAAAAGTTACCTGAAACGACAGGTACACTTTAAGAATCCCATTAGAGTATTATGGGATAATCAAAGGGTTGACCTGGCTATAAAGATCATTTGTTTCCCTGGAGAAAATGGGACAGCCTTACATTAGGGGTATTTCACACTAAGCGAAATCGCTGATGCGTCACCGATTTTGTGACGCATCAGCGATCTTGCCAGTGATCTCGCTGTGTGTGGCATGCATCAGCGACCGTCCCCCCCCCACTGGGTATCGCTGATCGTGCAGGAATGTACTGGGCCATTTTATGATCATTGGTCTCCCGCTGGCCAGCACGCATCGCTGCGTGTGGCAGCGGGAGACCAACGATCAGCGAGCTCCCAGAGCTGTAAGCAGACGCTTAGAGCTGGTATCCAAGGTAAACAGCGGGTAACTAAGTGCCACGCGTGCTTAGTTACCCGCTGTTTACCATGGATACCAGTGTCCTCACTGGTCCTGATCGTTGGTGAGTCTGCCTGTTTGGCAGCTCACCAGCGATCATGTAGCGACGCACCAGCGATCCTGACCAGTTCATATCGTTGTCGGGATCGCTGGTGCATCGTTTAGTGTAACGGGACCCTTAGACTAACAGACCATTGATTTCAATAGATGTAATGCCTAATTTCTCTAGTGGTGTCACTGCAGGAAGACTCAACACACTTTTCTCTGGGCGGCCATCACAGATCACTGATCGCCCTGTGATCTGCATATTTTTACATGAATCTTTTAACAAAAATGTGTTTCCCAAAAAGGAAAACCTCACAAAAGGAGGAAAATGAGATTTAAAGCCAAATCAAGGCGCAATAATGTGTGAATGTGATAGTTGCTTTTAACACTAATAAAACAAATAGAAAACTAATATCAATTTACTTCAATTCCCAGCAATCTCACGACCCGGCGATGTGACAGGAGCAGGTGATCAAGATGTGACTGCACTGACAGACATACAGTGAGAAGACAGCACAGAACAGAAGACATGATGAATGGTGTATGCAAGACATTCCTCCACATCTGATAACAGAGAGCAAAGCTACAGAAGCCAGAAGGCCTGACACAGCAGAAAGCAAGGATTCCTCTACTGTACACTGCATGATCGGCACATCACAGAAGACACCCGGGGCCGGGCCGAAGGGGTCTACAATGTATGATATCACAGACATAGCTGGGGTGCAGGATAATGATGCTGACACCTGGGGTACAGGATAATGACACTGACACTTGGGGTGCAGGATAATGTCGCTGACACTTGGGGTGCAGGATAATGTCGCTGACACTTGGGGTGCAGGATAATGATGCTGACACTTGGGGTACAGGATAATGACACTGACACTTGGGGTACAGGATGATGACGCTGACACTTGGGTACAGGATAATGACACTGACACTTGGGGTACAGGATGATGACGCTGACACTTGGGGTACAGGATAATGACGCTGACACTTGGGGTACAGGATAATGACGCTGACACTTGGGGTACAGGATGATGACGCTGACACTTGGGGTACAGGATAATGACGCTGACACTTGGGGTACAGGATAATGACACTGACACTTGGGGTACAGGATAATGTCGCTGACACTTGGGGTGCAGGATAATGTCGCTGACACTTGGGGTGCAGGATAATGACACTGACACTTGGGGTGCAGGATAATGACGCTGACACTTGGGGTACAGGATAATGATGCTGACACTTGGGGTACAGGATAATGACACTGACACTTGGGGTGCAGGATAATGTCGCTGACACTTGGGGTACAAGATAATGGCGCTGACACTTGGGGTGCAGGATAATGACAATGACACTTGGGGTGCAGGATAAGGACACTGACACTTGAGGTACAGGATAATGGCACTGACACTTGGGGTGCAGGATAATGTCGCTGACATTTGGGGTACAGGATAATGACGCTGATACTTGGGGTACAGGATAATGGCACTGACACTGAGTACAGGATAATGATTCTTGGGTACAGGATAATGACACTGACACTTGGGGTACAGGATAATAACACTGACACTTGGGGTACAGGATAATGACGCTCACACTTGGGGCACAGGATAATGACACTGACACTTGGGGCGCAGGATAATGACACTGACAGTTGGGGTACAGGATAATGACGCTGACACTTGGGGTGCAGGATAATGGCACTGACACTTGGGGTGCAGGATAATGGCACTGACACTTGGGGTACAGAATGACACTGACACTTGGGGTACAGGATAATGACGCTGACACTTGGGGCACAGGATAATGACGCTGACACTTGTGGTACAGGGTAATGATGCTGACACTTGGGGCACAGGATAATGGCAATGACACTTGGGGTACAGGATAATGACGCTGACACTTGGGGCACAGGATAATGACGCTGACACTTGGGATACAGGATAATGACGCTGACACTTGGGGTACAGGATAATGACGCTGATACTTGGGGTACAGGATAATGGCACTGACACTTTGGGTGCAGGATAATGTCGCTGAAACTTGGGGTACAGGATAATGGCACTGTCACTTTGGGTGCAGGATAATGGCACTGACACTTGGGGTACAGGATAATGACACTGACACTTGGGGTGCAGGCTAATGACGCTGACACTTGGGGTGCAGTATAATGGCGGTGACACTTGGGGTACAGAATGACACTGACAGTTGGGGTACAGGATAATGACGCTGACACTTGGGGCACAGAATGACACTGAAAGTTGAGGTACAGGATAATGATGCTTACACTTGGGGTGCAGACTAATGGCGCTGACACTTGGGGTGCAGTATAATGACGCTGACACTTGGGGTACAGAATGACACTGACACTTGGGGTGCAGGATAATGATGCTGACACTTGGGGTACAGAATGACACTGACAGTTGGGGTACAGTATAATGACGCTGACACTTGGGGCACAGGATAATGACACTGACACTTGGGGTGAAGGATAATGACACTGACACTTGGGGTAGAGGATAATGACACTGACACTTGGGGTGCAGGATAATGACACTGACACTTGGGGTACAGGATAATGACGCTGATACTTGGGATACAGGATAATGGCACTGACACTTTGGGTGCAGGATAATGACGCTGACACTTGGGGTACAGGATAATGACGCTGACACTTGGGGTGCAGGATAATGACACTGACACTTGGGGTACAGGATAATGACACTGACACTTGGGGTGCAGGATAATGACACTGACACTTGGGGTACAGGATAATGACGCTGACACTTGGGGTACAGGATAATGGTGCTGACACTTGGGGTACAGGATAATGACGCTGACACTTGGGGTGCAGGATAATGACACTGACACTTGGGGTACAGGATGATGACACTGACACCTGGGTGCAGGATAATGACACTGACACTTGGGGTACAGGATAATGACACTGACACATGGGGTACAGGAAAATGACACTGACACTTGGGGTACAGGATAATGACGCTGACACTTGGGGTACAGGATAATGACGCTGACACTTGGGGTACAGGATAATGGTGCTGACACTTGGGGTACAGGATAATGACGCTGACACTTGGGGTACAGGATAATGACACTGACACTTGGGGTACAGGAAAATGACACTGACACTTGGGGTACAGGATAATGACACTGACACTTGGGGTGCAGGATGATGCTGACACTTGGGGCGCAGGATAATGACACTGACTCTTTGGGTGCAGGATAATAACGCTGACACTTGGGGTACAGGATAATGACACTGACACTTGGGGTGCAGGCTAATGACGTTGACACTTGGGTTACAGAATGACACTGACAGTTGGGGTACAGGATAATGACGCTGACACTTGGGGCACAGAATAATGGCACTGACACTTGGGCTGCAGGATAATGACACTGACTCTTGGGGTGCAGGATAATGACGCTGACACTTGGGGTGCAGGATAATGACGCTGACACTTTGGGTGCAGGCTAATGACGCTGACACTTGGGGTGTAGTATAATGGCGCTGACACTTAGGGCACAGAATGACACTGACAGTTGGGGTACAGGATAATGACGCTGACACTTGAGGTGCAGAATGACACTGACAGTTGGGGTACAGGATAATGACGCTGACACTTAGGGCACAGGATAATGGCACTGACACTTGGGATACAGGATAATGACGCTGACACTTGGGGTGCAGGATAATGATGCTGACACTTGGGGTACAGGATAATGACAATGACTCTTGGGGTGCAGGATAATGATGCTGACACTTGGGGTACAGGTCAATGACGCTAACAATTGGGGTGCAGGATAATGACACTGACTCTTGGGGTGCAGGATAATGATGCTGACACTTGGGGTACAGGATAATGACGCTGATACTTGGGGTGCATGATGATGACACTGACACTTGGGGTGCAGTATGATGACACTGACACTTGGGGTACAGGATAATGACACTGACACTTGGGGTGCAGGATAATGACACTTGGGGTACAGGATAATAACACTGACACTTGAGGTGCAGGATAATGACACTGACACTTGGGGTACAGGATAATGACGCTGATACTTGGGATACAGGATAATGGCACTGACACTTCGGGTGCAGGATAATGACGCTGACGCTTGAGTTACAGGATAATGACAATGACACTTGGGGTACAGGATAACACTGACACTTGAGGTACAGGATAATGACACTGACAGTTTGGGTACAGAACAATGTCACTGACAGTTGGGGTACAGGATAATGACTCTGACACTTGGGGTACAGGATAATGGCGCTGACACTTGGGGTACAGGATAATGACACTGACACTTGAGGTGCAGGATAATGACGCTGACACTTGGGGTGCAGGATAATGACACTGACATTTGAGGTACAGGATGATGACACTGACACTTGGGGTACAGGATAATGACACTGACACATGGACACATGGGGTACAGGATAATGACACTGACACTTGGGGTACAGGATAATGACGCTGACTCTTGGGGGACAGGCGGGGCCGGCATTAGGGGTAGGCAGACCAGGCAGCTGCCTAGGGCCCCCGCTCCCCCAGGGGCCCCCATCTATGGGGCCACTGTGAGGCAGGGGGGACCGCCTGCCCACAGCGCCAACTCCCCCCACTGCCGTATTGAACTATGCTGGCGTCATAGACACTGGTACAGTTCAAAGCAATGATGGATGAGAGCGCGTCAGCTGGCGCTTCCTCTCCCATAATTCCCCGCTCTGCCTCTGATACAGCGGGTGCGCAATGACATCATCGCGCTCTCATTGTGTGCCAGGCAGTGCAGGAGACAGGACCCGGGAGCAGCGCGGGCAAGAGGAGAAAGTGAGGATTGTGTTTGTTTTTTTGTTTTTTTAATATATCGTTGTGTGTGCTGGACTGTGGAGGGCCATTCTTAGGGGGAAGGGGGAGTTATATGCTATGTTGCCTGGGCTATATACCATGTGTGGCTGGGCTATATACTGTGATACTGTGGTGCTGGGCTATATACCTTGTGGTGCTGGGCTATATACCATGGTGCTGGGCTGTATACAATGTGGTGTTGGATTGTATACCATGTGTGGCTGGGCTATATACCATGTGGTTCTGTGCAATATACCATGGTGCTGGCTGTATACCATGTGGTGCTGGGCTATATACCTTGTGGTGCTGTGCTATACACCATGTGGGGCTGGGCTATATACCATGTAGGGCTGTGCTATTTGCCATGTGGTGCTGGGCTATATAGCATGTGGTGCTGGGCTATATACCATGTGTGGCTGTGCTATATATCCTGTGCTATATACCATATGGTGCTGGGCTATATACCATGTGGTGCTGGGCTATATACCATGTTGTGCTGGACTATATACCATATGGCGCTTGGCTATATACCATGAGGTGAGGAGCTATATACGATGTGTGGCTGTGCTACATACCCTGTGCTATATACCATGTGGTGCTGGCTATATACCATGGTGCTGAGCTGTATACCATGTGGTGTTGGGTTATATACCATGTGTGGCTGGGCTATATGCCATGTGTAGCTGGGCTATATACCATGTGGTGCTGTGCAATATACCATGGTGCTGGCTGTATACCATGTGGTGCTGGGCTATATACCTTGTGGTGCTGTGCTGTACACCATGTGGGGCTGGGATATATACCCAGGGCTGCCATTAGGAATTTCAGGGCCCCATACTGTAAAAATGTTTGGGCCCCCTTGAGACTCCGTCCAGGCTCCACCCCAGCCGTGCCTCCACCCCTCAAATCTTCCAGAGTCCCACTGCCCACTCTTGGAAAAACTCCACTTCTGCACCCCGTCCTCACCAATCACACATTAACATTTCCCAGATCATACATATAGCCGGCAGCTTTTGTTCTGGCCAAAAGAGTTTTAAGTCGCCACCACAACAAGGTAGACTCTTCTGGATGAGCTCTACTCTACTGTAACTTATTAATCATTGGTTAAAATACCCAATACTCTGTTTAGGTATATTTTTCTTTAAGGAAATGCGTCACAGACTTTTTTTTAAAAATAATTGAAACCAGATTGTGACTTTTTTTTATAATCTGTATTTCTGATTGCAGATTATTGTATTGTTTTCTGTACATGTATGAAGCTGTCGGTGGATATCGATCTGCGCTCGGACCGCAGTGCATGGACGGGCCGCGGGTCTCCTGACTGGAGCTCAGCAGCCTCACAGCATGTATGAGGATGCAGGCCAGGAGATCGGCGCCCAGTCCATGCACCACAATTCCCCAAATAAAGATGTTTCCCAGTCATATATACCCACTTTGTATTTTTCCATCAATATGGCCGTGTGAGGGCTTGTTTTTTGCAGGACGAGTTGTGCTTTTGAATGACATGACTGGCTTTATCAAATAGCGTACTGGAAAATGGGGAAAAAATTCAAAGTGCAGTGAAATTGAAAAGGAATTCTAGAATTTTTTTGGTCGTTTCAGCAGCCTCCCATCTCCCCACCTCAGCAGCCTCCCATCTCCCCACCTCAGCAGCCTCCCATCTCCACACCTCAGCAGCCTCCCATCTCCTCAGCAGCCTCCCATCTCCTCACCTCAGCAGCCTCCCATCTCTCCTCAGCAGCCTCCCATCTCCTCACCTCGGCAGCCTCCCATCTCCTCACCTCGGCAGCCTCCCATCTCCACACCTCAGCAGCCTCCCATCTCCACACCTCAGCAGCCTCCCATCTCCTCTCCTCAGCAGCCTCCCATCTCCTCTCCTCAGCAGCCTCCCATCTCCTCACCTCAGCAGCCTCCAATCTCCACTCCTCAGCAGCCTCCAATCTCCACTCCTCAGCAGCCTCCAATCTCCACTCCTCAGCAGCCTCCCATCTCCACTCCTCAGCAGCCTCCCATCTCCTCAGCAGCCTCCCATCTCCTCTCCTCAGCAGCCTCCCATCTCAGCAGCCTCCCATCTCCTCAGCAGCCTCCCATCTCCTCAGCAGCCTCCCATCTCCACACCTCAGCAGCCTCCCATCAGCAGCCTCCCATCGCCATACCTCAGCAGCCTCCCATCAGCAGCCTCCCATCGCCATACCTCATCAGCCTCCCATCAGCAGCCTCCCATCGCCATACCTCAGCAGCCTCCCATCTCCACACCTCAGCAGCCTCCCATCTCCACACCTCAGCAGCCTCCCATCTCCACACCTCAGCAGCCTCCCATCTCCACACCTCAGCAGCCTCCCATCTCCCCACCTCAGCAGCCTCCCATCTCCACACCTCAGCAGCCTCCCATCTCCACACCTCAGCAGCCTCCCATCTCCTCAGCAGCCTCCCATCTCCACACCTCAGCAGCCTCCCATCTCCACACCTCAGCAGCCTCCCATCTCCTCAGCAGCCTCCCATCTCCACACCTCAGCAGCCTCCCATCTCCTCAGCAGCCTCCCATCTCCACACCTCAGCAGCCTCCCATCTCCTCTCCTCAGCAGCCTCCCATCTCACCTCAGCAGCCTCCCATCTCCTCACCTCAGCAGCCTTCCATCTCCTCAGCAGCCTCCTATCTCCTCTCCTCAGCACCCTCCCATCTCCTCAGCAGCCTCCCATCTCCTCAGCAGCCTCCCATCTCCTCTCCTCAGCAGCCTCCATCTCCTCACCTCAGCAGCCTCCCATTTCCTCAGCTGCCTCCATCTCCTCACCTCAGCAGCCTCCCATCTCAGCAGCCTCCCATCTCCTCAGCAGCCTCCCATCTCCTCAGCAGCTTCCCATCTCCACACCTCAGCAGCCTCCCATCTCCTCACCTCAGCAGCCTCCCATCTCCTCTCCTCAGCAGCCTCCCATCTCCTCTCCTCAGCAGCCTCCCATCTCCTCACCTCAGCAGCCTCCCATCTCCTCTCCTCAGCAGCCTCCCATCTCCTCTCCCCAGCAGCCTCCCATCTCCTCACCTCAGCAGCCTTCCATCTCCACACCTCAGCAGCCTCCCATCTCCTCACCTCAGCAGCCTCCCATCTCCTCAGCAGCCTCCATCTCCTCACCTCAGCAGCCTCCTATCTCCTCAACAGCCTCCCATCTCCTCAGCAGCCTCCCATCTCTCCTCAGCAGCCTCCATCTACTCACCTCAGCAGCCTCCCATCTCCTCAGCAGCCTCCATCTCCTCACCTCAGCAGCCTCCCATCTCCTCAGCAGCCTCCCATCTCCTCAGCAGCTTCCCATCTCCACACCTCAGCAGCCTCCCATCTCCTCACCTCAGCAGCCTCCCATCTCCTCACATCAGCAGCCTCCCATCTCCTCACCTCAGCAGCCTCCCATCTGCTCTCCTCAGCAGCCTCCCATCTCTCCTCAGCAGCCTCCCATCTCCTCAGCAGCCTCCCATCTCTCCTCAGTAGCCTCCCATCTCCTCACCTCAGCAGCCTCCTATCTCCTCTCCTCAGCAGCCTCCATCTCCACACCTCAGCAGCCTCCCATCTCCTCAGCAGCCTCCATCTCCACACCTCAGCAGCCTCCCATCTCCTCAGCAGCCTCCCATCTCCTCTCCTCAGCAGCCTCCCATCTCCTCTCCTCAGCAGTCTCCCATCTCCTCAGCAGCCTCCCATCTCCTCAGCAGCCTCCCATCTCCTCACCTCACTCCCCTCTGCAACTTCCTCCAAGTCCTCACACACTGCCCGCCTCCTCGGCCTCATCGCCGATTTCAGCATCTTCTGTCTCCCAGAAACGTTACATGTTGCTGTTCTGCTGGAGAATGAAGAAGAGCGCGCAGTGTGTCACCTGACCAGGATCCGGACCATGATGCACTTGGTGCTGCTGATGCTTTAAAGGTGCAGCACCGATTTCTGGCCACTGCATTCACTAACAACACTGTAGGTGTATCTGTAAATCACCGCAGTGTTGTTATGTATCTGGCTTGCAGCGGCCATGAACTATTGCACCTGTAGCCCAACAGCAGTATGAAGAGAGGAAGGCCCGGGCTGCCAGCGCATCCGGGCCCCTCTTTTTGCTACTGTTCATGGGGCCCCATACAGTAGTAAGGGCAGTAATGCCCTGATGGCGGCCCTGTATATACCATGTGGGGCTGTGCTATTTACCATGTGGTGCTGGGCTATATAGCATGTTGTGCTGGGCTATATACCATGTGTGGCTGTGCTATATATCCTGTGCTATATACCATGTGGTGCTGTGCTATATACCATGTGGTGCTGGGCAATTTACTATGTGGCTGTGTTATATACCTTGGGGGAGTAAATTTTACATTATATTCTTTGGGGGAGACTGTTATATATTATGGGGGGCTATATTATATTCCATGGGGAGGTGGGCTGCATTTATTATATTCTATGGGGGGTGATTGCATCATACTCTATGAGGGGGCTACATTATACTATATGAGGAGGCTACATTGTATTCTATGGGGGGGCTAGATTATATTCTATGGGGGCTGCATTATACTATATGAGGAGGGCTACATTGTATTCTATGGAGGGGGTACAATATACTATATAAGTGGCTGTATTATATTCTATGGGGGCTGCAATATACTCTATGAGGGGCTGCCATATATTCTATGGAGGGGCTGCATTATACTATATGACTGGGCTGCATTATGTTCTATGGGGGGTTACATTATATTCTGTGGAGTTTTTTCTAATATCTAATCTGTGTCTCCTCCCATTAAGTTTCATCCCATTGCTTCTAGTCTTTCCTTGTGCAAATGAGAATAAAGATGATCCTTCTACAATGTGACAGTCCTTGAGATATTTGTAGACAGCTATTAAGTCTACTCTCAGTCTTGTCTGTTATGAATGGGTCACCGAGGAGGAGAGCGCAATAGGCTATGCCACCAGAACACCAGAGAGGTTGGTCGCTCAGCGGATTGCAGACCTATGATCGTAACAACACAACTAGCAGTAGCCGTGGAGCGTTCCTACGTTGCCCTAGACCCTTCGTTACAGCCGGAGGACTAACTAAGCCTAAAGACAGAAAGGTGAAATCTAAACTGCCCCGGAGCAGATCCCCAAAGGAATAGACAGCCCCCAAACATATATTGTCGGTGAGACAAGATGAAGCACAAACACAGACAGAAAATAGACTGAGCAAATGATGGGGCCCACACTGACTAGATAGGACAGGACAGAAAAGGCACTGTCTGCAATCAAGCAAAAACCCTAACAATTCCAACACGACTGATGTACAAAAACACTGAGGCTTGCACAAACCTCGCCCCTCAGCACTCAGGTGTGAACTGGCAGCTAGCAACAGGCTAATACAGCAGGGGACTAAGCAAACAAACACAAGATACAAAAATACAGGGCAGGAGCCAGCAGCCCCTGGGGGAGCAAGCTGACCCCTGACAGTAAGGCAAAATCAGATGCAAAGGGTTTAGCAAATGACACTTAGCTGAAAAAATGCAGGATCAGGCAGAAGACAGAAATCCTCAATAAGCAAAGAAAGGAGTATCACCGGCAGCCACTGAGAGAAGTCTGCTCGCTTATGTAGTCCCAGTTACTACCCCCACTCCTCCAATTATCTTCTGCAGCTGTTGGGTTAACATCATGTTGACCAGCTCCACTACCAGCAGTATCCACCAGAGGGAGCCTAGCCTCAAAAGTAGGATTAAGAGAGTTCACAACAGTACCCCCCCGAGGAGGGGTCACCGAACCCTCATCCACACTGCCAGGCCGATCAGGATGGGCCCAGTGAAAAGCACGAACCAATCTCTCGGCATGAATATCGGAAGCAGAGACCCAAGAATTATCCTCCTGGCCATAACCTTTCCACTTGACCAAGTACTGGAGTCTCCGTCTAGCCAGACGAGAGTCTAATATTTTCTCTACCTCATACTTCAAATTACCCTCAACCAATACAGGGTCAGGGGGCGCCGCCACAGGAACTACTGGCTACACAAACCTTTTCAACAATGATTTGTGAAAAACATTATGAATATTGAACGTACCTGGAAGAGCCAAACCGAAAGAAACAGGGTTAAGGATTTCCAAAATCTTATAAGGTCCAATGAACCTTGGCTTGAATTTTGGAGACGCAGCCTTTATCGGAATATTTTTTGAGGACAACCAAACCATATCATCCACTTTGAACCGGGGACCAAAGGTCCTATGCCGGTTGGAAAACCGTTGGGCCTTTTCCTGAGAGTGGGACAACTTGTCCACCACTTGGTCCCAAATCCGCTGCATTCTGTCCACCACAGAATCCACACTTGGGCAAGCAGAAGCCTCCACCTGCCCTGAAGAAAATTGAGGATGAAAACCAAAATTACAGAAAAACGGAGACATCAAAGTGGCGGAACTAGCTCTATTGTTTAGAGTGAATTCGGCCAGTGACAGAAATGAGACCCAGTCATCCTGATCAGCAGATATGATACATCTCAAATAGGATTCCAAAGTCTGGTTTGTTCTCTCAGTTTGTCCATTGGTCTGAGGATGAAATGCAGAGGAGAAAGATAACTGAATTCCCAGTTTAGAACAAAAGGCCCTCCAAAATCTGGAAACAAACTGGACTCCTCTGTCTGACACAATGTTCTCAGGAATCCCGTGTGTTGTGAACTCATTTTCTGGTCTGCCTCTGATTTCTGGTGGTGGTTGTGCTGACAGAGGAGTTGTGAGTTCTCTTTCTGGGCTCCCTCTGGTGGTGGCAGGAGGTAATGAAGCTGATCTAATTAACAGAGACCTGCCACCTGATAATGAGGATGAGGATTGGACATCTGGAGTCTCAGACTGGATTTAAGACAGCTGACTTCCTATTCCCATGCTGGTGATTTTTTTCCTGCCTCCTGAGGTCTTAGTTTCCAGCTCAGTTCCTGCCTTCTCAAGCTAACTGTTCTCTGCTAATGTTCGCATTTGTTTTGGTTTGGTCTATTCAGTTTTTTGTGTGGTCAGCCAGCCCTCGCTGGGGCTGTGCTGAATTTCCACTCTTATGTCACTGTATGTGCCAGTTTGCTTTTTGTCCCTTATTATATTGGCCCCTTTTTGCTCTTCTTTCAGAATATACCAGAGTGCTGATATAGTGGGTGAAGTCTAGTGAATTCAGGGGTTTTTTGCTATCAGAAGTGTTGGACATTTTTGCAGGGTTTTTTGGCGTGATTGCAGACAGTATCATTCCTTTCCTGTCCTTTCTAGTTAGTGTGGGCCCCATAGATTGCTCAGCCTCTTTTCCTACCTGTGTTTGTGCTTTCATCTTCTCTCACGTCAATACATGTGTGGGGACTGTCTATTCCTTTGGGGTCTGCTCTGGAGCAGTTTAGATTTCCCCTTTTCTTGCTTTAGGCATATTTAGTCGTCCGGCTGTGACGAGGCATCTAGAATCATCGTAGGTATGCTCCACGGCTGCTGTTAGTTGTGTGGTTAGGATCAGGGGTCTGCAATCCACGTAGTTACCAACCTTTCCGGTTTTCTGTGACTTAGCTTGGGCTTGTTTTCCTCCTCGGTGACCCAATCATAACACCCGTGCAAACGAACCACCTGTTGTAAAAACAGGGGCACCAACTCAGAAGAAGAAGGCAACTTTGGGAGTGGTACAAGATGGGCCATCTTCGAAAATCTATCACAAATCACCTAGATAAGTCATTCTCTGAGAGACAGGGAGATCAGAAATAAAATCTATTGAAATATGGGTCCATGACCTGCTGGGCACCGGCAGGGGCAATAAAAAACCACTAGAATGAGAACAGGACTTGGACCTGGAACAAGTCCCACAGGACTGCACAAAATTCCTGACATCACAAGAAAAGGCAGACCACCAAAAAGACTGACTCACCAAATCTCTGGTACCAAAAATACCCGGATGACCAGCCAGCGCGGAGCAATGAATTTCAGCCATCACTCTTTTCCTCCACTGGTCAGGGACATACAATTTCCCCACAGGGCATCGTTCAGGTTTGTCCTCCTGAAATTCCTACAGGGCAAGTCTCAAATTGGGTGAAATGGCGGAAAGAACCACACCCTCACCTAGAATTGTAGTAGGCTCAGTAACATCAAGAGAATCCGCAAAGAAAGGGCGTCCGCCTTAACATTCTTAGTGCCAGGAAGAAAGGTGACCACAAAATTAAAACGCGTGAAAAACAAGGCCCACCTAGCTTGTCTAGGATTCAAGTGCTTGGCTGATTCAAGATAAATCAAATTCTTGTGGTCGGTAAGGACCACAACTTAATGTCTAGCTCCTTCCAACCAATGTCTCCACTCTTCAAATGCCCACTTCATGGCCAACAACTCCCGATTCCCCATGTCATAGTTACGTTCAGATGGGGAAAATTTTCGAGAAAAGAAGGCACAGGGATTTATCTTAGAGGTTACCGGATCCCTTTGAGACAAAACGGCTCCTGCACCAGTCTCAGAAGCATCTACCTCCACCTGAAATGGGAGTGAAACATCAGGTTGCCACAGTACCGGAGCAGAAGTGACTCTCCGCTTAAGTTCCTGAAGCGCCGAGACTGCCTCTGGAGGCCAATTCACCACATCAGCGCCTTTTTTGGTCAAATCCGTCAGGGGTTTAACAATACCGGAAAAATTACTTATAAATTTACGATAGAAATTAGGAAAAACCCAAAAACTCCTGAAGAGCCTTCAGAGAAGTGGGCTGAACCCAATCATAGATGGCCTGTACCTTGGCCGGGTCCATTTCAATAGCAGACGGGGACAAAATGAATCCCAAAAACGAAATCCTCTGTACACCAAAGAGACATTTCGATCCCTTAACATACAGAGTATTTTCTCTCAAGATCCGGAACACAGTCTGAACATGTTCCACATGAGAATCCCAATCACTGGAAAAAATCAAAATATCATCCAGATAAATGATCAAAAACTTATCCACAAAGTCCCGGAAAATATCGTTCATAAAAGACTGGAAGACGGAAGGGGCATTAGTGAGCCCAAAAGGCATCACCAGGTACTCAAAATGTCCCTCCGGAGTATTAAAAGCTGTCTTCAATTCATCCCCGTGCTTGATGCGAATAAGATTATATGCCCCCCTGTTATGAATGAGTCACCGTAGGAGGCAAAAACAGAAATACTAGCTAAGTCCAGAAAACCAGAGAAGTTGGCAGCTATCGGATTGCAGACCCCTGAACCTAACAACAACAACTAGCAGTAGCCGTGGGGGGTTCCTACGGTGCCCTAGTCCCCTCGATCACAGCCGGAGAACTACATAGCCTAAAGACAGAAAGGGAAATCTAAACTGCCCCAGAGCAGACCCCAAAGCAATAGGCAGCCCCCAACATATAATGATGGTGAAGCAAGATGAAAAAACACTCACACAGATAGAAAGATAGGCTGAGCAAATGATGGGGCCCAAGCTAACTAAATAGGACAGAATAGAAAAGCTGCTGTCTGCAAGCCGCCAAAACCCTCTCAAAAACAAGAGCCAACAGACTGATAGGGAAAAAAGCCCTGAAGACGCTAGGCTTCAAAAAGACTATATCAGTACTCAGGTATTATCTGAAGACAGAGCAAAAAGGAATTCAGCTCACCCAGAAGGGAAAGGCAAAATTCCAGAAAAACAAGGCAAAACAAAACCAAAACACAAATGCAAAAGGTAGAGAAGAAAACTTAGCTTTTGAGGAGCAGGAATCAGACTGGTCTCCAAGAATCCCTCAGAGTAATCACCCGCAAGGCAGAAGGGCGTCGGCTGCCTTATATCCAGTCAGCAATCCCAGTCACCCAGTCATCATTCTGCTCAGGTGCTTTGTAATCAGCCTCACTACCTTCCTTCACCAGAAGAGGGAGTTCATCAGACCTCAATGGTGAAGGGGAAAATGAACTCACAACAGTACCTCCCCCTTGAGGAGGGGTCACCGAACCCTCATCCACGCCACCAGGGCGATCAGGGTGAGCCCGATGAAAGGCACGCACCAATCTTTTGGCATGAATATCAGAGGCAGAGACCCAGGAATTATCCTCCTGACCATAACCCTTCCACTTAACCAAATACTGGAGTCTCCGTCTAGCCAGACGGGAATCCAGTATCTTCTCTACCTCATATTCCATGTTACCTTCAACTAATACAGGGTCCGGAGGTGCCACCCCAGGAACAACTGGTTCAAGAAACCTCTTCAACAAGGACTTATGAAATACATTATGAATTTTAAATGTGACAGGAAGAGCCAAACGAACAGAGACCGGATTAATAATCTCCAAAATCTTGTAAGGTCCAATAAATCTAGGCTTAAACTTAGGAGAAGCCACCTTCATAGCGATATTTTTTGATGATAACCAAACCATATCACCAACCTTAAACTGGGGACCAATGGTCCTATGTCGGTTGGAAAACCGCTGGGCCTTTTCCTGGGAGAGAGAGAACTTATCCACCACTTGGTCCCAGATCTGGTGCATTCTCTCCACCACAGTGTCAACACCTGGGCAGGCAGAAGGCTCCACCTGCCCTGAAGAAAATCGAGGATGAAACCCAAAGTTACAAAAAAAGTGACATCAAAGTGGCAGAACTAGCTCTATTATTTAAAGCAAATTCGGCCAAGGGCAAAAATGAAACCCAATCATCCTGATCAGCGGAAATAAAACATCTCAAATACGACTCCAAGGTCTGGTTTGTTCTCTCCGTCTGCCCATTGGTCTGAGGGTGAAAAGCAGAGAAGGACAACTGAATTCCCAGCTTGGAACAGAAAGTCCTCCAAAATCTAGACACAAATTGAACTCCTCTGTCAGATACAATGTTCTCAGAAATCCCGTGCAAGCGAACCACCTGTTGCAAAAACAGGGACACCAACTCAGAGGAAGATGGCAACTTAGGGAGTGGTACAAGATGAACCATCTTAGAGAACCTATCACAAATCACCCAAATAACAGTCATTCTCTGAGAGACAGGCATATCAGAGATGAAATCCATTGAAATATGGGTCCATGGCCTCCTGGGGACCGGCAAAGGCATCAACAACCCACTAGAGCGAGAACAAGGTTTAGACCGGGAGCAAGTCCCACAGGACTGCACAAAATTCCTGACATCACGAGACAAGGCGGGCCACCAAAAAGACCGACTCACCAGATCTCTAGTACCAAAAATACCTGGATGACCAGCCAATGCAGAGCAATGAACTTCAGACATCACTCTTCTTCCACTGGTCAGGAACATACAACTTTCCACTGGGACAACGCTCAGGTTTGTCCTCCTGGAACTCTTCCAGAGCACGTCTCAAATCGGGCGAGATGGCAGAAAGAACTACCCCTTCGCCTAAGATGGTAGCAGGCTTGGTCACCACAGGAGAATCAGCAAAGAAGCTCCTAGAGAGGGCATCTGCCTTGACATTCTTAGTGCCAGGAAGAAAAGAGACCACAAATCAAAACGTGTAAAAAACAAGGCCCACCTAGCCTGTCTAGGGTTCAAGCGTTTGGCCGACTCCAGGTAAATCAAATTCTTGTTGTCAGTGAGGACCACGACTTGGTGTTTGGCTCCCTCCAACCAATGTCTCCACTCCTCAAATGCCCATTTCATGGCTAACAGTTCCCGATTCCCCACATCATAGTTACGCTCAGATGGAGAGAACTTTCGGGAAAAGAAAGCACAGGGATTCATTTTAGATGTTACAGGATCCTTTTGGGACAAAACAGCTCCTGCACCAATCTCAGAAGCGTCCACCTCTACCTGGAACGGGAGTGAGACATCAGGTTGCCGCAAAACCGGGGCAGAAGTGAATCTTCGCTTCAGCTCCTGAAAGGAAGAAACAGCCTCCGGAGACCAATTCAGCATATCAGCACCCTTTTTAGTCAGATCAGTCAATGGCTTGGCAATGCTAGAAAATTTTGCTATAAATTTCCGATAAAAATTAGCAAAACTCAAAAACTTCTGGAGGGCCTTCAAAGAAGTGGGCTGAACCCAATCATAAATGGCCTGTACCTTCGCCGGGTCCATTTCAATAGTTGATGGAGACAAAATAAATCCCAAAAATGAAATCCTCTGTACCCCCAAAAGGCATTTCGATTCTTTGACATACAGGGAATTCTCCCTCAAGATCCGGAACACAGTCCAAACATGTTCCACATGAGAATCCCAATCCTTGGAGATGATCAAAATATCATCCAGATAGATAATCAAAAATTTATCCACAAAGTCTCGGAAAATGTCGTTCATGAAGCACTGGAAGACAGAAGGGGCATTAGTGAGCCCAAAAGGCATCACCAGGTACTCAAAATGTCCCTCCGGAGTATTAAACGCCGTCTTCCATTCATCCCCATGCTTAATGCGGATAAGATTATACGCCTCCCTGAGGTCAAGCTTGGTAAACCAGCAAGCACCTTTAACTCTGGAGAATAGATCCGAAATCAGGGGTAACGGATACTGATATTTAATAGTAATTTTGTTGAGGGCACAATAATCAATACAAGGCCTTAATGAACCATCCTTTTTGGCCACGAAAATAAAACCGGCACCTAAGGGTGAAGAGGATGGTCTAATATGACCCTTCTCCAACGCCTCCTTAATATAGGATCGCATAGCCTCGTGCTCAGGTACAGATAAATTGAAGAGCCGACCCTTAGGAAATTTACACCCCGGGCTCAGTTCAATTGCACAGTCATAACTCCTATGAGGAGGCAAAGACGCAGACTCATTCTCACTAAATACATCATAAAAGTCCGCCAAATAGTCAGGAACATCATGCGACTGAGGAGAGGTGGAAAAAACCGGAGCCTCTCTAAGGGCACACCGACAACCCCAACTCACCACAGACACAGATTTCCAATCCAAAACTGGATTATGAATTTGCAACCAGGGAAACCCCAGAACAATGGTATCATGCAAATTATGCAACACCAAAAATCTGCAATTTTCTTGATGGTCTGGGGCGACCCGCATTACCACCTGGGTCCAAAACTGAGGTTTATTTTTTGCCAAAGGAGTAGCATCAATCCCCCTCAAAGGGATAGGCGTCCGCAGAGGTGTCATCGGATATCCACAACGTTTAGCAAAATCCAAGTCCATTAGATTCAGGGCTGCTCCCGAATCCACAAAAGCCTTGGCGGAAAATGTGGACAGGGAGCAGATCAGAGTAATTGCCAGAAGAAACTTAGGTTGAACACCACCCACAGAAAATGTGTGTGCAAAACGTTTCTCTCGTTTAGGACAGACAGAAATAATATGCGAGGCATCTCCACAAAAAAAAACACAGCTTATTACGCCTTCTGAACTCCTGACGTTGCTCCCTGGACAAAACTCTATCACATTGCATAGGTTCAGACACTTGTTCAACAGGTGGCAACACCTCTCGTGCAGTCCTGCGTTCACGTAAACGCCGATCAACCTGAATGGCTAATGACATAGAATCGTCAAGACCAGAGGGAACAGGAAATCCCACCATAGTATCTTTTACGGCTTCTGACAAACCCTTCCGAAAGAGAGCTGCCAAGGCATTATCATTCCAGGTAGTAAGGACCGCCCACTTTCGAAATTTTTGACAGTACAATTCTGCAGAATCTCGAACCTGGCTCAATGCCAACAGGGTCTTTTCAACCTGATCAATAGCATTAGGTTCGTCATACAACAACCCCAAGGCTTGAAAAAATGCGTTCACATTAGTCAGAATAGGATCATCTGGTTTCAAAGAAAACGCCCAATCCTGGGGTTCGCCACGCAGCAAAGAGATGACAATTTTAACCTGCTGCGCGGAGCTCCCTGACGAGTTAGGCTTCAAGGCAAAAAATAATTTACAATTATTTTTGAAATTCAAAAATTTAGACCGATCCCCAAAAAACACATCAAGAGTAGGGATCTTTGGTTCAGCAGCATGTGAATGAGCAAGGTAGGCGGAAATTCCCCGCACTTCCGCAGCGAGCCACTCCACACGATCAGTCAATTGCTTTATCTCCATTGAGAGAAAAAAAATTCCCCCTACGGCCTCAGAGATATAGAGGAAAAAATATACACACTTTTTTCTTTTTACAATTCTTTCCTGCTATTGAGTACCCTAGGATCTGCGGTATGGCGGGTGATTCTGTTATGAATGAGTCACCGTAGGAGGCAAAAACAGAAATACTAGCTATCGGATTGCAGACCCCTGAACCTAACAACAACAACTAGCAGTAGCCGTGGGGGGTTCCTACGGTGCCCTAGACCCCTCGATCACAGCCGGAGAACTACATAGCCTAAAGACAGAAAGGGAAATCTAAACTGCCCCAGAGCAGACCCCAAAGCAATAGGCAGCCCCCAACATATAATGACGGTGAAGCAAGATGAAAAAACACACAGATAGAAAGATAGACTGAGCAAATGATGGGGCCCAAGCTAACTAAATAGGACAGAATAGAAAAGCTGCTGTCTGCAATCCGCCAAAACCCTCTCAAAAACAAGAGCCAACAGACTAATAGGGAAAAAAGCCCTGAAGACACTAGGCTTCAAAAAGACTATATCACTACTCAGGTATTATCTGAAGACAGAGCAAAAAGGAATTCAGCTCACCCAGAAGGAAAAGGCAGAATTCCAGAAAAACAAGGCAAAACAAAACCAAAACACAAATGCAAAAGGTAGAGCAGAAAACTTAGCTTTTGAGGAGCAGGAATCAGACTGGTCTCCAAGAATCCCTCAGAGTAATCACCCGCAAGGCAGAAGGGCGTTGGATGCCTTATATCCAGTCAGCAATCCCAGTCACCCAGTCATCATCATTCTGCTCAGGTGCTTTGTAATCAGCCTCACTACCTTCCTTCACCAGAAGAGGGAGTTCACCAGACCTCAATGGTGAAGGGGAAAATGAACTCACAACACCCCCCTATGGTCAAGTTTGGTAAACCAACAAGCACTTTTGACCCAGGAAAATAAATCAGAAATCAGGGGCAACGGATACTGATATCTAACAGTGATCTTATTAACCCTCCGTCAGGCGCAATATAGATTCTCCTCAGTTCATGCGCAATGTGCCTGACAAGCACAGGTCAGAAAACCACCTATAGTAGCTACATATTTCAATTTCAGGACTATAGAAGTAGTCAGTGACCTTCATAGGAATGTATTAAAAGAGATTACACCAAATCAGATGCAAAAAAAAACATTTATTAACCATAAACTTATTAAAACTAAAAGTACCACTTTTCGGTAGTACCGCCAAATAGGCTCCAGTTATCTTTACTTAACTATTGCTTAAATATAAAATTATGGAAAAAAACTTAAAGGATATTGCACTTAGATGTTACTTAATTATTTTCTACTCATCTTCAGTGGTTTCAATTGCAGCAGAAGCAGCACAGGTACACTTAGAAAAGCAAGGCTGGCAGACGAAAGTTGCATGGGAAAGGCAGATTGATTCTTTACATATTTTGCAGTCATATTTAGAAAGCCTTCTGAAACCAGATACAAATGAGCAGGTAGTACAACTGCGTCTTTTAGAAGGTGGTAGAGTCGGTGTTTGTTCTGGAACGTCCTTGGGACGTCCTTTGTATTTTTATCTTTGCCCAAATAATAAGCTAGATCTGTGTCTGTTTCCTCTGTATCAGTGTCATCACCATCCTGCTCTGTTCCAGAATCAGTGTTACATTCTGCTAACTCATCTTCAGATGAAATGTCACTAGATTCCTCTAAATCCTCAGTTACTGCTGGTTCTTCCTCATCATCTTCTAACAAAAATATCTTCATTTCTTCTAAATGAAGGGGTTTAGATGAATCATACTGTTTTCTGGCCATTGCAGCAGAAAATCTGAAGCAAGAGAGAAAGAGTATGTGTTAGGGCGCAATGTGCCTTAGAAGCCACCCTCCTTTTGTCTAAGAAAACAGTACTTATGTACACTAACTTAGCATTAATCCTTCATAAAACAAGCTAAATACACAATCGTGATGAATAAAAAAAGAAAATACTAACCTTTCAATTTGTGTTGAAATCAAGCGCAATGTGCCTGAGAAGCCAAAGTGTTGATATCTGCTCACTAGAAGGTCTGCTGAGTCACTGTGATATCAGGTTTCACAGAGCCTGTAGAGTCAGGAGATAACTAGGAGGGGTGGGGTTTTCTGATAAGTGGGCAAGGAGAGAGAAGTGAAACTAATTACTGTGTGCCTGTCAGATCTATTGCGCCTGACGGAGGGTTTAAGGGAGCCATAGTCAATACATGGCCTTAATGAGCCATGTTTCTTAGCCACAAAAAAACCCAGCACATAAAGGTGAAGAGGATGGTCTAATATGACCCTTCTCTAATGACTCCTTGATATAAGATCGCATAGCATCATGTTCAGGTACAGATAAGTTGAAAAGCCGACCTTTGGGAAATTTACACCCGGGCTTCAACTCAATTACGCAATCATAACTCCTATGAGGAGGCAAAGACGCAGACTTACTCTCACTAAATACATCAGAAAAATCAGCCAAATAGTCAGGAACATCTTGAGACTGTGGAGAGGTGGAGAAAACAGCAGTGTCACCAAGAGCACATTGACAACCCCAACTCACCACAGACACAGATTTCCAATCCAACACAGGATTATGGGTCTGCAACCACGGAAAACCTAGTACAATAATATCATGTAAATTGTGCAACATCAAAAATTTGCAATTCTCTTGGTGGTCCGGGGCGACCCACATAATCACCTGGGTCCAAAACTGGGGTTTATTCTCCGCCAAAGGGGTAGCATCAATACCCCTCAAAGGAATAGGGGTCCACAGGTGTACCATAGGAAAACCACAATGCTTAGCGAAGTCAAAATCCATCAGTTTAAATCCACAATCCACAAATGCCTTAGCGGAAAATGTGGACAAGGAGCAGATCAAGGTAACAGCCAAAAGGAACTTAGGCTGCACACTGCCCATCGTAAATGAGTGAGCAAAATGTTTCTCTCGTTTAGGGCAGGCTGAAATAGCATGAGAAGCATCTCCACAAGAGAAGCATAACTTATTACGCCTTCTAAACTCTTGACGTTGCGCCCTAGACAAAACCCTATCACATTGCATGAGTTCAGAGGTTTGTTCGAAAGGCGGCACCGCCTGTCGCGTAGTTTTACTTTCTCATAAACGTCGATCAACTTGAATGGCCAACGACATAGAGTCATCAAGACCAGAAGGGACAGGGAATCCCACCATAACATCCTTTACGGATTCTGCCAGACCTTTCCGAAAGAGAGCTGCTAGGGTATCATCATTCCATTTAATAAGGACCGCCCACTTTCGGAATTTTTAACAATATAACTCAGCAGCATCTTGACCCTGTTTTAATGCCAATAAGGTTTTCTCAGCTTGATCAATAGCATTAGGCTCATCATACAATAACCCCAGGGCTTGAAAAACGCATCTACATTAGCCAGAATAGGATCTCCAGGTGTCAGAGAAAAGGCACAGTCCTGGGGATCGCCGCGCAGCAGGGAAATGACAATTTTAACCTGCTGCACTAAGCTCCCCGAGGAGATATGCTTCAAAGCAAGAAATAGTTTACAATTATTCTTAAAGTTCAGAAATTTAGACCGATCCCCAGAAAACACATCAGGAGTAAGGATCTTTTGGTTCTACAACAGATGATTGGGCGAGATAAGCAGAAATTCTCCGCACTTCAGCAGCAAGCTGCTCAACACGATCGGACAATTGCTTAGTCTTAAGGAAAAAATCCTCCTACGGCCCCAGAGAAAAATATATAAAAAATTCTGACACTTTTTTTTTTTTGCAATTCTTTCCTTCTTTTGAGTACCCTAGAATCTACAGTTTGGCCGATGATTCTGTTATGAATGGGTCACCGAGGAGGAGAGCGCAACAGGCTATGCCACCAGAACACCAGAGAGGTTGGTCGCTCAGTGGATTGCAGACCCCTGATCTTAACAACACAACTAGCAGTAGCCGTGGAGAGTTCCTACGTTGCCCTAGATGCTTCATCACAGTCAGAGGACTAACTAAGCTTAAAGACAGAAAGGTGAAATCTAAACTGCCCCGGAGCAGATCCCCATAGGAATAGACAGCCCCCAAACATATATTGAGACAAGATGAAGCACAAACACAGACAGAAAATAGACTGAGCAAATGATGGGGCCCACACTGACTAGATAGGACAGGACAGAAAAGGCACTGTCTGCAATCGCGCAAAAACCCTAACTATTCCAACATGACTGATGTACAAAAATACTGAGGTTTGCACAAACCTCGCGCCCCGCTATATCAGCACTCAGGTGTGAACTGGCGGCTAGCAACAGGCCAATACAGCAGGGGACTAAGCAAACAAACACAAGATACAAAAATACAGGGCAGGAGCCAGCAGCCCCTGGGGGAGCAAGCTGACCCTTGACAGCAAGGTAAAATCTGAAAAATGCAGGATCAGACAGAAGACAGAAATCCTCAATAAGCAAAGAAAGGAGTATCACCGGCAGCCACTGAGAGAAGTCTGCTCGCTTATGTAGTCCCAGTCACTACCCCCACGCCTCCAATTATCTTCTGTAGCTGTTGGGTTAATATCATGTTGACCAGCTCCACTACCAGCAGTATCCACCAGAGGGAGCCTTGCCTCAAAAGTCGGATTAAGAGACTTTACAACACTTCTCTTCTGCAAGCTAAACATTCCCAAATCCTGCAACCTTTCCTCATAAGACAGGGTTTGCAGACCGGTCACCATTCTGGTCGCTCTTTTCTGAACTTGCTCCAGTTTGTTGATGTCTGTTTTAAAATGTGGCACCCAAAATTGGACACAGTATTCCAAATGAGGTCTGACCAAAGAGGAGTAGAGGGCAATAATGACTTCACATGATCTAGACTGTATGCTTTTGTTAATACATCCTAGAATTGCATTTGCCTTTTTTGCTGCTGCATCACACTGTTGACTCATATTCAGTCTGTGATCTATTAGTATACCCAAGTCTTTTTCACATGTGCTGTTGCTTAGCCCTATTCCTCCCATTCTGTATATGCTATTTTCATTTTTATTGCCCAGATGTAGTACTTTGCATTTTTCCCTGTTAAAAAACATTTTGTTAGTTGCTGCCCACTGCTCCAGTTTATTTATGTCTTTTTGAATCCTCTCTCTACCTTCTCTAGTATTAGCTATCTCTCCAAGCTTTGTGTCATCAGCAAATTTAATCAATTTACCCTCAATTCCTTCATCTAAATCATTGATAAAGATGTTGAACAATACAGGTCCCAGGACAGAGCCCTGTGGTACCCCACTTGAGACATTTTTCCAACTGGATGTGCAGCCATTTACGACCACTCTTTGGGTCCGATCACTAAGCCAGTTATGAATCCACCTAACAGTTGCCTTGTCCATTCCACACTTAGCCATTTTTTCAATAAGGATTGTGTGAGATACTTTGTCAAATGCTTTGCTGAAGTCAAGATATACTATATCTACAGCATTTCCCTGATCCACCCAATCAGTGATTCTGTCATAGAAGGAAATTAAGTTAGTCTGACATGACTTATTAGTTACAAATCCATGCTGACTCTGTTAAATCACTTCATTCTTATCCAGGTACTTACATACATGTTGTTTAATAATTTGTTCAAAGATCTTTCCTGGTATAGAAGTCAGACTCGCCGGCCTATAGTTGCCTGGGTCCACCTTCTTTCCCTTTTTGAAGATAGGAACAACATTTGCTCTTCTCCAGTCTTCTGGGACTTCTCCTGTTCTCCAAGAATTTTGAAAGATTATGGAGAGGGGTTCAGAAATTTCTTCTGCTATCTCCTTCAGTACTCTGGGGTGTAATTCATCTGGACCTGGAGACTTGAATTCATTTAGGTTAGCTAAGTGTTTCCTCGCTATCTTTCTGTTTATAGATATCCTGGATTCTTCTATTCCCTTAATAGGACAGTGAAGAACAGTTGATGTTACATTTCCTTTCTGAGAGAAAACAGATGCAAAATAGGAATTTACAAGTTCAGCCTTCTCAACATCCTGTCTTACCATTTCATCATTTTCATTCTGTAAAAATCCTATAGCATCTTTGACTTTTCTTTTACTTTTGACATATACCAAAATCCTTTATTATTGCTTTTCACGTCTCTTGCAAGCCTCAATTCATTGTCAGCTTTAGATAATCTGATTTGTGCCCTGCAAGTTCTACAGACAGCATTATATTCTTCTTTAGATATGCCTCCCTCTTTCCATTTTATAAACATTTCTTTCTTCCTTTTTAATATGTGCTTAAGTTCTGTGTCCATCCATCCTGGTTTCCTTAAATGCTTCCTATTCTTCCCTCTTTTCGGAATTGTTAACAATTGTGCTTTGAGAATTTCATTTTTCAAGATTTCCCATCCTTCCTGGACATTTTTGTCTTTAAGGATATCCAGGCATTGGATCCCTCCAATTCTCTTTCTGAATCCCTTAAAATCTGCCTTTCTGAAATCTAACCTTGATGTCTGAGTCTTCACAGGTCTTCCTCCTCTAGTTATCCAAAATTCTAAAATAGCATGGTCACTACCTCCTAGGGTTCCAGCCACTTTTACCTCCTCAACCATTTCCTCCCTGTTTATAAGGATTAGATCCAAGGTAGCAGTTCCCCTTGTTTTCTCTCCTACCTTTTGGAAGATAAAGTTGTCAGCAAGAGAGGATAAGAATTTCCTTGACCTGTTAGTTTTGCCTGAGACAGATTCCCAACAAATGTCAGGATAGTTGAAATCTCCCATGACAACTATGTCATATTTTTTGGAGAACTTGGCCATTTGATGCATAAAGAGTTCATCCATATCTTCAGCTTGCACAGGCGGCCTGTAGTAAATGCCTACAATGGTGTCCTTTCCATTGTTCTGTCCTTGTATTCTTACCCAAACAGTTTCCCAGTCTCTGAAGCTTCAATCTCTGTGTAGATATACGCATTTCTAACATACAATGCGACACCTCCTCCTCGTTTATCAAGTCTGTTTCTAGCAAATAAGTTGTATCCTTCTAGCCTTGTATTCCAATCATGTGTATTGTCCCACCAAGTTTCAGTGATTCCAATGACATCATATTTCTTTTCCTGTGTTAGTAGTTCCAATTCTCCTTGTTTGTTGCCCATGCTTTGTGCATTAGTATAAAAACATTTCAGTTTGTAATTGGTTTCTCTTTCTCCAATATTTTTATTATTTAGATTTTTTTGTCTTTGTTCTTTCCTCCCACTTCTAATAGCAGATTTCTCAATAGCATTTGTCAGGTGTATGGCTTTTTCTGGCCTTTTGCTTCCCTTCCCGCATTGTTCTAGTTTAAAACTCTCCTGATGAGTGTAGAAAGGCGACTTCCAAATACATGTTTTCTAGTCTTTGTAAGGTGCACCCCATCTCTAGCAAGTAGTCCATTGTATAGGTAATTCACTCCGTGATCCTGAAATCCAAATCCTTGCTGACGACACCATCGACGTAGCCAGTTGTTCACCTGCAGAATCTTATTCCACCTCCTTGTTCCATGGTCATCCACTGGGAGGATGGAAGAGAAGACCACCTGCGCTCCCAGTTCTTTCACTTTCTTACCTAAGTTTTCAAAGTCTCTGCAGATGGTTTCCAGGTTGTTTCTAACTGTGTCATTTGTCCCCACATGTAATATCAGGAATGGGTAGTCATCTGTAGGGTAGCTGCATTATGCTCTAAGGGGTGGCTGCATTGTACTATAAGAGGGGGGCTGCATTATATTCTATGGAGGGTTACATGATATTGTATGGGGGGCTGCATTATACTCTGTGGGGTGGCTGCATTATGCTCTTTGGGGTGGCTGAATTATACTATAAGAGGGGGCTGCATTATATTCTATGGGGGTTACATTATATTGTATGGCGGGGCTGCATTATACTCTGTGAGGTGGCTGCATTATGCTGTATGGGGTGGCTGAATTATACTATATGTGGGCTGCATTATACTGTATCGAGGACTATGGGGAATACATTATATAAAGAACTATGGGGTGTATTATACTATGGGAAGTGAATTGTACTACATGGATGACTATGGCGGTGCATTACACTATATGGAGCACTATGAGGAGTGTATTATACTATATGAAGGACTGAGCAGTGTATTTTAATATATGGAGGGCTATGAGGAGTGTATTATACTATACGGAGGACTATGAGGAGCGTATTATACTATTTGGAGGACTATGGGGAGTGTATTATACTATATGGAGGACTGAGGAGTATATTATACTGTATGGAGGACTAATTGGCACATTATATTATATGGAGGACTATGGGGAGTAAACTGTAGATGTGCTGCTGATAACATGATACTGTTTGGTGGTCTGTTAGTGATCCATTAGTGATCATTCTGTCCCCATCATTCATCTCAGACAGTGGATAGAGGCCTGGAAACAAGTGTTGAACGACTTCAATATTGTTGATCACGCTCATTTAGCGTCCTGAACTCAACGCATCTAAATACAATTGAAATGCTTCTGTGTGATGTGCAATAAGTTAGCATTTGGGGCCCCATTTTAAACTTTGCCTAGGGCTCAACTTTGCCTAAAACCGGCCCTGGGTACAGGATATTGATACTGACACTTGGATACAGGATAATGATACTGATATTTGGGCTTGTTTTTACCCAAAACAATGCCTCACTTATCCACAGGTTGTGTGTGGTACTGCAGCTCATTCAATGTAGCTGAGATGCAGACACAGCCATGGACTGGTGTCAAAGTGGTGGTGATATACCGACCAGATATTGGTGGATCCTGGATCGGGCATGTTGATATAGGAAATAGCTTTGGTGGATGCTTCCCCTTGGCACCCAGCTTGCTGGCAGACATGGGCATCTCCTTGGCACAAAGCAAGGTTTACATCTTGCAGACATTTTTCTATAGTAATTCCCGTGTGCAGCCAATGTCCACAGAGCCGGTCTCCTCCTGAATGGCACATATTTACCGGATTATACACACGGTATTACAACCACTGAATCACTCGAGCCCTGGAAGCGTCACACCTGCTGATGTGGGATCAGGGTCACATGATGACACAGAATCTCATGGACCCCATTAGAAGTCAGTGGGGTCTTCATATTCAACGCTGTATGTGATTATTATGTACAGCACTGTATGGTCCTTTTATGTGGACACTAATTTACAGTATTATGTGGGCACAGTATGGAACTCTTTTGTATGTACTGCATGTATTATTTACGCACTATGTGACAGGTATTGAATGATCTCCTTGTGAGTACTTTACGGCAATATTATGTGGGCACCAGATGATACCACTATGTAAGCACTATATAGCTGTATTATATGGGTAATGTTTGGTTTTCTTGACACGCTATGACAGTACAATATGATCACTGTTTTCTTCTCCTTTATAGGCACTATATGGCAGTATTATGTGAACCCTATATGGCAGTATTGAGTATTGCGTGGTATTACTTTGCAGGTACTATATTGCATTATAGTGTGAGCACTGCATGTTACGCCTTTGTGTCACTAAACGGCAGTATTATGTTAACTCTATATGGTCTCTCTGTGGACACTATATGGCAGTATTATGTGGGCACTGCTTATTACTACCTTGTAGGTACTATATGGCAGTATCATCTTAATACTGTATGGTCTCTTTGTGGACACTATATGGCAGTATTATATGAGTATTGTAGGCATTGTATGGCAATATCATCTGGGAACTGCATGGTCTCCTTGTGGGCACTATGTGGCAGTATTATGTTAACACTGTATGGTCTCTTTGTGGACACTCTATGGCAGTGTTATATGGGCACTGCTTGTTAATCCTTTGTAGGTACTATATGCCAGTATTATGTGAGTAATGTAGGCATTGTATGGCAATATCATGTGGGCACTATACACTCACTGGCCACTTTATTAGGTACACCATGCTAGTAAGGGGTTGGACCCCCTTTTGCCTTCAGAACTGCCTCAATTCTTCGTGGCAGAGATTCAACAAGGTGCTGGAAGCATTCCTCAGAGATTTTGGACCATATTGACATGATGGCATCACACAGTTGGCGCAGATTTGTCGGCTGCACATCCCTGATGCGAATCTCCCGTTCCACCACATCCCAAAGATGCTCTATTGGATTGAGATCTGGTGACTGAGGAGGCCATTTGAGTACAGTAAACTCATTGTCATGTTCAAGAAACCAATCTGAGATGATTCGAGCTTTATGACATGGCGCATTATCCTGCTGAAAGTAGCCATCAGATGTTGGGTACATTGTGGTCATAAAGGGATGGACATGGTCAGCAACAATACTCAGGTAGGCTGTGGCGTTGCAACGATGCTCAATTGGTACCAAGGGGCCCAAAGAGTGCCCAGAAAAAATTCCCCACACCATGACACCACCACCACCAGCCTGAACCGTTGATACAAGGCAGGATGGATCCATGCTTTCATGTTGTTTACGCCAAATTCTGACCCTACCATCCGAATGTCGCAGCAGAAATCGAGACTCATCAGACCAGGCAACGTTTTTCCAATCTTCTACTGTCCAATTTCGATGAGCTTGTGCAAATTGTAGCCTCAGTTTCCTGTTCTTAGCTGAGAGGAGTGGTACCCAGTGTGGTCTTCTGCTGCTGTAGCCCATCTGCCTCAAAGTTCGACGCACTGTGCGTTCAGAGATGCTCTTCTGCCTACCTTGGTTGTAACGGGTGGCAATTTGAGTCACTGTTGCCTTTCTATCAGCTCGAACCAGTCTGCCCATTCTCCTCTGACCTCTGGCATCACCATGGCATTTCCGGCCACAGAACTGCCGCTCACTGGATTTTTTTTCTTTTTCGGACCATTCTCTGTAAACCCTAGAGATGGTTGTGCGTGAAAATCCCAGTAGATCAGCAGTTTCTGAAATTCTCAGACCAGCCCTTCTGGCACCAACAATCATGCCACGTTCAAAGGCACTCAAATCACCTTTCTTCCCCATACTGATGCTCGGTTTGAACTGCAGGAGATTGTTTTGACCATGTCTACATGCCTAAATGCACTGAGTTGCCGCCATGTGATTGGCTGATTAGAAATTAAGTCTTAACACACAGTTGGACAGGTGTACCTAATAAAGTGGCCAGTGAGTGTATGTTACTCCTTTGCAGCACTATATGGCAGAATTATGTATTCCCTACATGGTACTGCTATTTGGTACTTCCATCAACTTATACTTTTTGGATACAGCATTACTTTGTAATAATTATGGCAGGACTATTGCTCATTTTCTTCAATTTTCTCCACAAAATGAAGGCGTTGTGCTACACATGTCGTCCATCAGCCGCCACAGAGGGGCCTAATGGGACACGAGCTGTCCAGGTCAGCGGATCAGGAATCCGGAACCCCAGCTTTTTTCCTGAATTCCCGTGACCTTTCCGTGACACTAGTCTCATGTACAGGGTAGCTGGAGGTCTTCTCATGGGATGGTCCCTCCAGTTGTACCTGCGATGGCTCCTTGATCCTTATTTATTAGCAGCGGTGGGAAAGTTTTTGTAACTTTTGCCTAGGAGTCTTGGGAGAATGACACAGCTAAGCTCCATCCTGCGGCTCTCAAACAAAAGCCGACGATTATTTGATTGTTCCTTATAGAAAGTGCTTTGTATGTAAATACGCACACCCTGGATAGACGGTGCGGTCATACTCTGCAGATCCTGTGGTCTCCTAGCCCTGAGGTCCACCCTCCCCGAGCAAACACCGGCTGCAACCACAAGGCTCAGTGTTAAAGCCTGGCCAGTCGTCCCTGGGAAAGAACACTGAGGACGGGTACCATTACCAGGATACATCTAAGGGCTCATACTCACTTGTGAGAAATACGGACGAGTGCAATCCGATAAAAAATCAGATTGCACTCGGACCAATGTTATTCAATGGGTGACATCTCATCTGCGATTTTTTTCTCAGCTGCAATTGGACTAAGAAAAAAATCTCAGCATGCTGTGTATCTTGGACGAGACTCGCCAATACAAGTCAATGGGTGCGAGAAAAAAATCGCACAGCACTCACACCATGCAAGTGCTGTCCGATTTTTACGCACCGGTGTCCTTTGAAAAGCCGGCAATTCATATATTCATATGTGGCTACTGTAAGATCACACTGACAGGTTAGAATAGAACAGATAGCATACATATATACACATAGAATAGGTGTATATATGTTTTTCTTTATTTCTTACAGGAGATTGAGGGCATTGCTTGGATTAGTAGAACAATAAAGATAGCAAACTGTGTTTATTGTTTTATTTCATTAAAAGACTTTATTCTGGCGCTGTGCATTTTTAACCTTACAATTGATGTTACCTTACAATAGAAAGGTGGCATCAACCCCCAATTATTACCCCATATGCCACCTGCTACAGAGCAGTGAGAAGAGAGAGGCTAAGTGACGGAACTGGCACATCTTAGAGATGCGCCATTTCTGTGGCGGCTGGGGGGGCAATAACCATGGTCCCTTCCTAGGCTATGAATATCTGCCCCCAGTTGCCGGCTTTCCCTCTCTGGCGCAGAAAATTGCACGGGAGCCCACGCCATTTTTCCCCCCAAAAAAATCATATATTAATTACATACATGTCCCATAATTTGCACACACACTATACTAATTGGATTGGTCACTGACATATACATATCTAACTATTCTGCATGTGTTGACTGTATGTAAACCCTGTCTTCTCTCCTGTCGGCTCCAGCATTGATTTTACAGAAGCCGACAAATTAACTAACGGCTATTCTTCTATGTATCTCTGTATGAAATAAAAAGACATATACAGTATATATGTGTATCACTGACATATATATATAGTATATACACCTATTCTAAGTGTGTATATATATATATATACTATCTGTTCTCTTCTAAACTGTCTGTGTGATTTTACAGTAGCCGGACATGAATTGCCGGCTTTTCAAAGGACACCGGTGCGTAAAAATCGGACCGCACTCGCACGGTGCGAGTGCTGTGCATTTTTTTCTCGCACCCATTGACTTGCATTGGCGAGTCTCATCCGAGATACGCAGCAATACACAGCATGCTGCAATTTTTTTCTCAGTTCGATTTCAGCTGAGAAAAAAATCGCAGATGTCACCCATTGAATAACATTGGTCCGTGTGCAATCCGATTTTTTTATCACATTGCACTTGTCCATCTTTCTCGCAAGTGAGTATGAGCCCTAAGGCTCCATCATCCTTGGGTCATGGCTTCCCTTTCCACCGAAACTGCGGCGTGGCATCAGATCCATCGTATATGGGGTCCAATTGTTAACTCGCGGACCTAATGGCTTCCGCTACAGTTTCTGTAATTTTGTGCTTTACGCTATTTTTACCTTTGAAACCTCGATCGAACCCTTGACGATGGCACCAATGGACAAGGACGATTTCTCAGAAAGTTTCAGCAGATCGTTCCTGGTCGTTTATTATCCTTAGTTCAATGTATAGTAACAGTGCTCAGTATTATTTAATACAGTGTCACAGTCAGGAGCCAACGGCACTATGGCTTTATTATTCTGCTCCGTGTCTAGACAGACTGGCGAGTGCACTGTTTTATCTGGCGGAGTATTTCACAGCTCGGGAGAGGGACATGAGGTGAGGGAACAGATCGCAGCGCTAATATCTACGCAGGAATCAACACAACATATATCATATGGATACTTATAGGACCCTACTGTAAGGACACAGCGGAAGGCACTGTTATATAAGAACTCTCGGGGGCACTACTATAAAGACACAGCGGAAGGCACTGTTATATAAGTACTCTCGGGGGCACTACTGTAAGGACACAGCAAAAGGCACTGTTATATTGAAACTGTCGCTGGCACTACTGTAAGGACACAGCGGAAGGGCACTATTATATGGACACTATAGTAGGTACTATTATAAGGACACTACGGTAGGTACTTGTCATGACTCTGGACAGGATGGTTCCGCCTCCATCCTGGTCAGGTCAGGCTTAATTTTAGTTCACCTCTCTTTGGTTCTGGGGCAGCTATTTAATGTTGGCAGTTCCTGGATTTGGTGTCGGTGATACTTCCGTATACAAGGTTTGTGGTTGCTGACCCAGGTTTACTCGTCCATAAATGTTGTGCCTCTGTGCTTGTGTGCTTTGCTGTGTATGACCCGGTTTGTCCCCTGACCATTGCCTCTGCATCCTGATTTGTACTGCCCTGTCTCTCCTGGCTATCTGACCCCTTGGCTCGTCTCCGTTTACTCTTTGCCTTATCCTTAGGTACTATGCTCTCGTCTGGCTTCTGACACTCGGCTCTCCTTGATAACGTTTACTGTGCTTAGTTTCTTTCCCTGTACTCACGCACAGTCACTCCGCCCCCTGGTCACATGACTGCTTAGTGCCAGCTCCTGTGCTCCCTGCTTAGTCTCAGGTCCTTGCGCACTGCGTGCCTTGTTCCTGTGCTCGTTCATGTGACCCCTGATAGCGCCCTCTTGGCAGAGCTAGTGTCAGCATTAGTTTCATCACATTATCACTGACCCATACAATTTTTAAGGGGTTTTTTGTGTGTGTGTTTGTTATGGACCCGCTGCGTGCTCTGTCAGATCAGGTATTTAGCCTGACCAAGATGATGCAGAACCTATCTGAGGAGCAAAGAGCGTTGGTTGCTTCTCACCTACAAGTACAGAGGGAGTTGGCAGAAACAGTTATTGCTATTCAGGGTGCCTGTTCCTCGCCTGGCAATGGGGAGGGTATTGTGTCTGTTGTTTCCTTATCATCTCCGGAACCCTCTGTCAAACTTCCGGATACCTTTTCTGGGGATAAGAAAAAATTCCGGGTATTTAAAGATTACTTTTTTTCCCTGCGTCCTCGGTCCTCGGGTGATAAAAGTCAAAGGGTGGGGATAGTTATTTCCCTGTTACGTGAGGGGCTGCAATCCTGGACTTTCTCCCTATCTCCCACCTCCCCTGAGAGAATGTCTGTTGATCTATTCTTTGAGGCCTTGGGTGTTATTTACGATGTACCTGATCGAGTGAGATTGGCAGAGGACACGATTATGAGTCTTACCCAGGGAAAGCACTCAGCTGAGTGGTACCGTTCCAAGTTCAGGCGATGGGCACCTGAAGTTTCCTGGAATGACTCGGCACTCAGGGGGCTATTCCAACAGGGTCTCTCTGAGCATTTAAAGGATGCCTTGGCCCTGCACCCACCGCTCGACTTTCTGGAGGAAGGCAGGCTGAGAGAGAGAGGTGTTGTGCAACGAGATGCTCCTCTGCTGCCAGTGAAACAGTAGCCTTCATCGTCGGTTGAGCCCATGGAGGTGGGGGCTGTCTCCATGAAGGAAAAGGAGAGGACAAAGAGAAAAAAATCCTGCTTCTATTGTGGAGAGCCAGGTCATTTCATAAAGGACTGTCCCTCCTGTCCCCCAGATTCCAAGGTCTCTGGAATCAACTAGGTCAGGGTAACTGCCAAGGGGGCTACCCAGACCCACAGGTAATTTTTTCCTCAGTCTTCAGACTACTATTGAAAGTGGAAGACGGGGTGAACAATTGTTTTTTTCCCTCTTCTGTGTTATGAATGGGTCACCGAGGAGGAGAGCAGCCCAAGCTAAGCCACAGAAAACCAGAGAGGTTGGTAACTAAGCGGATTGCAGACCCCTGATCCTATCCACACAACTAGCAGTAGCCGTGGAGCGTACCTACAATGATCCTAGACACCTCGGCACAGCCGGAGAGCTAACTAAGCCCAAAGCAAGAAAGGGGAAGTCTAAACTGCCCCAGAGCAGACCCCAAAGGAATAGATAGTCCCCAAACATATATTGTCGGTGAGACAAGGTGAAAACACAAACGCAGGCGGGAAAATAAACTGAGCAAATGATGGGGCCACACTGACTAGACAGGACAGGAAAGGAAAGACGCTGTCTGCAAGCACGCAAAAACCCTGCAAAAAGTCCAACATGTCTGATGCAAAAAACACTGAAGTCGCACGACTTCGCCCACTATATCAGCACTCTGGTATATTCTGAAAGGAGAGCAAAAAGAGGCCAATCTAATAAGGGACAAAAGCAAACTGGCACAAGCAGTAACATATGGACGGTGATTCAGCACAGCCCCAGCTGGAGCTGGCTGACCCACACAAAACTGAGATAGACAAAACCAGATCAAATGCAAACAGAAAAGCAAATGAACACTCAGCTGAACATGCAGGGACTGAGCTGGAAACATCAGACCTCAGGAGGCAGAAGAAAATCACCAGCAGGGATAGAGGGAGTCAGCTGTCTTAAATCCCAATCTGAAACCCCAGATCTCCAATCGTCGTCCTCAATCGAAGTTACAACACTTCTACTTTTGTGGATTGCGGTTCTTCAGTGAACTTGATTGACTCAAGGTTGGTGGCCCACTGTGAGATAGGAACAGTCAGGTTGGAAAAACCCATGAGAGTGGTGGCTATTGACTCAACCCCGTTCACCGAGGACGGGATCCGCTCTGTTACCAAAGAATTTCTCCTTAAGGTGGGGTCTGTTCATCTGGAGCATATAGCCTGTTTTGTTCTGGACAACCTCCCTGCTGATTTGGTTTTGGGGTTTTCTTGGCTGCAATGTCATAATACAGTCATTGACTGGGAGGCTCTGGAGGTTGTTAAATGGGGATCCAACAGTGAAAACAAATGTTTTGAATTCTGTGTCTGTGTCGTCCCTCTGTCTGGAGGGTATTCCAGAGTACCTGAAGGACTTCGAGGACGTGTTCTCTTAAAGTCAGGCCGAGGGGTTACCACCGCACCACCCTTTTGATTGTGCCATTGACCTGATTCCTGTGGCTAAATTGCCTAAGGCCCAATTGTTTAACCTTTCTGGTCCCGAACGGGTCGCCATGAATGAGTACATATCTGAGAGTCTCTGCAAGGGGCATATCCACCCTTCCATGTCTCCTGTTGCTGCAGGTTTTTTTTTTGATAAAAAAAAAAGATGGTGGTCTCCGCCCATGCCTTTGACTTTCAGGAACTGAATAAGATTACTGTAAGAAACACATATCCCCTCCTACTCATTCCTGATTTGTGTAACCAATTATCCGCGGCCAAATGGTTTTCAAAACTAGACTTGTGGGGGCATATAACTTCATATGAGTGCGGGAGGGGGATGAGTGGAAATCTGTGTTTATCACCTCAGAAGGGCTATTTGAAAATTTAGTTATGCCATTTGGTGTGACCAATGCCCCTGCGGTTTTCCAAAACTTCATCAATCATGTGTTCTCTGATTTTATTGGGCAGTTTGTGGTCATATACTTGGATGACATTCTAGTGTGTTCACTTGATAAGCAGACACATATTGGTCACCTTCGGACAGTTCTTCAGAGACTCAGAGAGAACCAACTTTTCGCTAAGCTAGAGAAATGCTCGTTTTTCATCCAGGAACTGCCTTTCTTGGGGTTCATTGTCTCTAGTGAGGGGATTCGTATGGATCCCAAAAAAGATATAGACCAATGTAGATTGGGTTCAACCCCAGGACCTGAAGGGCCTTCAGCGCTTCTTGGGATTTGCCAATTATTACTGGAGATTTATTAAAGTGTTTTCTCAGGTGGTCAAGCCCCTCCCTGACTTTACACAGAAGGGGGCAGATATTAAGAACTGGTCTGCCTCAGCGGTAGCGGCATTTCTCACTCTGAAGAAATGTTTTATGACTGCCCCGGTTCAACGTGATCCATCTGAACCTTTTGTGGTGGAGGTTGATGCCTCAGAGGAGGGGGTGATGTTGTCCCAGGGGCCCACCACCTTGGCCAATTTGAAACCATGCACCTTCTTCTCCAAGAAGTTCTCACCGGCGGAAAGAAATTATGACGTGGGTAATCGGGTCCTTCTTCTTGCGGTTAAGTTGGCCTTTGAAGAATGGAGGCATTTTTTGGAGGGGGCAGTTCATCCCATTACTGTAGTTACGGACCACAAGAACCTGGCGTATATTGAGTCTTCTAAAAGGTTGACCCCCAGGCAAGCCAGATGGTCACTTTTTTTCCTGGTTCCAGGTCTTGATCACTTTTACCAGCTCCCTGCACCAGCGCGCTGGTAACTAAGGTACACAGTGGGTAACTAAGCGACGAGCGTCGCTTGTTACCCACGTGTCGCTGGTGCTGATCGCTGGTGAAGCTGCCTGTTTGGCAGCTCACCAGCGATCATGTAACGACACACCAGCGATCCTAACAAGGTAATATCATTGTCGGGATCGCTGGTGCGTCGCTATGTGTGACGGGGCCCTGAGGCTCGCTACAACAGGGGATATTGGGATGTATCCAGAGGTCCTGCAGTGCCGTGATAATATGTATGGGAGCGGTGAGGGTCTACTGTCTCTTTCACATGGGATGTTGGGATGTATCCAGGGGTCTTGCAGCACAGTGATATTATGTATCAGAGTGGTGAGGGCTAGCTGCTTCTTCCTACTAGAGGGGATATTGGGATGTATTATTTTTTTTGGCCATGGGTTATGCGCCTTTCATGGTATCTGAACCAACATATATTCCCAGTTACCCTAAAATTAACTGTAGTATATTGTACTTCGGATCAATCGTTATACAGAGCGCGGTTATTTAATGGTGATGAATCACTCTGCACTGTTTTTTATTTTATTATTATTTATTATTTTTATTGTCTAATCATGTACCATTTTTAATGTGTATGTCTTATTATGTGTCATTATATCAAATAAAGAATTGTATAAGGGCACTATAGTAGTTACTATTATTATTATTATAAGGACACTAGTATAGAAGGCACTAGTATAAGGACAGTATGGTGAGCACTATTATATTATAGGGCCAGACTCTAGAGACACCTTATAGTAAGAATACCATTATAATACTTTTACGTGGGATTGGATTACTAAGGGTGGCACTTCAGCTATAATGGGACTGTGATTGTAATATACTATAATTTACATACAATTTTGGGGGGCAATTATTGACACTATAATTTGGATAGATGGGGAATGTATGGCTCTCTTATTCGGGCAGTGTAGGGCAGTATATTAGTCTATGTGGCTCTATAATGTGGATATTTTGTAAGGCACTATCATATGGCAATGATAGCCACTATTTGGTGGATCGTGTAGGGTAGCGTTGCTTGAAGGCTGTAGGGGGCTGTTATTTTGGTAACTTTAGGCACACTTATCTGACCAGTGTAGAATAGCATCATTTGTGGATTCACTGGCATTTTCATTTGGGCCCTGATTGCACCACTGTATGGGTACTGCGGGCCATGATGTAGAGGTTATGTGTAGCATAAGGAACTGGTGGGCACTATTTTAGTAGCTTAAGGAAGTAGTAATTTGGGGTATTTTTGGACTTTATAACGTGATCGGTACTTGGCACTGTTAGTTGGGTGGGGCAGGGTAGCATTAGATATGGGTAAGTAAAGAGCACTGTTTTTCTCCACAGCATGTCAATATGCATATAAATCTGATATAGGCCATAGTCTCGCCTCAAAACAATTCATCAGTAAATGTGACATCCCCACAATGAGATGTTTCAGCGGGGCCGGAAACCTTATGGAGTCATCGGAGAATTTACAAACTTCTTAATTTCTGTGGGAACTGAATTCTCATTTCCTGCTCCCCTTGGTGATTTTTTTTTCGCTGTGGATTTGTGGTTGACCCCATGAGTTTCATGTTATGGTATCTGACGTATTTAAGGCTGGATATAGAGGAAGGTTAACCCTTGTTGAACAGTCACATATTTTTCAATATCGGATCTTCAATATCCCGAGTTGTGTACCACCCTCAATGCCCACCCTGGGACTCCCATCATATTTTAGGTCCCTACTCTAAAGAGATGAAGTTTTGATAAGAGCCAAATAATAGTGCTATATGGCCTCCAAATAATACAATATTGTCAAAATAATTATGTATAACAGTAGCCAAATAACAGTGCCATAAACCTGTCCAGTAGTGACCCCCTACACGAATAGGAGTTTGGCACTCTCCATTGTAGTTTAAGGAGCCTCAAAACACTTGACTTTTCAAATAACTCCCATAAACTATAATGAAGATTGCATCCATCTTGTTTCCTATATGAAGAGCCAAAGACGGGAGCATGGAATATCCATTCTTTTGGAATTTTCAGAATTTGAACCCTGATCTGTTGGAGATTCTGTCATGTACTGGTGAAAGGCCATATGTAGCCAATAGGAGTTCCTTGTTACCCAGGGCTATATTTTCCTGTGCCAGTGTTTCCTCTTAGCAGGGGTACATTTTCATTAATTTACTCAAAGAAGTTGAGTTGGACATCAATAGGTATGGCCCAAGGCATCAGATATTCTGTCAATACAGGCAGGTTGGATATATTTCTTACAATATTGTTGAGTAGCACCTCTAGGAACATCCATAGAGGAAAGATGACCCTTTACAGACATTATCGGCACTCTCCCCATTGGGGCTTACATCAGTACGTCTTTGGAGTGTGGAAAGAAACTGAAGTACCCAGAGGAAACCGACGCAAACACTTGGAAAACATATAAACTCACTGCAGATGTTGTCTTTGGTTGAATTTGAAGCCAGGACCCGAGCGCTGCAAGGCTGCAATGTTATCCACTGAAAACCACAGAAAAACTCAATATGTTTTCCCCATGCTTGTCAACTCTTCCAAAACATCCGGGAGGTTCCCAGAAGGAAAATTGGGAACTCCTAGACTCCTGAAAGAGATGTTTGGCTGCTCGTCATCAGGTGGATGGCATCGGCATCCTAGCCCCCATTCAGAGATGAGAAACTAGGCATGAAAATGGGTGTGGAGGGGCATGGTGTCATGCCCGCCATGTCCGTTATGCCTGTCATGTCCGTCATGCCCGTCATGTCTGTTATGCCGCAAGATGCCTGGAGCGGTGTGCACGCGTGCCTTACCTCATGGCTGCACGCCGTTGCTAGGTAACCATCCATCTCTGCTCTGACTCTGCAATCCGCTGTATTCCTGGAACTCCTGATCATGTGACCTTTCCTATGTTCCAGCCCTTCTCTGGTTCTGCAATCCGCTGTATGACTGGAATCACTGATCATGTGACCTTCTCTATGATCCTGGAGTAACTGAACCCAAAGTCCCTCCCTGGTTCTGACCCGGAAGTACTGGTGCTATGGTGCTATATCAGACCGCCCCTCCCTATGGTCAGGGCCTGAGTATCGTGTTGCTTCCCTGCATGGCTGCTTGGTCTGCTGGGTCGCTCCCTGTATTCTGTGCCCCTGCACTCTGCCCTGTCGCGCGTCTCTGCACACACTCTGTGCTTGTACTCTGCCTCCTGTCTCGTGCCATGTCTTGTGTTGTCTCTCGTGCCGTGTTTGTCCTTGCCTTGCTTTGCCTTGTAGTACTTCCGCTGTTCTCTGCCTTAGCCTGTTTCGTCATGTCTAGTCCTTGCTTTTCTGAGCCTTGAAGTACTCCTCATGTTTCTTGTCTCTGCCTGGTATTCCGTACTCTGTCCTATCGTGCTCTCTTGAACATTTCCACGCTAGTCCCAAGGCTCTGCCTTGGCCCGGCGCTGGGCTTCGGCCTACGCTCTGCTGCTAGCTCTGTTCCCTCTCTGACCTGAATCTGTGTTTCTGCCTATGTTCCTCTCCGTGTTCTGCTCCCTATTTTGCTCTACCTTGTTTCTTGTCTTGCCTTGCTTTGTTGCTTCGTGTGCTCTTTGCATGCACCTTGCCTTCCTAGCCTCCTGTTTGTGCCTCAGCCGTGCCCGCCCTAGCCGTGCCCGCCTGCTTGTGCCTCAGCCGTGCTCGTTGGTCAGTGACAGCTGTGTCACCTGCCATGCCTCAGCCGGGTTTGCTGGAGTCTTGCCCGTCAGTGCCGCAGCCAGATCAGCTAGCCAGTCCCCCAGTCGTGCTCTCTGTGCTTTCTCGCACCTCACGCTGTTTCTGCACTGTGCCCTATGTGCTCTCTAAAGCACGCGCAGGCCCTCGCCTGCTCCTTGGCATACCTCCCCGTGCTTCTGTAAAAGTACGCGCAGGTTTTGCCATCTAACCTGTCGTGCCCTCTTGCACGCACAGGCCCTATCCTTTACCCTGGTGTGTACCTTGCATGCGCAGGTTCTATCCTTAGTCTGAACCCTGGCGTGTCTCTTAGCTCGCACTCTGTCTCGAAACCTGACCCTGGCGTGTCCCTCTGCACCCGCAGGACTCTGCCTTGAACCTGAGCCTGGCTTGCCTCTCTGCATGCGCAGGACTCTGCCTTGAACCTGATCCTGGCGTGTCCCTCTGCACGCGCAGGACTCTGCCTTGAACCTGACCCTGGCATGCCTCGGCATGCGCAGGACTCTGCCTTGAACTCTGACCTTGGCGTGTCTCTATACACGCACCTTGTTTGTATGTTGTACCTGTCCCTGGAGTGTCCCTCTACACGCGCAGGCCTCCGTCCTTGTACCTGTCCCTGGCGTGTCTCTCTACACGTGCAGGCCTCCGTCCTTGTACCTGTCCCTGGCGTGCCCTCTGCACGCGCAGGCCTCCGTCCTTGAATCTGACCCTGGCGTGTCTCCTAGCACGCACCCTGCCTCATATCCTGGTTTGTCTGCCGGATTCCCGAAGCCTGCCGACCGCTGCCAGAGGTCTGGAACCAGATGACTACATCCTGATGCCTGGATCCTGTCAGTCCTTGCCAGTCTTTCGGAGTCCAATGCCTTCGCACCTGCCTTGGACCCTGGTGTGTCTTCTAGCACGCACCCTGCCTTGGACCCTGGCGTGTCTCCTAGCATGCACCTTGTCTTTGACTCTGGCATGCCCTAGCACACATCCTTCCTAGGAACTCTGGTGTGACCCCTAACACGTACCCTGCCCTGGACCCTGGTATGTTTTCTAGCACGTGTTATGTCTGGAACATTTGGCGTGCCCTTGCACGCGTCTTGCCGTGTTTCACTGCTTGTGCCCTGCACCTTATTCTCTGTTTATGCCTTGCACCTGATTAAAGTGTGAAACCACGTTTGTTGAAGAATCCCTGTGACCTCGCTTTATGTTTCGTATCCTGTCCGTCCTGTTGCTACACAATAGTGTCTCCCTGAGCTGGCCGTCTGGTCCAGCTGCCGTGGTGGCTCACCCCCTTGGTCTTGCCCCTGACTCTCCCTGTACAGGGGGTGGGTTCTCACTAGGTCAGCTCGCCCTAGGTGGGTGGGTGCCACGGCCCAGAGGGTCCACTCTAAGAAGAAAAATGACTCAGCGTAAGCTGATGCTCGTCACACATGGCTTGCCAAATGAGGACATTATTTAACTCCATCTTGAAAGGCTTCAGTAAAAGATGTCAAGATGACATTAAAGGCCCTCAAACATGGGGGAATATGTGTTTGTAGATGTAACACTGGTGGGTGTGGACCCACTGCACCTTGGGCTGAACTTACCCTGGGGACGTGTGACTAAGCATCCAACTGATTTTCACTAGAGCCTCTGATGGTGAGGATAGGCTGTGCTGCAAGTGGTCATCAGGTACCACTCCAGGGCAGTCTTCGCATTTGCAGAAGCTAACCAGAGGGTCAGAGGCATGGGTGTGCAAATGCAGGAGGGCAAAGACAAAGTGTGGTGAGCCAATCCAAGGGCAGAGCAGGCAGCACAGGGTCAGTAAGAATAGCCGGGGTCAAGAGCAGAGAGATCAGACAGGACCAAAAGCTAAGAATTAAATGTTCAGGCAGTGAGTGGTAGAAGGAGCAGCCTGATAAAGCACGGGATAGGCCAGGAAAGCCAATCTTTGCAGGACACAAAGGCTAGATGGAAACACCATGCTGTAGTAGCTGTGTGGAGGAGTGCTGCAGGAAATAGCCTTAGTGAACTGACCTGATGTGATGCGAGTAGATGACACGCGGTGATAACGGTGAGTAGGGTGCCACTGAGGAGGCCCGCGAGTTGCCACCATCACAGTAAGTTTGGACAACTAAAGGCATGCTCTTCTTGGTAAGAGGTTAATGGATGAAGTGGTAGTTTGTAATATAAGCAGTTAGGTCCTAATCCAGGCTTGATGTCTCCATATTTGCCCCGACATTATAACGTTAGGCAAGAGTTCCCCCACCATCCTATGAAGTGACATTGACCAAGCAATGGGAGCTTGGTGGCAGTGTGGTAAACCATCTTAAGGATCTAAGCAGTGTCCAATTTTGACCCTGGTGCCCCACTATATCTAGCTCATAACGATCAGTGCAGGACCTAAAACATTGATTATTCTCCTCTACATTCAGTATATTCTTAATATTCAAGATTTATTGATTTACCCCAGAAGGAATAAGAATCTCATTTACTATTGATAACTGAGATTGTACAGCCATTAATCCCAGTTTATCCCCTATAATCAATTCCTCCAGCAAAGCTCATATGTTTCATTTCACCTGTAGACACCTGGGAATATGGGAGTTCAGAAGAATTTCTTTGGTCGTACTGAAGGTGTACAGCTCTGGCTCGGAGAATTATAACAATTGTCTAAATGCCACGGGCAAGGTAAGCGCTTCGCTCAGGCTGGCCACCGGCCAATTCTCTCACCCCAATTACATGGAATGGATGTGTAAATCACACGTACCTTTCCTCTAATCTACCCCTTAATCCGACTGGGCCCAGCGTCACACACTTACCGAAAGCAGTGAGAAATTTCTACAACTCTGGGCTAGTGACTGGGAAGCTGAGCCAAAGAAAATATTGGAAGGGCCGCTCATCTCTTGTGACAATGCAGCAATCTCAAAGAATATGAAATCCGCAGAATTTGCATGACGGGGAGTGAGGAAATGTACATATATCATCATCCGATGCTTGCTTAACCCCAGAAGGGTAAACGTCGGGTTTGGATACAGAGCAAAATCACATCAGAACCTGGGAAGACATTACAATAGAGATTAGGTCGTGGGAAAGCCTGTTTATTCACTCCATCGTGGTCATGTGACAGCGTTCTGCTCATTCTACGTACATGGATAGGAAATGAAAAATTTTCACAATTTTCTCAATTTTGGTCAGTCTTTCTTGCTTGCTTGCTGACCTGTATGGAGAATGACCCATTGTGCACACATCTGCTGAACACACAAATCACTGCAGCATTCTCCACCTTCCTACCCCCCACAAATCACTGCAGCATTCTACACCTTCCTACCACCCACAAATCACTGCAGTATTCTACACCTTCCTACCCCCACAAATCACTGCAGCATTCTACACCTTCCAACCCCCCACAAATCACTGCAGCATTCTACACCTTCCTACCCCCTCAAATCACTGCAGAATTCTACACCGTACCCCCCACACAAATTACTACAGCATTCTATACCTTCCTACTCCCCACAAATCACTGAAGCATTCTACACCTTCCTACCCCCCACAAATCACTGCAGAATTCTACACCCTACCCCCACACAAATTACTACAGCATTCTACAGCTTCCTACCCCCCACAAATTACTGCAGCATTCTACACCTTCCTACCCCCCACAAATCACTGCAGCATTCTACACCTTCCTACCCCCACAAATCACTGCAGCATTCTACACCCTACCCCCACACAAATTACTACAGCATTCTACGCCTTCCTTCCCCCCACAAATCACTGCAGCATTCTACACCTTCCTACCCTCACAAATCACTGCAGAATTCTACACCCTACCCCCACACAAATTACTACAGCATTCTACGCCTTCCTACCCCCCACAAATCACTGAAGCATTCTACACCTTCCTACCCCCCACAAATCACTGCAGCATTCTATACCTTCCTACCCCCACAAATCACTGCAGCATTCTACACCTTCCTACCCCCCTCAAATTACTGCAGCATTCTACACCTTCCTACCCCCCCACAAATAACTCCAGAATTCTCTCACTTCCTATTATCTTCCTGAATCACTGCTGTATTCTACCCCTTTAATACGCTCCCCAAATCACCAAATCATAGAGAATTCTCCACCTTCCCATCGCCTCTGAACTCACAGCAGCATTCTCTCCCTTCCCGAATCACCATGTAAGAAAGCGGAAGAATGATATGAACCCACTGAAGGTCATATAATAAATAATATGTTATGTTCAAAGATTTATCAGCTGCTGCATTGATTTATAAGTGCACTGTGAAAGCTATTGTGAAAGCTATTGCTAGCAACAGGAATTTTGATAAGGAAAGGCTTATCAATTAGTATGCAGCTCAGGGAGGAGTCTCCGCTATATAAGGGGCTGTTGAGGCCTAATACACCAGAGTTCCTGTAGTTACAGCACAGTGAGCATCAGCCAGACAGAAAGCAAATGCTACCTTTCTGCATGAAAACTCTGTCACATCCAAGTGTTGTAAATACTTATGTCCCCCAAAAAATTGAGAAAAGTATTCAAGGAGTGATACCTTTATTGGCTAACCAGAGAAATTATATTTGCAAGCAAGCTTTCAGGGCTCAGAAGGCAGCTTCATCAGGCTAAATTACAAGTGAATTACTGAGAAGAGACAGCAACATTTAAATAGGAATTACAACAGCACATAAGGTGATACAGGCCAAGGAAATCAAGGTTTTCGTTACACATGTAAATGAGGTAGAAGTGTTCTATTAGACCTTCTTGTGGAGGTGTGAACTGTGTCAATGTAATGAGTCATGAATCCAGGTGTCAAATTCAGTCCTATTGTTAGAGATTGAAACATATTTAGAAATTTGAACTCCCAATTTTTTCTTTCTCTGTCACTATTAAAATGACCTTTCAATATTAGGACTTTTAGATCTGCCAAGCTGTGTCCAGGTCTAGAGAAGTGTATTCCTACACGTGTGTCCAGCTCATTTTTTATCATATGTCTATGCAGATTCATCCTTGTTTGAAGTTTTTGTTTAGTTTCTCCTATGTATGTCCCTGCATTGCACCTTGTACATTGTATCATGTACACGACGTTGGAGGATGTACATGAAAAATAGTCCATGATCTTATAGTCCTGATTTGTGTTGGGTATGTGGACTTTATCTGTTGGTGATATGTAGGTGCAGGTCTTGCATTTCTTACTGTTACAGGGGACTGTGCCTGTCTCTGATAGACATACGTATTTACATCTATTTTTCTGGCTAACACGGTACCACAATATTATTTTGTATTGAACATCCAAGTGTGAATGCCATCCAGTCTGATGCAGTTATATGTTGTCTTCTCAACTTCTACCTCAGTAAACGACGTTCTGTTATTAACTATAATGGCCTCTCTTGCTTCCCCTCTGCCGCACTACATCACAGGCCGCTGACGCTGGCCCACAAGGGAGCAATACTAATAGTGTGAGGGAAGACATCAGCACTACATCAGATGTTTCACTGGTGTCCAGGGTTTCCAAATTAGCCTTGGCCAAACAAACCTTACAACCACAGTATTCTCCACATTCTCCCCCTTCCCATCTCCCAGTAGCAGGGTGTCTTGCCATCTTCCTGTGAATCTTTTTAACCATGATGCTTATGGAGTAGACCAGACTAGTCTATCTGCCTCCTCCGTTAGAAAAGCCATTTTTAAAGGGATGGCCAATATGTGTACAGACCGCTACACTAATAGGAGAAAGTGGACAGTCCCCTTAAAGTTCCCTATTCAAAAATGAGTGATGCAAGGTCTTGAGGACACCATGCAAATTAGACAAACATCTGTCAAACTTGCCCAAACTGATCTAATGTCTATGGTGGTATCTAGACACTCCCATAATCAAGGCTGCCATCAGGGCATTACTGCCCTTACTGGCCTGCAACATTCACCCTCTGTTCTGCTCTTCGGGCCCCAGCAGCAGGATTCTGCTGGCTCAATAACTGCCTGTGGTATAGGGTGCATTATACCGGCATGGGGGTGCATTGAACCGGCATGGAGTACATTATACAGGCATGGGGGTGCATTATACTGGCATGGGGGTGCGTTATACTGGCATGGGGGTGCATTATACTGGCATGGGGGTGCATTATACTGGCATGCGGGTGCATTATACTGGCATGGGGGTGCATTATACTGGTATGGGGTGCATTATATTATGGAGCTGCATAATATTATGGTGTGCATTATACTGCCATGGGGTGCATTATACTATGGGGCTGAATTATAATACTATGGGGCTGCATTATACTATGGGGATGCATTATAATACTATAAGGCTGCATTATACTATGGGGATGCATTATATTATGGGGTGCATTATATTATGAGGTGCATTATACTGCTATGGGGCTGCATTATACTGCTATGGGGGTGCATTATATCATGGAGTGCATTATAACACTTTGGGGCTGCATTATACTATGGGGGTGCACTATACTAAGGGGCTGCATTATACCGTTATGAGGCTGCGTTATACTATTATGGATGGCAATATTGAGAGACATAAGGCAGAATGGGAGGACACGTGGGGTACAGAATGGGAGGACACATGGGGTCCAGAATGTGGGATATTATTACTGTAGGGGCTAATTAAAGGATATTGTTTTCAGTGTGGGGAGGAGAGGTCCTGCTACTGTGCAGGGTGACACAGTCGCTTTTTTCTTCATCTGGCGTAGTATAGAGGTTGGGGAAAAATTGGGGAATGTGCTGTAGATAACTGTGTTCTTTTCTGCAGAGACGAGTCCTGGCTGGAAGAAGTGATGGCGGTCTGAACTAGATGAAGAAAAGCGAAGATGAAGGACTTCAACTAGAGATGTCATCGGTGAGTCAGTGTGGTACCTGTACACTTACGCTATACACTGTATACTATATACAGAGCTCCTGTGTATAATGTCACTGGTGATCACTGTATTACCTGTACACTATATACAGTGTTCATGTGTATAATGTCATTGGTGATCCTTGTATTACCTGTACACTGACACTATATACAGAGCTCCTGTGTATAATGTCACGGGTGATCACTGTATTAGGCTGGTTTCACATTTGCATTCAAGAGGGCTGCGGATGGCTGCCTACTTCCTCCTTTCTTCCTCCCTGAATCTCCGCCTACTTCTGTATGTGTCCTGCGTTTCCCTGTGTACCTATCTTTAACATTGGGTACACAGAGACATGCGTTGTATATGGATGCGTCTGCATGCGGCGATATGACGTGTGCGGCGACCGCACTAAAACGCAAAATTTAGCACTTCCGTGCGGTCGACGCACACGTCAAATTGCCGCATGCGGATGCATTTGCATACAACGCATGTCCCTGCACACCCAATGGTAAAGGTAAGTGCGCAGGGAAATGCAGGATGCATACAGAAGTAGACGGAGCATCAGGGTGGAAGAAAGGAGGATGTAGGCAACCATCCGCAGCCCTCCTGAATGCAAATGTGAAACCAGCCTTACCTGCGCACGGACACTGTATACTAAGTACAGATCTCTTATGTATAATGACTTTAGTATTGTGGGGTTTTTTTAATGATCAGTATTGTAGTATTCAGTCACTATGTGTGGTAATATGTGATGTGGTCATGGTGTTACGGTATTTGTTCCTTGTATGTGGTATTATTCGTTCACTATGTGGTGGTAATATGTGATCTGGTCATGGAGTGTTGGTACTTGTTCCTTGCATGTGGTATTATTGTTCACCATGTGGTGGTAATATGTGATCTGGTCATGGAGTGTTGGTACTTGTTCCTTGTATGTGGTATTATTGTTCACCATGTGGTGGTAATATGTGTTCTGGTCATGGTGTGGCGATTTTTATTACTTTTATGTGGTATTATTTGATCACGATATGGTGGCAATATGTGGTCTGGTCATGGTGTGGTGGTACAACCCTTGTGATATTATTGGTCATTTTAAAAATAGAAAAGTAAATAACAATATACCTAAATTGTATTGGCTATTTTAAAAAATGTTTAGTAAGTTACTGTACAGTAGGGCCTGGCCAAAGAGTCTACCTGGACCAAAACAAAAAGCTGCAGGCTATGTATGTGGTGATGGGAACTGTAAATGTGTGATTGGTGAGGATGTGGTGCAGAAGTGGAGTTTTTCCAAGAGCGGGTGGTGGGATTGTGGAAGGTTCGAGGGGTGAAGGCGGGGCTAGGGTGGAGCCTGGGTGGAGTTTCAAGGGGGCCCCAAAAATATTGCCAGTATGAGGCCTTGAAATTGCTAGTGGTAGCCCTGTCCATAACTGCAGAAGTATGGGGAAAGAAAGATGGAACATGTTCAGTGTCGGACTGGGGTGCCAAGGCCCACCAGTAACATTGAGTTTGGGGGCCCCACTTTTCATTTGCATACAAATATTACACTACCCTTGTTCACAAACTTAACTATATCTCTATATAATAGTAAACTGGGTAGTTTGGTTACTGAATGATGAGACGCTGCTTTTTTTGTGCAGAGAATAAAGTGAATTATGCCAAGTATGATAAGATAAGATAATCCTTTAATCGTCCCACCATGGGGAAATTCAGAAGTACTGCCCATATAGTGGGGTTGGGGCTTCAGATCTGCACAGGGGCCCACCGGGAGATTCCCCTGTTCCCTTATGGGCCAGTCCGAGCCTGAAGATGTTGGATTTCAACATGCCCACTGCTTTTGCAGGAAATCATTCACCACCAGAAGTATGTATCATCTGCTTATTCCCTGTTTCTTTTGGAAAAGGAGCAGTATTTTAATTCTTTTTACTAGGCCCACTTTACTCTTTGTTTGACCCATGGAAGTTGTGAACTTCCTGACCATAATCTCTAGTTGTCATTTTTCTCTCGCCCATTCTCACTGCACGATGCTTTTTTAATTATTTTTACACCCAGCACTTAGCTATATTTAGACGCTCTATTTCGATAACCCATCATTTCCTTTTTCTAAATATGTTTTATAGAAAACACCAGCGTTACCAAAGCCACAAGACCAGGCAAGCATTTCTGTTACTGTCATCTTCTTTTTTTTGTCTTTCCGTTTTAATACTTGTGGCATTTTGGGCTGAAAAGAATAGTAATACTCAGTACTGATGGATGAAATGTAAATGATGGTCTCTCACAAGTGATACCGGAGTTCTTGGTGGTTTCTAAAAATTGCATCCTTTGAGGCAAAGTTGTAGTCGAGCTGAAATCTCGATTAAAGAGGAGACGTTCCTCCCAAGTACCGGTAATTTTACTGTTACAATTATATAGTTCTTTTTAAAACTATGAAGGCTCAGGGAGTCTCAATTGCTACCTATTGCTTTCAAGAAGACTAATTTTAAGATAATCTGCCAACAGTTCACCGTCCATGGGAACAGTGAAGCTCCAAACAAACATACTGGACTATCTACACCGGATCAACATTGTTTTTTTCCTTTTTGAGGGGTCATGATGGACTTAAGGAGTTTGGTTAATGACTTATTTCTTTGGCCAGTGGATCCATAAACCAACTGTATTGCATAGTGGGGACCATCCAAAATTTATAGTCTAAGACTTAGACACTAAGTGGATTGGCATTTTAAAGTTAAACCTGAATCATCTTGGGGCCAAGAACCTATTTATATGGGTTGTGATTCCACTAGAGCAGTGGTCCCCAACCTTTCTGACTTTGAGAGCCTCATCCAGCTCTGAAAGATGGTCGCGAACCACATCCAGCTCTGAGAGAGGGTTGCGAGCCGTTTTCAGCTTTGAGAGATGTTTGCGAGCCACATCCGACTCCCACACTCCCTCACATTAGTGGCAACCAAAGTCCATATTATGGGTTTAATTACAGTGAAAGCTTTTCTACAGAAGCAGTATACCAGGATCCAAGGGTTTCCACATTCCCCCCCTTCAGTATTCTCCCATCCAGCACTCCCACCCCACTGTTGTATCCAGCTTCAAGCTCCTCATCCGACCGGTAGTCAGCTTTTCCATCCTACACCCATACACATTCATGCTCAATCTTAATCAAGTGTGAACAATAAGCTATTGGCAATTTTTGCATTCTCCTCTCTCCCATTAGCATGAAGAATTGGGATTACTGAAATCCAACATGCCAGATCCATGGCCAATATCGGAAGAGAGTTGGGACATTCTCACATACAGTCATATGTTAAAGTTTGGGCACCCCTATTAATGTTAACCTTTTTTCTTTATAGCAATTTTGGTTTTTCCAACAGCTATTTCAGTTTCATATATCTAATAACTTATGGACTCAGTTATATTTGTGGATTCAAATGAGGTTTATTGTACTAACAGAAAATGTGCAATCTGCATTTAAACAAAATTTGACCTGTGCAAAAGTATGGGCACCTCAACATAAGTATGGGCACCTCAACATAAAAGTGACATATAGACAACATATTTCGTAGATCCTCCTTTGGCAAAAATAACAGCCTCTAGTCACTTCCTGTAGCTATTAATAAGTTCCTGGATCCTGGATGAAGGTATTTGTGACCATTCCTGTTTACAAAACAATTCCAGTTCAGTTAAGTTTGATGGTCGCCGAGCATGGACAGCCCGCTTCAAATCATCCCACAGATGTTCAATGATATTCAGGTCTGGGGACTGGGATGGCCATTCCAGAACATTGTAATTGTTCCTCTGCATGAATGCCTGAGTAGATTTGGAGCGGTATTTTGGATCATTGTCTTGCTGAAATATTCATCCCCTGCGTAACTTCAACTTCGTCACTGATTCTTGCACATTATTGTCAAGAATCTGCTGATACTGAGTTGAATCCATGTGACCCTCAACTTTAACAAGATTCTCGGTGCCGGCATTGGCCACACAGCCCCAAAGCATGATGGAACCTCCACCAAATTTTACTGTGGGTAGCAAGTGTTTTTCTTGGAATGCTGTGTTTTTTAGCCTCCATGCATAACGCCTTTTTGTCTGACCAAACCACTCAATCTTTGTTTCATCAGTCCACAGGACCTTCTTCCAAAATGTAACTGGCTTGTCCAAATATGCTTTTGCATACCTCAGGTGACTCTGTTTGTGGCGTGCTTGCAGAAATGGCTTCTTTCGCATCACTCCCATACAGCTTCTCCTTGTGCAAAGTGCACTGTATTGTTGACCGATGCACAGTGACACCATCTGCAGCAAGATGATGCTGCAGGTCTTTGGAGGTGGTCTGTGGATTGTCCTTGACTGTTCTCACCATTCTTCTTCTCTGCCTTTCTGATATTTTTCTTGGCCTGCCACTTCTGGGCTTAACAAGAACTGTACCTGTGTTCTTCCATTTCCTTACTATGTTCCTCACAGTGGAAACTGACAGGTTAAATCTCTGAGACAACTTTTTGTATCCTTCCCCTGAAAAGCTATGTTGAATAATCTTTGTTTTCAGATCATTTGAGAGTTGTTTTGAGGAGCCCATGATGCCACTCTTCATAGGAGAATCAAATAGGAGAACTACTTGCAAGTGGCCACCTTAAATACCTTTTCTCATGATTTGATACACCTGGCTATGAAGTTCAAAGCTCAGTGAGGTTACAAAACAAATTTAGTGCTTCAAGAAGTCAGTAAAAAGTAGTTAGGAGTGTTCAAATCAAGAAAATGATAAGGGTGCCCATACTTTTGCACCGGTCAAATTTTGTTTAAATGCAGATTGCACATTTTCTGTTAATACAATAAATCTCATTTGAATCCAGAAATATAACTGAGTCCACCATCAGTTATTAGATATATGAAACTGAAATAGCTGTTGCAAAAACCAAAATTGTTATAAAGAAAAAAGGTTAACATTAGAGTTGAGCGAAACGGGTCGAAAAAATTCAAAAGTCGCCGACTTTTGGCAAAGTCGGGTTTCATGAAACGAAACCCGACCCTAGGATGAGGTCGGCCACGAGGTCGGCGACTTACGCGCCAAAGTCGCGTTTCAAAAGTTTGTTTTGCGCTCTTTTTCAGCCAATCAGGATCCACGGACACTGTGGGCAACGTGATGACATAGGCACGGGTCACCACCATCTTTCAGAAGGGCATGCAAGTGATTGGCTTGCTTTGGTGGGCGTCACAGGGGGTATAAAAGGGCGTGCACGCCGACCGCCATCTTACTTCTGCCGATCTTAGCATAGGGAGAGGTTGCTGCTGATTCTGTAGGGAGAGCGTTAGGCAGGGAAGAAGACAAAAAAACTGCTTCTGCTGCTAGCGATTTGGCCTGCACAACACACCAGTCACTGTGTGTGCAGTGCAAGGGGAGGCTATATAGTGGTGTATCAGTGGTGTTGGTTGTTGGGCTGCCTTCTAAGGCTTCCTGACAGGCTGGCATTGCTGTTTACCCACTGCTCCGCAAACTGCTTTTTTAAAAGGAATCCAATCTCCCTTATCCTCTAGTCACTTTGGTCACAGCTGCGCCATCGAGCCTGTCACATAGCGCTCAGATATTCATTGGGCCTCAAACTGCTTTTTTAAAAGCAATCCCAATTTATTTTTTTTGTCCTGCTGAGAAGAAAAAAAAACTGCTTCTGCTGCTGATAGCAATTTGGCCTGCACAACACACCAGTCACTGTGTGTGCAGTGCAAGGGGAGGCTATATTGTGGTGTATCAGTAGTGTTGGTTGTTGGGCTGCCTTTTAAGGCTTCCTGACAGGCTGGCATTGCTGTTTACCCACTGCTCCGCAAACTACTTTTTTAAAAGCAATCCAATCTCCCTTATCCTCTAGTCACTTTGGTCACAGCTGTGCCATCGAGCCTGTCACATAGCGCTCAGATATTCATTGGGCCTCACACAATCCAAAAGTGTCCAGTGTCCAAAAGTGTGTGCAGAGATTCAAAATCTCACTTATCCTCTAGTCACTTAGGTCACAGCTGTGCCATCGAGCCTGTCACATAGCGCTCAGATATCAGTGGGCCTCACACAATCCAAAAGTGTCCAGTGTCCAAAAGTGTGCGCAGAGATTCAAAATCTCACTTATCCTCTAGTCACTTAGGTCACAGCTGTGCCATCGAGCCTGTCACATAGCGCTCAGATATCAGTGGGCCTCACACAATCCAAAAGTGTCCAGTGTCCAAAAGTGTGTGCAGAGATTCAAAATCTCACTTATCCTCTAGTCACTTAGGTCACAGCTGTGCCATCGAGCCTGTCACATAGCGCTCAGATATCAGTGGGCCTCACACAATCCAAAAGTGTCCAGTGTCCAAAAGTGTGCGCAGAGATTCAAAATCTCACTTATCCTCTAGTCAGTTAGGTCACAGCTGTGCCATCGAGCCTGTCACATAGCGCTCAGATATCAGTGGGCCTCACACAATCCAAAAGTGTCCAGTGTCCAAAAGTGTGTGCAGAGATTCAAAATCTCACTTATCCTCTAGTCACTTAGGTCACAGCTGTGCCATCGAGCCTGTCACATAGCGCTCAGATATCAGTGGGCCTCACACAATCCAAAAGTGTCCAGTGTCCAAAAGTGTGTGCAGAGATTCAAAATCTCACTTATCCTCTAGTCACTTAGGTCACAGCTGTGCCATCGAGCCTGTCACATAGCGCTCAGATATCAGTGGGCCTCACACAATCCAAAAGTGTCCAGTGTCCAAAAGTGTGTGCAGAAATTCAAAATCTCCCCTGTCCTATAGACACCTTGTACCTTGTTTTACATACTATATAGTTTGTTGGATTTTGTCTACATTTCTACCAAAAATGAGGAAGGCTGGTGGAAGAGGCCGTGGAATTGGGCGGGGGTTGGCAGCTGGTAATGATGGTGTTGGTGGTGGATCTGATGGTAGTGGCAAGAGCAAAATAGGACCAAATGCAGGAGGTGTTGAGCCTGCGTCATCGTCTGGCTAGATAAGGCCTCGAACGCTTAGTTTTCTAGGAGTTGGCAAACCGCTTTTAAAGCCAGAGCATCAGGAAAAAGTTTTGTCTTACATTGCTGACTCAGCCTCCAGCTCTATCGCCTCCTCTTCTTCAGTTGTAAAAAGTAAAAGCACTGAGTCGTCATTGGAGGCTCATGTTCATGAACCACACCTTTCCTTGTGTCCTTCACCCCAACCAAGATTGAAGGATGACGCAGGCCATACTACTGATTACTCCATGGAGCTGTTTTCACATACCATGCCTGGATTATCAAGTGAAATGGTGAATTACCCAGGCCAAGATGAATCTGACATGGAGTGCACTGATGCACAGCCGCTGATGGATGATTCTGCTGGTACATTCACTCAGAGCACTACATTGTCCTCGCAGTGTACAGAGCCAGATTCTGACCCTGATGAGACTCAGGTGCCCCTTCCCGCACACTATATCACCATACACGGTGACACAGAGGAAGGTGCACATGACATAGAAGAGGAGGTGATGGATGACCCAGTTGTTGACCCAGATTGGCATCCATTGGGGGAAGAGGGTGCTGCTTCCAATAGCTCAGATGAGGAGCATCCACAGCAGACATCGACATCGCAACAGCTGTTATCTGGCAGGCCCGGAGCACTCCAAAGACAGGTTCCAAACATCAAAAGAGTTGCTGGACAGCTTGTCCAGAGGGTCAAAAGATCACAGCGTGCTAGGCCGCAAAATGTCTGCCAAAGTAGGAAGAGTGCAGTGTGGCACTTTTTTGAACAAAATCCTCATGATCAGGCCAAGGTTATCTGTAAGAAGTGCGCAAAGACCTTTAGCCAAGGGAAAAATCTGAAAAATTTGAATACCAGTTGCATGCTTAGACATTTAACCAGCATGCACTTGCAAGCGTGGACACAACACCAAACCTCAAGTGCCACATGTGCAACTGATCACAACGAAGGTAGTCAGCAACGCTACATTGTTTCCCCCACTGTAAGCCCACCGGTTAGCACAGCAGCAAATGTTGAGGTGTCGTTGCAAGGCCACAGCAGTCAGGGAATCCCACTGTTATATCAACGAAAGACTGATTCTAGGCCATCAGAAAGAACACCAACTCCATCACCATCATCAACCCTCTCTCAGTCCGCCCTGTCCACCGCTACTTCCACCATATGCAGCTCTCAAGTCCAGCTCACCCTCCCAGACACTATGAGTAGGTCAAGAAAGTACTCAGTCTCTCATCCGCGTACACTGGGTTTGAACGCCCACATTGCCAAACTAATCTCGTTTGAGATGATGCCCTTTCGGTTGGTGGAAAGCACAGCTTTCCGCGAACTCATGGCCTATGCAGTACCACGCTATGACCTACCCAGTCGCCACTTCTTCTCTCGCAAAGCCATCCCAGCCCTCCACCATCATGTGAAAGACCGCATTGTCCATGCACTCAAGCAGTCAGTGAGCGGAAAGGTGCACCTCACTACTGATGCATGGTCCAGTCGGCATGGCCAGGGCCGTTACGTGTCCATCACTGCGCACTGGGTTAATGTGGTGGATGCAGGGTCCACAGGGGACAGCGGTGGTGGGACAGTGCTGCCTAGCCCACGGTATAGGAAACAGTTGGCTGTAGGCGTTCCACCCTCCTCCTCCTCCTCCTCCTCCAGAAGCGAAAGCTCGTCCACAGAGCGCAGTCGTACGAGCACTCCATCTGCAGCTGCCACTGTTGCACACGATGTGTCCCCCTATCGAGCAGCTAGTGGAAAGCGTCAGCAGGCTGTGTTGCAGATGATGTGTTTGGGCGACAGACATACTGCCGAGGTGCTGGCCGAGTACTTGAAGCGACAAACTGAGTCATGGCTGGGCAGTGTACATCTTGAGGCAGGCAAGGTAGTTAGTGATAACGGCCGTAATTTTGTGGCAGCCATAGCCCTTTCAAAACTCAGCCACATACCTTGCTTGGCTCACACCTTGAACCTGGTGGTGCAGTGCTTCCTCAAAAATTATCCGGAGTTAACAGCCCTGCTCCAGAAGGTGCGAAGACTGTGCGCGCACATCAGCCGGTCGCCTGTACACTCCGTTCGTATGCAGAAGCTGCAGCGATTGCTCCACCTTCCCAACCACCGCCTCATTATCGACATTGCAACAAGGTGGAACTCCACCCTGCACATGGTGGAGCGGCTGTGCGAGCAGAGGCAGGCCATAATGCATTTGTGGGAGGATACACGGCCAGGCACTTTGAGAGCAGACATGGAGTTGACAGGTGTGCAGTGGTCGAAGCTGAAAGACCTCTGTAAAGTCCTTCAGTGTTTTGAGGAATGCACACGGCTGGTACGCGCAGACGACGCCATCCTAAGCATGAGCATCCCACTTATTTGTCTGCTCATGCAAACTTTGACGCACCTTAAGGAGCAGGCGTCTGCAGCCAATGTTGATGAGGAGGAAGAGGAGGAGGGAATCCTTGATGACATTCAGCCATTGTCTGCTCAGGGACCTCTCCTGGACGAGGTGGAGGAAGAAGAGGAGGAGGAGGATGATGATGGGGATGATTACTTAGGGGAGGAGGATGCATCTCGTGGGGCAAATGAAAATGTTGGCGTGGCAAGGTCTGGTACAGGGTTTGTGCGTGACTGGAGGGATGTGGATTTGCCAGAAAGTGCTCCTCCACCCAGCACTCGCAGTGCATCATTGACACCGGGAACATTGGCCCACATGTCAGATTATGCCTTGCGGATCCTAAAAAGGGACCCCCGCATTGCCAAAATGATGAACGATGACGACTACTGGTTGGCCAGCATCCTGGATCCACGCTATAAAGGCAAATTACAAAACATCATGCCACAGGAGAACCTTGACCTAATATTGGCTAATAAACAAGCAACTCTGGTAAATCGGTTGCTTGAGGCATTCCCAGCACACAGCAGCGGTGATGGTTCTCAAACGAGCCGTACGGGCCGGGGGCAGCTTGGCAGAGGTGTTCGTGGTGCACACAGCAGAAGTGGCGTTGGAGACAGGGGTTTCATGACAATGTTGTGGACTGATTTTTCAAATACCGCTCACACAACTGGTAATACTGCATCGATGGAAAGTGACAGGAGACAGCAGTTGTCAACCATGGTTACAAACTACTTTTCCTCCCATATCGATGTTCTCCCACACAGGTCATTCCCCTTTGACTATTGGGCCGCTAAACTGGACACCTGGCCTGAATTGGCCCAATATGCCTTACAGGAGCTCGCTTGCCCAGCTGCAAGTGTGCTATCGGAAAGAGTCTTCAGTGCAGCTGGATCAATCCTGACAGAAAAAAGGACCCGTCTGTCAACCCAAAATGTGGATGATCTAGCCTTCATTAAAATGAACCATGCATGGGTTTCCAAGGATTTTGTCCCACCTTCCCCTGATGACACATAGGGTGACAGAAAAATGGCTTGCTTTGGTCCACCTCTTCCTGGGACTTGACCTATTTCGCCTTTTGCATCAGCTGAATGTCCAACATCAACATATGCCACTTTCTAAAACTCCCTAACTGTGCTGCCTCCCCCCCCATGGCTGGGGTCACCACCTAGCGCACGACACCGTGCGAGTGCCGTTGCCCTGGACAGGTGGGTAGGCCGACTCTTGGGCGCGGGCACTGGCACAGGGTCCCTCATAGTGCAATCAAGTGTCTCTGACGGTGGTGGTGCACACCCGCCGTCAGACACACCGCTGTACTATGAGGGGCCCAGTGCCAGTACCGACGCCCACGAGTGGGCCCCCCTTGCTTGGGCAGGGCCCCAGCATTTGCAATCTTTACCTCTCCCTGCTCCTCCGCTGTGTAATCTGGGCCGTCAAATCCATACTGTGCCTGACACCGTCTGAGCCTGCCTCCTGAGACATATATTTTGAATGTGTACGCTATCCATACATGTTATCCGGGGATACGGTACCCTTTCTAACCTTTGTGCAATCACGTGCAATCCATACTGGGCCTAACACCGTCTGAGCCTGCCTCCTGAGACATATATTTTGAATGTGTACGCTATCCATACATGTTATCCGGGGATACGGTACCCTTTCTAACCTTTGTGCAATCACGTGCAGTCCATACTGGGCCTAACACCGTCTGAGCCTGCCTCCTGAGACATATACACTCACTGGCCACTTTATTAGGTACACCTGTCCAACTGTGTGTTAAGACTTAATTTCTAATCAGCCAATCACATGGCGGCAACTCAGTGCATTTAGGCATGTAGACATGGTCAAGACAATCTCCTGCAGTTCAAACCGAGCATCAGTATGGGGAAGAAAGGTGATTTGAGTGCCTTTGAACGTGGCATGATTGTTGGTGCCAGAAGGGCTGGTCTGAGTATTTCAGAAACTGCTGATCTACTGGGATTTTCACGCACAACCATCTCTAGGGTTTACAGAGAATGGTCCGAAAAAGAAAAAAAATCCAGTGAGCGGCAGTTCTGTGGCCGGAAATGCCTTGTTGATGCCAGAGGTCAGAGGAGAATGGGCAGACTGGTTCGAGCTGATAGAAAGGCAACAGTGACTCAAATTGCCACCCGTTACAACCAAGGTAGGTAGAAGAGCATCTCTGAACGCACAGTGCGTCGAACTTTGAGGCAGATGGGCTACAGCAGCAGAAGACCACACTGGGTACCACTCCTCTCAGCTAAGAACAGGAAACTGAGGCTACAATTTGCACAAGCTCATCGAAATTGGACAGTAGAAGATTGGAAAAACGTTGCCTGGTCTGATGAGTCTCGATTTCTGCTGCGACATTCGGATGGTAGGGTCAGAATTTGGCGTAAACAACATGAAAGCATGGATCCATCCTGCCTTGTATCAACGGTTCAGGCTGGTGGTGGTGGTGTCATGGTGTGGGGAATTTTTTCTTGGCACTCTTTGGGCCCCTTGGTACCAATTGAGCATCGTTGCAACGCCACAGCCTACCTGAGTATTGTTGCTGACCATGTCCATCCCTTTATGACCACAATGTACCCAACATCTGATGGCTACTTTCAGCAGGATAATGCGCCATGTCATAAAGCTCGAATCATCTCAGATTGGTTTCTTGAACATGACAATGAGTTCACTGTACTCAAATGGCCTCCTCAGTCACCAGATCTCAATCCAATAGAGCATCTTTGGGATGTGGTGGAACGGGAGATTCGCATCAGGGATGTGCAGCCGACAAATCTGCGCCAACTGTGTGATGCCATCATGTCAATATGGTCCAAAATCTCTGAGGAATGCTTCCAGCACCTTGTTGAATCTCTGCCACGAAGAATTGAGGCAGTTCTGAAGGCAAAAGGGGGTCCAACCCGTTACTAGCATGGTGTACCTAATAAAGTGGCCAGTGAGTGTATTTTGAATGTGTACGCTATCCATACATGTTATCCGGGGATACGGTACCCTTTCTAACCTTTGTGCAATCACGTGCAATCCATACTGGGCCTAACACCGTCTGAGCCTGCCTCCTGAGACATATATTTTGAATGTGTACGCTATCCATACATGTTATCCGGGGATACGGTACCCTTTCTAACCTTTGTGCAATCACGTGCAATCCATACTGGGCCTAACACCGTCTGAGCCTGCCTCCTGAGACATATATTTTGAATGTGTACGCTATCCATACATGTTATCCGGGGATACGGTACCCTTTCTAACCTTTGTGCAATCACGTGCAATCCATACTGGGCCTAACACCGTCTGAGCCTGCCTCCTGAGACATATATTTTGAATGTGTACGCTATCCATACATGTTATCCGGGGATACGGTACCCTTTCTAACCTTTGTGCAATCACGTGCAATCCATACTGGGCCTAACACCGTCTGAGCCTGCCTCCTGAGACATATATTTTGAATGTGTACGCTATCCATACATGTTATCCGGGGATACGGTACCCTTTCTAACCTTTGTGCAATCACGTGCAATCCATACTGGGCCTAACACCGTCTGAGCTTGCCTCCTGAGACATATATTTTGAATGTGTACGCTATCCATACATGTTATCCGGGGATACGGTACCCTTTCTAACCTTTGTGCAATCACGTGCAATCCATACTGGGCCTAACACCGTCTGAGCCTGCCTCCTGAGACATATATTTTGAATGTGTACGCTATCCATACATGTTATCCGGGGATACGGTACCCTTTCTAACCTTTGTGCAATCACGTGCAATCCATACTGGGCCTAACACCGTCTGAGCCTGCCTCCTGAGACATATATTTTGAATGTGTACGCTATCCATACATGTTATCCGGGGATACGGTACCCTTTCTAACCTTTGTGCAATCACGTGCAATCCATACTGGGCCTAACACCGTCTGAGCCTGCCTCCTGAGACATATATTTTGAATGTGTACGCTATCCATACATGTTATCTGGGGATACGGTACCCTTTCTAACCTTTGTGCAATCACGTGTAATCCATACTGGGCGTGAGAACGGCTGGCGAGCTGTTAAGCAAGCTACAGCACCTGTGGTTTGCACACGTAAGTTTTTCATTTTTTCAGGAATGACGGTTAGGCCTAATTCCGGAACTGCAGTTGACCTGCACTTACTGGGAAATCATTGTTCGCGGGTAATAATTGTAATCAGTGATCCCCATCACTAACGTTGTTCAGCGGGTTATCTGCACCTGTAAGCGACAAACGCTGGCCTTTTCAGTGTAGCGCACATGCAGCCACGGACATGTAAGGGCATGACACACCAGTTATTGGCCAATCTCATGTTCCAGAGCCTCACGTGTCCCTCTAGTAAGCCGGACTCGGACCGCGGGGCATGACGGAGTCTCGTTCGTTAACGGAATTAAGCTTGCAATGTGTGCATCTGTTCTGTAGCTGGCATGGTTGAGGTTTCCCAGGTGGAGTCGAATTTAACCGTAGGCTCCACTCCTGGTGGTGCCCTTCTGGACATTCCTTTAAGGTTCAGCTTTGCAACCATACTGCCCACGTAAAACAAACAATTTGCCTTCATGAACGCTGTTTGGAGGGTCATGACTCGTGGGAATAACGCCGCCCAATCAGTTAACCTGCTAGAGAGATCCTTCGTTGCTCCCAAGCATGACATCACACTCCCTAGGAGGAAGGTAATGCCACTGTGGCGACCGTACTCCTGGGGGCGACACAAGTGCACTGATGCCCAGCCACTGCTCGATGAATCTGCTGGTACATTGACCCAGACCACTACATTCCCCTCGCACGCTACACGGCCTGAATCTGACCCTGATGAAACTCAGGTTACCCTTCCCATATACAGTTCCATCTTACACGGTGACAAAGAGGAAGCTGCAGATGAAAGTGCAGGTTCGGCCCACCCGCCATCAGACACACCACCGTACTATCAGGGGCCCTGTGCCAGTGCCGTCGCCAACGAGTGGGCCCCCCCTGCTTGCTCAGGATCACAGCACTTGCAAGGTTGAAATACTGTGCAGTGAGATGGAAGATGGGGACGACGAGGAGTCCAGACTAGTACAGGGATTCCCTAGCGAGGAGACTTATTTGATTGTTTTCAATGTTGGGACAGCAATTTTTGGGGAGCACGTTACTCTGGAGAATGATAGATGGGGCCCACCATACACTGGAACATTCCAAAGGTGGACATCAGACACTGGAGCAGCATTTACAGGGCCCATTATACTCTAGAGCATTAGAAATGGGGCCCATTATGTTTGGAGCATTATTTGGGCCCATAAGACAGTGGAGCTTCATCCATGGGGACCAACATATACTGTAGCATTATGTGGAGCTCATCATATACTGTTTCAAACATTATATGGGACCAATGATTCTGTATGGAGAAATAGATGGGCCTCGTCATGAGATGTAAAAAGTGAAGTATTTTTCATTGTACTATACCGCTATTTCTCTGCCGTATCGGAGCATGATGAGTTTTGGTATGTGTTAAAGGGGCGCTCTTTCGCCCAGGGCACATGAAAACCTGGAGCCAGCCCCCCCCCCACAACTTTAGCCAAATAACCCCCATTTTTCAGTGCGTAACTTGTATTATGAAGTTAATTAAGGTTGACAAGCTTAAGTAAGAAGAATTTATGCTTTTGGCATTCAAATGGGCACTGTAGGTGTGTTTCCTGTCCTCCTCTCACTGCCGACTTTTATTCCCCATTGACTTACATTGGGTTTCGTGTTTCGGGACGACCCCGACTTTTCCCTATAATCGGACGATCTTGCTCGACCCGACTTTTGGAAAAGTCGGGTTTCACGAAACGAAACGCGACCCTAAAAAACCAAAAGTCGCTCAACTCTAGTTAACATTAATAGGGGTGCCCAAACTTTAACATATGACTGTACATTGGATGGTCAATATCAGCACGTTCATCCAACATTTATCTACTGTGTATGGACAACTTAAGACCAATTTTTCCATTCACACTGTATACAATCCTCAATGTTGAAATTCCATCACCAAAAATGAAGAGTTGTGAAATGATGAAAATTACAGGATGGATAGACATGTTAATTATTTGCAAACAATAAAAAAATTGGAAACAAATTTTTCAAAACATCTCAATACATTCAACCTGGAGTATGGAGTATACACAAAAAGGTGAAATTTCCCCATTTACACCCTGGGCTGCTATCAGTGAAGATATTAATGACTGTCTGAGGAATGTTCTACCACGCGCTGAAAGCACTTCGACAAATCATCAAGATTCCCTGGCTGGTAGCTCCTTGTGCAATTGCTCACCAATGATGTATCAGATGTGCACGATGGGAGACAAGTCCAGAGACTTTGCACGCCATGGGAGTACATTGTTCTATTGAAAAAGAGCTCATGAGCTACTTTGGAGAAATGACCACATCTCTAGTTCTACCACCAAATCCATGTAATGCCGTGTTGTTATAAGGACTAGAGTGGTCTAGCTGTCATGTTTGAACATGGTTCTTGCCCTGCACTCACAGGGTTAAGTGTTCGTGGCCTCTTTCTGGATCTGGGAGGGGTATTTATACTCACTCTTTACCAGGGTTCTCTGTCAGCTATACTGTTGTTCTGGTGTGTCTGACCCCTGGTGTGCGTGTATTCTGTGTTGCTTGTTTGATTCCCGTGTATGACCCGGCCTGTTCCCTCACTCTGTACTCTGTCTCTCGCTTTCGTACTACTGTCTTCTCCGGTTCTGACCTCCTGGCTTGGCTATCGTTACTCCGTTACAGTTTGTCCCTATTGTACCGTCTATTGCCCTTTCTGGTTTTCTGACCTATTGCTACGTCCTGACTATCCTTTCTGTCTAAACCCCGTGGTACTGTATTGCTATCTGGTGCTTTGACCCTGGCTTCGTCTGGTTTCTGTCTCTGTCTATGCCCCTTGGTAACATTGCCCCGTAGTTACCTTTCTAGGAGTTTCCCTGCAGCTCCTAGATCTGTGGAGCTTAGGCCACGCCCCCAGCAGTCATGTGCTTCAGGTCCTGATACTCTGAAGCACGCATCGTCACCGCTGCTGCCCTGCTCCACAGGTATCTGTGAGTACTGTCTTTGTACTCAGGACACCCGCACTGGCACAGTGAGCAAGTGCAGTGCGGTGTTCCTGACATTATAGCTGACCATTTCAGTTTTTTTTTTCCCCCTCTGAGAAAAAAAAAAAAAAAAAGTGTGTTATCCTCATGGATCCCATACAAGCCTTGGCTGATCAGGTCAAGCACCTGACCCAAATGTTCCACAAACTTAATGTGGAACAGCGCATGATGGCCCAGACCCAGCAACAGTTGGTGGATACGGTACAGGGGGCTGCCTCTACAGGGGATTCTTGTGCTGGGGATAGAGATGTGTCATTGGCATTCCCAGAATCTCCGGTCAAATTGCCAGACCTTTTCTCAGGGGATAAAAAGGAGTTCAGGTCTTTCAGAGAAGGATGCAAGCTTTTTTTTTCTCTGAGGCCCCGCTCTTCCGGGGATGAGTTCCAGAGGGTGGGGGTCGTCATTTCCCTACTTCGGGGGGGCTCCACAGGCATGGGCTTTCTCTCTCTCTTCCTCTGCTCCTGAACGCATGTCTGTGAATTTGTTCTTTGAGGCTCTGGGGCACATTTATGATGAGCCTGATAGAGTGCGTCTGGCAGAGGATATGGTGATGAGTTTGACACAGGGAAGGAACTCTGCTGAATGGTTCTGCTCTGAGTTCAGACGCTGGGCAGCGGAGGTCTCCTGGGATGACGCTGCCCTCCGGGGTTTGTTCTGTAGAGGCCTGTCCGAACGTTTGAAAGATGCCCTAGCCCTTCATCCTCCACCGGATTCTTTGGAGGACGCTATGATCCAGGCTGTCCGCATGGACCGTAGGCTGCGGGCAAGAGGGGTCATGCTGCAGGAGACCCCTTTATTCTCCAATCTGAGAGACTCTGCATCTAGTCCTGAGCCCATGGAGGTTGGTGCCACGTCATTGGAGGAAAAAGAGAGGAGACACCGAAGAAACAACCAATTGTGCTTTTACTGTGGATCCGCTGGACATTGGAGAAGGAACTGTCCTTCTTGCCCTTCTTCAGTGAAGCCGTCAGGAAAACGACTGAGTCTGGGTAACAATCGAAGAGGTTGCCCAGACTCCCAGGTACCCTTTTACTCGCTTACTAAAATTCTGCTTCCGGTGGAACTGGAAATTACAGGCGGTCCGGTTGGGACTACCGCCTTTGTTGACTGTGGTTCTTCTATTAATCTGATCGATGCCAAAGTTGTGACTTTTCATAAGATAGGGACAGTCAGGTTAAAAGATCCTGTTAAAATCGTGGCAATTGATTCTTCTCCTATCACCCAGGAGGGAATTTGTTTCATGACTGACACCTTTTCTCTGAAAGTGGGTTCCACTCACGTGGAAAAATTAAGATGTTTTGTCATAAATAATCTGCCGGCTGGACTGATACTGGGTATGCCTTGGCTTCAACGTCACAATCCTACTATTGACTGGGTCACAGGGGAGATCATTCAGTGGGGTTGTATGGCTAATGGTCTATGTTGTAACTTGACAACCCTTGTCACCCCAGTAAAATCTGTGTCAGTGTCGTCTGTCGATCTGGAAGGTATTCCGGAGTGCCTGAAAGATTTTCAAGACGTATTTTCTGAAAGTGAGGCTGAGGCGCTACCACCACATAGACCCTTTGATTGTGCCATTAATCTAGTCCCTGGAGCCAAGTTACCCAAGGCTCGCCTGTTCAATTTGTCCGGGCCCGAACGTCTAGCCATGAAGGAGTACATTACTGAGAGTCTCCGCAAAGGGCATATTAGGCCTTCTGTTTCACCTGTGGCAGCGGGCTTCTTTTTTGTTAAGAAAAAAAGATGGTGGTTTGCGGCCGTGCCTCGACTTTCGGGAATTAAACAAAATTACTGTGAAAAATACATACCCTCTCCCCCTAATTCCTGATCTATGTAACCAACTCACCGGGGCCAAGTGGTTCTCTAAACTGGATTTACGTGGGGCATATAACCTTATAAGAGTCCGTGAAGGGGACGAATGGAAAACAGCATTCCTGAAGACTGAAGGGCTGTTCGAAAACTTGGTTATGCCCTTTGGTCTCACCAACGCTCCTGCTGTTTTTCAGAATTTTATTAATGTAATTTTCTCTGATTTAATCGGTCGTTTTGTGGTTATCTATTTGGATGACATTCTGGTGTACTGGGTGGACAGTCAATCTCACTTGCACCATTTGCGGATGGTTCTCATGAGACTGAGGGAGAATCATTTGTATGCCAAGCTGGAAAAATGCTCATTTTTCATGCAAGAAGTATCCTTTCTGGGGTTGATTGTGTCAGGAGAGGGATTCTGCATGGATCCTAAGAAAGTCCAGGCTGTTACGGAGTGGGTGCAACCTCATGACTTGAAAGGGTTGCAACGATTTTTGGGCTTTGCCAACTTTTATAGGAAATTTATTAAGGGCTTTTCGCAGGTGGTAAAGCCTCTAACGGACCTCACTCTCAAGGGAGCTGATGTAAAAAATTGGTCTGTAGCTGCAAAAAACTCTTTCATGACATTAAAAAAGTGCTTTTCTTCAGCCCCTGTATTGGTACAACCCGACCCGTCAAGACCTTTTGTCTTGGAGGTTGACGCCTCGGAAGTGGGGGTGGGGGCAGTTTTGTCTCAGCGCCCTCCTACCCTTACTAACCTGAGGCCTTGCGCCTTCTTCTCTAAAAAATTTTCCTCTGCTGAGAGAAATTACGATGTCGGCAATAGAGAGTTGTTGGCGGTAAAGTTGGCTTTTGAAGAATGGAGGCATTTCCTGGAGGGGTCTGTTCATCCCATTACAGTCATCATCACTGATCACAAAAATTTGGCCTATATCGAGTCTGCCAAGAGATTGACCCCCAGACAGGCTCGGTGGGCACTTTTTTTTTCTCGTTTTCAGTTTACCATCACATTCCGCCCGGGATCTAAAAACATCAAGGCTGATGCCTTATCCCGAAGCTTTGATTCGGTGTCCCCTCCAGAACCTCCCTCCTCCATTCTTCAGCCAGGAGTAGTGGTGGCCGAAATCTCATCTGAGTTACAGAGAGGGATTTTGGAGGCCCAGGCTCGGGCTCCTGGTGGTAAACCCCCGGGTAAATTGTTTGTACCGGAACGTTTCCGTCTCGGACTTATGCAAGAATTTCATGATTCTGTGTTGAGTGCTCATCCTGGGATTGCAGCTACCCGGGGGGCAATTGCGAGGGATTTCTGGTGGCCCTCTATGGTAACAGATATTAAAAAGTTTGTGACTGCATGTGGGGTGTGCGCTCGTTCTAAAAGTTCTCAGGTCCGGCCGGCCGGGGAATTGGTGCCTTTGCCAATTTCGGATAGACCATGGACACATTTGTCCATGGATTTTATCACAAATCTTCCTCCTTCCAGGGGCAACTCGGTGATATGGGTGGTGGTGGATAGGTTTTCAAAACAAGCTCACTTTGTACCTCTCCCCGCGTTACCATCTGCTGAAACCCTGGCCCGCTTATTTATGCAGCATATAATTAGGTTACATGGAGTGCCTATGAATGTGGTGTCAGACAGAGGGGTACAGTTTGTAGCCAGGTTCTGGAGGGCTTTTTGCAAAAAGCTGGGGATTTCGTTGTCCTTCTCCTCTGCCTACCACCCAGAGTCTAATGGACAGACGGAGCGCACGAACCAATCGTTGGAGCAGATTCTGAGATGCTTGGCCTCTTCCAGGCAGGAGGACTGGTGTGAGGTATTGCCCATGGCAGAGTTTGCATTCAACGGTCATGTGAGTCAGTCTACTGGGAAGTCTCCTTTTCAGGTCAAGTATGGCTTTAACCCACATTTTGGAGAGTTTTCCCATATGGATTCAGGTTGTCCTGGTGCTGAGGATGTGACACAACGTCTTAGAATTCTTTGGAGGGAGGTTCAGAGGAATATTTCCAAGGCCCAGGAAAACTATAAGCGGTTTGCTGACAGGAGGAGGGGGCCAGGTCCAGCATTTGCAGTAGGGGAGAAGGTGTGGCTATCCACCCGCAATATCAAGCTTAAGATACCTTCTATAAAGCTGGGCCCCAAGTTTATTGGCCCATACAAAGTTGTGGAGGTTGTTAACCCAGTAGCCTACCGACTGCAGCTGCCCACCTCCTTTAAAATTTCTAATGTCCTCCACAGGTCCCTGTTAAAGCCTGTGGGGACGGTGAGAGAGGATCCCTCATCAAATGCTCCACCAGTGCTGGTAGAGGAGCAGCTGGAGTATGAAGTAGGGCGCATTGTTGACTCCCGGTGGGTGCGCCGGAGACTCCAGTATCTGATACACTGGAAGGGGTACTCTCTGGAGGATTGGTCATGGGTTCCGGCCAGTTCGGTGCATGCCGATCATCTGGTGCGGGCTTTCCACGCCAGATACCCAGACAAGCCTGTGGGTCCAGTGGCCCCCCATTAAGAGGGGGGTACTGTCATGGTTTGAACAGGGTTCTTGCCCTGCACTCACAGGGTTAAGTGTTCGTGGCCTCTTTCTGGATCTGGGAGGGGTATTTATACTCACTCTTTACCAGGGTTCTCTGTCAGCTATACTGTTGTTCTGGTGTGTCTGACCCCTGGTGTGCGTGTATTCTGCATTGCTTGTTTGATTCCCTTGTATGACCCGGCCTGTTCCCTCACTCTGTACTCCGTCTCTCACTTTCGTACTACTGTCTTCTCCGGTTCTGACCTCCTGGCTTGGCTATCGTTACTCCGTTACAGTTTGTCCCTATTGTACCGTCTATTGCCCGTTCTGGTTTTCTGACCTATTGCTACGTCCTGACTATCCTTTCTGTCTAAACCCCGTGGTACTGTATTGCTATCTGGTGCTTTGACCCTGGCTTCGTCTGGTTTCTGTCTCTGTCTATGCCCCTTGGTAACATTGCCTTGTAGTTACCTTTCTAGGAGTTTCCCTGCAGCTCCTAGATCTGTGGAGCTTAGGCCACGCCCCCAGCAGTCATGTGCTTCAGGTCCTGATACTCTGAAGCACGCATCGTCACCGCTGCTGCCCTGCTCCACAGGTATCTGTGAGTACTGTCTTTGTACTCAGGACACCCGCACTGGCACAGTGAGCAAGTGCGGTGCGGTGTTCCTGACACTAGCTACTGTACATTATGTCATCCCACACCATCAACCCAGGAGGATCAGTACCCCAATGAAGACCTCTTCATGGACCTGGCCACGTGGTTTTGTCATTTAAAAAAATGTCTACAGTGATCCATGTCTGTATTGCAAGTAAAATATGACACCACATACCAAGCGTAAGGTGTCAAACATCATCTACACAAACTAGCAGAAGGTATTTGCAGACATTGGGCTACGAGCCAGAAGTCCAGCTACTGGTGCTCCAATGGCCTCATGCCACCACTCTCAAAGACAGGAGTAAGTTGACAATGGAGGCTGAAGTCGAGGTCTGTCCTCTTCAGCATAGTATCTTGCTTTTGTCTTGGACGCAATGATAGCCGCAGATTGGTCTGGAGACAAAAAGGTCTTGACAAGGGATTGTGAAATTGTCATTAGAACAAGACAATGCCAGGCCACATTTGCAGGTGCTATCATTGCTGCACTGTTTCCGGACTTGTCGTCTTTCGAGCGTATCTGGGATGTCATTGGACAGCAATCGCAAAGCTGCTAGAAGCAGATCTTGATGATTTGCCCAAGAGCATTCAGTGCGGCAGTAAATTTCTCAGAGTGCAGGGATTTCTGCATGTGGTGCTCATACTCAATACTAAATAAATCGAGATGTTTTGAAAATTATGTTTCCATTTTTTCATTATTTTCAGATCAGTAACATGTCTCCTTTCTGTGATTTCCATAATTCCATTAGTTTTCTTTCTTGGTGTTGCAACTTCGATGTTGAGAAGTGTATTTGTAGAACCAGTTCCCTGAATGCTTCTAATGTTTCTTAGCATAAAGAACACTGAATTTACAGTCTAAATTGTTTAAACCACTTAAGACATCTTGAATCCCTTTGAAGAAAGCATCATCATAGCCCACCTCATTGTGATAAGAAATGAGGAGTCACAAGCTCAGGAGAAGAGAGTGTCTGTAATGTACCAAGAGGAAAGAACAGCTGAGATCTTTCCAGTCACCGCCACTTCTCAGGAGGACGTCTCTTTCATCTTCCCAAAGTTTGGCCTTTATTGGGAGGTTATGATGACAAAATTCAACATATTTGACTACAATATCAGTACTCCTTTAGACAAGATGATATAGACTATACACTTTTTTATTATAACTACCATCATGACAATGGGCAATAACATAAACCTTTGTTGACGATCATTTTGTGTCTCCCTTAAAGCTATGAAGTTCAACTTACTACCACTGAATGAAAAGCAGATAAGATTACAATCTGGACAATCCTTTGTTTTCCTATAGAAAGGAGGTTGGAATCAACAGCAGCTGTGAGTTTAGAGCCTATCAACCATCCAGTTTTTACTTCAGCCGAATTAAGCATGTAATTTTATAGCTTCCTGATCAGATGAGGTTGGCAGAGAGAAAGATTAAGGGGGCGTCACACATAGCAATATCGCTAGCAATATCACTAAAGCGTCACCGATTTTGTAACGCAGTAGCTACATTGCTAGCGATATCACTATGTGTGACACTTACCTCTGACCGGCTCCCCCGCTGGCTATCGCTGATCGCGCGAAAACGTCCTGGGCCGTTTCTCGGTGGCGGCTTCCTGCTGGCACCGACGAGCGATACGTGGACACGGGCAGGAGGACGTCTTCATCACGGCGTCTGACAGGTAAGTAACGACCGCCGACCGCTGCTACGTTGCTGGTGAGATCTGCCTGTTTGGCAGCTCACTAGCGACCATTTAGCGATGCACCAGCGATCCTGACCGGGTCGTATCGTTGTCGGGATCGCTAGTGCATCGCTAAATGTGACGGGACCTTTAGATGCTGACTTTAAACTCCCTGTGCTTCTGTTTTCAGTGGAGATTATGTAGGGAAGGTGAGCTGACGGACGGACAGATGTGTCAGAATAGAGAAAGGAAGGTTTGCACAGTTTAGACAGGTGTCAGTTACTACAGTGGGGAAATAGCTGAGAAAGTGTAGTGGATGTGCAGTACCTTGGGTTGACCATTAGAGGGCAGGGAGGAGTATGCGCAAAGGACTTAACATCAGCTTAGGAAACCGCTGGTCATGGTGGGCGGAGTTACAGGGAACCGGGAATGATATAAATTTGACAGGAGGGTTCCAGAAAGTTCCGGTCCCCAGGGGGAGCTCCAGTGACAGGAGGACTATGACAGTTTGTGCACTGTGAGGAAAACCAAACCAGGGGGACTGAGGAGAGACAAAGTCAGGGGGGTGGTCCTGACACCAGAGTACCGCATTATACGGGCCTAACGGACCTTACGGGCCTAAGGCGGCCACAGTGACGGATCTGACAGGAGCGTCGAAGAGTGAAGAGGGGACGGTGTGTAAATGTACATCCCCGGTGTAAAGTACGGTGTGCGGGAAGCGGCCCTGGAAACGGTGGGCCGATAAGTGAAGTGAAGTGAATTGAAGTGCGGTGTACTTCGGAGGCCGTCAGGCGGACGGCAAGAGAATAAACTTGGACCTGTTGTACCCGAAACTTGCCTCATCTTGTGTCTGTACGTCACTGCGCGGTATATCGAGGGACCACCCCCCCAGTCCGGCCTGCGATCCTACAATTATACGCCTCATGAGGTATCTGAATGCTTCTTCTTCCCCCTCCCCATTCAGAACACGTGCACTCTCATTTAAGCGGTGTATGCATGTGCATGGGAGAATGTCGTGCCAAAAAGAGAAGACCTTCCAGACTCCTAGAAGATTTGGCAAATTTAATGGCCACCTCAAAAGCCTCCAGAAATTTCCCAACAAAGCAGTGCTCCTGAAAAGTTTTCTGTACCCGGTGCCAGTATACTTCAGCCTCAGACTAAGCCCTGACATCCAAAAACAGATATATTGGAACGCGAAGGGGCATTGTGGCCCATAAAAGGAGGCATGGCTATGCTAACAATTTTAATGATTTGTGAAGCACACAGCACTCCAGAATTTCTCCCAAATTTGTCTCAACAATTTGGTGAGGCCTGAGGTGGCCATACACAGTAGTTTGATGATTGCACAACTAACGATCATCTGGTACGCCGATGCACCAATATGTATTGCTAGATGGAGGCCCGATGCTATCGCATCAGGAGGGCGGTGATGTCACGATGGGGGCAGGCTTTACAGCATTGAGAATCTCTCCCCCCATGTTCTCACCCACCTAGCCACTCTCTCCTTCCCCATGTGCTGACTTCTCTCATCTGTGCTCTCTTCTTTGACCTGTCTACCCCATGTACTATCCCCCTTGTTATGTTTTTGTGGTGACTTGTATAGCCGTCCTTTTCTTTGATGGTATATTCTTGGTATTTTTTTGATGTTGGCATTGATAATTGCTTTTTAAAGGGGTTTTCCCATGAACAAATGTTCATTTTAAAAATTGTGTCTGACCGTGTACAGAACATACCACAGCTCCTGGGCAGGGGAGGAAGCAAAAGACAATACTGACATTACAGCAGGAGATCGCAGAGGATACATGTTGTGAGGTAAAATATTGTTTAAAAACAGTCAGTGAAATAGTGTACCTCACAAAATAAATCCTCTGTGATCCCCTGCTGTAATGTCAGTACTGTCGTTTGCTTCCTCCCCTACCCAGGAGATGTGGTATGCTCCGTACATGGTCAGACACAGACAATTTTTAAAGTGAACTTTCATTTGTGGGAAAACCCCTTTAATGTGACCGGCTTCCTCTGCCTGTAGACACGTCGCCGTCGCGCATCTGCCGCGGGGATCAGCCAAATGATTCACTGTGCCTGCGCGGAATTCGACGGTGGTCAATGAATCTTTCACGTTCGTGACAGTGTTTGGCTGGTGGTACCGCACAAGAGGCTACGTACAGCGTATACAGTGTGTGTGTGTGTGTAGTGCATACGGCATATACAGTGTGTGTGTGTGTGTGTGTGATGCGACGGTGTTCGACTGGTGGTAACGCACAAGAGGCTGATACCACCAGCAGTTTCCATATTGAGACACCCATCACTTGGGATCCGGACACATCTGGGCGGAACAGGAAGTGAAGGCATTACAAGGTAATTATATATTAGATAAGCTGCCAACACAGACAGATATCTCTCCTGAAATCCCCATACACATTAGCGCTCCACTTGGCTAAGCGTTTATATGATTTCCCTAGGGTAAAAGGAGAACACTCATATCATATCCTCCTCATATCCTCCTGTTCCCTCTTTGACCGGTTACAATCTGGCTTCCGACAGCATCACTCAACTGAAACTGCCCTAACTAAAGTCACTAACGACTTACTAACTGCCAAGAGCAAGCGACACTACTCTGTCCTCCTTCTCCTGGACCTGTACTCTGCCTTTGACACCGTAGACCATTTGTCAGGTCGGCGGTCACGGCTGCACCCGCTCCCGCCCCTCCTCCAGCGGCGACCGCCGCCTCCTCCTCCTACCGGCGTCCTCGCCGCGGCGCGATCCCATGCTCTGCCTCCCCTCCTGTGACGGCACCGCGCTCCTTCCTTAGGGCGCGCGCTCGCACCAGCGTTCCCTCTTCCGCCTACGGGGGGTGGCGCCGGGGGCGGCACGTACCGCCCGCTTCCGGACCCTAGGGTATTTCTGGCGCGCTCTCTATTGAGAGGACGCCTGAGTGTTTCTGTGCGCTCGCCACGTTGCGCTTTGGCCCCCTTCAGGTTCCTATAGTGCCGCCTGTTTCCTGTCTGTCTCCCCCTTGGCTTCCAGTCCCCGCTCTTCATCCTTGTTCCCAGTGTTCGTTCCCTGCATGCTCGCTCTGTTCTCCCTTCTGGTAACCCCTTGTGTGCTTCCTCCCGGTCCTCTCCCCTCTAGTACCTGCTCCCTGTCTGTCTACCCATCCAGTAGTCCTGTTTGGTCCTCTACCTCTCAGTCCTGTACTCCTGCCTACGGGCGCCTCTTATCCTTGAGCCGCCCCTCCTGGTACCGGCTGTCGCGGTTCTGTCCTCGGTGGTCTTGCCCCAAACGATCCCTGTATAGGGGTCGGTCTTCACCTGGAGCGCTCGATCCCCGGGGCTCCAGATCCGCGACCCAGAGGGTCCACTCTCGGACGTCCTTTCCCGAAAAACGTCACAGTACACTCAGGCCATGGACCCCGCTGGTGCCACGGCTGCCACGCAGAAGGAACTGTTGTTCCTGCGTGAAAATCAGGCCCGAATCATGGCTTTTATGAAGTCCATGGACACCCGTTTGTCCGCTATGCAGACCTCTGACCCCGGGCATGCTCCCCTCCTAGCCAGCCTGCAGCAGGAGCTCGCGCAGCAGCGCGATGCCCAGTCCCACGTTTTGGCATATATGGCGTCCATCGATGACCGACTGCTTGCCTTGCAGTCCGCTGCAGTCGTCTCTAACCCTCCCAGGGACGCCGTCTCCTCTCCGCCCCCCCGCCTGGGTAAGCCTCCCAGATATGGTGGAGATCCTAAACTTTGTCGGGGCTTTTTAAACCAGTGCAGACAGCACTTCGAGCTGTTGCCCCAACAATATCCCACGGATCGCGCCAAGGTGGCGTTCATAGTATCCCACCTCGAGGGAGAAGCCCTGTCCTGGGTGAACCCTCTTTGGGAGAGGGATGATCCCGTCGTAGTGAATATCCAGAACTTCCTGGAAACATTTCGTAGGGTGTTTGACGAACCCGGCCGCTTGGCTTCTACCACAGAAGCTCTCTTTAATCTCCGCCAAGGGTCGCTTACGGTGGGGCAGTACGCCATCCGTTTTCGGACCTTGTCGTCTGAACTCGGATGGAATAATGAGGCACTTGTGGGTGCCTTCTGGAGAGGCCTTTCTAGCAAGATTAAAGACGAGCTAGCCGGTCGGGATACCCCCACCTCTCTGGAGGACCTTATAGTCCTGGCTACGCGCATAGACCTCCGTTTTTTGGAGCGCTCGCGGGAATCGGTTAGAGAACGCAGACCCTTCAGGCTATATCAAGCGCCCATTCTACGCTCTGCTGCTCCTTCTACTAGCAGCGTCCCCGAGCCCATGCAGGTTGATCGGGTCAGGTTGACTGAGCAGCGTCGCAGAGAGAGGATGACTAACGGGCTCTGCCTGTACTGTGGTGGGGCTAATCATTTCATCCGCACTTGTCCTGAGAGGCCGGGAAACGCCTCCACCTAGGTCAGGTAAGAGAGGTCTCCCTAGGTGATCATAATTCCTCTCTGCCTCTTACCCTTTCAGCCTTAATTATTTCAGGACGGGAGCGCAGATCTGTGGAGGTGTATGTGGACTCGGGTGCGGCTGGCAATTTCATCCGGCAGCAAGAGGTGGACCAACTTCAGATTCCGGTGGTTATCCTAAAAGACCCACGGGCTATCACCTCCGTCGATGGAACACCCCTTCCCGGGCTCGTTACCAGGATCACGACCGAAGTGGACTTACAAATTGGAGCGCTTCATTTTGAAAAGATAGCCTTCTATGTGCTGCCTAAATTGTCTCACGCTGTCCTCCTCGGATTACCCTGGCTTCGGCTGCACGAGCCAGTTGTCGACTGGCGCTCAGGGGAGATCCTCCGCTGGGGTCAATCCTGCCACACTCGTTGTTTGCAATCCGTCCTCCATCCTCGTCTCCTGCCTACGCCGACCAATCTCACGGGTCTCCCCGTACCGTACTACGCGTACGCCGATGTTTTCAGTAAAAAAGATGCGGAGTCTCTGCCTCCGCATCAGGCCTATGACTGCCCTATTAACTTGCTTCCTGGAGCCACTCCGCCCAGGGGGAGGACGTATCCCCTATCTCCAGCAGAGACCTCGGCCATGACTGAATACATCCGGGAGAACTTGGCGAAGGGGTTCATCCGAAAGTCCTCGTCCCCAGCTGGTGCAGGCTTCTTCTTTGTTCGGAAGAAAGACGGATCTCTTAGACCATGTATCGACTACCGGGGCCTGAACAATATCACAGTTAAGAATCGATACCCACTTCCACTCATCCCAGAACTCTTTGACCGGCTGAGAGGGGCTCGAATCTTCACGAAGCTGGACCTGCGGGGAGCCTACAATTTGATCCGGATTCGCGCAGGCGACGAGTGGAAGACGGCCTTCAATACCCGTGATGGTCATTACGAGTATTTAGTCATGCCGTTTGGCCTCTGCAATGCTCCAGCTGTCTTCCAGGAGTTCGTTAATGAGGTGTTTCGGGACCTTCTGTACACTTGCGTAATAGTGTATTTAGACGATATCCTCATCTTCTCGCCTGACCTTCCCTCCCATCGGAGAAGCGTACGCATGGTCCTGCACCGTCTCCGGGAGAATCACCTCTACGCCAAGATTGAGAAGTGTCTCTTCGAGCAGACCTCGTTACCCTTCTTGGGGCATGTCATCACAGTTTCCGGTCTGAAGATGGATCCCGAGAAACTCTCGGCGGTACTCAAGTGGCCCCGTCCTGTCGGAATCAAAGCCATCCAGCGTTTCCTCGGATTCGCAAATTATTACCGACAGTTCGTGCCGCATTTTTCCTCGTTGACCAAACCTATCTCGGCCTTGACCCGCAAAGGAACTAAGCCTGATCACTGGCCCTCCGAGGCGGAAGATGCCTTTCTGGCGCTGAAGCGCTCCTTTGCAGCAGCACCGGTCCTACATCGGCCGGTGGCCAGTAGGCCTTTTGTTCTTGAAGTAGACGCCTCCTCCACCGGAGCTGGGGCGGTCCTCTCCCAGCGAGTTCCCCCTGGACGTCTGGTCCCCTGCGGGTTCTTTTCCAAGTCCTTTTCGCCAGCAGAGTGCAACTACTCCATCGGTGATCGGGAGTTGCTGGCCATCAAGATGGCTCTGGAAGAGTGGCGGTACCTGCTCGAGGGGGCTGTGCACCCCTTTACCATCTTCACGGACCACAAAAATTTGGCCTATCTGCAGTCCGCCCAAAGGCTCAATTCCAGACAAGCCAGATGGGCCTTGTATTTTTCTCGATTCGACTTCCAGCTTCACTTCCGGCCCGGTAATAAGAACACCAAAGCAGATGCACTTTCCAGATCTCTACAGTCGCCAGAAGAGGACGAGAACCCCTCGTATATTATCGAGCCTGCCAAAGTGATCACCGTGGCCCCGGTGAACTTTTCTACTCCTCCACCAGGCAAGACCTTCGTGCCTCAGAATAAACGTCTGGAGGTGTTGCGCTGGGGGCACTCCTCCAAGGTTGCGGGGCACGTGGGGTCCAAGAAGACTCTATCGCTTCTCTCACGTTATTACTGGTGGGCTACCCTTCGCCAAGACGTGGCAGATTTTGTTGCCTCTTGCTCAACCTGTGCGCAGAACAAGGTTCCAAGAACTTTGCCCTCCGGTCTTCTCCATCCGTTGCCGGTGCCGGAGGCTCCTTGGCAACAAATTGCCATGGACTTTATAACCGACTTGCCCTGCTCAGCTGGTTGCACCACCATCTTAGTCGTGGCGGACCGCTTCTCTAAGATGGCTCATTTTATCCCCCTGGCCGGGCTGCCCTCCGCTCCGAAGTTGGCCGAGATCTTCATCCATCAGATCTTCAGGTTGCATGGTCTTCCCCTACGGATTGTGTCTGATCGAGGGGTCCAATTTACTTCTCGCTTCTGGAGGGCTCTATGTCAGCTCATGGGTACGTCCCTCGACTTCTCCTCCGCCTATCACCCGCAGACCAATGGGCAGGTAGAACGGATTAACCAGGACCTAACGACTTACCTGCGCCACTTCTCCAACGCCCATCAGGATAATTGGGTCTCTCTTCTACCCTGGGCTGAATTCGCCCATAATAACCACCCCAGTGAGTCTACCACCAAAACTCCGTTCTTTGTGGTTTCTGGTCGCAATCCTGGTGTTCCACTACCCTTTGTCGCCTCTTCAGGAGTTCCTGCAGCTGATGCCCTCGCCACAGAATTTTTGAATATTTGGAAGGAGACCAGAGAGGCTCTGGTGAAGACCAGTGCCCGAATCAAAAGACATGCAGACAAGAGACGGAGGGACCTTCCCCCGTACCACCCTGGTGATAAGGTCTGGCTCTCAACCAAGCACATCCGCCTGAAAGTTCCTTCCTATAAGCTGTGTCCTCGTTACATCGGTCCCTTCGAGGTACTAAAACCCATCAATGAAGTGTCTTACAAACTGAGGTTGCCGGCTTCTCTCCGGGTCCCTAACGCCTTTCACGTCTCGCTCTTGAAACCTGTAGTTCTGAATCGGTTCCAACCGGTCTTCGTTGCCCCTCCTTTACCTATTGGGTCGGATGACATCTTTGAAGTAAAAGATATTTTAGCCATGAAGAGAGTCAGGGGGAAGACTTTCTTTCTCATTGAGTGGAAGGGATTTGGTCCTGAGGAAAGGTCTTGGGAGCCTCAAAAGAATATCAACGCTCCTCTAATCCTAAAAAAGTTTCTGGCGAATCTCAGAAAGGGGGGATGTAAAGAGGGGGGGTACTGTCAGGTCGGCGGTCACGGCTGCACCCGCTCCCGCCCCTCCTCCAGCGGCGACCGCCGCCTCCTCCTCCTACCGGCGTCCTCGCCGCGGCGCGATCCCATGCTCTGCCTCCCCTCCTGTGACGGCACCGCGCTCCTTCCTTAGGGCGCGCGCGCGCACCAGCGTTCCCTCTTCCGCCTACGGGGGGTGGCGCCGGGGGCGGCACGTACCGCCCGCTTCCGGACCCTAGGGTATTTCTGGCGCGCTCTCTATTGAGAGGACGCCTGAGTGTTTCTGTGCGCTCGCCACGTTGCGCTTTGGCCCCCTTCAGGTTCCTATAGTGCCGCCTGTTTCCTGTCTGTCTCCCCCTTGGCTTCCAGTCCCCGCTCTTCATCCTTGTTCCCAGTGTTCGTTCCCTGCATGCTCGCTCTGTTCTCCCTTCTGGTAACTCCTTGTGTGCTTCCTCCCGGTCCTCTCCCCTCTAGTACCTGCTCCCTGTCTGTCTACCCATCCAGTAGTCCTGTTTGGTCCTCTACCTCTCAGTCCTGTACTCCTGCCTACGGGCGCCTCTTATCCTTGAGCCGCCCCTCCTGGTACCGGCTGTCGCGGTTCTGTCCTCGGTGGTCTTGCCCCAAACGATCCCTGTATAGGGGTCGGTCTTCACCTGGAGCGCTCGATCCCCGGGGCTCCAGATCCGCGACCCAGAGGGTCCACTCTCGGACGTCCTTTCCCGAAAAACGTCACACCATTCCTTCCTGCTACAAACTCTCTCATCTCTTGGCATCACAGACTTGGCCCTATCCAGGATCTCATCATACCTAACAGACCGAATATTTAGTGTCTCCCTCTCACACACCACCTCCTCACCTCGCCCCCTGTCTGTTGGTGATCCTCAAGGCTCTGTCCTAGGACCCCTACTATTCTCCATCTACACTTTTGGCTTGGGACAGCTCATAGAATCCTACGGTTTGCAGTATCACCTCTATGCCGATGACACGCAGATCTACCTATCTGGACCCAACCTCGCCTCCTTACTGACTGAAATCCCACAATGTCTGTCTGCTATCTCAGCCTTCTTCTCTGCTCGCTTTCTCAAACTGAACATGGACAAAATAGAATTCATCATCTTTCCCCCATCTCACTCTACCCCTCCACCAGACCTATCCATCAATGTCAATGGCTGCTTTCTTTCCCCAGTCCCACACGCTCGGTGCCTTGGGGTGATCCTCGACTCTGCGCTCTCTTTCAAACCACATATCCAAGCCCTCGCCTCCTCCTGCCGCCTCAAACTCAAAAATATTTCCCGGATCCGCTCATTCCTCAACCACGAAACCACAAAAACACTAATGCATGCTCTTATCATCTCCTGCCTCGACTACTGCAACCTCCTACTCTCTGGCCTCCCCTCTAGCACTCTGGCTCCTCTCCAGTCCTTCCTACACTCTGCTGCCCGACTAATCCACCTGTCTCCCCGCTATTCCCCAGCCTCCCCCCTATGACAGGCCCTTCACTGGCTTCCTATTGCCCAGAGGCTCCAATTCAAAACCCTAACCATGACCTACAAAGCCATCCACAACCTGTCTCCTCCATACATCTGTGACATGGTCTCTAGGTACCTACCTGCACGCAACCTTCGATTATCTCAAGATCTTTTTCTCTACTCCCCCTTATCTCTTCTTCCCACAACCGCATACAAGACTTCTCCCGTGCTTCCCCCATACTCTGGAACTCTCTGCCGCAACACATCAGACTTTCACCATCAACGGAAATCTTCAAGAAGAACCTGAAGACCCACCTGTTCCGACAAGCCTACAGCCTGCAATGATCCTCGGTCTACTGAACCACCGCACGACCTGCTCTACCCTCTCCTACTGTATCCTCACCCATCCCTGTAGACTGTGAGCCCTTGCGGGCAGGGTCCCCTCTCCTTATGTACGTGTGTGTCCCTTGTCTTACACATGTTTATTATACTTGTCTATAATTCCCCTTTTCACATGTAAAGCGCCATGGAATAAATGGCGCTATATAAATGCATAATAATATCAGAATCCTCAGTGAGTGGCTTAACTACCCTGAAAACAAAAGGATCGACCACCAAAATGCAAATGGCCCAATGTTTTTCTCCCATGATGTGGTGATTGGGATTATTACACCTGTCCGGACAGTCACAATGTCGAGAATGATCGTTGGCTCTTACATTTGGAATTATTGTTCTGATTGATATTGCTCATTTCCATCACCTAAAATCTAATATCTTGTTCATAGAATCATAGAATCGTAGAGTTGGAAGGGACCTCCTGGGCCATCTGGTCCAACCCCCTGCTCAAAGCAGGATTCGCTAAATCATCCCAGTCAGATGTCTGTCCAGCCTCTGTTTGAAGACTTCCATTGAAGGAGAACTCACCACTTCTCGTGGCAGCCTGTTCCACTCATTGATCACTCTAACTGTCAAAAAGTTTTTTCTAATATCTAATCTGTGTCTCCTCCCATTCAGCTTCATCCCATTGCTTCTAGTCTTTCCTTGTGCAAATGAGAATAAAGTTGATCCTTCTACAATGTGACAGCCCTTTAGATATTTGTAGACAGCTATTAAGTCTCCTCTCAGTCTTCTCTTTTGCAAACTAAACATTCCCAAATCCTGCAACCTTTCCTCATAAGACAGGGTTTGCAGACCGGTCACCATTCTGGTCTCTCTTTTCTGAACTTGCTCCAGTTTGTTGATGTCTTTTTTAAAATGTGGTGCTCAAAATTGGACACAATATTCCAGATGAGGTCTGACCAAAGAGGAGTAGAGGGAAATAATTACTTCACGTGATCTAGACTGTATGCTTCTGTTAATACATCCTAGAGTTGCATTTGCCTTTTTTGCTGCTGCATCACACTGTTGACTCATATTCAGTCTGTGATCTATTAGTTTACCCAAGTCTTTTTCACATGTGCTGTCACTTAGCCCTATTCCTCCCATTCTATATATGCTTTTTTCATTTTTATTGCCCAGATGTAGTACTTTGCATTTTTCCCTGTTAAAAACCATTCTGTTAGTTGCTGCCCACTTCTCCAGTTTATTTAAATCTTTTTGAATCCTCTCTCTTCTCTAGTATTAGCTATCCCTCCTAGCTTTGTGTCATCAGCAAATTTAAGAGACGATCATTCACCCAACCACCAACATGGAGTCACCTAAAACCTACTGACCAATAGAAAACATTGGAGTTGGCCATAAGTTTTTGAATCTATTATTTGTTCAATTGGTTTTACACTACACCCCACAGAAATCAACTTTCCATTGTATGTTCACATAGTTGAGTTCAGTGTTTGGTGACTTTCCGAAGCATCGCTAAAACAGATGGAAAGAAGTTAACGTGTCATTGATTCCTGGGTCATCAAATCCTCTGGTTTCTTTCAGTTTCTTCCCTTATGAATGGAGACTCTAAGCTGTCCTCTGGAACTTTTGTTAAAGGGACAACGTAAAGAACAAGGGACTTTTCTGTTTCACGCTGCTGCCGCGCTACAAGGAGCAGATTACATACAACAAAGGCACTTGTGTTGTTTCCATGTTTCCTAGTCACTGTAGCAAATGTTGGTTTAGATTTCCAATGCTAGATCTCAACGTATAGAAAACATCCTATTGTCGGAAGTGGACGGCGACGTAGAAGAAGAGAATGCAAAATGTAGAAGGTAGAGATAAGCCAGTATATTTGAGTGGAAATAAATTCTGATTCCAAAATGTGGATTTTCTTTGTATTTCGCTTTGGTGCAGATTCAGCAAAATGGTGCCATTTTTTCAAACTGTAAAAAAAGCTGTCAAATTATAAAAAAAACTACTTATACTCATCACTCTTGCCCCTCCGCTTTAAATGTCTGGTCCCTGCTGTCTCTTCAGATCCCCACCGCTCGCGTTAAAATCCCCAGGCAACTCTCGCTGCCTTAAGCGCACATATGCAGAACTCCATCAAAGCAGAAAGTCCCAGCCCAGCGCGAAAGGTTCGAGGATTTCAGCACAAGCGACAGTGATGTGAATGCGGCGAGGACCACAATGGTGACGGTGAGGAATGGAAAGACCGGAGAACTTAGTTATGAGGTGAGCCTAAGGATTTTATTTTTTACATATTACTTTTATTATGCCTTGGTGTTTGGAGAAAGCCCAAAACATAGTAAGGAACATTAAATTCAAATTTCAAATAAATAAATTCAAATAAATACAAATTTGTCCTGAGCGGTTCATTAATTAGTCGGTTTCTGGAAGTTCTAAACAATGGAGGTAAATGACATAGACGTAATTATTATTGCGATTAGTGTTTTTCTGCCCTTCCTCCTTTGGTTGAACCCTGAAGTTGTCCTTTTTAGAAAACATTTAGTGCTCTGGTAATATGCTGACTGTGGATGCTTTTTATTCAGTGATATAGAGCTATTAACTCCACAGCGCTTTACAAACATTATTGGCACTGTCCCCATTGGGCTCACAATGTAGAATCCCTATCAGTACGTCTTTGGAGTGTGGGAGGAAAGCAAAGAACCCAGAGGAAACCCACGCAAACACGCGGAGAACATACAAACTCTTGGCAGATGTGGTTGGTGGGATTTAAACCACTAACCACTGTGCTGCCCATTAGACTATGTTCAGTGCTACTGCTGGATACCAATATAGTTTGTTTCAAAAATGTTTTGCCAGTTAGTTAAATGCCACAATTGGGGAAATACAGCTGTCCAGAAGTTATTTTATTTTTTTAAAACCATAAACCTTACCAGACTGTGACCCATTCACACCCCATTCCTGACTTCTGAATGTACGTTTGGCCTTCGGGGCAAGGTGTCACTGCAAATAAAATTTTGGAGGAGAACAGCCTTGCAGAATGTTTGTACTGTGATTTCCAACTCTTAGAGGAACCCAAGAGGTCTGCCCTTTTTCAAGGAGTTGGTGCGGTGTCCCAGGAAAGTATGTAATTATAGCATAGATCAGAAGCATGCGTCAGACTAAAGGAATATTGCCGATGTGTATCTCAAACAGATTTTATTACTTTAACAATGTCATCATCAGTTGCGTAACTAGAGTACTATGGGCCCCAATGCAGAATTTGGACCTGGGCCCCCACCCGCATTTTGGTCAGATGTATGGGTCCGTGCAGTTTGTAGATCCTATAAAGACGTGTGTTCACCCCCATGTAATAATCTCCCCTGTCATAGCCCCATAATTTCACCGATCCTGGCCACTTCCTTTAATAATGTCCTGCATCCTAGGCCCTTCCAGTAGTAATGCCCTCCATGCTGGACCCCCATCCTATAAAAATGTCCACCATTCTGGTACCATGCCTCTCATCAGGGCCCTTTCCTAGCATAATGCCCCACATTCTGTTCCCCTTGCGTTCTTCTCCAGCACATTTATTATTATTATTATTATTATTATTTATTTAGATAGCACCATTGATTCCATGGTGCTGTACATAAGAAGGGGTTACATACAAATTACAGATATCACTTACAGTAAACAAACTTACAATGACAGACTGATACAGAGGGGAGAGGGGACCCTGCCCTTTCCGGTTTACATGCTACAGGATCGTGGGGAAGGAGACAGTAGGTTGATGGGTTGCAGCAGTTCCGGTGTTGGTTGAGGTGAAATCTTTGGTAGTGGTGAGGAGGCAGCGGGGTCATTGCAAGCTGTAGGCTTTCTTGAAGAGGTGGGTTTTCAGGTTCCGTCTGAAGAATCCGAATGTGGTTGATAGTCGGACATGTTGGGGCAAAGAATTCCAGAGGATGGGGGCTATTCGGGAGAAGTCTTCGAGGCGGTTGGGTGAGGAACGAATAAGTGTGGAGGAGAGAAGGAGGTCTTGGTATGACCTGAGATTATGTGAGGGAAGGTATCAGGAGATTAGTTCAGAGACATATGGAGGAGACAGGTTATAGATGGCCTTGTAGGTCAGTATTAGTAATTTGAACTGGATATGGGTCACCCTCCCAGGGCCATGGGGTACTCGGTACCGGGCTGGTGTCAGCGGGATGTGTCACAGCAGCAGTGACCCGGTCCGTGGACCCGGGCGCCCAAGCAATGGCGGGGAACGGAAATGGTGGAATGTAGTTAATGGAATAGTTTGTGACGCCACCTGTGGTGTTCGACTAGGGAGGTGTTAAGCCGACGCTGCAGACAGATCCTCAGGGACAGATGGTGTGGTGCAGCAATGATGTTATAGCCCTCCACAGGCAGGGCTGTTGTCCCAGGGCAGGATAGGTGAAGAGACACTTAGATGGTGTAGTGTTTGGCGCAGGGGATGTAGCAGTGCCAGGCGGACGGACGCAGGAAGGAATGGAGGACACCAGGGCATGTAGTTCCAAAGCTTTACTCACAGTCTGTAGTGCCCGCTTCTGTGACGTGTACTCCGGGTCAGGGACTCAGTCAGCCTCCAGGCAAGATGGAATGCTCCCTTCCAACACTCCGCCAACTTATGTGCCTTTTCTGAACATCTCCTCTATAGCGCCTTTAAGTGTGAAGATCTCCTAGTACTGAGTTACACTGGAGTTCCTCCTGACAGATGTTCCCAAGAACTCTACTTGTACAGCAGACAGCTGTAGCCTGCTTCGGGGACTGTCTACTCCTGAGCCCCGACTCTCTATCCAAATTGCTGCTGTGCCCCCAAGCCTTAGATGGGAGTAGTGCATTTACAGCCCACTACTCCACCGGTGTCTGCTGCAGAACCATTAGTGTCCATACAACCTCGGGGACCGGGCCCCAGCCTTGCGCTTAAAACTTTTAGGCAGGGTTCTTCCTCTAACCCACGTCCTCTGTGTTCCCTTTCACTCCTACGTTTCGTACTTGTCTTTCCCTCCTATTGGAAGCTCATGCTTCGGTTCAATGTCTTTCTCCTTCTTTCCTTTCCCGTGCCAGCTGGCTCAGATCACTGAGGCAGCTGCAGCACTCCTTCCTCCATCCCTCTTCCAGGGATCCCCACTCCTCTCCGAGTGGCTTCCTCTCTCAGACTCCCCGTCTGACTGACTCTTAATCCTATACACCTTTATGTGTATTCTCAACTTCACCCACCTCCCAACACGTTTAGTGTTCCAAGCAGGGAACCACCAAAGGTGCTCTGCTTCTCTCTAAGCAAGGAGCCGCAATGTCAATTTGCTGAACTACTCTATTGTGTGGGGTGCGAGTGTTGGAGCGTGGTCAGAAGCCTCCAACTTACCTGGATGGTGGGGCACCACACCTTAGGAGAAGGTGCAGTGCCTCTGTGGTGACTGAGCCTCAGGGGCGCCACAGATACGCTAAGGGAATAGAAGCCAGTGAAGAGATTTGCAGAGGGGAGAAGCGGAGGAGTAGCGAGGAGAGAGATGAATTAGTCGGGCAGCAGAGTTAAGGATGGACTGGAGAGGTACGAGGGTGTTAGCAGGGAGACCACAGAAAAGGATGTTGAAAAAGTCAAGGCGGGAGATGATGAGGGCGTGCACAAGCATTTTAGTAGATTGAGGGTTGAGGAAAGGACGGATTCTGGAAATATTTTTGAGCTGGAGGCGACAGGAGGTAGAAAGAGCTTGGATGTGCGGTTTGAAGGACAGGGCAGAGTCAAGGGTTACTCCGAGGCAGCGGACTTCCAATACTGAGGAAAGTGTGATGTCATTAATTGTGATAGATAGGTCAGGTAAGGAAGATCTGTGAGATGGAGGAAAGATGATGAGTTCAGATTTGTCCACATTGAGCTTGAGGAAGTGAGAGGAGAAGAAGGAGGATATGGCTGATAGACACTCCGGGATTCTGGGCAGCAGAGAGGTGACGTCTGGGCCAGAGAGGTAGATCTGAGTGTCGTCAGCATAAAGGTGGTACTGGAATCCATGGGACTTTATGACTTGACTCAGGCCAAGGGTATAAATTGAGAAGAGTAGGGGTCCTAGAACAGAGCCTTGGGGGACTCCAACAGAGAGAGGGTGAAATGAGGAGGTAGTGTGGGAGTGGGAGACGCTGAATGTGCGGTTTGAAAGATATGAGGAGATCCAGGATAGGGCGAGGTCTTTGATGCCAAAGGAGGAGAGGATCTGTAGTTGGAGGCTGTGGTCAACTGTGTTGAATGGAGAGGACAGGTCTAGAAGCAGGAGTATAGAGTATTGTCCGTTTGCTTTAGCTGTAAGTAGGTCATTAGTAATTTTGGTCAGGGCTGTCTCAGTGGAGTGATGGGGGCGGAAACCAGATTGTAGATTGTCAAAGATTATCAAGATTGTTAAAAAAGAAACAAACGATTATTATTACCTTCCCTTGTTCTCATGACGTGCAGCGCCCTCGTCTATAGCTGGGCAACGCATGAAGTCACTGCTACACGTCGCCTGTCACAGGCAAGCTGATAGTTTGGATTGTAGTGCAGAATATGCTTCCGAAGATGCACATCCAGGTGAGATTGGCGCTGTTATCGGCGGAACCCCCTCTTGTACGGGCCTGGCCCTCAGACTTTGTCCATATTGGACCTCAATGAGGTGAAGATATTAATAATAAAATTAAACCTTTGACATCCACCTGGAGCCCAGAACCATCCATCATCACTGTAGACTTTGTGCATGCAAAGGAAGCAGTCAAAAACAATGATTTTGTAGGAGTTTTTTGAGGAGTTTGTCCTTTCCGACACAAGAGTTTTTAAAGCTTTTTGCAGTGTTTTTTTTCATAAAGCTTTTATATTTGCAGCCTTTTGATTGGACGGTGTCTAGTTGGGAACATTTTCCAGCAGATCCTTCAAAGTGACCTACACTTTCTTTTCTCCCACTAAGATGTCTTTAACACCTGAAGCAGAAGAAAAATGTCCAAAAGAGTGAACCTAAGACCCACAAAAAGGTTTTAGAATACAAATGAATAGTAAGAATCTTTGAACCATTTTTTTTCAACAATTTTTTTCAGGCCTTTTTTGGAGCAGACCAGATCCAAAAAATAGTTTTAAAAAATCTGTGTGTACATACTCTTACCGATTTCATGGGTAAGGTGGTTTGGTTGGTTGTTGCAACTGAGGTAAGGGAAGAGACTTAAGTAAGGGTAGATAGACTCCTTCCTTACAGACCACTTCTCTGAAATCCACATTTTCATCAGTAAAGTCGAAAATGATCTCATGAACAAGTAAATGTGTGGCGTCCCTGAGGCTCAGTCGCCACAGAGGTACTGCACCTTCTCCTAAGGTGTACTGCCCCACCAACTAGGTAAGTTGGGAACTCCTTTCTGCACTCCAACACCTGCATTCCACACACAGGATAGTTCAGTAGGTCTGCCTAGCAGCTTCAGGCTGGTGGTAGCAGAGCACCCTTCGTGGAACCCTGCTTCGCAACACGAGATGTGCTGGGAGGTGGGTGGAGTTAGTATAAAAGAGGGGGAAAGTGGAGAATTGTAGGTCAGTCTGACAGAGGATCAGTCTGACAGAAGGTCAGTCTGGGGTGAGTCCCAGAGAAGTTCAGTTATGAAGTTAGTTTTGAGTTCAGTTTGAGTTTCAGTTTAGAAAGAGTGCTGCAGCTGCCTCAGTGATCTGAGCCAGCTGGCCCGGGAATAGAAGAGAAGGAGAAGGACATAGACCTGCAACCTCAGCTTCCATAAGAGCGAGAAGGAACAGCGCGGAACGAAGGAGTAAGAGAACAGAGAGGAGTTGTGGGTTGGAAGAGGAACCCTGCCTATAGGTTCTCAGCGCAAGGCCGGGGCCCGGTCCCCGAGGTTGCATGGACACTTATGGTTCTGCAGCAGACACCGGTGGAGTAGTTGGCTGTAAATGCACTACTCCCATCAAAGACTTGGGACACAACAGCAACTGGATAGAGAGTCAGGACTTCTGAGAAAGGAGTCCCCGATAGAGGCTACAGCTGTCTGTCATACAAGTAAGGTTCTAGGAACATCTGGCAGGAGAAATTCCAGAGAACTGCGGTACTGGAGTTCTTCACACTAAAAAGCGCAATAGAGGAGTCGTTAGGAAAGGCACATGTTGGCGGAGTGTTGGAGAGGAGAACCCTGACTTGCCCGGGAGGTTGATTGAGTCTCTACCCCGGAGGACACGGCACGGAGGCAGGCACCAGTGGGTACCATGAACTGTGAGTAAAGCTTTGAAACTGCAAGCCCTGGTGTCCTCCATTCATTCGCCGTCAACACCTTCAGCACCGCTACATCGGGTACCAGCATCTATACTATTAAGCGCCTCTCCTCATCCATTGCACCTACACAGCCCTGGGACTACAGCTCCACCTGTGGATAGCTATACCATCTTTGCTGCACCACACCATCAGTCCCAGCGGATCTGCATGCATCGTTGGCTTACCATCTCCCTTGCCAAACACCACGGGTGGCGTCACGAACTATTCAAATAAACTTTAACACCATTAACATCACCGCCATTGATATTGGGCGCCAAGGGCCACGGACCGGGTCACTGCTGCTGTGACACCTTCCCCCTGACACCGGCCCAGTACCGGGTACCACGCTGCCCTGGGTGTGAGGGCGACCCAAATGGCCATCCTACCAGCCACATCCCAATACAAGCCACTTTTTCTGCCCAGTGTGTACATGTTGGCTTATCCAGAGCAGTGACAACATCATGGCGTTCTGATGCGTTGTGTGATGTGATGTCAAAAGGGGATTGCTTGAGATTCCAAATCTCGATTATCAGTCTATTAATGAGTTTCCTTTTCTTTTATTATTACTCAAAATATAACTGTCTATAGAAACTGGAAGTGTTCTCCACATCATTGCCAAGCTTCTTCAATCCTTCCCAAATACAACTTGGTCTCGCTCTGTAACTCTGCTCTTATGTCCAGAATATTTGCCATCGTACACAATTGTGGCCAGGTGGCCGGGAATCGACATCCAGGTACGCCCTTCAATGAGAGTCCATTGGGAGCGTAAGGAAACCAGGTATAACACTCAGTGGCTATGAAGCCGACACTGTGAATGTGCTTGCAGAGGATGAAAGATTGAGAGTTAACACAGATTATTTTACCAGCTCAGCCAGAAGAATAAAAGGAGTCTGCCAAGGGTGGGAACCTGGAGGAACTGTGGTTGCACTGTAACAAGAATTCAGCTGAACTAACATCCACCTGACCCAACCATCGGAAGTGCATGGCGAAACTGGAGCCTGGTCTCTAATGACCTCAACACAAGATTTTTAGCACAGTATGAAACTCACTCGTGTTTGTCTCAGATACATGCTAATTATGCAAATTGTCTCTTCACAGAGGAAGAGGACTAGAACTCTTGTGCCACCTATTGGAAGTAGCAATCCTAAAAGTCAATGTCGACCCTTTAACGAGCCTTGTTACATGACTTAGGATAAAAGCCAAGCCAGAATCTCAATTTGCAGACCCTGTGTTTCGGGGTACTGCCCCTCGTCAGTGGACAGTGTAAGATCTGGTTTGGCTGTGAGAGAGGCGTCTGACCGATATCCAAGAAGTAACATTTCTCCTTGCGGAGAATGACAACCTAAGCATGTCGAGATGAGGAGACTTAAAGCCGCAATGCTCCTCTGGGAAATATGCTAATTATGCAAATTGTCTCTTCAGAGAGGAAGAGGACTAGAACACTAGTGCCACCTATTGGAAGTAGCAATCCTAAAAGTCAATGTCGACCCTTTAACGAGCCTTGTTACATGACTTAGGATAAAAGCCAAGCCAGAATCTCAATTTGCAGACACTGTGTTTCGGGGTACTGCCCCTAGTCAGTGCAAAGTGTGAGATACATTGCATGGACAAAAGATAGGCTGTAGACTGTATGCTCATTCGTTGGCTGAATGGATCATTTATGCATCCTAAAAATCATTGTTATTGGTAGTAAATGGGACAGTGCAATTTGTATCGGCCCTTGTTATGTGAGCGCCCAATCGACCCAGCCACCTTGAGTCATCATAACTCCTTACACTGAAACTGGTGACGATATTACTGCCAACTGTAAGTTGGTGGAGTGAAGGATCATCCACTGTATCAGTGACTGGTACGGAGCATGGTGTACTGCTCATACTTCCTTACATGAGCACATCTCTTAAAATTCGTAGGTCTGAATTGAAAGTGTCACAAAAAGATGTTTATAATGGTCTGAGTTCTCTCCAGACCCCAAAACATGATAAATGGAGGGTTGGAAATGGGTTAAAAAATTAATAAAAGATTATACTCACCTGTCCTGCCATCGCAATTCCCCACCTGGTCCTCCACTCGCTCCCTCGTCTTCTTTGATGTCTGGATCTTCTGGAGCTGACTGGTTTTCTTGTGATCATGTGGAACGTGATGCGCGTAAATCACATGAGTCTTCCCATATTTTCATGTCAATAACGGGACCATGTGAGGTTTAGTCAATGTAAAGCTCACCTTGTGAAGTGGACCTGCTAAGCCCCAGGTCTGGATGTGTACAAACACCCCAGGCATAGATGCAGTCAGTGTCAGACTGAAGAACATTGGGCCCACCAGTGGATTTGATTCTGCAGGCCCACCTTTCTCCCCCACTCAAGGTGAGCACTATGAACTCTCTGTTAGGCATCGGGTTCCAAGCGCTGCACAGCGGGAATCCCGAGCCTTGCCGTCGACGGTCTCCCACTCTTCTTCAGCCGCAGTGGAGCCTGCTCAGCAGACTCCTCGATCCCGATGTTCTGCTCACACCAGCAGTGTGGGTTTGGTTGCTGCTGCCACCTCTGGTCCAGTTATGACAATGCAGCCAGGCCAGCAGCAAAAGACTCCAGAGTCTAAGTCCTTCAGTCGCTCAACTGAGCATGCTTGTGGGACGATCTCCCATAGGGGATCGGGAGTCACATGCTCAGGTCCTTCTCCAGTTTTGATTAGACCATCAGGGGGATCAGGAAGGTTCCGGAAGGACACGGCTATAAAAGGTTCGCATGGCCGCCCCGCCATGCGCTATGATAGACTCTGAGGCTATAGTGCTAGTGTTTGTGTGATGAAGGATGAATGAGCCTGGTGACTGACGCATTATAATTCCCCCCTCCTTGGATATTACGCATGAGTTAGGGTTAGGAATCTGAGTCAGCACCGTAGCTCTGACACTGCTTAGCACCGCAGTGTGTCTCCTCATCGTCCACTAGCGCCTTGGTCGTCGGCCAGTACAGGTCTCCTGGGCTACTGCTACCGCAGCGTCCGCCAGAGCAGCGCTGTGCGCCGTATGTGCGCTTTCCAGCACCGTTGAAAGGCTGGTTAATGGCGTCTGTCAGAGCGGACATTGCACCCGCTCCAAGCGGTGGTTCACATTACTGTGACCTGTGACGTTAACAGGTTGCTGGCGCAAACTACGTGAAGTAACGGAGTTCGTCCCTGCTAGCAGCGGGGTGAGTGGTTACCCATTGGTGTCCGGCTTTCTCCTACACACTTTCTCCTCATTGTTTAGCTGCAGTGGGTCATCTCTGCACAGTGGGCCCCGGGCTGCGAACGCACCTCATATATTATTCCATCTATATTATTTGGTGCGTTCTGCCAGCCCGTAACACTCGCCCGAAGAAGAAGCCAGGGCCCACCGGAGGATTCTCGGATCTCTGGTTGGCCAGTCCAACTCTGGGAGCAGTTGGCAGGTTGGGGAGCGAGGATGTGGCATACACAGGAGTCTTGGGAGCAGCAGAACGGGTGAAATGAACTGTGCAGGAATGGAAGCAGGTTAAGCACGATGTGCACAGAAGGAACAGTATGCAAAACTAAAGTCTTGAATAGCAAGACAGAGGACTATGTGAAGGATAGCAGAGGGCAGTGGAGCAAGGTGAAGGGAGCAAAGCCTGGATCCGGAACAAGTCTGTAACAGTCAACGGTGGAAAATATGAAGCGCAAAGAAGACTGGACACAGCAAGTGGAAGACGGGACAGGTGAGGGGATAGCATTGCAAAGGTGCCAAATAAAAGTAGTTTACTATTTTGCTAGATTAATTCTAACCGAATTCCGAATATTTCATATTCGAGCAAACACCACATTTTGGAGAAATTCATAAGTAATTTGATTTGTCACAAATGATTCTCTAAACTTTAAGACTCTGTATTTGTAAAGTATTTCGGGGTAGTTATGACGATGACACAAGGGGCAATCTGAGTTTTAGCTATGTGCACATGTTGCGTTTTTACTGCCGTTTTTTCAGTGCAGATTTGTCACAAAATCTCTAGGGTTTCTTGATGACAGCAAAAGTGAGTGACAATCCTGAAGTCTGATGCACACGTTGCTTATTTTTAACTTGCAGATGTGGCGCAAATTGAAATCTACATCATGTCAATTCTTTCAGCATTTTTGCTTCAGATTTCACCCATACTAATGAGCGGGGAAAAATCTGCGCAATAGACACAAATAAAAAAGACAGCAAAAACACCCTTTTTTGCCGTTACATTTTATCTGCCGAGAGATGCAGAAATGGTGCAGAAATTTCTGCACTAAATACTTACTTCCAAACACTGATAGGGAATTTAGATTGTGAGCCCCATCTGGGACAGTGCCGATATTGTCTGCAAAGCGCCGTGGAATTAATGGAGCTATATAAATGAGTAACATAAATAAATAATGTGCACATACCCTTACTGTAGTGATTGCATACAGGGCGGCACAATATCAGGAAGATTTTGGTGGTTTATAATTAAAGAAATAAAATTTAATGAATGGCTCGTTGACTCCTTTAGGTAATGAAAGATTAAGAAGAGCCATTTCCAAGTGATCAACTTGAATGCTCAACCCACTGTACAAATTTAAGATCTGTTGGATTTCTTTTCATGCCCAAATCTAATTATTTCTGTGTAAAAATCCATTTTACTCCTGTATCACATGGAAATATTCACAGCAGTGGCATATGTCCTATGTATTATTTTACACAATTTTCAGACATATGGAGTAAAGTAAAAAAAAAAAAAGTTTTCACATGCTCGATGCAAAATACAGGACCCTTTATGGTAGTTCTCCTTTCGCAATCATGTTTGACCATGCTGAATATTTATGGAACATCTGGGGGGAAAAAAGCACCTACTAAAACCATTACATAAGTGGCCAGGTTTATAAAAGCTTCTGTGAAAATCAAGTGATTAACAGCAAGTGGATGTAGAGCATTCCGGAATGATGGGGCAGCTCAAGAGAAGTTCGGCACATGCTCGTCTTTCTCTTGGCTCGTTGAGCACTTCTGTCTTTATGTTTCGGGATGGTAGCCATACAAAATATTTTTACATTTGCCTGAAATGAAGTGAATTTTTTATATTCCTTGGCACTCAGTCCGAATGTGTCATAAAATACACAACCTCAATCCTACGGAGACAGTCAACTTGGAAAATTTTGATCCGATACATTAAACATTCGGAGATTCAACAAGTCCCTGGTTATTAATTCATTTTAATACTTTTCAGTGAAAAGTTTTGAGTTGAACTCTTTACGTTGTTTTTTTTTTACCTACTTTGATCCCCTTTTCTCGTGATTCAGAATAAATTTAGAATATTTCCCCGACGCTCGACCACATCATAAGAACGGTGAGACGAACTGATTTATAAATGGCATTTTCTTTCTTCCCGCATACAGTCAGTTATATTCTCTGGAAAAAACAGATCTTGCATTCCACTTCCATTGCCAATAGTAACCTCATGTCGGCTCCATCTGCTGCTGCTCGAAGACATCAATTTGTTGCCTTTGTGTCCGGCAGTAGTCAATGGTTACTGTATATTCTCTACATGGAAAATCAACTTACAGATATCTCCCGTCGATGTAGAACAATGGGAAAGTAATAAAGAGGGAACTGCTGGGAAACGGACTTCAGTTTGCCGACCACCTGAGGTCAAGGGAACAGACTGACTTTGTAAAGTCTTAAAGTGAGCCTTTACTTTTGTGAAGTTTCCGGAGATTTTACTGTAAGGCTTACACTGGGGAAAATATTAAGCGCTCGAGAAAATTTTTTAGTCTTTTGTTACTCAGTTATGTAGCACTTTGTACCTGATTTGAGGCTCGCATATTTTTCATAGATGGAAAAAGTCTACATTATCTATTACTTCCTCAAAGACCATTGTATTTTTGATTAGTTCATGGTTGAGGGGGGGGTAATATTATTTTAGCTGGTTTGGGGATTCAAAACTTCATCCCTGGATGTCTATTTACAGTGTCAGACTGGTCATCTGACAATTCTAGCAAATTCAGATGAGCCCGGTGCAGCAGTGACTCATTGGCCCACAATATTTTTAACAGTTTCTGTGTACTCACACTGGGTACACTGTTAACAACTGTGACAGAGCAGAGAGCCATTGGCTCCATGTTCCTCCAGTTACCCAGGTGGGCCACAGGCTGCTTCTGTCCTGCGGGCTGTCAAAGGATCGCGCCATAAAGGGGACTTCAGACATCACGATTACATCACTTTATTGGGCCGTCTGTGCCGGGCCTGACAGGGCAGAGGAGTAGTGAGCATATCTCCACTTGGCGTGGGATAGGGTGAGGTATTAGATTATTTGTATTCATTGCCAGGCATAGAGAGGGCAATATTATTATAGGGGATATTATTATTATAGGTGGGCTGTATAACTATATGGAGGCACAGGGTGACATTATAGCTAAATGGAGGCACAGGGGACATTATTGCTATAAGAAGAAAATAAGGGGGCATTATTATTGTAAGGAGGAATAAGGGGGCATTATTATTATGAGGAGGAATAAGGGGGCATTATTATTGTAAGGAGGAATAAGGGGGCATTATTATTATAAGGAGGAATAAGGGGGCATTATTATTGTAAGGAGGAATAAGGGGGCATTATTATTATAAGGAGGAATAAGGGGGCATTATTATTGTAAGGAGGAATAAGGGGGCATTATTATTATGAGGAGGAATAAGGGGGCATTATCATTGTAAGGAGGAATAAGGGGGCATTATTATTATTATAAGGAGGAATAAGGGGGCATTATTATTGTAAGGAGGAATAAGGGGGCATTATTATTGTAAGGAGGAATAAGGGGCATTATTATTGTAAGGAGGAATAAGGGGGCATTATTATTATGAGGAGGAATAAGGGGGCATTATCATTGTAAGGAGGAATAAGGGGGCATTATTATTATTATAAGGAGGAATAAGGGGGCATTATTATTGTAAGGAGGAATAAGGGGGCATTATTATTGTAAGGAGGAATAAGGGGGCATTATTATTATTATAAGGAGGAATAAGGGGGCATTATTATTGTAAGGAGGAATAAGGGGGCATTATTATTGTAAGGAGGAATAAGGGGGCATTATTATTATTATAAGGAGGAATAAGGGGGCATTATTATTGTAAGGAGGAATAAGGGGGCATTATTATTGTAAGGAGGAATAAGGGGGCATTATTATTGTAAGGAGGAATAAGGGGGCATTATTATTATTATAAGGAGGAATAAGGGGGCATTAATATTGTAACAAGGAATAAGGGGGCATTATTATTGTAACAAGGAATAAGGGGACATTATTATAAGGAGGAATAAGGGGGCATTATTATTATAAGGCGAAATAAGGGGGCATTATTACAATACGGGGCATTATTGCTATAAGGAGGAATAAGGGGGCATTATTATAAGGAGGAATAAGGGGCATTATTACTAAAATGAGGAATAAAGGGGCATTTTATTATTATAAGGAGGAATAAGGGGGCATTATAATTATAAGGAGGCACAGAGGGTTGTATTACTATAAGGAGGAAATCTGTCACCCCATTTTTCGACTATGAGCTGCCGGCACTGACATCAGGGGCTTATCTACAGCATTCTGTAATGCTGTAGATAAGCCCCCGATGTAACCTGAAAGAGAAGAAAAAGGAGATACATTATACTCACCCAGGGGCGGTCCACTCTTGGTCAGATGGGTGTTACCGTCCGGCGCCTCCCATCTTCTAACGGTGACGTCCTCTTCTTTGCTGCCCGTCGTGGCTCCGGCGCAGGCGCACTGCTCTGCCCTGTTGAGGGCAGAGCAGAATACTGCAGTGCGCAGGCGCCGAACCTCTCCTCTTGCCAGCGCACTGCAGGACTCTGCTCTGCCCTTAACAGGGCAGAGCAATGCACCTGCGCCGGAGCCACGACAGGCAGCAAAGAAGACGTCACCGTTAGAAGATGGGAGGCGCCGGACCGCGACACCCATCGGACCAAAACCGGACCCGGACCGACCATGGGTGAGTATAATGTAACTCATTTTTCTTATCTTTCAGGTTACATCGGGGGCTTATCTACAGCATTACAGAATGCTGTAGATAAGCCCCTGATGTCGGTGCCGGCAGCTCATAGTCGAAAAATGGAGTGACAGATTCCCTTTAATGTGTTGAGACACGAAGGTGCATTATTACAATGTGGGGCAGAAAGCGGGGCACTGTTACTGTGCTGGGAATAGATGGGTCATTATTATTGTCTATGGCACTGGTTACAGCAGTATGTACAGGGTGGGCCATTTATAATGGATACACCTAAATAAAATGGGAATGATTGGTGATATCAACTTCCTGCTTGTGGCACATTAGCATATGGGAGGGGGAAACCTTTTCAAGATGGGTGGTGACCATGGCGGCTGTTAGGAACCCTGAAGGTGAACCCACTGGAGCACGGCAACGAACCTCCCCTGGGCGAGCGGACCAGGTGGACCACCCCCTATACAGGGAGTGTTAGGGACAGGCCCAGGGGAAACTATTACCGCGGCAGCTGGTACCTAGGGCAGAAGCACAGAAGACTGGATCGGGGTAGAACGGCAGGAACACAAGGGACTGGACCGGGGTAGAACGGCAGGAACCCATGAGACTGGACCGGGGTAGAGCGGCAGGAACACAGGAGACTGGAACACAGGAGACTGGACCAGGGTAGAGCGGCAGGAAGACAGGAGACTGGACCAGGGTACAGCGGCAGGAACACAGGAGACTGGACCAGGGTAGAGCGGCAGGAACACAGGAGACTGGACCAGGGTAGAGCGTCAGGAACACAGGAAACTGGACCAGGGTAGAGCGGCAGGAACACAGGAGACTGGACCAGGGTAGAGCGGCAGGAGCTCAGGAGACTGGAGCTGTGGGCTGGCAAGGCAGGAACACTGGAACATAGAAGAGAACAGGTAACAAATGTGAGAGAGCAAGCCAGGGGACGAGACGTGGAGGTAGCGGCGGCGAACGCCAGCAAGAGGGTGTCACGCGGGGCTTAGTTCAACTAAGGCTGAAATACCCGGGGCCCCTGTGATGTCCCTTTAACTAGGGAAAACCCTGTCTGACCCTCAACCCAGGGTTTTTGCTGATGGTGCAAATGCCTGAGCCTCCAACCTTTCCTTATCTCCTGCTCGGCCCTGCACTTAACCCTCCACCCTCCACCCAGTGAGGAGACACACCACCAAAGCCCCCACACAAATTATGACAGACAGGGAGAACTTAAACTGCACTGCGCCGCACGCACACAGGAATATACAGTAATGTGAACAGGGCACAACTAAACACAAAAATGGGAAGGAGAAAGGATAACACCGGATCATACGCCACCAGATACGAATCTCTCTCTCTTCAACACCTCCACTCCAGACCGGAACCACGTATGAAACACAAACTATAATCGGCGATGCCCATAGGCCAGCATGACTATTTAAAGACCGTGGGCGTGACTAAACATCCAACCTGGTCTCAAGCAAGATTAACCCCCAAGAGCCTGAAGATCAAGCCGGCGCCACTGAGGCTATAGTGGACGGAGGTGGAACTAACTCTGCCTGCCGGACGCTGTGGTGTGAATAGCGTCCGACATGACAGAGGGGCCAGAATCACAAGGGAAGGCAAGTGACGATCAGGCAGCGTCACTAGGGAGCGACGGCCTGATATGGGAGCATGGGGAGGAGCTCCCGGGTTAGGGTCCTCCTGACCATAGAGAGGACCAGGAAGAGTGACCGGCTCAGAGAGGAGGAAGTGCTCGTACCTGGAGAGAGCTGCGGGGAGCGCGCGCCCGTGAGGAAGCAAGCGCTGTCGTCAGAGCAGGGGAACAGACGGGGACGCGCCGGGAAGCTGCAATCTGGTGAGTCTGACGGGGCACAGGGAGCGGTGGCACGCAGAAGGAAGCGGTGACGTGACAGCGGCCATTTTGAAGTTGGCCATTTTGGATCAAACTTTATTTTTTTCAATGGGAAAAGGGTGATGTGACACATAAAAATAATTGAGAATTTCACAAGAAAAACAATGGTGTTCCTGGTTTTAATGTAACTTTATTCTTTCATGAGTTATTTGCAAGTTTCTCTTTGTTTACAGCCATTGACATGTTGCAGAGGTTAACACGTGAGGAGCTGATAGAAATTGTGTTGATGCCTGGTGAACGCAGTACCCAGGTCATTGCAGCAGATTTCAATGTAAGACACCCTACACAAAAAAACTGTCATCATTCCCATTTTATTTAGGTGTATCCATATAAATGGCCCACCCAAAAAAGTTTGCCTCAACACTGAACATAATGTTCTGTGTAAACTGAGGGTCCTGTTCCAATTTTTGTTTTGCCCACTCTGCAAATTCAGCATGACGATCTGGGTCACCAACCATTCCCATTTTATTTAGGTGTATCCATATAAATGGCCCACCCTGTAGTTTGTGTAGAAGAGGGGGGAATATGAGGAGGCACTGTAAGCCAAAGATATCTGTATGATAGAGTCTGAAGAAATGAGTCATGGATGTAAGATGTGCACTAGAGCACTGGTGTAGAATTGGTATCTGCCAATATATAGTCATTGTATGGTGATAATGTCAGTCTTAGTACAGTAGTTTTTTTCGTTAATGATCAATATGGCAGTAAAATTTCTACTTTACTGCTGTTTATGTTGGAAATATGTGGCTATTGTCTGGTTATTATTTATCTCGTATATTGCGGTATTGATGGTAATATTAGTCTTGGTAAAGTTAAAGTCATGTTTGATAATCATCAGTTTGGTGGTATTATTCCACCTCTATGTGGTGGTATTATGTGTTCATAGTGTGACAGTATTATTTACCTTTATATAGCAATAGTATTAGTAATATTGGCTTTGCGCTAAATTTTTATTTCCTCCTAAATCAGTCAGGGTCATATTTGTCAATACGGACCACCACCACGAACTTTGTGTTTCCTCCCTCTACTAATGTACCTATACCCGACATTGCCATTTCCGTGTGTGGTTCCACTATTACTCCCCAGCAACATGCCAGCTGTCTTGGGGTCATACTTGATTCCGAGCTTTCGTTTGCCCCCCACATTCGATCACTGGCTTGCTCTTGTCATCTGCACCTCAAAAACATTTCTAGAATTCGACCTTTTCTTACTTTTTACTCCGCAAAAACTCTTACTGTTTCTCTTATTCATTCTCGTCTCGACTATTGTAACTCTTTTCTAATCGGTCTCCCTCTTACCAAACTCTCCCCCCTCCAATCTGTCTTGAATGCTGCAGCCAGGATCATATTCCTCACCAATCGTTACACCAATGTCTCTACCTTGTGCCAGTCATTACACTGGCTACCAATCCACTCCAGAATTCAGTATAAACTTATTACCCTCACCCACAAAGCTCTCCATGGCTCAGCACCACCCTACATCTCCTTGTTTCAGTATACCACCCTACCCGCACCCTCCGTTCTGCTGATGACTTGAGGTTAGCATCCTCAATAATCAGAACCTCCCACTCCCATCTCCAAGACTTCACACGTGCTGCGCCAATTCTTTGAAATGCACTTCCCTGGTCAATACGATTAGTCTCCAATCCCCACAATTTTAAGCGTGCCCTGAAAACGCATTTATTCAGACTGGCCTATCGCCTCAATACATTAACCTAATCTATCCCTGTGTGGCACAGCCAAAAGTTTTACCATAACCAGGTTCCCCGCATCATGTTCCCACATGCTTTATGCATCCATTAGCCCTCTGTGTCTGTACTGTTACACACTTAACATTATGGCTGGTCCATACAATCAGGGCAACTGTTACCACCCACCTTTCGTGTCTACCTCTTTCCTCATAGACTAAACTTGCGAGCAGGGCCCTCATTCCTCTTGATATTTGCTATAATCTATGTGATTATTGTTATGCTGTAATGTCTATTGTCTGGACAAATCTCCTCTGAAATGTAAAGTTCTGCGGAATATGTCGGCGCTAAAGAAATAAAATGTATTATTATTATTATCTTAGGAAGTGTGGTTGGGGGCGGCATGGAAATGTGTGCTTTCAAATACAATAGCTGAATTTCAGTCTCAATCCAGCCCTGTCTAGGTGGTATTGTTGAGATGACTGTACACCATTGTGCCCGCATACTACACCAAAGATTTAGTCTTAACCAGGATAAACTGTATGTGCATAGGAAACAAGATGGCACTTCTGCATTCATTTCTTGTAGCTGAGGATCAAAGCTGCATAGGACACCCTCCAAGGAAACCTTACTAGCATGGACCAGGAACCACAATAACCCAGCTATACTGCTATATATCTATGGGAATTGTTAAGAAATGCTGTTGTAGTGATTATACTATAAAGTAAGGTCCCTGGTGATTCAGGATTTGAAAATGTCATCCTAAAATAGGAAATCAAAAAGTTGCCCTGATATCCAGACAGGTCCTTGGTTGAAGCATCTCCACTTTCAGCTTGCATTTGATCCTGAAGAAAGCTTTGTCACCAGTGCTATGTATGAAGGGGTCGGGCTCATTTGAGTGGCTGTCTCCTCTGTCACAGTCAGAGAATGGGGCAGGCAGTACTAGTCCAGGGTCCCAGCTGCTCCACTTCTGTGTCCGGTCTTCACTAGTGATGTGTATGAAGGGGGCTGCCTTAATGGCTGATTTCAATAACTAAGCCAGGATCCTTCTCTATTTATGTATTGGTGATGAAGGATTAGGGAACTATCTCAGCTATTGAAACGAGCTAATCAGCCATTCTCCTTCACATATATTACAGATGATGAAGCCATCATCTAACCAAGCCAGAAGTGGAAATGCAAAGACACAGGTCTGCTGACGATATCTTGAGATCGTAGGGCTTTTCTTAATAAAAGAATATTCGTAAATTGGACATTTTCCCATTTTAACAAGAATAAATAACATATATCATGTCGATTGTGGTAACCCACCTTGTCTTTTCATACTCCACTCGTATTGAGCTGAAAACACAGTGACAAATTTTCAATACATTTTCTGAAGTAACAAAGATTCTGTAAAAAACAAATTGTAAAAGGGTCTGGGAGGCTTCTTGCTTGGACAGAAATCTCCTTCCTGGAGACTGGGTATTTAAACACAAATGAAATACCTTCATAGAGAAGGTAAAGGACCTATTAATAGGCCACACTTAAGAGTCCAATGTTTCTCTGTTAATACTTATTTTGTTTTTTGTTTTTATTTTACTGCATCCATTGGTTTCCCACCTCTATAGCATGTTGCACAAGTAGCTGAAGTCATTTTTCACTCCGCGCCTCCTACCTGGTAATCCAGCTACAAAAGCCTCAATGAAGGCAACTTTTTGATTCTGTTGGCCGCACTTTTGTGCAGATCCTGACTGCCTTATTCTTCTCTGTCCATTCACTGGCGTAAATTGGCTTCCTCGTTGATTTCAATCTCCGCGGCTTCTATCACTGCTGCCATTGTTTACCCACAATACCCCTGGAGCCTGCTTGGTGCAGACATGCCCTTGCTAGTTTGTTCCGTCTGTCCAACAGTAGCCTCGCGGTGCCATCTGATTCACAGCTCCAAGGCTTTTGTCAGATACTGGAAACAGAACTGAATTGGCCAACGTCTTTGGATTTTTTTTTTTTTCAGGAGCCCATCATGTCCGAGCCATGCGGCTGAATGGGGCTGTAGACTCACAAAGGTTTATGACATCAGCTGTTGCAGCGTCACCCAGGAGACAGCCTCCATCTTTCACCCCGGCTTTGACGTGCATTTAAATAAGTAAATAACGTTCTTAGTATGCGTCGTATGGACACAGAAGAACAATGGCCGATAAATAAAAAAAAGACCTTCTCCGAGCATTAAAGCATGACACGTAACCTAAGAAAAAGTGACTTTACAGAAAGACCAATGAGGCAGTGAGAGCATTGTTAGCAGGACGTGTCCAGAGGATTTGACGTCTCCCATGGTCAAGTGAAGGGTCTTCGAGGAGGTCAACCGGTTATTACTTTAGGTTGACTGCAAAATCCCAACAACTGCTGTGAAATTGCTCTGGTTTTGTCTCATTTCTCTCTTGGGAAAGTGAGCACAGACTGAAGGAAGGAGGAGGTGGGGGACTTGCAAACTAAGTTTTCCTAGCAACTCTCATGATTAGAGAGAGACACAAGTTATCATACATTCGCTTTATTGGATTTTTTTATGGGGGGTTTTAAGAAGAAAAGTTCAGAAAAAGGAGATCTCAGCTTTGGTAATTAACTGATCACAAATCAATCAGCAGCGATCTATGGAAAGTAAGTGTTCAATTTCTTTATAGCCCCACCTCAGGATAAAGAAAGTATTACACAGGAAAGATCCCCCAGAGACAGACAATCTTTGTAACTATTCTTCACTGCCAAGAAGATGGGAATCCTGAACAGAGGAGATTCTCTCATCATTAACCCAAAGTGATCAGAGAGTGTTAGGCGTCAGGTTCCTGCAGCAGCTCAGCAGGAATTCAGAGCCTCACATTCTGCGGTCTCTCATTGTCTATTGACCGCAGAGGAGATTGCTCAGCAGTCTCAGTGTCCCAGACGCTCTGCCCAGACCTGTTCTGCGGGTCTGGCTGTTGCTACCTCCTTTGGGTCACCAATAGCAATGCAGGCTGCTTTGCAGCAAAATGCTCCAGAGGCTAAGTCCTCTCATCGTGCCACTGGGCATGCTCACGAGACGATCTTCCATTGGAGATCGGGAGTCACATGCTCAGGTCCTCCTGATCTCATTGGTTCATCTCAGAGTTCTGGAAGGTCCCGGAAGTGCACGGCTATAAAAGGCCTGCATGGCCGCTCGGCCATGCGCTAGTATAGTCTCTAGTTGCTACTGTGTGAATGATGATGGATGCATGAACCTGCGAATGACTCATTAAGATCCCCTTCCTCTGATATTACGAGTGTGTATAGGGACTTAGCTTTAGAGTCTGCGCCAGCCAGTGGCAAGCTACAAGCCACATCAGCATCCTCCACAGTGCTAGCGTCCGACAGTGCGCCTGCTATCAGGCATTGTTGATTAGCGGCAGTGTCTATCGCTGCGCTGCAGTCTGCAGCTCCTCTTGGCGTCTGCAGTTGCGACGCCACACGCACCGTAGGTCTATACAGACTCTGACCCTCTGCCTAGGGCCCAGCTCCTGTGACCATATATCGTGCGTGCACTTCTATGAGACCTGTGAGTCCAACAGGCTCCACATTTATGTTATTGTCTTAGGCGTCTCTGTGAAGTTAACAGAGTATGCCCAGCGCACACCGGGTGACGTCTAACCCGCGTGCAATATACTGCCTCATAGTGTGTCTGCCATTATTTAGCAGCAGTGTTAACACCTTCTGCACGGTGGACCCTGAGCGGCGAATGCACTTTATTATTTATTTATTTAGTGCGTTCCGCCATTCCTAACAAGAGGGTTTCCAAACTGGACAACCCCTTTAAAGACATATTCCAAAAAATTCTCAAAAATTATCATCTATGCAGGTGATGAGTTATACTAGTTTGGGAAACTAATTATCGCCAAAATGGGAGATTTATAGTATATCCCGTGGTGTAAAGTGAAGCTCCTGGTTCCCAATGCAAAAGCTCCAATGGTGGCCCCAATTATTGCTCAATTATTAAGTCTTTAATAGTATTGGTCATGTAGGGTAAAAATGAATGTTTATGCCCCATAGGCTCCAGGGCCCGGAGGCAATTGCAACCCCTGACTTACTGTAGTTACGCCCCTACTTATATCCCTCATTCTCCACTGCTAAATGCCCGTTTTTTGATATATGACATAAAAAGCCAAGAGAAATAATGGTGGAGTACATGATTCAGGGCAAACTTGACAACAACTCTGGATTGTCCGAGGGGCACTTGAAAAAAGGGCCCCAAATATTTCCACTGCCGTTTCGTTGGAGCATTGTGTTATCAGACTCAGCACAGACATTCATGGGGTGGGCACAGTAATGTGTTGTGGCCTAATAAAATGGGCCATGGCACGGCTATGCGGTGCCCATCCAGGAAGTCACCATAAAATCTGCGGTATAGGAAAGTCTTGGAGCTAGAGATGAGCAATCTATTTGCAGAACAGTCTTCCAGCAGCCATATGGCCTTGGAAAACAGGAGCCTAAAAAAACGCCTCCTACCTACCGGATTCCTTTCTGGTGGCCACAGGCTACTGATGTAGCATCCTGTAAATAGATTTGCACATCTCTACTTGGAGCCCATTAAGAGAAAACACTTTAATCCAAATTTGCATCTTAGGGATACGACGTTTCCAGAGCTCAGTGCTTCTAAGCAAGATTCTCATTACCTATGCCAAATGCATCCGCGGGGGGAGCGCACTGAAAGGAAACCACAGGCTGCTTCCCCGAAAAAGAGCAAAGCATTTTTTGTCTCCAGCGTTCTGTTGTCTATCTAAATTTTATAGGGTTCTAGTGCATTGAGAGCGCTGACCTGAAATCACCCCCGACACAGGGATTCTGCAGAATTATGGGTTTCACTTAATTCTCTTAGTGTCTACATTGGCTCGGGACTTCGGACGCCGGTGCCAGTGGACTGTGTTTAGCTGTTGCCGACAAGGCACCAGGTATTTCAACCCATGAATCACTCTGGCTTTTTCTTGGCATCCATACTTCTATTATTGGCTATAACATTGTTTTTTTTGTCTCCTTAGAAGACAAAGTATGAGTCTCAAAAGCTTATGTCACCCATGGGAAGGGGGAAAGCATTGCTTAAAGGGAAACAATACTGCAGCTTGTACAGGTGAAGGTCATTTTTGTCCACTGTTACTGACCAGTTCACGCTTGGGAAAGTCCAAACTAACTAATTGTATAAGAGTGATGATAAATGTGTGAATATAAAAGCTTTGTGTAATGCTCTTTTAAATCTCCTTTAACTAGTGGACAGCTGTTCATGGTGGTGCTAAGATTTAAAAAAAAAACTAACTAACTGGACCCTCACACCACTTTTTTGTCCTGCTCGGAGCCTCCTAGTGTCAGGTGACTACTGCTTCCAATCCACGTCAGGTGACTACTGCTGCCAATCCACGTCCACTAAATGGCTGCAAACAATCAACGTCCAATAATTCGCGGTGGCGGTCACATTCTATCTGAGCTAGAAAAATGAGCCAGGATACCAGCTGATGAAACACAGGAAGTATGATGCCCCACGATAATCCCCACACTGTATGATGGCCCCTTAGTCTCCCTACAAGTACTATAAAAATTTTAAAAAATCATATCCTCGTCTAGCGCTGGATCCTTTTGACTCTGCCAGCAGACAGCGGCAAAGTGTGGGCAGACCAACGCAGTGATGTAAGTGTGATGATTTCATCATGTTTCTCCGCCCAGGATTTGTACAGTGTGGCATCCTGGCGTTCTGTAGGCTGCAGGCCTAAAAACGTCCCACAGAACAGAGGGTTTAATGTGCTGCTCACGCTATAGCACTTAAGAGTGGTGGTCACTCTAATGGGCACATCCTCTGCCCCCGATGGCTATGTTACTAAGAGGCCATGTAAGATTATAGAGCAGGGTCACCAAGTGCTGAGCAACAGAGCACAAAAACGTCACCAATGCTCTGATCACTCCAAAACTGCTGAGTCAAAACCTCCCCTGGTATTACCATCAGCACAAACACCAGAAGCAGCTTCATGGCCGAGCAGGTGCATGCAGCCTTACATCACCAAGCACAATGCCTAGCATCGGATGGAGTGGAGTAAAGTCGCCACTACTGTACTCTAGATGAAACTTGTTCTGTGCAGTGTCGGATCACACTTCGTTACCTGGTATCTGATGGATGAGTCTGGGTTTGGTGACTGCCAGGAGAATGTTACCAGCCTGACTACATTGTGCACGCTGTAAACTTTGCTCGAAAGAGACATACGTGGTCACGCAACTGCAGTCATCCACAATGTAACAAAGTAGGGTACCAATTTCATAAACACTGAAAGAGAAACGGAACAGTTACAGAATGTGAAAACTTGCATCCTGAAAGCTACCAGAAAAGCAGCATCAGTCTTAGGCTGTGTGCCCACGTTGCGTTTTTTTAAGCGTTTCTGCAGCGTTTGTGCCGGTTCAAACGCTGCAGAAACGCTTAAAAGAAGCTTCAAATTAATTTGCATGCGTTTTTGGCCTTTTGTGCCAATGCATGCGTTTTTAACCGCTCAGGAATCGCTTAGCGGCTAAAAGCGCAGCATGCGCATTAATTTCCGCATTGCTGAGCGTTTTTAGCCTTCCCCAATCATCCCAGAAAATGCGCGTCAAAAAACGCATAAAAAACGGGCGTCTTTTTTGCAAAAAACGCGCAAGAAACGCGTGGAAAAAAGACGCTCGTTTTCTGGGAAGGGGATCAGTTTCCTGAGCATTTAAAAACGCTAACGTGGGCACATAGCCTTAATATTTCAGGCAATGACTGGGGAGTCAATATGCTCCTTCACTTAATTCCTCTTCTAAGTAGTAAAGAAGCAGGACTGTCCCAGCAGCCAATCAGTGTCTTCATCGATCAGGTGACTGCAGAACAAGACGTCATTGCGCTGGAGCAGCGGTACTGGAGTACCACCCCCCGGGTGCGTGGTCACTGGAGTAACTATTGAAGATTTTAGCTTTATGCAAAATCATTCTGCCCTAATACATTTTGGAACAATAAAATGTTTCACCTGGGACATACAGCAATCATTATCTTCAACATGGAGGACACAGGTAACAACTGAGACACATAAGTAGAGGTCATACACTATAGAATTTACAAGCTACAAAATTTGACATAGCACCATCTGCTTGCTGGCTCAACACAGTCCCTCCAACATAAGCCTGCAGCTGTTGGTTGTACTCCAACAGCGAGGAGGGATTGAAGCAGTAGGCAGATATTTATTTGTTCATTTTATTTAACAATCCCTTTAATTAAGCTCATATACTAATAACAAGGAGTAATTAAAAAAAACAAGAATCATAGAAACGTGTCCCGGAATGCGGAAAGTGCTCAACCGCTCTACATGTCAATTATAGCTAATGGAAGCTTCTATCTGGGGCCAGATGTAACAGCACAGAAATATGCGGCTGTTTCATTATCACAAGTACGTCAGCCAAGATAAATCTGCTGCGAAGAAGTGTTAGTGACATGTACAGATCAGGGGATGAAGGAGGAAAATAATCACAGGACTGCGCACTAACCCTATCTGCAGACATAAGACTAAAAAGATGCTTACTACGGAACTTCACAAAGAATACACAAAGCAATTCTGACATCAAACGAAGAGGGCCCGGATCAGCAGACCTTGACTTCTGCAAGGGCCCATGGGGCTGTCGACCCTATTGTATGTAACCCACCATGACTCTGTAACTCAAGGGCCTATATTATACACCAGGCCAAGCCTTTCAGCCATTAGAACCGCTAAGTGTCCCATACAGTACTTACCTGAGCCTGCTCCTGGACCAATTATCCTATTAGAATCATTGAGTGTCCCATACAGCACTTACCTAAGCCTGCTCCTGGACCAATTATCCTATTAGAACCTACTGAGTGTCCTATACAGTACTTACCTGAGCCTGCTCCTGGACCAATCATCCTATAAGAACCACTAAGTGTCCCATACAGTACTTACCTGAACCTGTTCCTGCACCAATCATTCTATTAGAACCACTGAGTGTCCCATACATCAGTTACCTGAGCCTGCTCCTGGACCAATCATCCTATTAGAATCTTCTGAGTGTCCCATACAGTACTTACCCGAGCCTGCTCCTGCACCAATCGTCCTATTAGAATCTTCTGAGTGTCCCATACAGTACTTACCCGAGCCTGCTCCTGCATCAATCATCCTATTAGAACCACTGAGTGTCCCATACATCAGTTACCTGAGCCTGCTACTGCACCAATCATCCTATTAGAACCTACTTAGTGTTCCATACAGTACTTACCTGAGCGTGCTCCTGCACCAATCATCCTATTAGAATCTTCTGAGTGTCCCATACAGTACTTACCTGAGCCGGCTCCTGCATCAGTCATCCTATTCTAACCACTGAGTGTCCCATACAGTACTTACCTGAGCCTGCTCCTGCACCATCCATCCTATTAGAACCACCTAGTGTCCCATACATCAGTTACCTGAGCCTGCTCCTGCATCAGTCATCCTATTAGAACCTGCTCAGTGTCACAAACAGTACTTACCTGAGCCTGCTCCTGCACCAATTATCCTATTAGAATCTTCTGAGTGTCCCATACAGTACTTACCTGAGCCTGCTCCTGCACCAATCATCCTATTAGAATATTCTGAGTGTCCCATACAGTACTTACCCGAGCCTGCTCCTGCACCAATCATCCTATTAGAATCTTCTGAGTGTCCCATACAGTACTTACCCGAGCCTGCTCCTGCATCAATCATCCTATTAGAACCACTGAGTGTCCCATACATCAGTTACCTGAGCCTGCTAATGCACCAATCATCCTATTAGAACCTACTTAGTGTTCCATACAGTACTTACCTGAGCCTGCTCCTGCACCAATCATCCTATTAGAACCTACTGAGTGTCCCACCAAGTACTTACCTGAGCCTGCTCCTGCACCAATCATCCTAGAAGAACCAGTAAGAGTCCCATAAAGTACTTACCTGAGCCTGCTCCTGCACCAATCATCCTAGAAGAACCAGTAAGTATCCCATACAGTACTTACCTGAGCCTGCTCCTGGACCAATCATCCTATTAGAACCTATTGAGTGTCCCATCCAGTACTTACCTGAGCCTGCTCCTGCACCAATCATCCTATTAGAATCTTCTGAGTGTCCCATACAGTACTTACCTGAGCGTGCTCCTGCACCAATCATCCTAGAAGAACCAGTAAGTGTCCCATAAAGTACTTAACTGAGCCTGCTCCTGCACCAATCATCCTAGAAGAACCAGTAAGTGTCCCATACAGTACTTACCTGAGCCTGCTCCTGGACCAATCATCCTATTAGAACCTATTGAGTGTCCCATCCAGTACTTACTTGAGCCTGCTCCTGCACCAATCTTCCTATAAGAACCACTAAGTGTCCCATACAGTACTTACCTGAGCCTGCTCCTGCACCAATCATCCTATTAGAATCTTCTGAGTGTCCCATACAGTATTTACCTGAGCCTGCTCCTGCATCAGTCATCCTATATGAACCACTAAGTGTCCCATATAGTACTTACCTGAGCATGCTCCTGCATCAATCATCCTATTCGAACCACTGAGTGTCCCATACAGTACTTACCTGATCCTGCTCCTGCACCAATCATCCTATTAGAACCTACTGTGTGTCACATTCTTTGCAGTCTTCATTCCTTGCAGTGGCACTAACAGGGGCAATAGGCAAAAAAAGGCCCACCCTGCAGTATGGAAAATAGTTTTGGCCATTTAGGTGCTCTGCCCTGGAAATCACAAGAGACAGTCAGGGGACAAATTACCAGTGGATTCTACAAACCCTATTTACCTTAGTGAGCTTTTTGGGCTAACGCTCTATGTTTTGACCCAGCTCCGTTTCTAATTATTTTTCTTATTAACCCATTGTTGCCTTAACTAGCTTTACACCTCTTTAGCCGTTACTCTGATTGACCTGACTACCAGTGGCTATGTAGGATTCAGCCAGGACGGTAGTCATGGCCGAGGACACCAGGGCTTTGGTGTCCTGACTTCCTCCCACAGAAAAATTATCAGCTTCTGCCGGCATACCTGTATGGGGTTCCACTTTACCATCAGGGATTCCACAGTGGTGTTGCACAGCTCCTGCACACTCAGTTTTGGTGCATAGAGTGGAAAGAACGAACACAGATACCGGTTCAGATGCCAAACAAATGATTTTACTCTTTTCTTCATCGGTCCCTGGCACATCAGTAACATTACAGTTAACACAGCATTCCTCCTGCACTTTCCCTTTCCTTCTTTCTTTGTCCTCACTCACATCACGGGGTAGTAGAGCCCTAGGGGGTACCGCAGCATCACTTCTGTAGGACCTCAAGACATAGGGGTTCCCATTCATCCGTTTCGCCCTGGACTTACAAGCTTCAGCCCTATTTAAGATCTGCCACATTGTGAATATTCTGCACCCTGCATGACTCTTGGACCATGTAATTCTCTCCTTCTCTTGCTGCTGTGAAACACGGTAACTCCCGGGGTGCTTAGGTCTCATTCAGCACCCGTCTGACTGTGACTGTGCACTTTTCTTCCAACAGAACATTTCGTAGCTGCTATATCGTCCTGGGCCTAGAGCCCTTGTGGACACTTTGGGCGTCCTCGACCTTCTAACCTGTTGCTATCTCCTTCACTTACTTAAACCCATAGCAGCTCCTCCTACAATTAACCCTCTATGAACTTCCTACAAGATATACCTACAAGGCCCACTAGTATCCCCCCATCTAGTGGCCCACAACAGAACTACACTTACCCAAATCTAGGAACTCTATACTAATAGTGCCCTCCTCTAATGACCCCCAAAGGATGCACCCGCTTACCCTATTCTATACATAAATATGCCAAACATTATACAACACAATATATTACAATCTTTACAGCATGGTAACATATATGATGTGGCAGTAACAATTAAGCAAACAATTGTAGTACGCTATAAGTGTAGCTGTATCCAGAATAATTACATATATACATTAGGACTTCTTGAAGGGAGGTGACATTAAAGGGGACGCCTTACTTCATTCCCCTTCAGCTACACATTTCGATTCAATTGTGTTCTTGTCACTGCCTCTGCTGCCAACTGAGCTTCCCGGTCAGCAGCTAGTTCATGAAAGCAACCCAGAGGCCCCTTCTGCAAGGGCCTCATCGATGTATATGTTTTGCACCAAGTATGACCACAGCAGCTCATATTGAGTGGATAGATTTATTACTAGAGAAGAGCGAACCTTTTAAGGTTCGGTTTGACTGGAATCAGCGAACTTTCCAATGTTCGCCGAACTTAACTTGAATTCAATGGAAGGCAAAACCAAATGCATAGACAACACCTTCAGAGGGGCTCAAAAGCTGCCAAAACAGCTCAAATTAGGAGCAGACACCTGGAAAAGTGCGAGTGTCGTCCAATTTTTACATAATCATGAAAACCTGACATTTTGTCTGCTGCGTACAGTAAAATCACAGCATGACCCGACAGAATAGAATAGATATATACACATAGAATGGATAGATATAAAGATGTCAGTCACGTATATAATTAGTACAGTGCTTAGGTAGTTACCGTGTGTATAAAACGTCGTGGGATCCCTTGAAATTTTATTAACCAGCAGAGGGAAAGAGGACAGCTTGGTGCAGATGTTTATAGCCTGGGTAGGAGGTAATACCCATGGAGCTTCCCAGGCTATTAATATCAGCTCACAGCTGTATACTTAGCCTTTCCTTGTTATTAACATGGGGGAATCCCTCAAAAAATGAAGTATGGTCTCCCTATAATTAATAACCAGCAAAGGCTAGGCAGATAGCTGCAGGCTGATATTAATAGCCTGCAAAGGGGTCATGGACATTGGCCCCATCCCAGACTAAAAAACATCAGTTCTCAGCCGCCCCAGAAATGCGCATCCACAAGATGCACCAAATCTGGCACTTAGCCTCTCTCTTCCTATTTGCCTTGGTGCAATGGCAAGTGAGGTGATAGTTGGGGGGTTATGTCACCTTTGTATTGTTTGGTGACATCAAGCCTAGAGGTTAGTAATGGAGAGGCATCTATAATATAGTCCATTACTAAGCCCAAAGTGCTATTGTATAAAAACACACACAAAGATTACAGTCCTTTAGTTGAACAAATGACACAGACTTCTTTATTGACTCAAAATGAAACCATACTCCACTGAAGCCAATGTCCCCTGTAAATTAATAAAAATAATAAAAAAAACATATTCCTCACCTGTCCAAAGTGAAGAGATTATCCATAATGTCCCACGACAATCTTGATGACTTTGAGAGCAGCCACTCATGCGACTGCTCTCAAGAACAGCCAGCTACACACTGATACAGGAGGTAATCGCTCCTGCAGTGTGTAGCACTGAGCTGCTGTGAGAAAGTTCAGCTGATTAACCCCGGTAATATCACTGATGGCGCCATATAGGAGTAAGGGGACTCAGAGAACGTCGCCCGACAAGGTCCACGGCTGCTGGCTTGGGGACACTGTTTGTGAAGGTGCTGGACAGGAGGGTGAAAACCAGCACAGTGAGATGGCCAGGAGGGAAACACACAGAAGGGAGTCCTGGAAAGGTGTATCCCAATCTACCTGGGAGTTTGTAGGACCCCTCACCTGGAGGACATAGCACAAAGCAGGCATCTGTGCACAAGAGGAATGTAAGTAAAGCATTGGAAACTGCACCCTGCTGTGTCATCTGTGTTCATTCCTATCTTATCTATCCTTCACCGCACACACCACATCAGCCACTACCATCTCCTTTATCATCCTAACTGCCCTGGGACACAGCTATACCCGTGGAGAGCTTAAAGGGAATCTGTCACCCCATTTTAGCCCTATAAGCTGTCACCCCTTTTTTCGAATATGAGCTGCCGCCACCGCCAACAGGGGCTTATCTACAGCATTCTGTAATGCTGTAGATAAGCCCCTGATGCAACCTGAAAGATAAGAAAAACACGTTAGATTATACTCAATGGGGGGGCGCGGTTGGGTGCAGTGGGTGTCGCGGTCCGGTCCAGCGCCTCCCATCTTCATACGATGATGTCCTCCTCCTTGCTTCTCCGTCGGCTCCTGCGCAGGCGTACTTTCTCTGCCCTGTTGAGGGCAGAGTAAAGTACTGCAGTGCGCAGGCGCCGGGAAAGGTCAGAGAGGTCCTGCACCTGCACACTGCAGTACTTTACTCTGCCCTCAACAGGGCAGATAAGGTACACCTGCGCAGGAGCCGAGGGAGAAGCAAGGAGGAGGACATCATCGTATGAAGATGGGAGGCGCCGGACGGGACGGCGACACCCATCGGACCGGACCGAACGCCAGGGTGAGTATAATACAACTCTTTTTTCTTCTCTTTCAGGTTACATTGGGGCTTATCTACAGCATTACAGAATACTGTAGATAAGCCCCTGATGGTGGTGCCAGCAGCTGATAGGCCAAAAATGGGATGACAGATTCCCTTTAACCATCTTTGCTGCCCTAACACCATCCCAGAGGATCTGCATTGCAGCGTCGACTATTATTGCTGAATACCACGGGCGGCGTCACAAACTATTCCCCTACAAACTATCTCATCATCATCATTATTTATTAATTTCACTGGACGCCCAGGGCCACGAACCGGGTCACAGCTGCCGTGACTTCCCCTTTAGGAACCGTCTGGTCCTACCGCCCTGTGGGGCACTCCACATACCAATTAGCATACTGTGTAAGGGTCCCATCACCCCAAACGATGCACCAGCAATCCCGACAATGATACCAGCTCCCAGCTCGAGCACGCTGGTATGCAAGGTACACAGCGGGTAACTAAGCGCCGCTCGCGCTTAGTTACCCGATATTTACCTTGGATACCAGCTCCCAGCATCTGCTTACAGCACTGGGAGCTCGCTGATCGTTGGTCTCCCACTGCCACATGATACGGGGGCCGGTCGCTGATGCATGTCACACACAGTGAGATCGCTGGCGAGATCACTGATGCGTCACAAAATCAGCGCCTAAGATCCCCGTCACACATAGCGATGCACCAGTGATCCCGACAACGATATGACCTTGTCAGGATCGCTGGTGTGTCGCTACATGATCGCTGGTGACAGGCAGATCTCACCAGCGATGAGGACCAGCGACAACGCGGGTAACAAGCGAGGGCGTCGCTTAGTTACCCGCAGTGTGCCTAGATACCAGCACGCTTGTGTAGGGAGCTGGTAACCAAGGTAAACAGCGGGTTTCTACGCGCCGCGCGGTGCTTAGAAACCCGCTGTTCACCTTGGTTACCAGCTCCCTGCACCAGCGCGCTGGTATCTATGGTACACTGCGGGTTTCTAAGCGCCGTGTAGCGCTTAGAAAGCCGCTGTTTACCTTGGTTACCAGCTCCAGCTCGCTGATCGCTGGTCTCCCGCCTGCCACGCGATGCGTGCTGGCCAGCGGGAGACCAACGATCAAAAAAATGTCCAGGGCTTTCCAGAACGATCAGCGATACCTGGCTGGGGGGCCGGTCGCTGATACCTGTCACACACAGCGATATCGCTGGTGAGATCGCTGTTGCATCACAAAACTTGTGACTCAGCAGCAATCTTGCTAGCAATCTCGCTTTGTGTGACGGAGGCTTAAAGGGAATCTGTCACCCATATTTACTGATATCATGTAAAGATATCACTAAATTGTGCGTCCCATAAGGATTCTATTCGAGCTTTTGACTCCCCCCGACCCCGCACCTTTGAGGCATAAATACCTTTCTTAGCTTGTTGGTGATGCATGCAAATCGCCACTGTCTGGGCCAATGGGCGTGGCTTAGTGGTCTTCTGCCCCCTCACCTCCTCGGCTTGCTTCACGTAATCTTCATCTGTGAATACCACAGACGCCGTTGGTTTCCACACTTGCGCAATGTAAAGGCCCCCGGCGCCTGCGCAGTATGCTTTGCCCAACTGTGGGCGAAGCATAAAATCGCTACTGCGCAAGCGCCGGTATTTTCCAGCACGGTCTATGCCCCGGAAGTCTTCAAATGCAGGACACACTTCCGGGGCATAGACCGCGCTACAAAGTTTTGTGACGCAACAGCGATCTCACCAGCGATATCGCGGTAATCATCGGCGTCTGTGGTATTCACAGACGAAGATTACTTGAAGCAAGCTGAGGAGGTGGGGGGGAGAAGACCACTAAGCCACGCCCATCGGACCAGACCGCGGCGATTTGCATGCATCACCAACAAGCTAAAAAAGGTAATTATGCCTCAAAGGTGCGAGGTCAGGGGGAGTCAAAAGCCCAAATAGAATCCTTATGGGACGCACAATTTAGTGATATCTTTACATGATATCACTAAATATGGGTGACAGATTCCCTCTAAGTCTGCAATAGTGACTTGAACATAGTGTTTGTTTATCCTTGTTTATTGTGTGCTGATATTGTAATTGTGTATTGTATTTTATAACCAGTTTGTTGACTTCGAAGGTCGATAAAGAAAGGCTGTGAGGGTGGACTGAAGGATCTATCTAAAAATAGATCACCTAGCTTGCGAGCTTGCGTTTTAAAAAAGACTTCTTTTCTTCTGGTTGGTGTCACTCTTCAGGATCTCAGCTTAGGGTACTTCGGACCCGGCTGAAAGAACACAGGACTGCTCTCGGTTATCTCCCTATACTTGTTGTTACCTCTTCTCTGCGTGTGTATCACAGGTGGAGTAGTGACCCTGGGAGCTCGGACATAACATCTACCTTTATCCCAGCAAGTCACCGGAAAGGAAGGGTGAGACCCTGTAATGTGCACCATCTTGGGGTAATTACTGGGATTGTTCTGTTTGCTATTGGGTGTTGTGGTTCAATAAAGTATTGCCACACTGTTTTACCCTAACCCTGTGTTGTCTGTGTAGTGTATTGCCAATCGGGAGATAGAGCGGGTGTTCAGTGGTATGAGCCCTGGTCCATGCAGTCTTGCTAAAGGCAGTCGGGCCAGTGAATGAGCACACCCACTGACCCCGTTTCTCCACAATTGGTGGCATCAAGTGAGACACTATTCAGCCCGGCGGAACTGGGGGAGCTGCAGGGGACTGGTGTTTGTAGACACCGTCCAGGGCTTCACAACCTGGGAAGCATGCAGACAGACCCAGCAGACCATTGATGAGACATACACAGTAGGTTTCGGATGCCACCATTTCCACCCCCACCAACTCGGCCTTGGAAAGAGGATAAGAGTGGATGTATAGTCGTAACAAGAAACAACATCTACAGGAGCTGTGTCAGCTTTGACGGATTGAATACCGGACCACGGACACTCGGTCAGATTTGATCAAGGAATTAGTTCGTTGGGATGCCCAGAACGTTGTGGAGGCTGACGAAAACTCCGCTGAGATGGACCCAGAGGAATTGCCTGAGCCAGGACCCTGTGCCCGTCTGGAATCTACCCAGTCAGCTGCAGCCCGAATTCAGGAGTTGTTGGTTGCATTGGGACCTGGAGCCTCAAGTGGTGAAAGAGCTTGCGTTATGGAATCAGTTTTGGGAGTTCCTGTACCCCTAAAACCAGCATCGGACCCTAACCCCATGGTAATCCCCCAACAAGAAATGCAGCTCCGCTACAGAGACGTACCAGTGTTTAATGAGTCCAACACTGAAGTCGATGAACATCTGCAAGATTTTGAGACTTTAATGCTGATGCACCAGGTGCCCATAGATGATTGGGCTAAATACTTGTGGACTAGTTTGACTGGTCAGGCATGGGATGCTGTCCGGTCACTTGGGCCTCAACACTGTCAGGATTATGGACAATTAAGGACACCCTGCTGGCACTTTTTACCATCACCCCCGAGAGGTATTGCACCAAGATCTGGACATTGTCTCACCAGGGGGTCTCCTATGTAGAATTTGGCAGTCAACTCCGGAGATACTGCAACCGCTGGCTTGCCAGTAGGGCTCCCATTCTATTGCTGCCCTTCTGAACACAATCATGCTTGAGCAACTTATGGAGAAGATGTCCCCAGAAATTCGAGAGTGGGTAGCCGACCGGAAGCCCGACACTCAAGAGCAAGCATCCCAATTGACTGAAAATTTACAGCCAACCGACCTCGCTGGAGACCCGATATGCCCACCGATCCAAAAAGACCCTTCAACCAAAGATTTGACCGACCACCAGGACCAAGAGTTACCAATAGTACCCGTGAGTTGCCCAACCCACTCCGGGGGAGGTGTATAGGAAAAAGGAATGGGAAAAAGGAATGAAGTTTCCTTAAGAGTCAAAGGAGGTACTTACAAGTTGACATGTGCATAGGAAAGGAAACTTCATTCTTTTTTCCCATATATGCTCTATGCTTTACTTGCCTAAACATCTTATTTTAATGATTGCACTAGCTGCTTTCAAAAACAAAGCTTTGTATACTTGCTGGGACACTTATACTAGTACCATATTGATCTACTTTATCATGCACTTTGCAATTTACATTTACACTGTGGATCACTAATGCAATATATTTATGAGATTACTCAGCAAAAACACAACATATTCCCCAAAACATATTCTGATTATAGATTGAAAATATTTCTACATCTCTGCTTTGAATAAGCATTATAGTTATAACTGTGCGTATAATCATCCTCAAAATTTTTTTCTGTGCTAGCATGGCTCTCCATGTTCCATAACTTGAATTTTTAAAGAAATCATTTCATTTTAGAATGTTATAATAATAATAAAGATTTAATTTTCAATCTTAAAACATGCAATTTACCTTCTTTTACTCACATTATTACCTGAGGTTGTATGATAAAAAGATTGCATATTTGTCCAACAAGTTGTGCAGACTAAAACACCGCAGGGGGCTGATGTGATACCTAATCAGCAGCCATTCCACAAATTAATGAACAACAAGGGTCAATGGACAATCTCATAGGAAACAAAGATTAATGTCCCTTAACTTACTGAACAAAAGAACTTACTGAACAAAAGAACAATAGCATAATTAAAAATAATTTACCCCCCTGCATAAGTGGCCAGATTAACACTGTGTTGTTACACTTGCTCAGATGAGTGCTCCTGTGTTCTCTAGGATAGAGCCACCACCAGAAATGAGTTATGTTTGGGAGAACAAAAGGACCAAAATCAGACATGCCAGATCTTTAACAACCCCAAAAATTAATTGTCATAGGCAATCATACATATTTGACCGTTGGCTAAACCAGTGGCTATTGGTGGGTTTGGCCCACATTACTCTAATGTGTATGGGAAGCGTTCCCACATTCTGATTTTGACAAGCATACACCATGTCTATCCAGAGCCTTTGACTTTTTTAGGGGATTGTACTGTACAGGATTACAAAAACATGGCTGCTTTCTTATGACACCCCCATCTTCCCACAGATTGTGTCTGGTATTGCAGCTAAACTTCATCTTAGTCGTTGGCTCCAATTTATCAAGAGTGGCAATGTAGGAGTCAGACGATCCTGAGTCGTTATGAGGAGCACTGCAAGATATCTTAGGAATGACACAGCTTATCATGAATTAGTTCCACCCAATTTGATGTAGATTGTAGAAATGGATGTGAAAATGCCAAAAATCACCAAATTTTGCAACTTTTCAAAACAATTTTCTGGAGAAATTATTTTCATGAATTGAGGTCAGTGAGTCTGAACTACAATAACCACAAATAATCTGCAATCAGTGGTGGCACTGTTTTGGAAAGAAATTAGTCATGTTTTACTCCCCTTTAAGTAGTTCATAGCCTTGGTTGTCTACAGAATGGCTGACAAGACACATCATCGGAATTTGCAATCCCTCAGAGAGTACCCTGTAATTGAGAGAAAAATGTACACAAGACAAGCGTAACATGAAACCGAGCGATCTTTGACTTAGTACCACAAGGAGCAAAGATGTCAGAGCTCATTTAACTGCATTCAGGGACCATAATAACGGTATTGTTTTTACCAAGAAGACATTCTTTTTCACTGTTAGAGGTATCGCATGTCCTACAACACCTGTGCTTACAAAATTATTATCCAACTGTTGACGTAGTAGCCAATGTAGAGACTCAACTCAACTTGTCCGATGGGACTGTAGCTCAGACAAAAAATGGAAACCATCTTTGAAATTCCATCTCTCCTACACCGGACAGCAGGACACCTTCCCAGGTCTTCAGAATGCTGAGAACAACTTTTGGAGAACGAAGTCCTTGACATAACTCTCATAAGCTAACTAGTGATAATTAGATCGAATTAACAAAGAGTGCATTCCTTCCAGATCCTCTGGCAACAGCTGAAACATTTTGGAGCCAGAAGAAGAGAAGGAGAAGACCGAAATACTTTTTGAAGCACTCGACCAGGGCAAATGCTTCTAGGAGGCAAAGGCTCCTTGTAGGACGATTCCCAGGCGAAGATTAAAATAGATGGCATAACTCGGAGTTCCATGTCGTGTTCCACAAATAAATGCCATTTGATAAATGATTCCACTCTAAAAATAAGGGAGGATTTGGTTTCAGTAGATTGGATTCAATTGGGAAAGTTGAGCAAGTGCGAAGGAAAAGTGAAAAAGTCAAACTTTGTAGCAATGAAGAACTCATGCCAAAATACCTTGATAAGGAGTGACAAATGTGTCAATACGATGGTAAGGGAAGTAAACCAGAAAATATGGTTACGGTAGGCCCTAACAATATGAACTTGCAAGATGTCCACAAACCCATTAATCAACAGGAATATTTATTCCGAATCAATTGGACACTAGGGACAAATGTAGAAAAATGCCACTAGAATGGAAATTAAAGAGCTCCAATCAAAGAGGTAGTAGAGAAGTGAAAACTTAGGAAGAAAAATTAATGCTAGTCACCAGGAAAAAGTCTCCTGAACCACTTGACACAAAGACTCAAAGGATGGAGCACCAAACCACAGGATGTGAGGGTTAGATACCCGAAATGAGATGGGACAGCAAGTCACTGGTGTCACGTACAATCATGATTAATACCAGGATACCAAGGACAGAGTAATAACTAGACACTAGAAATAGAGGTGGTCTCCCACTGGTCATCATCAGGAATAGGACACCCAACCACAGGGCACCAGGGACTGGGATATTTAATGATTATGGCATAATCCTCTACACACCAGAGATGGAGCATCGAACCTCTGGATACCAGGGATGAGATGCCAATCTACATGGTCTCAGATACTGGGATGTCTAATAACAAAGTCATAAACCTCTAGGCACCAGGGATGGAACATCAAACCACTGGATACCAGGGATGGGATGCAGAATTACAAGGTACCAGATACTGCGATGTGTAATGATAACACCCCAAACCTCTAGACACCAGGGATGGAGCTTCAACCACTGGATACCAGGGATGAGATGCCAAAGTACAGGGTACCTGATACTGGGATATTTAATGATAAAGTCCAACACCGCTCAACCCCATGGAAGGAGCATCAAACCACTGGAAACCAGGGATGGGATGCCAAACTCCAAGGTCTCAGATACTGGAATGTCTAATGATAAAGTCCAGCAAATTAGAAGACACAAAGGAAAGATTTCCTTAACTGACAGACACCTGGAAAGAGACACAAAATCACAAAGAGGCAGGGTCACGGATGATTAATGGAATAGTTGTAAATTTCTAGACCCCAGGGATAGAGATGCTTAACCACTGGATGCCAGGAATAGAATGCCAATCCACAAGGCATTAGAGACAGGGATGTTTAATGATATAAACCTATTTCTCCTCTAGACTCCAAGCATAAGAGGCCGAACCAGTGAACATCGTAAATGGGAAACCTAGCCACAGGTCACCAGTTAAGGGCCTGTCACACTTAGCGATATCGCTAGCAATATCGCTATAACTTGTGACGTTATAGCGATATTGCTAGCGATATCGCTGTGTGTGATACTTACCTCCGACTGCTCCCTCACTGGTTATCGCTGATCGCGCGAGAACGTCCAGGACCGTTTCTCGTCGTCAGCTTCCTGCGGCGCTTCCTGTGGAGAGACGAGTGACGCGTGGACGCGGGCGGGAGGACGTCAGGATCGCCTAGTGTGACAGGTAAGTAGCGACCCCCGACCGCTACGATGTCGCTGGTGAGATCTGCCTGTGTGGCAGCTCACTAGCGACCACTTAGCGATGCACCAGCGATCCTGACCGCGTCATATCGCTTGTCGGGATCGCTGGTGCATCGCTAAGTGTGACAGTACCTTTACAGGGAAGATTAATTATATAATCCTTAAAGTATAAACATAAAGGATTGGGCACCAAACCACCAGATGCCAGGATTAGACCTGCTTAAACAATGGACACCATGAATAGGGTGCCAAATCACAGGGCAATAGGTACAGGGATGTTTAAAGATAAAGGCCTCATCCTATAGACACCAGGGATAGGGCACTTAACCACTAGACACCAGATTAGAGATGCTTAACCACTGGACACCACATGAAATCAGGATAATGGTTGTTTATTGATCAAGTCCTAAATCCCTAGACACCAGGGATAAGACCCCAAACCACTGGACACCAGGGACATTGAATTAATACTATACTGTTAGGTACTAATCCCAACACTTAGTAATAATAATAATAATCTTTACTTTTATATAGCGCTAACATATTCTGCAGCACTTTACAGTTTGCACACATTATCATCACTGTCCTCAATGGGGCTCACAATCTAAATTCCCTATCAGTATGTCTTTAGAATGTGTGAGGAAACCGGAGAACCCGGAGGAAACCCACGCAAACATGGGGAGAACATACAAACTCCTTGCAGATGTTGTCCTTGGTGGGATTTGAACCCAGGACTCCAGCACTGCAAGACTGCAGTGCTAACCACTGAGCCACTGTGGCACCCCTGAGGGTTCAGTCACCACAGAGGTACTGCACCTCCTCCTGAGGTGTGGTACGCCATCCAGGTAAGGTGGAGGCGCCTGACCAAAACTCCAACACCTACACCCCACACCACAAAGTAGTGCAGCAAAGCACCATCGGTGGCTCCCTGCTAGGAGTGTAGCATAGCACCCCTTGGTGGCTCCCTGCTTGGAACACGAAACATGCTGGGAGGTGGGTGTAGTTGAGTTTACATAAAAGAGCGGAAAGAGTTGAGTTCAATTCAGTCAGTCATTCATTCAGTCAGTGAGTGAGGATGTAGAAGGACAGAGAGTGAGACAGAGAAGATCCCCGGGAGAGGGATGGGAGAAGGAAGTACTGCAGCAGGCCACAGTGATCTGGGTCTGCTGGCACAGGAACGAGACAAAGAAAGGAAGCTTGATTCTCCAGAAGAAAGAAGGATTAGCACGGAATGTAAGGAGAATAGGAGAACTAAGGAACAGGGTTGGAAGAGAGAACCCTTCCCAAGTTCACAGCGCAAGGCCGGGGTCCAGTCCCCGAGGTTGTACGGATACTAATGGTCCTGCAGCAGACACTGGAGGAATACAAGTAGTGACGACTTTATTCCCACACAAGACTTGGGGGCACAATAGCAACATAATAGTGAGCCGAGACTTAGTAGCAAGGAGTCCCCGAAGCAGGCTACAGCTGTCTGCCGTACAAGTAGAGTTCATAGGAACATCTGACAGGAGGAACTCCAGTGTAACTCAGTACTAGGAGTACTTCATTCAAAGGCGCTTTAAGAGGAGACGTTCAGAAAAGGCACATATGTTGGCGGAGTGTTGGAAAGGAGTACTTCATCTTGTCTGGAAGTTGGCTGAGCTCCTGACCCGGAGGACACGGCATGGATGCGGGCACCTGTACCTGCAGCAGACCGTGAGTAAAGCTTTGGAACTACATGCCCTGGTGTCCTCCACTTATTCCTGCGCCAATCTGCCCAGCACTGCTACATCCCTTGTGCCCGACACTACACCATCTACGTGTCACTTCACCTACTCTGCCCTGGGACTACAGCCCTGCCTGTGGAGGGCTATAACATCACTGCTGCACCACAACATCTGTCCCAGAGGATCTGTCTGCAGCGTCGGCTTACATCTCTATTGCCGAACACCACAGGTGGCGTCACAAATCACTTATAAACTTTCATCACCATAAGCACACTGCAACAACTTCTTTTACAATGGGCGACCAGGGCCACGGGCCGGGTCCCAACTGCCATGACATCTCCCATTGAAGCTCATCGGGCCCGGTACCGAGTACCCCACAGCCCTGGCAGGGCGACCCATTTCTGGCGTCACAAACAGAATGACGAAGCCCGGTGCCACCGGGTTCTGTGTGCCTACGATTTATTGGACTTAAAAGTTTGTGGAAATGTGCAGAAGACCCAATTTGATAGACTGTAAAATGAATGCTAAAAATGGCCGCCAGCACGGAGAAGAGGGGCGTGATAATATGGGTGGTCCTAAGAAAAGACCGTGATCTGTCCTGGGCCTCCCCTGTCTGAACCTCTATGCGACAGCAACATGGCCCACCCCCGAGGGGTTCGTATACTGGCATGGTATGGAGGAGTAGGAAAAAGACGCCGCCCCCAGAAGGAGGGGCGGGAGCCGGTGGCTGGAAAGGAGGCCAGACAGGAAGAGAAAGGAGAGAACGGCATGATGGAAAGAGAGAGGAGGCCTGAAGAGCGAAGGGAGGTTAAGTTGAATCTCCCAGGCGCAATGGCTGAAGGCTCCGATCTGGCTTCCCATCTAGACTGTCAAGAGCTGGAGGATGAGATTGCCCGGCTGACTCATGAACTGCGGCTGAAGCAGGAGGCGCTCTGGAGGAAGAAGTGGCAGCCCGCCCTGGAGGGGCCTACACCCGCGGTACCCCAGTCACCGGTACCCGCCATTGCTGCACCGGATCTCCCCCAGGCAAACCCTGTGGAGCCTGCGGCCACTGCAATACCACCGGCAGCATCCATCACCACCGCCCCGCTGTCACCGCTGCTGTATGAGGCCTGTCCGGAGGAGTTATCTGAGGGCCTGTGGCCTGAAGCAGAGAAAGCTGAGCCCCTGCTTGGACCTAGCACAGCCGCGCAGGTCCCACCGGAGATCCCCACGGATCCGGAGCCACCATCTGCTCCACCGCTGTCTCCAGTACGTAACCAGGCAGTTCCAACAGCCACCCCTGCACCGGAGCCAAGACCGCACCACCGGGAAACATCAGGTACGACTGCCGCCCCTGCAACTGGGTTGCCCCGAGTTCCCGTACACCGCGTGCAACGGGCCGGCACTCCGCATGGGACAAATGGAGGAGCTGTGTTCTCAATTTAAAAGCACTAAGCTGACTGCAATGGGGAAATGGAAGAAGTCCCTGCCAAAAAGAGTAAGGCTTGAACAAGCGCGTCCCATTCGACATCTTCTGATCTCAGCAGAGGAGTCTGAGCAGCTGATGGGTGTCACTATGCATCACGGGTTTCCTTTGCCACAAATTCAGGACCCCCGCCTCAACCCCCACAAGCACCCACAGACACCATTACCACCAGATGTCAGGCCGAAAATCAAGATAGTAGTGCCGCCTGAGATTGAGGAACCACATCCAATGGCAGTACCACCAATTGTGGTACCACTTGGGATCGCGGAGCAGCATCTATCGGTACCGGCTACAGCCCTTGCTGACCTGTTGGCAGCAGAAATACCACCTGCAACAGCTGATGTGCACTCCGTACCGGTAGCTATGACCATCGCTGCCATTCCACCTGAGCCAGTGGCAACCCATCCCTCACCAGGAGAAAAGGAGTACCTGCAATTTGTAGACAGCAACAGTATGAAGACACCCAGAGCATCTCCCCTGGAAGCAGCCCAAGCAACCAACTTCCAGTACCCCAGGAGGGGCCCACCAACATTAAGGAGAATATGAATAACTAACTTTGTTACCCAGGAGGGTAGTTGCACCATTGTGCCTGTTTTTCCTGTTTTTCTATTTTTTTTGGTTATCATGATGTTTCCAGTTTTGTTGCCCAGTTTTATTGGCAGCGTTTTTCACACTTGAACTGTGGAGATCATGGACGCTGAGTCGTCCGGAACTGTCATTGTAAATAGTTTGCACCTCTTTAGGTGCCCTCTCTTGGTTTTACATAGGTCTTTTATAAATAAGGACAACCTCATCGTGGAGCATGGCTCCCACCTAAAGGACACTGCAAGAGATCCCGGCTGGGAGCGCTGTCCAGCACTTACAAGAATTATTGAAGTTTTGATGTGAAGTATTTTATAATGTGCCTTATGACAGTATTAATAGAGAATAGCTTTTATGTAGACTCTAGTTAGTATCAATGACAAATAGGAATGTTTTATTAAAGAGATTTGAATAAAGATGAAGATTTGGAGGATGCAGGTGACGAACCAGGCATCCACGGTTGTCACTTAGGGTTAACAAAAGAAAGTAGAAAAGGTGTAAGAAGAAGTGATAATGCTTGAAATAGCACTTTAAATTAGGTAGTATAACTTTAAAGATAGATAGTAAAAATTGTTTGCAACGTTCAAGAGACAGTGCCTCTCATATTGAAAAGATTAGATAAGAACTGTTTATTAGCATTACAAAAATTTTGTATATTCCTGTATTTGTCAACTTCTGTTTTCTTGCAGCCAGTGGACGTGCTGTGTTTAATGGGGGGTATGTGGCGTCCCTGAGGGTTCAGTCGCCACAGAGGTACTGCACCTCCTCCTGAGGTGTGGTACCCCACTATCCAGGTAAGGTGGAGGCGCCTGACCACACTCCAACACCTACACCCCACACCACAAAGTAGTGTAGCAAAGCACCTTCGGCGGCTCCCTGCTTGGAGTGTAGCATAGCACCCCTTGGTGGCTCCCTGCTTGGAACACGAAACGTGCTGGGAGGTGGGTGGAGTTGAGTTTACATAAAAGAGTGGGAAGAGTTGAGTTTAAGTCAGTCAGTCATTCCTTCAGTCAGTGAGTGAGGATGTAGAAGGACAGAGAGTGAGACAGAGAAGATCCCCGGGAGAGGGATGCGAGAAGGAAGTGCTGCAGCAGGCCACAGTGATATGAGTCTTCTGGCACAGGAACGAGACAAAGAAAGGAAGCTTGATTCTCCAGAAGAAAGAAGGATTAGAATGGAACGTAAGGAGAATAGGAGAACGAAGGCACAGGGTTGGAAGAGAGAACCCTTCCCAAGTTCACAGCGCAAGGCCAGGGTCCGGTCCCCGAGGTTGTACGGATGCTAATGGTCCTGCAGCAGACACCGGAGGAATAGAAGTGTGACCACTTTATTCCCACACAAGACTTGGGTGCACAACAGCAACATAATAGTGAGCCAGGACTTAGTAGCCAGGAGTCCCCGAAGCAGGCTACAGCTGTCTGCCGTACAAGTAGAGTTCATAGGAAAATCTGACAGGAGGAACTCCAGTGTAACTCAGTACTAGGAGTACTTCATTCAAAGGTGCTTTAAGAGGAGACGTTCAGAAGAGGCACATATGTTGGCGGAGTGTTGGAAAGGAGTACTTCATCTTGTCTGGAAGTTGGCTGAGCTCCTGACCCGGAGGACACGGCACGGATGCGGGCACCTGTACCTGCAACAGACCGTGAGTAAAGCTTTGGAACTACATGCCCTGGTGTCCTCCACTTATTCCTGCGCCAACCTGCCCAGCACTGCTACATCCCTTGCGCCCGACACTACACCATCTATGTGTCACTTCACATACTCTGCCCTGGGACTACAGCCCTGCCTGTGGAGGGCTATAACATCACTGCTGCACCACACCATCTGTTCCAGAGGATCTGTCTGCAGCGTCGGCTTACATCTCTATTGCTGAACACCACAGGTGGCATCATGAATCACTTATAAACTTTCATCACCATAAGCACACTACAACAACTCCTTTTACAATGGGTGCCCAGGGCCACGGGCCGGGTCCCAGCTGCCGTGACATCTCCCATTGAAGCTCATCGGGCCCGGTACCGAGTACCCCACAGCCCTGGGAGGGCGACCCACCACCATGCTGCCCACTTAAGAACACAGCAGGGACGATGTACAAAACCAGTGAACTCCAGGATTGGGGCATCAATCCAGTGGACACCGCGGATGGGATAGGACACCAAAATCAGTAATGTCTAACTAGAACACACCAGCAACAGAGATGCAGGCTCAATTTTAATGAACAGCAGAAACTTTGCACTGAACCACAAGACACCAGGGCATTAGGACACTATATCACAGGGTGCTAGAAACTAAGACTAAAGTGTTAGACTATGCCACAAACTACCATATATCAAGAGCTTTCTCATTTTTGCGACCTATTTATATGGGTAAAGTTGAGGGTTTATTGAGTTGTGCACTCCAATGAAGGGACAGGTGAAGGCTTAGGGAGTCCTTTCAAGACAGAACATGCCTGAGCCCTTGGCAAGCAGATTGCCACATGTGGAACGACAGAAGGAAGTGACAGAGGAAACAGGTAGAGCGAGGTCCATGAATACACCAGCGAATTCTGAGTGATATGTCTTAACATGAACCATATACTACTGAGGAGATCACACCCTCATACAGAAGTCCTTCTGTGGCCCACAGGTGGAGGTGTCACACTGACAAGTATATTCATTATGTATACCCCCCTCACATGTAAAGCGCCATGGAATAAATGGCGCTATAATAATAAATAATAATAATAATCACTTTTCTAGAACCTTTTTAGTTGCTTAATTTATGTTCTTCAATCTTTTGAATAGTCCCTTCAGTTCTAGAAGGGTCTCCGGATGATAAACTTATCACACGGTGTCTGACTGCCGAAATCCACCCTGATCCCCTGTAATGATCCCAGCAGCAAGTGTTGAATTTCCATGCAGTACATTGAATTATCTAGGTTATCTATGGAAAGAATAGGAGTTCTGGGACATCCTAGGACTGTTTTCAGTCCCTCTATAGAGAGGTCACTCCCCACTATTAAGTTCCCTAATAGGATATTTAAAATGGAGTTTCTAATCTAGACACCTTTCTTTCTTTTATTTTTCTTTCTCTGTATTCCTGCCTTCTTTTCAATTCTTTTCTTTCTATCTTTTCCTTCTTTCTTTCGTTCCTTTTTTGTACCTTCTTTTTATCTTTCTTTTTTTTGCTCTCATCATCTTTATTATAATTTTTTCTTTATTTTCTTTCTCTTTCTGTCTTTTTTCTCTTTCTTCTTTCTTTCTATTCTTTTCCTTTTTCCTTATTTACTTCTTTTCGTATTATTCTGTTTCTTCCTTTTTTCTTTCTTTTTTCTTTTTCCATTATTCTTTGTTTCTTTTTTTCTTCCATCCTGCCTTCCTTCCTCTTCTATTCCTTTCTTTCCTTCTATTCTTCGTTATTTCCTTCTATTCTTCTTTCTTTCCTTCTATTCTTTCTCTTTCTTCCTATTCTCTTTCTTTCCATCCTTTCTTTTCCTCTTTCTTCCTTTTCTTCTTTTCCTTCTTTCTTTCTCTCCTTTCTTTTCTACTTTCTTTCTTTCCTTCTTTCTTTCCCTCTTTCTTCCTTTTCTTCCATTCCTTCTTTCTTTCTTTCTCTCCTTCTTTCTTTCTTACTGTCTTTCTTTCCCTCTTTCTTCCTTTCCTTCTTTCTTTCCTTCTTTCTTTCTCTCATTCCTTCTTTCTTTCCAGATGCTGTGAGGAGCAGCAGACCTCTTGTATCCACCATTTCCCCTGGATATTCAATGATCCTTCTCAGAGGAGACAGACACCTGTACTTTTCAGTACATAAATCCCTTTGATGAGGGTCGGTAGAGATTGATCATTTCCTCATTTTCATCATTTCCTTTTTCACTTATTTTAATTTTTCATTATTTCTTTGTCATTTTGAATTTTTCTTGGAGTTAAGATTACACCAGGCACAAAGTAAACTCAGAAATTGGTGGATACCATCAGTTTTGCCGTCGTGTGATGTCCCATCTCCGGTATCAGCCCCCTTAGGACAGACCTCCAAAATAATTAGACAAGGTGGTACAATGTTTATGGTCTCAGGAGACATGTGTCACCCCCTCCTCAGCAGCTCCTGTCACTGAGGACATGGCGGGGTATTATTAGATATCTCAGTGAAGTTATTGTGGTGACAGCGTCTTCTATTCTGGCCAAGGGAAAGCAGTGAACTTTTTACTGAAATCGTTACCAGCAACTGCAGCGAGCAGCTGAGTGACTGGGGCTGTAATACTAGCCACCGGCCGCTGCCCACCCATCATGTCTGTGCCCTCAGCTCTGCTCCACCTGTGTCCTGGATACATCTAACCACTGTGGCCTACATATGATGACTTATCTAGAAGGATCCCAATCACACAAGTCATTATCAAACATAAAACAATGCTATGTACCGGTATTACCATATTATAGCCCCAGTATAAAGACATCAGCTCCCTCCAGCACTAATCAGTAGAACCTGTCAGCACCAGTCCACAGCTGACCCCCAGACCCAGATTTATTACACCATATTGTGCATGATTTACAGGGGAGAAGCCATAAAAGTGTCAGCAGGAGAAACACAAGGGTGGATAGATAGTAGACTATGCCATTACAGATTCAGACCCAGCAATTATTTGCACCTTCATAGTCACCCTGCAAATGCACCAGTCAGATCACAGCCAACTACTCCTATACTTGAAATCTACAAAGGAACCACCCACAGAAAAGCCTCAGCCAAGCGGCCTCTTCAACCTCCATCCTATAAACGGTCCAAGATGTTGGCAATAAAATATAAAGAAGTTCCAAGTAGACTCGAAATACAGGAGATGCTCCACCACTTCTACATCTGCGAGTACAAGCCTAACCCAGAAGGAGTGAGTCAAGCTGCAAAAGCCCTCAGTGATATATTCTACACCATGGCCAAATTGTCCGACCTTAAAAAAGTTGCATAGTTACACAGGTTGAAAATAGACCACAGTCCATCAAGTTCAACCTTTCTCCACTAATTGTAGTGTCATGATCCAGACTGGGTTTTGAGTCCTGTTTTCCCTTTTTTCCAGTGTGGTCATGTCAAGAGTTAACTTTTCCCAGCCTCAGTCTGGGTTCAAGTTGGCTACTTATCGCTGCTGCTTCCTGCAGACGATGTCAGTTATAGTTTTTGCCTAGGGCTGCTGTAGATGACTCTGGTTGCTCTGTCCTTGTCACGCTCGCGCCTTGGCTGAATGGCGCGAGCCGGGGGGTTGTGGCCCCACTGTGCCACAAACCAGACTACCCAGGAAGGGGCGTAACTACGGCAGCTACCTTGGTCTTCACTGGAGCCTCTGATGGTGAGGTCAGGCTTGTGCGGCAGGTAGCTGCCGGGTGCCACTCCAGGGTGGTGTCTGGCTGTGGCTGCCGATCCCACTCGGGAACAGGACACCTGGACAGGTGCGAGTGACAAGCAGGCTAGACAGGCAGGCAGGTAGACACGGCTTGGAGACACAGGACAGGCGGGCACGGCTTGGAGACACAGGACAGGCGGGCACGGCTTGGAGACACAGGACAGGCGGGCATGGCTTGGAGACACAGGACAGGCGGGCACGGCTTGGAGACACAGGACAGGCAGGCACGGCTTGGAGACACAGGACAGGCGGGCACGGCTTGGAGACACAGGACAGATTGGCGTGGTATGAGAAGGAGCAGGTAGGGACCTGTTCACACAGCAGGTGTAGGCAGGAGGGAGTGGTGTATGCTGGAACAGGATCTGGACCTGTTCACACAGGAGGTGCAGGTATGGATATAGGCAGGAAGGAGTGGAATATGAAGGAACAGGTTTGGACCTGTTCACACAGGAAGTGCAGGTAGGCAGAGCCGCAGGAGTGCGGAGCAAGCAGAGCCGCAGGAGTGCGGAGCAGGCAGAGCCGCAGGAGTGCGGAGCAGGCAGAGCCGCAGGAGTGCGGAGCAGGCAGAGCCGCAGGAGTGCGGAGCAGGCAGAGCGGCTAGGGAGCCGTGCAGACAGAGCGGCTAGAGTGCAGATGCACAGATAAAGCTGCAAGGACACAAGGAAAGACACGGCAGAGAAGGAACCACAAACAAGTAGACTGACAGTCGGACAGAGGTAAGACTGAGTTCAGACAGAGGCACAGGGACAAAGACTCAAGGGCCAGGATATTCTGCCTCCTGGCAGGCGGACAAGGTACAAAGCGAGACAGAGTATTCCTACAGAGAAGGAGATACACAGAACAGGGCCTGGCTAGTTCAGCAGCAAGGAGCTAACTGAGTTTAGACATTGCACAGGCCATGTTTCAGTGGGAGTGGTGAAACTAAATAGTCAAGGGCTCCAGGTGATTGGTCAGGGACAGATTACCCAGGTGCACCCAGACTGCATAAGAACCAGAGAGTTCAGGCGCCGCCCCCCTATACACACAGTCAGGAAACATGGAGAGCAAGCAGGAAAACAAGAGGCATAGCACATGGAGCTCAGGGCTGGCAACAGACAGATTTCACTGCATGGCTTGAAGCAGAAAGTAAGTTGGTGTGCGGGGGATGGGAGGCCATGCAGTGACGCCAGCAAGGTTGTAACAGTCCTGCTGCGTTTGCTGTCTGAACCCGTGTCTCTGTTTTCCCCTATTCCCGTCTTGACCCAGTGTTTCCCTTTAGTGTGCTCACTTCGTGGTTTTGACTCGGCTTATATCCTAACCTGCTTCTGTATTTTGTCTTTTGGCTTATCTACTCCTGATTGTTACTGATATCCTGGCTTGTCTCTGACGTGAGTTTGCTTATTCCTTTGGTACTGCGCTACAGTCTAGGATTTGACCCGGCTCGTTTGACTATTCTGCTGCCACCCGTGGTAGCCTCACTGCTGCACTGCACGCCTGCTCTGTTTAGGTGCAGTCCTGTTTCCACTCTACTGCCATCTCGTGGAGCCTGCACCTACCTGCATTGCAGCAGTATGACATGTACATTTTGTCACCAATTTAGCTATAACCCGCAATGTTATGTGTATGGAGGAAATCTTCCAGCCCTTTTTTAAAATCTGTTATAGTGTCTGCCATTACTACCTCTTGTGGTCGGCATTCCACAGTCTGACTGCTCTGAGGGTATGTGCACATGCTGCGGATTCTGCTGCGCATCCGCAGCGGTTTTGGCTCTGCGGGACCGCAGCAGATTCTGCTGCGTTGTACAGTACCTTTATTTCATATGGAAAAAAAAAACCACTGTGCACATGCTGCGGATTTTTCCACACGGATTTGCAGCGGGTTACAATCCGCAGCATGTCAATTCTTTGTGTGGTTTCCACTACTGTTTCACACCTTATCATTATGAGGTGTGAAACCGCAGGGCAAAACCGCAGGCTAATCCGCAGATAAACCGCAGGACTTATTCTGTTTTGTCCATATTAAGTTTTAGAAATCTAGCGGAGAAGGATGAAATAGCAGACAGACATTGAGGGATTCTCTTTAGTAGGGAGGTGATATCTGGTCCAGAGATGTAGATCTGTGTGTCATCAGCATAGAGGTGATACTGAAAGCCATGAGATTCTATGATCTGTTCGAGGCTGAAGGTGTAAATGGAGAAGAGCAGAGGCCCTAGGACTGAACCTTGAGGTGTTCCGACAGATAGCAGGCGCGGTGAGGAGGTGGTGTGCGAGTGGGAGACTCTGAATGTCCGGTCTGTTAAGTATGATGCAATCCAAGATAGGGTCTGTGATACCAAGAGATGAGAGGGTCTGTAGTAATAGGGAATGGTCCACTGTGTCAAAGGCAAAGGATGATTGTGGGGATATCAGTGGAAAGGAAATGAAGTAGCCAGGTGGTGAAGTGGTCAAAGAAGGTGGTGGCTGGCCCTGGAGGGAAGTATATGACAGCTAGTTGGAGGTTGGAGGGGGAGTAGATGCGCACAGAGTGCACCTCAAAGGAAGGGAGGGTAACAGAGCAGTACGGTGGCTCAGTGGTTAGCACTGCAGCCTTGCAGCGCTGGGGTCCTGGGTTCCAATCCCACCAAGGACATCATCTGCAAAGAGTTTGTATGTTCGCTCCGTGTTTGCATGGGTTTCCTCCGGGTACTCCGGTTTCTTCCCACATTCCAAAGATATACTGATAGGGAATTTGTTAGCGCTATATAAACAAAAATAAAAATAAAGAAAGTAACAGAGGGTGGCAGTAGAATTGGGGTGAAGGAGCAGTTTTCTGACAGGAGAAAACCAACTCCTCCACCATGCTTGCTGCTGGGGCGGGGGGTTCGGGAAAGGTGGAATCCACCATACGTGAGTGCAGCAGGAGAGGCTGTGTCATGGATGAAGGAAAGTTTGTTGCAGACAGAGCGAGCGTTCCACAGAGCTCCTGTTAGTGGGACGGGCGAATGTGTATAAGGTTGGAGTGGTTACGGAAAGTTGTGATTGGGCGTGGATGGGAGGTAGAAATCACTGTGGTGAGGAGGGCCAGGATTTGGAGAGATATCACCGGCAGTGAGGAGGAGCAGAGAGTGTGAGCAGGAGAGTGCATGAGGGGGCTGTCTGTGTTTGGAGACAGAGGATTGTATGTTGAGGAACAGATCTGAGGAAGAGGTGAGATGGATTGGAAGGATTGAAGAAGAGATGAACAGTTCCTTGCTTAGTGTAGGGAATAGTGGGGTTATCAGAAAGTGAAGGATTATAGGGGTCAGAGTGGAAACAAACAAACATTGTTTACAGTGACTCTTTCCAGTTACCTTCTGTTCCCTTCTGGTTCAATTCTGGATTAATTCATATATTCATATTATCTCACACTATTAAGATACACACTTATAGGAAACATACTGCAGACTAAAGTCTTGGCAGACTTGTGCTATGCAATATATGCTACAAAGTGCATTCAGGTGTGAAGCTGAGGAGTGGTCTGTGCTTATCTTGGTCAGACAATTAAGAGTGGATCAGATGCATATGATCAAGCCAAAGTAAACAAGGTCATAAATAACACTGGGGTAAAGCAGGGAGATAGTTGAGAGACATACCGAGTGAATACTAGGAGCAGAGGTAAGAAGTCTGTGTGGAAAGCTGGGTGACGTACCGAGTGAATACTAGGAGCAGAGGTAAGAAGTCTGTGTGGAAAGCTGGGTGACGTACTTGTAGGGAGAGTAGATAGACATGCTGGTTAGAGTGCGATGGTGGCAGATGAGAGGGCACAGTCTGTATGCATCATTCTGGATTAATTCATATATTCATATCATCTCACACTTTTAAGATACACACTGCAGACAGGGATGCATTAAAGGGAATCTGTCAACCCATTTTTCGACTATGAGCTGCCAGCACCGACATCAGGGGCTTATCTACAGCATTCTGTAATGCTGTAGATAAGCCCCCGATGTAACCTGAAAGAGAAGAAAACGGAGTTAGATTATACTCACCCTAGCGTTCGGTCCGGTCCCATGGGTGTCGCGGTCTGGTCCAGCGCCTCCCATCTTCTAACGGTGACGTCCTCTTCTTTGTTGCCTGTTGTGGCTCCGGTGTAGGTCTACTGCCCTGTTGAGGTCCGGCACCGGACCGCAACACCCATCGGACCAAGCCCGGATCGCCCCCCCCCGGTGAGTATAATCTAACTCCTTTCTCCTCCCTTTCAGGTTACATCGGGTTGGGGCCTTATCTACAGCATTACGGAATGCTGTAGATAAGCCCCTGATGTTGGTGCCGGCAGCTCATAGTCGAAAAATGGGGTGATAGATTCCCTTTAATCTGCATTTATCTACAATAAATCTCATTTGCCAAGTGTTTGCCCATTCAGTCATCTTATCCAGACCATTTTGCAATGTATCCTACATAGTTTGGTGTCATCAGCAAAGACTGAGACTTTACTCTCAATTCAATCCACAAGGTCATTAATAAAGAGGTTAAAAAGAATCGGTCCTCGCACAGATCCCTGCGGTCCCCCTGCTGACTATATCCCATTTAGAGAACGTACCATTTATGACAACTCTTTGCTTCCTGTCATTTAGCCAATTCCTTACGCTTCTGCATATCGATTACACACATGGCTCCACTCCAGAAACCTCGTACACATGCGGCTCTGCTCTGTACACCTCGCACACACGGTTCCACTCAGTACACATATGGCTCCACTCCGTAAACCTCCTACACATGTGGCTCTGCTCCGTATATCTTGTACACACGCGGCCATGCTCTGTACACCTTGTACACACATGGCTCCGCTCCGTAAACCTTGTACACATGTAGCTTTGCTCCATACACCTCATACACATGCGGTTCCGCTCCGTACACCTCATACACAGTCGGCTCTGCTTCGTACACCCCATACACACGCGGCTTCGCTCCATACACCCCATACACACGCGGCTTCGCTCCATACACCCCGTACACACGCGGCTCCACTCCATACACATGCGGCTCCACTCCGTACACCCCGTACACACACGGCTCCACTCCATAGACACGCGACTCCAAACCGTACACCCCGTACACACACGGCTCTGCTCCGCTCTGTAAACACACGGCTCAGCTCCGTACACTTTGCATACACAGGGCTCCATCCCATACACCTCATACACACACGGCTCTGCTCCGTACACCTCATACACACGGTTCTGCTCTTCACACCTCGTACACACACGGCTATACACCTCGTACACATCTCCGCTCCGTACACCTTGTACACATGCGACTCCGCTCCATACACCTCTCACACATCTCCGCTCCGTACACCTTCGTACACCCCGTACAAACACGGCTCTGCTCCACTCCGTAAACACACGGCTCAGCTCCATACACTTTGTACACACAAGGCTCCGTTCCATACACCTCATGCACACACGGCTGTGCTCCATACACCTTGTACACACACAGCTCCGCTCCGTAACCTCATAGACACGGTTCTGCTCCGTACACCTCGTACACACACGGCTCCGCTCAGTATACTTTGTACACATCTCTGCTCCATACACCTCGTACACATGCGGCTCCGCTCCGTACACCTCGTACACATCTCCACTCCGTACACCTCGTACACATGCAGCTCTGCTCCGTACACCTTGTAAACCCACGGCTCCTCTCCATACACCTCATACACACGGTTCCTGTTATGGATTGGGTCACCGAGGAGGAAAGCAAGACCAAGCTAAGCCACAGAAAACCATAGAGGTTGGTAACTAAGTGGATTGCAGACCCCTGATCCTATCCACACAACTAGCAGTAGCCATGGAGCGTGCCCAGGATGATCCTAGATGCCTCGACACAGCCAGAGAACTAAATAAGCCTAAAGCAAGAAAGGGGATATCTAAACTGCCCCAGAGCAGACCCCAAAGGAATAGATAGCCCCCAAACATATATTGTCGGTGAGACAAGATGAAAACACAAACGCAGGTAGGAAAATAGACTGAGCAAACGATGGGCCCACACTAACTATACAGGACAGGAAAGGAAAGACTCTGTCTGCAATCACGCAAAAAACCCTGCAAAAAATGCCCAACACGTCTGATAGAAAAATACTGAAGTCACTAGACTTCGCCCACTATATCAGCACTCTGGTATATTCTGAAAGCAGAGCAGAAAGAGGCCAATCTAATAACGGACAAAAACAAACTGGCACAAGCAATAACATAAGGATGGAAATTCAGCACAGCCCCAGCCGAAGCTGGCTGAACACACAAAACTGAAATAGACAAAACCAGATCAAATGTGAACAATAGCAAAAGAACACTTAGCTGAGCATGCAGGGACAGAGCTGGAAACTAACACCTCAGGAGGCAGGAAAAAATCACCAGCAGGGATAGAGGGAGTCGGCTGTCAGAAACTCCAGATCTCCAGTCATCCTCCTCATTATCAGGTGGCAGGCCTCTGTTAATTAGATCAGCTCTATTACCTCCAGTAACCACCAAAGAGAGCCCGGAAAGAGAACTCATGACCCCTCTGTCAATATAACCAGCTCCACTACCTTCTCTAGCAACCAGAGGTAGGTCAGAAAGCGAATTCACAACAGGTTCCGCTCCGTACACCTCGTGCACACACGGCTCCACTTCTTACACCTTGTACACACAGCTCCATACACCTCTTACACACGCGACTCCGCTATGTACACCTCGTATACATCTCCGCTCCGTACACCTCATACACACGCGGTTCCGCTCCGTACACCTCGTACACACGCGGCTCTACTCCTCACATCTCGTACACACGCGGCTCCGCTCCATACACCTCATACACACATGGCTCCACTCCGCACACCCTGTACACACACGGCTCCATTCCGTAGATCTCGTACACATACGGCTCCGCTCCGTACACCTTGTACACACGCTGCTCCACTCTGTACACCTCGTGCACACACGGATCAACTCTGTACACCTCATACACATCTCCGCTCTGTACACCTCATACACACACGGCTCCGCTCCATACACGTCGTACACACACGGCTACGCTCCGTACACCTCGTACGCATCTCCGCTTTGTACACCTCGTACACACGTGGCTCCGCTCCGTACACCCCTTACACACACGGCTCTGCTCCATACACCTCGTACACACAAGGCTCCTCTCCGTACACCTCGTACACACACGGCTCCACTCTGCACACCTCGTACACATACGGCTCCGCTCCGTACACCTCATACACACATGGCTCCACTCCGTACATCTCGTACACACACAGCTCCGCTCCGTACACCTTGTACACACACTCTCTCTGCTACATCCACCTTGTAAACCCTCCTGACCCCACAGATAAACTTCCCCTCATCCAGCACCATGACAACCAGCACAGCAGAGTTCTGCATACACCAAGGCCCCTGATCATGTGACCCTGACTCCTCCCCTCCTGTGACCTCTTCACAGTTACTGTGCGCACAGAGCAGCCCAGCGACATCATTGCTGGGATTTATCAATGAGGGGCTACGGTGGCCGACGGGTCTCTCTAGGAGGGTGAGGATGGGGTCGGTGCATGGGAGGGCGTGGCGGCTCAGTGCAATGCGGGAAAAATAAGCTCCCGGGCGGGACGGTGGGTGGAGGGGGTCAAAATCAGGACTGTCCCACCAGATCCGGGACCGTTGAGAGGTATGGATACAGACAGCACTACAAGCCCAGGGAGAACAGACTTTGGCCGAATTGTGACCTGGCGGCCCAGGAAGATGAGACCCAGTTCCTGCTACACAGCACCAAATACTCAGCGGTGAGGGACACTCGCTGCAAGAGACTCTCCAATCTATTCCCGGATTTCAGCTCCATGAAGAATGAAGAGAAAACATATATCCTGCTGGGGGAAAACAGAGTGTGGCGGAAATAGCAGCACAGTATGTGAGTGCCAAGAGAGAGCAGCACTGTATGTGAGAACAGAGGAGACATCAGAATTGTATGTGAGCCCAGGGGAGTGAGCAACACAGTATGAGAGTGTGGAGGAGAGAGCAGTATTGTATATGAGCCTGGAGGAGAGAGTAGCACAACATTTGAGCCCAGCAGAGAGAGAAGCGCAATATGTGAGCGCTGGGGAGAGAGCAACCCAGAATATTAGCACGAGGGAGACAGCAGTGCAGTATGTGAACGTGGAGGAGAGAGCAGCACAGTATGTGAGACTGGGGGAGAGTGCAGCGCAATGTGTGAGCATGGAGGAGAGAGCAGCGTTGTATGTGAGCCCATGGGAGAGAGCAGCACAGTATGTGAGCCTGGGGGAGAAAGCACCGCAGTGTGTGAGCCCGGGGGAGAGAGCAGCACAATGTGTGAGCATGCAGGAGATAGCAGCGCTGTATGTGAGCCCGTAGGAGAGAGCAGTACAGTATGTGAGCCCGGGGGAGAGAGAATAGTGCAGTATGTGAGCATGGAGGAGAGAGCAGCTCTGTATGTGAACCTGGGAGAGAGAGCAGCGCAGTATGTGAGTGTAGAGGAGAGAGCAGCACATTATGTGAGCCCAGGGGAGAGAGTAGCAGAGTATGTGAGTGTGAAGGAGAGAGCAGCGCTGTATGTGAGCCTGGGGGAGAGAGCAGCGCAGTATGTAAGCATGGAGGAAAGAGCAACACAGAGGAGAGAGCAGTGCAGTATGTGAGCCTGGGGAGAGAGCTGCGCAATGTGTGAGCATGGAGGAGAGAGCAGTATGTGAGCCTGGGGAGAGAGCAGCGCAGTATGTGAGCCTGGGGGAGATAGCAGCGCAATGTGTGAGCATGGAGGAGAGAGCAGCGCAGTATGTGAGCCTGGGGAGAGAGCAGCGCTGTATGTGAGCCTGGGGGAGAGAGCAGCGCAGTATGTGAGTGTGGCGGAGAGAGCAGCACAGTATGTGAGTGTGGCGCCCCTGAGGCTCAGTCGCCACAGAGGTACTGCACCTCCTCCTGAGGTGTGGTGCCCCACCATCCAGGTAAGGTGGAGACTCCTGACCACACTCCAACACCTGCACCCCAGACCACAAAGTAGTGTAGCAAAGCACCTTCGGTGGCTCCCTGCTTGGAGTATAGCAAAGCACCCATTGGTGGCTCGCTGCTTGGAACACGAAACGTGCTGGGAGGTGGGTGGAGTTAGTTTACATTACAAGGAGCGGGAAGAGTTTAGGATTAGTAGTCTGTTAGTTAGGTAGTTGGAGTGAAGAAGGTCCCCCGAGAGATAGGGATGGATGGATGGTGGTGCTGCAGCGGATCCCAGTGACCTGGATCTGCTGGCATGGGAAGGGAAGAGAGAGCAACATAGACTGAAAGCCTGATTCTCCATAGAAAGCAAGATTAGTACGGAACGTGAAGAGTAAAAGAGAACAGAGGGCGTGGGTTAGAAGAGAACCCTTCCTAGAAGCTCTAAGCGAAACGCCGGGGCCCGGTCCCCAAGGTTGTATGGATACTAATGGTCCTGCAGCAGACACCGGAGGAATAGAAGTAGTGACCACTTTATTCCCACACAAGACTTGGGGGCACAACAGCAACTGGATAGTGAGCTGGGACTTAGTAGCAAGGAGTCCCCGAAGCAGGCTACAGCTGTCTGCCATACAAGTAGAGTTCATGAGAACATCGGACAGGAGGAACTCCAGTGTAACTCAGTACTAGGAGTACTTCATTTAAAGGCGCTATAAGAGGAGACGTTCAGAGAGGCACATGTTGGCGGAGTGTTGGAAAGGAGTATTCCATCTGGCTTGGTGGTTGACTGAGTCCCTGACCCGAAGGACACGGCACTGAGGCAGGCAGCTGTTTGTACAACAGACTGTGAGTAAAGCTTTGGAACTACATGCCCTGGTGTCCTCCACTTATTCCCTGCGCCAACAGGTTCAGCACTGCTACCCCCTCTGCGCCTGACACTACACCATCTACGTGTCACTTCACCTACACTGCCCTGGGACTACAGCCCTGCCTGTGGAGGGCTATAACATCACTGCTCCACCACACCATCTGTCCCAGAGGATCTGTCTGCAGCGTCGGCTTACATCTCCATTGCCGAACACCACAGATGGCGTCACGAATCACTTATAGCTTTCACCACCACAAGCACACTGAAACAACTACCCTTTACAATGGGCGCCCAGGGCCACGGGCCGGGTCTCAGATGCCATGTCATCTCCCATTGAAGCTCATCGGGCCCGGTACCGAGTACCCCACAGACCTGGGAGGGCGACCCATTTTCTGGCGTCACGAAAAGGATGACGAGACCCGATGCCATCGGGTTCTGTGTGCCTAAGACTCAGATCTTTTGAAAATGTGCAGAAGACCCAATTTAATAGACTGTAAAATGAACACTAAAAATGGCCGCCGGCGTGGTGAAGAAGGGCATGACAACATGGGTGGTCCTAAGAAAAGACCGCAAACTGTCCTGGGCCTCCCCTGTCTGAACTTCTATGCGACAGCAACATGGCCCACCCCCCGAGGCATTCGCATACTGGCCTGGTATGGAGGAGTAGGAAGGAGACGCCGCCCTCAGAAGGAGGGGCAAGAGCCAGTGGCGGGAAAGGAGCCCAGGCAGGAAGAACGCCAGAACGCCATATTGGAAGGAGAAGGGAGGAGGCCTGCGGAGCGCGAGGAGGTTGAGTTGAATCTCCCCGGCGCAATGGCTGAAGGCTCTGACCCGGCTTCCAGGATGGACTGTCAACAGCTGGAACAGGAGATTGCCCTGTTGACTAACGAACTGCGGCTGAAGCAGGAGACGCTTTGGAGGAAGAAGTGGCAGCACGCCCCGGAGGGGCCTACGCCATCGGCACCTCCAGTCCCGGCATCTTCCCCCTTGGTACCCGCTGCCGCTGCTGCCATACTGGCATCTTCACCGGCGGGACCCACCGCCGCACCAGACTTTTCTCGGGCAGCGCAAGTTTACATCTCTACGCTGTCAGTACGGTTGGTTGCGGCCGGTCCGGAGGAGCCACCGGAAGGCCCGGGAGTTGAAGAGGAGGAAGCTGTGCTCCCACCTGGACCTGACGCGGCTGCGCAGGTCCCACCGAAGACTCCTGCTGACCAGGAGCCACCATCTGCTCCACCGCCGCCGGCATCCGGACGGACTGCCCCTGTGGATACCCCTACAGCTGCCCACCGTCTCAAGCCTGCACCGGAGCCAGAACACCGCCAGGAGGCCCCAGGTACGTCTGCTGTCCTTGCACCTAGGAAGGCCCTGGGGTGTACGCCCGTGGCGGCGTTGGGACAGGTCGTGCTGGACCTTGTCTGGGACCGGGACTCTGATCCTTGGGGGGGACGCCTGAACCCCTAGCGGTGGTACTCCTGTCCACAGTGGGAGAAAGCAGGTCCTGGGCGGAGGAAGAACCCTACTGCCAGCAGACCCTCCGCAAGCTGGCAGCTGAACAGAGGGAGAGGGAGCAGCGAAGACTGGCGGTGCTAGGCTCCGATTTGGACCAGAAGGAGCAGGTCCGTGCTGGTCACTACGGTCCCTGGGACCCAGCTGGATGGGGACAGGTCCTCAATGTAAATCTGGAGAGAGGATTCGGGTTCATTCCAGACCCCAAGAGGATCAGTGACTTGCTTTTCAACCGGAGGGATGTGGAGTCACATCTGAGAAAGGGACAGTCTGCTAGAAATCTGCAACCGGGAGATTATGTGACCTCCACCCGGCATGAAGGGTTAAGAGGTTGGTACGCCATGAACATCCGCCGCATCCCTGAGGAATTTATTGCAGTCTATAAAAAGGAAAAGGCGTATGTTCCCCCAGCGGGAATCCCTCCTACAGTAGTGATCACCCCTGCCAAAGTACCACAGGCAATCCTCCACCCAGCTGCCACCACCTCGTCCTATGTGAATCAGTCAGCAGGAAGAGGATGTCAAGAAATTCTTCCATGGAAGCAGCCCAAGCAACCAGCTTCCAGAACCCCAGGAGGGGACCCCCAACACCAACAATGAGTAAAAACTAACTCTCGTTACCCAGGAGGGTATTTGCACCTTTGTTCTTGTTTTCTATTTTTGGTTATCATGTTGTTGTTTTTCCAGTGTTGCCCAGTTTGATTGGCAGCGTTTTTCATACTTGAACTGTGGAGATCATGGACACTGAGTGATCCAGAACTGTCATTGTAAATAGTTTGCACCTCTTTAGGTGCTTTCTCTTGGTTTTACATAGGAACCTGTTGTGAGTTCATTCTCTGGTTCACCAGTTGTGAGTTCTCCTTCCAGACTCCCTGTGGTGGTAACAGGAGGTAGTGAGGCTGATTTGATCGGTGGAGATCTGCCACCTGAGAATGAGGATGATGATTGGACCTCAGGAGTCTCAGATTGGATTTAAGACAGCCGACGCCCTATTCAGTTGCTCGTGATTCCTTCTGGCTTGTCAGCTCTTGGTTTTCAGCTCTGTTCCAGTCATCTAAAGCTAAGTTTTTCTGCTAATGTTCACACTTGATTTTGTTGGTCTATTCAGTTTCTTGGTGTGGTCAGCCAGCCCCGGCTGGGGGCTGTGCTGAATTTCCACTCTTATTTATCAGTATTTTGCCAATTTGCTTTTTGTCCCTTACAAGTTTGGTCTCTTTTTGCTCTGTCTCAGAATATTTCAGCGTGCTGATATAGTGGGAGAAGTCTAGTGACTTCAGGGTTAATTTTGCTATCAGAAGTGTTGGACATTATTTTTGTAGGGTTTTTTCCCAGTCATTTTTCCAGTGTTGCCCAGTTTGATTGGCAGCATTTTTCATAATTGAACTGTGGAGATCATGGTCGCTGAGTGATCCAGAACTGTCATTGTAAATAGTTTGCACCTCTTTAGGTGCTTTCTCTTGGTTTTACATAGGAACCTGTTGTGAGTTCATTCTCTGGTTCACCAGTTGTGAGTTCTCCTTCCAGACTCCCTCTGGTGGTAACAGGAGGTAGTGAAACTGATTTGATCAGTGGAGATCTGCCACCTGAGAATGAGGATGATGATTGGACCTCAGGAGTCTCAGATTGGATTTAAGACAGCCGATGCCCTATTTAGTTGCTCGTGATTCCTTCTGGCTTGTCAGCTCTTGGTTTTCAGCTCTATTCCAGTCATCTAAAGCTAAGTTTTTCTGCTAATGTTCACACTTGATTTTGTTGGTCTATTCAGTTTTTTGGTGTGGTCAGCCAGCCCCGGCTGGGGGCTGTGCTGAATTTCCACTCTTATTTATCAGTATTTTGCCAATTTGCTTTTTGTCCCTTACTAGTTTGGTCTCTTTTTGCTCTGTCTCAGAATATTTCAGAGTGCTGATATAGTGGGAGAAGTCTAGTGACGTCAGGGTTAATTTTGCTATCAGAAGTGTTGGACATTATTTTTGTAGGGTTTTTTGCAGGTTGCAGAAAGTGTCTTTCCTTTCCTCTCTAGTTAGTTTGGGCCCCATCGTTTGCTCAGCCTATTTTCCTGCCTGTGTTTGTGCCTTCATCTTGTTTCACCGTCAATACATGTGTGAGGGCTATCTATTCCTTTGGGGTCTGCTCTGGGGCAGTTAGTTTTCCCCTTTTTCATGCTTCAGGCTTATTTAGTCCTCCGGCTGTGACGAAGCGTCTAGGAACATCGTAGGTATGCTCCACGGCTGCTGCTAGTTGTGTGGTAGGATCAGGGATCTGCAATCTGCATAGTTACCAACCTCTCTGGTTTTCTGTGACTTAGCTTGTTTTTCTTTTTTCTCCTCGGTGACCCATTCATAACAGGAACCTTCCCTTGGAACAAGGACTACCTCATTATAAGGACATTTCCAGACATGATGGCCGGTCCAATATCTACTCTTTGCACTTGTTAATAATGCTTAGTATTTCTGAACCAGAAACTAGAAAGTGATAGTGTGTAGCGAAAGTACTAATGACAGATTTCATAGAGTGTAACTGAGAAAGAAGTATAGTGAATGTTTTACCATGTTTGAATAAAGATGTGAGAATTGAGCAAAAATATGCAGATGATGAATCAGACACCAGCAGTTGTCACTTAAGGGCAAGAAGAAGAAAAGTAGAAAATGTGAAAGATAACAGAAAAGAAATGTGTTGATAGAAAATGTGTTCTGATAGTGAATTTGTTTCCATAGCACTTTAAATTAGGTAGCATGACTTTAAATATAGATAGACAGTTAAATTGTTTGTAACGTTCAAGAAACAGTGCCTCCCACATTGGGAAATTTAGTATAAGATATGTTCATTATGCAATATAAAAAAATTGTATGTTCCTGTATTGTCAACTTTATTTGCCTTGCAGCCCGTGGACGTGCTGTGTTTAACGGGGGGTATGTGGCGCCCTTGAGGCTCAGTCGCCACAGAGGTACTGCACCTCCTCCTGAGGTGTGGTGCCCCACCATCCAGGTAAGGTGGAGACTCCTGACCACACTTCAACACCTGCACCCCAGACCACAAAGTAGTGTAGCAAAGCACCTTTGGCGGCTCCCTGCTTGGAGTATAGCACAGCACCCATTGGTGGCTCCCTGCTTGGAACACGAAACGTGCTGGGAGGTGGGTGGAGTTAGTTTACATTACAAGGAGCGGGAAGAGTTTAGGATTAGTAGTCAGTTGGAGAGAAGAAGATCCCCGGAGAGAGGGATGGATGGATGGTGGTGCTGCAGCGGATCCCAGTGAACTGGTTCTGCTGGCACAGGAAGGGAAGAGAGAGAGCAACATAGACTGAAAGCCTGATTCTCCATAGAAAGCAAGTTTAGTACGGAACATGAGGAGTAAAAGAGAACAGAAGAAGTGGGTTAGAAGAGAACCCTTCCTAGAAGTTCTAAGCGAAAGGCCGGGGCCCGGTCCCCGAGGTTGTATGGATACTAATGGTCCTGCAGCAGAAACCAGAGGAATAGAAGTAGTGACCACTTTATTCCCACACAAGACTTGGGGGCACAACAGCAACTGGATAGTGAGCCGGGACTTAGCAGCAAGGAGTCCCCGAAGCAGGCTACAGCTCTCAGCCGTACAAGTAGAGTTTATAAGAACATCGGACAGGAGGAACTCCAGTGTAACTCAGTACTAGGAGTACTTCATTTAAAGGCACTATAAGAGGAGACGTTCAGAGAGGCACATGTTCGCGGAGTGTTGGAAAGGAGTATTCCATCTGGCTTGGAGGTTGACTGAGTCCCTGACCCGAAGGACACGGCACGGAGGCAGGCAGCTGTTTGTACAACAGACTGTGAGTAAAGCTTTGGAACTACATGCCCTGGTGTTCTCCACTTATTCCCTGCGCCAACAGGTTCAGCACTGCTACCCCCTCTGCGCCTGACACTACACCATCTACGTGTCACTTCACCTACACTGCCCTGGGACTACAGCCCTGCCTGTGGAGGGCTATAACATCACTGCTGCACCACACCATCTGTCCGAGAGGATCTGTCTGCAGCGTCGGCTTACATCTCCATTGCCGAACACCACAGGTGGCGTCACGAATCACTTATAACTTTCACCACCACAAGCACACTGAAACAACTACCCTTTACAATGGGCGCCCAGGGCCACGGGCCGGGTCCAAGCAGCCGTGACATCTCCCATTGAAGCTCATTGGGCCCGGTACCGAGTACCCCACAGACCTGGGAGGGCGACCCATGAGCCTGAGGGAGAGAGTAGCACAGTATGTGAGTCCGGGGGAGAGAACACTGCAGTATGTAAGCACGAGGGAGAGAGCAGCGCAGTATGTGAGCGTGGAGGAGAGAGCAGCGCTGTATGTAAGCCTGGGAGAGAGAGCAGCGTAGTATGTGAGTGTGGAGGAGAGAGCAGCACAGTATGTGAGCCAGGAGGAGAAAGCAGCGCAGCATGTGAGCCCGGAAGAGAGAAGCACAATAAGTGAGAGCGAGGGAGAGAGCAACGCAGAATATTAGCACGAGGGAGACAGCAGTGCAGTATGAGAACATGGAGGAGAGAGCAACACAGTATGTGAGCCCGGGGGAGAGTGCAGTGCAATGTGTGAGCATGGAGGAGAGAGCAGCGCTGTATGTGAGCCTATGGGAGAGAGCAGCGCAGTATGTGAGCCTGGGGGAGAAAGCAATACAGTATGTGATCCCGAGGGAGAGAGCAGCGCAGTATGTGAGCGTGGAGGAGAGAGCAGCGCTGTATGTGAGCCTGGGGGAGAGCAGCACAGTATGAAAGAGTGGAGGAGAAAGCAGCACAGAGGAGAGAGCAGTGCAGTACGTGAGCCCGGGGAAGAGAGCAGCACAATGTGTGAGCATGGAGGAGATAGCAGCACTGTATGTGAGCCCATAGGAGAGAGCAGTGCAGTATGTGAGCACGGGGGGAGAGAGCAGTGCAGTATGTGAGCGTGGAGTAGAGAGCAGCTCTGTATGTGAGCCTGGGGAAGAGAGCAGCGCAGTATGTGAGTGTGGAGGAGAGAGCAGCGCAGAGAAGAGAGCAGCACATTATGTGTGCCTGGGGGAGAGAGTAGCGCAATATGTGTGCCCAGGGGAGAGAGCATCAGAGTATGTGAGTGTGAAGTAGAGAGCAGCACTGTATGTGAACCTGGGGGAGAGAGTAACGCAGTATGTAAGCGTGGAGGAGAGAGCAGTGCAGTATGTGAGCCTGGGGAGAGAGCTGCGCAATGTGTGAGCATGGAGGAGAGAGCAGCGCAGTATGTGAGCCTGGGGAGAGAGCAGCGCAGTATGTGAGCGTGGAGAGAGCAGCACTGTATGTGAGCCTGGGGGAGAGAGCAGTGCAGTATGTGAGTGTGGAGGAGAGAGCAGCACAGTATGTGAGCCTGGGGGAGAGAACACTGCAGTATGTGAGCACGGAGAGAGCAGCACTGTATGTGAGCCTGTGGCAGAGAGCAGCGCAGTATGTGAGTCCAGGGGAGAGAGCAGAGCAGTATGTGAGCGTGGAGGAAAGAGCAGCGCTGTATGTGAGCCCAGGAGAGAGAAGTGCAATATCTGAGCGTGGGGGAAAGAACAGTGAAGTATATGAGCTCAGGGGAGAGAGCAGCGCAGTATGTGAGCATGGAGAAGAGAGCAGCGCAATGCAGAGGAAAGAGCAGCGCAGTATGTGAGCCCAGGGGAAATAGCACAATTTGTGAGCGCAGAGGAGAGAGCAGCACAGTATATGAGTGTAGAGGAGAGAGTAGCACTGTATGTGAGCCCAGGGGAAAGAGCAGCGCAGTATGTGACCCTGGGGGAGAGAGCAGCTATGTATGTGACCGAGGAAGAGAGAGCAATGCACTATTTGAGTGCAGGGGAGAGAGAAGCACTACTGTATATGTAAGCATGGAGGAGAAAGCAGTGCAGTATGTGAGCGTGGAGGAGAGAGCAGTGCAGTATGTGATGTGAGCCCAGGAGAGAGTGAAGTGCAATATGTGAGAGCGGGGGAGAGATCAGCGCTGTATGTGAGTCTGGGCAAAAGAGCAGCACAGTATGTGAGCGTCGGGGAGAGAGCAGCACTGTATATGAGTCTGGTGGTGAGAGCAGTGCAGTATGTGAGCCAGGCAGAGAGAGCAGCTCTGTATGTGAGCCCGAGAGAGAGAGAGCAATGCAGTATGTGAGCACAGGGGATGGGAAGCAGCGCAGTATGTGAGCACGGAGGAGATAGCAGCACAGTATGTGGGCCTGGGGGAGAGAGCAGTACAGTACCGTATGTGAGCATGAGGGAGAGAGCAGCGCAGTATGTGAGCGTGGAGAAGTGATCAGCGCAGAGGAAAGAGCTGCACCATATGAGAGCTCGGGGGGAGAGAGCAGTGCTATGTGTGAGCCCAGAAGAAAAAGCAGTGCATTATGTGAGTGTGGGGAGAGAGCAGCTCTGTATATGAGCGCAGAGGAGACAGCAGCGCAACATGTGAGCGAGGAGAGAGAGCAGAGCTGTATGTGAGTGTGGAGAAAAGAACAAAACAACGTACTAGTATGTAACCACTTGCCATAGGCTGTGAGAAAGAGAACTGCTATATGTTTTGGACTCCCATAGTCCCCACCAAGTTTGTGCCCTATCCATTGTTTCTACAATTCCTATTCTCTAATGTACACTTGCTTTGGGAAAACTAATGTGTATTTAATCCTGCCAATAAACCTTCTTTGAATTAGATAGATATGGAATAGATAGATAGACAGATATTAACGCAGTCCACCCTCTCGTTCATGGCAGAGTGCGATGTATCAACAGTCAACCCTGGCACAATAACACCACTAAAAAGCTCCGGCCAGTGTCTAGGGCTGCAGAGCGGCATTGGAAGAAAACAAATTCGCAAGATGACTTCACTGCATTCAAACAGGCAACACTCGCTTTCAAATCTGCCCTCACATCTGCTAAACAGGCCTACTTCACAACCCTCGTGTCTTCCCTATCCTACAACCCCAAACAGTTATTCAAAACTTATAACTCCTTCCTCCGTCCACCACTGCCCCCTCCAACCTCCCTCATCTCTGCTGAGGACTTTGCCGCACACTACCAAACAAGGCAAGTCTTCATTGTTCAACCACCACAACCCTTTTGTATAACAGACCAATGCCCAAATCCCATAACCTCACTCTCCAACATCAGTGAAGTGGAGCTTAATTGTCTCCTCTTTAAATCACACCTCACCACCTGTGCACTCGACCCCATCCCATCCCACCTACTCCCCAACCTCACCACCATTGTTATCCTATCCCTAACCCACTAACTTTTGGTACCTTCCCTTCTGCTTTCAAACATGCCACAATCACACCTATCCTTAAAAAGCCAAGCCTCGACCCAACCGCTATGTCCAGCTATCGCCCAATATAACTGCTCCCATTCGCTTCCAAACTCCTGGAGCAGCACATCCACGCTGAACTTTCCTCCCACCTCTCATCTAACTTGCTCTTTGACAATCTACAATCGGGTTTCCGCCCCCATCACTCCACTGAGACAGCCCTGACCAAAAGTACTAACGACCTACTTACAGCCAAAGCTAACGAGCAATAATCTATACTTCTCCTTCTAGACCTCTCCTTTGCTTTCAACACAGTTGACCACTGCCTCCTACTACAGATCCTTTCCTCCTTTGGAATATGGATCCCATACAATTTAACCATTGGTCTGCTTGTCCTCAGAAACCAGGTGATATCATGTTAGGGAAAGGGGTTATGTTGTCCCTATTTTCTTGTATTTGATTTAGTGGTAACATGTTGAGAATTTGATGCATACACATGGAATTTATTTTGCCTGTGTATCCCTTATGCAATCACAGTGTTTCCCTATAGGACTTGATATGTAGATATTCTGGTATATTTGTATTAACACCGTGATATTATGACAATGAATAAGATTGGGATTGTTAACCTGTGGTGTTAGATCCCAGATATTGAAATTCAGTAGATATTTGTTATTTGATTAAATGGTTAATTCTGGGGCCCACAGTATTTAACTGTCTATTAACATGACCCATTGTTTTTGTTTGTCTATGTGTGTCTGTGACATTTTAATTGTTTTTAAACTAAGTGTTTGCTTGTTGTGTTCACTATAATAAAATTTGATTTTTGACTATATTAGTGTATGGTGATCCCTATTTGTGTGCATATACTTTTCTCTTAATTTGTTACTGTGTTAATTTATTTATATGCACTAGGTGATCCCACCTGAGTATATATTGTGGATGGTGCCCGTTTATCCCTTTTAGTCAGATACTGAGGTCGCAGGGGTCACAGCTGCGACGGGGCCCCAGAGTGATTAGGGGCCCACCCAGTCCAGAAAAGCAGCCGGCTTCATGTGGGACCTGGGCTTCCATCACGTCCTGAGCCTCCTCGTCCAGCATGGACTCGGTTATTCCTCCCCTCCCCTTAGCTCTGCACTGCACCCCGAGTGTCTCAGGTGATGGAGGATGAGACCTGCTGCCGACACGTCTTAGTGACCAGTCACATGGAGCTCCATGACTTCAGAGTGCAGGGGGAAGGCGTCTGATGCTGTTCTGTGCGCACAGGACCTGTGATGAGGTCACAGGAGGGGAGGAGTCAGGGGTCACATGATCAGGGGCCTCCTTGTCTGCAGGACTCTGCTGTGCTGGTTGGCATGGTGCTGGATGAGTTAAGTTTATGTGTGGGGTCAGGAGGGGTTTACAGGGTGGATGTAGCAGAGATGTGTGTGTACGAGGTGTGCAGAGCCATGTGTGTACAATGTGCACAGAGCAGAGCCGTGTGTGTACAATGTGTACGGAGCGGAGCCGTGTGTGTACAATGTGTACGGAGCGGAGCCGTGTGTGTACAATATGTACGGAGCGGAGCCGTGGGTGTACGAGGTGTCCAGAGAGGAGCCGTGTGTGTACGAGGTGTACGGAGCAGAGCCGTGTGTGTATGAGGTGTTCCGAGCAGAGCCGTGTGTGTACGAGGTGTACGGAGCGGAGCCGTGTGTGTACGAGGTGTACGGAGAGGAGCCGTGTGTGTACGAGGTGTACGGAGCGGAGCCGTGTGTGTACGAGGTGTTCCGAGCAGAGCCGTGTGTATGAGGTGTACGGAGAGGAGCCGTGTGTATGAGGTGTACGGAGCGGAGCCGTGTGTGTACGAGGTGTACGGAGAGGAGCCGTGTGTATGAGGTGTACGGAGAGGAGCCGTGTGTATGAGGTGTACGGAGAGGAGCCGTGTGTATGAGGTGTACAGAGCGGAGCCGTGTGTGTGTGAGGTGTATGGAGCGGAACCGTGTGTGTGTGAGGTGTACGGAGCGGAGCCGTGTGTGTGAGGTGTACGGAGCGGAGCCGTGTGTGTACGAGGTGTACGGAGCGGAGCCGTGTGTGTACGAGGTGTGCAGAGCCACGTGTGTACGAGGTGTACGGAGCGGAGATGTGCATGTATTTTGGCATGGGGGGGCCCCATTTGAAAGTTCATACCGGGACCCATAACTTTGTAGTTACGCCACTGACTGTAAGTGATATCTGTAATTTGTCTGTGTAACCCCTTCTCATGTACAGCACCATGGAATCAATGGTGCTATATAAATAAATAATAATAATATGGGATAGATAGGTAAATATCTAGATAATAGATAGATAGCTATGGGATAGATGGATGGATAGATAGATCAATAGATATGGGATAGATAGGGGATAGATAGATAGGGGATAGATAGATAGATGATAGATAGATAGATATGGGATAGATAGATAGATAGATATTGGGATAGATAGATAGGGGGTAGATGGATAGATAGATATGGGATAGATATATCAATCGATAGATAGATATGGTATAGATGGACTGATAGATATGGAATAGATAGATATGGGATAGATAGGGGATAGATAGATAGATAGGGGATAGATAGATAGATGATAGATAGATAGATAGATAGATATGGGATAGATAGATAGATAGATATTGGGATAGATAGATAGGGGGTAGATGGATAGATAGATATGGGATAGATATATCAATCGATAGATAGATATGGTATAGATGGACTGATAGATATGGAATAGATAGATATGGGATAGATAGATTGATAGATCAATAGAAAGATAGATATGGGATAGATTGATAGATAGATAGATGAGAGCAGGCTCGGACTGGCCCATAGGGTTACAGGGGAATCCCCGGTGGGTCCCTGTGCAGATCTGGGCCCCCAATCCCAATATATGGGCAGTACTTGGCATAATTCACTTGATTCACTCTACAGAAAAAAGCTGCATCCCATCATTCCTTAACCAAACTACCCAGTTTATTATTATATAGAGATATACGTAAATTTGTGACTGAGGGTAGTGTAATATTTGTAAGCGGGTAAAAAGTGGGCCCCCGAAGTTAATGTTACTGGTGGGCCCTTGGCACCCCAGTCCGACACTGGATGAGAGACTGTATATACAGTACTTTGGTCTCATTATCCTGGCTCTACTACAAGTCTCCCAAGTTTTCTTCCTGCAGCTGCTTGGTAGATGTAGATAACCCGCTGTTGGGGGAGTGCAGGGAGCCATTATGATGGGCGTTTTCCTGGATATTCTGAGACTTGGTGGTTGCCAGCTCTGAGGATTCCAGTCTCCTAAGCCTTGTGACCTCTAAAGGTCATGAGAAACCTTGGCAGAAACCCCCTGCTCCTTGTGCCAGAGGTGATCCCAGAATTCCCACAGCCCGGACCCAAGTGCATATCCCAGGATAAACCCAGCTGACACACTGCGACAACAAAACTGTGACCATAAATAACCCAGGAGACAGAGGACAGGAAGAATTATAACTCAAGTGTCCAGTTAGATCTTTTGAAAGTCAGGAAGACAAGCAGCCATTAGATAACCAATCACAAGATATAATTTCCTTATATTAATCCAGATTCCAAAAACTTTCAAATATTTTTATTATTTGTAACCCAAACCCATCTACTGCATCCACTTCAAGATCCTCCATGTGCCGTCCTCCTCCTGTTCATTAGTTGGGTCTTGTTGTAGTAACAGTTGATATTTGTGTAATACTGACTTACACAGATCTGCATGGGTTGATAAAGACTATGAGAAACTAGATTCCATTCCTGAAAATTGAAAGCATGATTGTATGGAAAATGAAGAGTAGGCATGGAGGTATCAGAGATGGAGAAGGAAGAGTAAAGTTGGAATTATCAGAGATGGAGATGAAAGAGCAGACCTGGAATCAGCAGGGAAGGAGAATGAAGAGTAAACCTGAAATTATCAGAGATGGAGATGGAAGAGTAGACCTGGAGTTGTTAGAGAGGAGAAGGAAGAGTAGATCTGGAGTCATCAGGGAAAGAGAATGAAGAGTCGACCTAGAGTTATCAGTGAATGAGAAGGAGGAGGAGATCTGGAGTTATCAGATATTGAGAAGTTAGGGTAGATATGGAGTTATCAGGGAAAGAAAATGATGACTAGACCAGTATTTAGCAGAGAAGGAAATCCAGTCATTAACTATACATGTGGTTAGGTGACTGCTAACTGCATACCTCGAGATAGAGAAAACAGTCTGTGATCATTGATGGGGATTCTTCATGGACATTTCCAACAGATGACAAAAATATTTATCGATGGGTCATCTTACATTGTACCTCTCCGACCAAGAACTTTCTTTAGGTCCCTCGAATGGTAGTTTTTATGGTCTTATAAGACAGATTACAAGGTAGTGGGAGAGCTCTTAAAGAACTAGCAAGTCAAACAGTTGGGAGACATGTGTCCTTAGCATCACAAACTAACCTGAGGACAGGGAGTAAACCCAAGGCATTACTTTTGAATTTGGCTTCAGGTCAACCCAAGCATGAAAAATATGGGATGTTGCATTTATTATTTAGAACGCCCTTTACAGTGTAAGAAATAGCTGGGTCATGTTCCATCTGCAAGCAGATGGCTTGCCTGTGGCATTCGAATGAGCGCACAATCGAACACAGATTTGGATGGTCCTCTCGTCAGAATTGTCACTTTTGTCCAAAAGAGGGACAACCTTTCCAAACCTGCACTGCACAAAGAATCCATAGGAATAAATATATATTATGTAATGGTTTATTTACCCTTTGGGGGCACTACAGGGGACCTGCACACTTGTAGCCAAGTTCATAACTGGATATTAGGAAAGACAAAATGTAAATATCTTCACTCCAACCACCCCATCCTCACCCCAAACCTCCCCCCCCAATATAGAAACTGACAGACATTTCCATTCTTGTAGACCACAACACCAGTCAACCACTTTCAGGATCATTAAACCTTAAAGGTGGACTGGTATTAATCCATGATTGGTATTTATTGCCCACACTACACTACACTTTTAAAGCTTTCTTTGATCATCTCTACCAATGTCTGAGGCTGGAGGAGGACAACTCACTGACTGGAGATACACATGAGTGACTCCAGACATCCTCATCCTTTGTGAGAGATTGTAAACAGATCTCTTCTCACTTCCACCTTAAATCATGATCCTCCTTATTCATGGTTGGCTCTTCCTCTCCTCACACAGAACTCTGTCTGCTAATTTCAGTAAAAAAGAGGGCTACATGAAGCCTTTAGCTTTTTCTTCTTCTTGTCTGAGAACTCCAGTTCAACACTTCTTTTTCTTCTTTCATAACTTCCAGTCTAATGTTCCCTCTTCATCTCAGATAACTCCATGTCTATTCTTCCTTCTCCTTCCCTTATAACACCAGGTCCACCCTTCCTTTTCCTTCCCTGATAACTCAAGGTCTACTCTTCTTTTTCTTCTCTTATAACTCACAGGTCATTTGTCCCCCTTCTTCTCTGATACCTCAAGGTCTACTCATCCATCTCCTTCTCTGATAACTACATGTCTACTCAATAAATGATGGATGTCATTTTGGTATGGATGTATGATACCCATGCAATATTGGTGTATGAAACCAGTGTAGTATGTGTGTACGAAACCCGTGCAGTATGGAGGTATGCTACCCATGCAGTATGGAGGTATGATAGCCATGCGTTATGTGTGTATGATAACTGTGCAGTATGGGGGTATAATACCAGTGCAGTATAAGTGTATTATAACCGGGCAATATGGGTTGTAGGGATTTGCTGGTAGGCAGTGGCGGGGCAATAATGAGGCAACACACAGGCTTAGAGTCCAACCTCAGTGGTTTTAATGACACTTTAAACAGCAGGTTAGCAGAAAGTAAAGGAAAAAAAGGAAAAACACAAACATACTCCAGCTTGGAGAAAAACTGGTCGCAGACTCACCCTTGAATGGGACGGGCTTAACTAAGGCTGGTTTCACACTTGCGTAGGGCAGAGCTGCGGAGGGCTGCGTAGTTCCTCTATTAAGCCCCGCCCACTGCCGCACCTCTTCCATTCAGCTCCGTCTACGTCGGCATGCGTCCCACGTAAGTATCTTTAACATTGGGTACGCAGGCCATGTGAATGTATGCGGATGCCTCCGCACGCGTCGTTTTGACGCTGCGCCGACCGCAACAAAATGCAACATGTTGCGTTCGACGCAGTTCGGCGCAGCGTCAAAACGATGCAAGCAAAGGCATCCGCATACATTACATCCTTGTAGCTGTCGATGAAATGTCCTCAAGGGAGGTCCAAGGTTAGTGATCCGTCTTCTGGTGGCAGCGGTCGGTCCTTCCGCTGGTCCCCTAGTCCATAAGTTGGTGCAGTCAATGCAACTGTGGCGCCCCCAGGAGTATGGTTGCGACACTGGCTTTGCCTTCCTCCAGGGGAGGGTAATGCCAGGCTTGGAGGCAATGATGGGTCTCTCTTGCAGTCAATCCATACATGCAACACAGTTCCACTCCAGGCCACCAGGGGGAACTCTGAACCAGGATGGAGGGGAGGGGTGCCCTCTGAGGGCCAAGAGGAAGGAGTGGTCAGATAGTTTGCGGAGGGTGAAGTGTGCAGACGCATGGAACGAGGCTGGAGGTTGAGCTAGGAAGGAGAGCTCCCTCAGCTGAGAGCGCACGAACTGGAGCCTGGTCTCCACGATGGTACGGATACTAACGGTCCTGCCACAGATACCAGAGGAGTAGGAGGCTGTAAATGCCCTGCTCCCATCAGAGACTTGGGACACAACAGCAATTGAATAGAGAGCCAGGACTCAGGAGAGGACCACAAGGCGCTAGGAAGTAGACTGCACAGCCCTTCTGCTGAGAGAGAATCCTGATCTGCTTCCAGGCTAACCTGCTCCAACACCATCTGTAATCAGGACCCTGGACTGCATATACTAAGTAAAGGTACAGAAACTGCAACTGCTGTGTCTTGTCTGTTCCCTATGCTTCCAGCACTGCTACATCCCCGTGCTGGTTACATCTACACTGCCCTGGGACTACAGCTCCACCTGTGGGGAGCTTTTACATCTTTGCTGCACCCTACCATCGGTCCCAGTGGATCTCTATGCAGCGTTGGCCTAACACCATACTTGCCGAACACCACGGGTGGCGTCACGAACTATTCTACCATTAACTACATCCCCCATTGCTTGGGCGCCAAGGGCCACGGACCGGGTCACCGCTGCTGTGACACATCCCCCTGACACCGGCCCGGTGCCGAGTACCCCACAGCCCTGGGAGGGCGACCCACAACAATAGCTGCAGCAATCCAGGGGGGTAAACGAGGGTTGGGGTACGCTGTCTGGCAGTAAGGTCCGCAGGGTACTGTCCTGTAACCAGCCCTGGGCTCTCTGCACGTGCACTGAATTTACTGTCACTGAGCGCGTGGTGCCTCTTACACTAGCTGTCTCGCTGGTGGCACCGGGAGCTGTCTGCTGCAATCCGTCACAGTGCCAGCACTTCGGGTCCCTAATGCGCTGCCCACCTTACTGCTCGCTCACTGACAGCAGGAAACCCACTGCTCCTTCGCGCGCTTTTCTCCCAGCTTCCAGCCGAGTTCCCTGTCTAAACACGTCCCTACTGCCCGGATCATGGAGCCTTGACAGTTCCAGACCCGGCTCAGTACAGTTCTTCCTCCTTACAATACGGCATCATGAACAGGATTACGGAGCCCAGTATCCCCGGGTCCTGTGTGCCATAGACTGTGATTGTGAACTGTGTGAATTTGGCGCCGATCGCCGCCATTGCCGCGCTGCTTGGCGCGCGTGGAAAGAAAGAGGCGGGCCTTCGTGGGCGGAGCCTGCCGCAGAGCGCGAAGAAGCAAAGTGCCGCGCGGGAAGAGAGGACAGCGCGCGAGAGGAGGAGGAGCTGAGGCCTACAGCACGGAGCGTCGGGCCTGTGAAGCGGCCGTCGGTGAGCTCACACAACCCCCGGCCCTGGCTAACGTTAACTAGGGGGGAGAAGATGTCCGCGCCGCAAGCCAATGCAGCGGCGGACGCCGTTGCTAACCCCGCAGCACCGCAAGGAGGAGCGCCCGCTGCAGCGGTCCCCATAATGCCGCTATCCATGCCCTACATACCGGGAGCGGCCTGGCTACCATAGTAGTCAGGTGAGTCACACACCCTGAGTGAATTTAAAGAGAGACTGTGCAGTTTGTTCAAAGTCTACCCTCTGTCTGAAAGCCAGAAAGTAAATATCCTGATTGGACAGCTAACGGGTGCAGCGCTGAGAGAAGTGAAAACCTGCAGGACACTGATAAAGAGACTGTTGCAAAGGTCCTGGCCAAACTGAAAAGCACCTTTAACACCCGCACTGCAGCTGAAATCAAGATGAGGTTCTTTGGCTGTAAACAGAAGGCACAGGACAGTATCAGGGACTATGCTCTCAACCTGCAGGAGGCACTGCGAGCAGTTAAGCAAGTTGATCCTGACAGCGTAAAGGAAGAAGATAAACTGTTGAAGGAGCAGTTCATTGAAGGACTCCTGTCCAGTACCCACAGAGGACAGTTGCGTATCATAACCTTGTCAAACCCTGAGCTGGACTTTGCTGAATTTAAGGACAGGGCTATTTGGGTACTGCAGGAATCCAATGACAGCCGTCTAGCGCCCCCTAGGCGCCTAGCGATCACCTACCATCAGGAAGCCCCATCTTTCCCTTCCATCCCTGTGGAGGCTGATGCCCAAACTCTGGATAAAGATCCCACTGAGGAGCTGCGTCTTCAGGTCCAGGAGTTGACCAAAGGAATGGCTGCACTCACCAAAACCGTGCAGTCCCTGCAGGTGTCCTCCAAAGACAAGATCCAGCTTGCTTCCACTCCAGAGGATGTCCCGTGGCTCCAGAGGAGGAGAGCCCTGCCACTTCGAGGAAGGAACAGCGATCGCTATGACCAGGACGGACGTCCCATCTGTCGTCGCTGCTACAAGGCAGGTCATCTTGCAAGGTACTGTGCTTTAAACGAGCAACCCCTGGGGCAGAGGGCCAACCCCCAGGAGTAGGTTCAGCAGGCCCAAGGAACAGGAGAGCCAAGTATGTGGGAGGGAGACCGATCCTTCCTGTGGTGATTGTCGGCATCCCCATGAACGCTTTGTCGGACACTGGCTCCCAGATGACCACTATGCTGTACGTTCTGTACAAGAGGTACTGGGCTGATTCTGAACTCATCCATGGCCCAACTGATGAACTAACAGTAGTTGCTAGTAACGGTCATACCTTGCCGCAGATTGGATGCAAGGAAATTACTGTTAAGGTGGGGCGGGTAGAGCTAAAATCACAAGGTCTGATAGCTGTTGATATTGATCGAGGTGAATGTAATCCCATGATGACTCTTGGTACAAATGTAGTTGAAAATTGTCTGCTCGAGGTTATTGTCTTGTTGCAACAGGTGGCTGAGACTGCTGGTTCCGGTGAACAACGAGTCCTGCAGGAGATCCGAGCCCTGATGCAAAGACAACAGGTAGAACTCTCTGGCAGAGAGATTGGCAGCGTCAGAGTGAGTGATGCTTTTCCCATTGTAATACCCCCCAAGAGTGAAATGTTGATATGGTGTCGGGCAGCTATAGGCCTTAAAGGGAGGGATTACCAGGCATTGGTGGAACCAGTATACTCCAAAAGCAGGCCCACTGTCCTGACAGCCAGAGGGGTGGTTGATGTACAAAAGGGGAGAGTACCTGTACGCCTTTTGAATTGTGGGCAGGAGGAAGCCACAATACGTCGGTACTCCACAGTTGCCAAGCTGCTCACTGTTAATAACAACTCATTGCAGGCAGCAGAGCCCTTGGTCCCATCCAACCAGGTGGAGGACAACGGCTCTGGAAAGCAGCTAGAAGAGTGGTGCCAGCAACTGCAGGTGGGAACTGACTTAACACCTTCATACCAGAGAAATGGGGTCTACAGAGTGATACAGGAGTATGAGCGGGTATTCAGCAAACACCCACTAGATTTTGGGCAGGCAAAAAGGGTTCAACATCATATCCCCACTGGAGACCATCCACCCATCAAGGAGAGGTACAGACCTATACCCCCAACACAGTACCAATGTGCTAAGAGTATGCTGAAAGAGATGAAGGAAGCTGGGGTTATCAGGGACAGTTGTAGCCCATGGGCAGCTCCCATAGTTTTTGTAAAGAAAAAGGATGGTGCCATGAGAATGTGTGTTGATTACAGGAAAATTAACAGCATTACACATAAAGATGCCTACCCATTACCTAGGATTGAGGAATCCTTAGCTGTGCTTAAAACTGCTAATTGCTTTTCAACCTTGGATCTCACCAGTGGGTATTGGCAGGTTCCCGTGGCAGAGGCAGATAAGGAGAAAACAGCATTTACTACTCCAATGGGTCTCTGTGAGTTCAATTACATGCCATTCAGGCTCTGCACTGCTCCAGGAACTTTTCAACGGCTGATGGAGTGTTGCCTGGGACACATGAACTTTGAGACAGTCCTGTTGTACCTGGATGATGTCATTGTTTTCTCCAAGACCTATGAAGAACATCTGGAACACCTGGCTGAAGTATTTGAAGCTTTGTCCAATTTTGGCCTGAAGGTGAAGCCTTCCAAATGCCACCTCCTGAAGCCTAACGTACAGTACATTGGTCAAGTGGTCAGTGCAGAAGGTGTGGCACCAGATCCTGACAAGGTCACGGTCATCCGGGACTGGAAGAAGCCCAGCAACCTCCACGAGGTACGCCAATTCCTTGGACTGGTAGGCTACTACCGGAGATTCATCAAAGGCTTTACTGAAAGAGCTACCCCGATGCAAAACCTTCTGGTGGGGCAGTCCAAGAAAAGCAAGCAGAAGAATTCCACGTTTGAATGGACTGAAGAATTGGAGAAGTCCTTCACGAGATTGAAGATGGCCCTCACCGGTGACGAAGTTCTGGCTTACCCAGATTATGACAAACTCTTTGTGCTGTACACGGATGCCAGCAACGTGGGATGAGGAGCAGTACTGTCGCAGGTACAGAACGGAAAAGAGAGAGTGATCTCCTACGCCAGCAGGAAGCTGCGTCCCACTGAGAGGACCCCGGATAATTACAGTTCTTTCAAGCTGGAGTTCCTTGCCATACTCTGGGCGGTCACCGAAAGGTTCAAGCATTACCTAGCTTCTGCCAAGTTTACAATCTTCACGGACAACAATCCGTTGACCCACTTGGACACTGCAAAACTGGGTGCCCTGGAGCAGAGGTGGATGGCTCGGCTGTCTAACTACGAGTTTACTATCAAGTACCGAGCACGGCACAAGAATGCCAATGCGGATGCGCTATCCAGGATGCCTAATCTGCCGGATGCAGGAGAAGACCCAGAGGCTCTGGAAGAGATAGAGTTGCCTCGCTTCCACCGACCACTGGCGGCCCAGCGTGCTCAGGGGGTGAGAGACAGGCGGTCTGGCTTGAAGGAAGTCACCCTGAATCCATTGCCCCATCATGACTGGGCCGAAGCACAAGATAATGACCCGGCAGTCCGCCTGGTGAAGGAACTACTGCTACAAGCTGACTCACGCCCAGGTTCGAGTGCTCCTGAAGAAACCCAGCAGTTGTGGAAGGAGAAAGGTCGGCTGTTCATATATGAAGGGAAGCTATGTCGGAGGAGTATCAATGCCCGCACTCATGAGCTAGTCTGGCAGGTGGTGGTCCCAAAGAGAGATGCATCAATGGTCCTGGAAGCATACCACAATGGAGCTGGACACTTCGGATGGAAGAAGTTGGAAACGTTGCTCCGAGAGAGGTTCTACTGGACTGGCATGAGGAAAGCCACTGAGAGGTGGTGCTGGGAGTGTGGACAGTGTAGCCTGCGCAGAAAGGATAGAGACAGTCAGAGAGCTCCTCTGCAGCCCATCATCACCAAACAGCCACTTGAGTTGGTGGCCCTGGACCATGTGAAGCTGGTTCCTAGCCGGTCAGGTTACCTGTATGCCCTTACCATTGTGGACCACTATTCAAGATTCCTGGTGGTTGTGCCAGTCAAAGATCAAACTGCCAGAACAGCGGCCAGAGCGTTCCAACTGCACTTCTGTAGACCACATGGGTACCCTGAGAGAGTGCTTACTGATCAAGGTCCGGCTTTCGAGGCAGAAGTGTTTCATGAATTCTGTAACCTGTATGGTTGCAAGAAGATCCGGACAACACCGTATCACCCACAGACCAATGGCATGTGCGAGAAGATGAACCAGGTAGTGATTGACCTGAAGACATTGCCCTTGGAGGAGAGAAATCTGTGGCCCAAAAAGTTGCCAGATCTGGTAGACCTCTACAACTATATTCCCGTGAACTCTACCAACTGTACTCCAGCATACCTAATGAGAGCCAGACCTGGTAAGCTGCCTATTGACTTGGACATGGGAGTCCTGACACCTGAAGTGGCCAGATGCTGATTGGGACACGGAGAGGCAGCAACAGTACAGAAGAGTTCAAGAATGTGTGCAGAAGAGTTTGACCCAGGCAAGACAAAAGCAGGAGAAGCTTTACAATCAAAATCCACCTGCCGTTCCTTTGTCACCAGGGGAGCAAGTCTTGAAAAGAAAGAGAAGATTGCACAAATTGGATGATCAATGGGAAGCTGAACCTTATACCATTCTGCCCTCAAATTTCGATAATACTAAGGTGTGCCTTATGAGTAAAGATGGAGGAGAGACCTCAGCAGCGGTATCAAGAGATCATTTGAAGTTGTGTCCTGACTAGTTGAAAGAAAGAAGAACCAGATAAGCTCCAGCCCATCGTGGAAGAAGAGAAGGTCAGCACAGTGCTTGGAGAGTTCCCTGCGAATTGGACTAGAGTGTACGATGCTATAGTGGTGCCAGTGTTGCTGTTTCCCCAATTGGTAGCACAGGAAGACATGACTCAAGAGAATCAGGAAAATCAGGTAGCAGATGCCACACCAGCAGTGGAGCCAGAGAACCCTTGCCCTGCCAGTGGTGAACCTGTCGTACCTTTGGTGAGTCCAACAAGTCACAGTCAGTCTAGTATCCCTGTGTTACATAGAACCCCAGTAGTGTATCCAGTACATTACCCACTGCACCAGTCTTACGCAGGTCTACCTGCACCACACAAGGCATACTACCAGTTAGATACCGTATATAAAGTAATGTAATTGTTGAAATTGTGAGTGTAAATATTTACCTGTTTTTTCAAGTTTTGTGCCTACAGGTAACCTATAAGAGTTCCTTGGAGTTTTCTTGTTTTCTTTATGGACACTGAACCACAGGACTTGTGTGTGGTCACAAACTTTCATCATTTGCCCAGGAATGGACCATGGACATTGATGCTGGACTTATCATCATAGGACCATTTTTGAGCTCTTGGTTTTTGTACATTTTTTCCCTTTTTCAAATCTTGTACAAATTATTATTGTTAAATTGTTTATATGTTATTCATGTTTTCTTTTGTTCAGCCCAGGAGTGCTGACTTGCACTAGGGGGGAATGTGGCGCCCCCAGGAGTATGGTCGCCACAGTGGCTTTGCCTTCAGGGGAGGGTAATGCCAGGCTTGGACGCAATGATGGGTCTCTCTCACAGTCAATCCATACATGCAACACAGTTCCACTCCAGGCCACCAGTGGGAACTCTGAGCCAGGATGGAGGAGAGGGGTGCTCTCTGAGGGCCAAGAGGAAGGAGTGGTCAGATAGTCTGCGGAGGGTGAAGTGTGCAGACGCATGGAACGAGGCTGGAGGTTGAGCTAGGAAGGAGAGCTCCCTCAGCTGAGAGCGCACGAACTGGAGCCTGGTCTCCACGGTGGTAGGGATACTAACGGTCCTGCCACAGATACCAGAGGAGTAGGAGGCTGTAAATGCCCTGCTCCCATCAGAGACTTGGGACACAACAGCAATTGAATAGAGAGCCAGGGCTCAGGAGAGGAGTCCCCGAGAGAGGCTACAGCTGTCTGTCATACAAGTATAGTTCTAGGAACATCTGAAGAGAGGCATTCCAGAGTAACTAAGTACTGGGGTGCTTCACACCACAAGGCGCTAGGAAGGAGACTGCACAGCCCTTCTGCTGAGAGAGAATCCTGATCTGCTTCCAGGCTAACCTGCTCCAACACCATCTGTAATCAGGACCCTGGACTGCATATACTAAGTAAAGGTACAGAAACCGCAACTGCTGTGTCTTGTCTGTTCCCTACGCTTCCAGCACTGCTACATCCCTGTGCTGGTTACATCTACACTGCCCTGGGACTACAGCTCCACCTGTGGGGAGCTTTTACATCTTTTCTGCACCCTACCATCAGTCCCAGTGGATCTGTATGCAGCGTTGGCCTAACACCATACTTGCCGAACACCACGGGTGGCGTCACAAACTATTCTACCATTAACTACATCCCCCATTGCTTGGGCGCCCAGGGCCACGGACCGAGTCACCGCTGCTGTGACACATCCCCCTGACACCGGCCCGGTGCCGAGTACCCCACAGCCCTGGGAGGGCGACCCACAACAATAGCTGCAGCAATCCAGGGGGGTAAACGAGGGTTGGGGTACGCTGTCTGGCAGTAAGGTCCGCAGGGTACTGTCCTGTAACCGGCCCTGGGCTCTCTGCACGTGCACTGAATTTACTGTCACTGAGCGCGTGGTGCCTCTTACACTAGCTGTCTCGCTGGTGGCACCGGGAGCTGTTTGCTGCAATCCGTCACAGTGCCAGCACTTCGGGTCCCTAATGTGCTGCCCACCTTACTGCTCGCTCACTGACAGCAGGAAACCCACTGCTCCTTCGCGCGCTTTTCTCCCAGCTTCCAGCCGAGTTCCCTGTCTAAACACGTCCCTACTGCCCGGATCATGGAGCCTTGACAGTTCCAGACCCGGCTCAGTACAGTTCTTCCTCCTTACAATACGACTGTGGTATGGGTATATGATACTCGTGCAGTATGGGTTTATGATACGACTGTAGTATGGGTGTATGATAACCATGTGGTATGTGTGTATGATACCCGTGTGGTATGGCTGTATGATACCCTTATGGAATGGGTGTATGATACCCGTGTGGTATGGATGTATGATACCCTGTGGTATGTGTGTATGATACCCGTATGGTTTGGATTTATGATACCCGTGTGATATGTGTATATGATTTCCTTATGGAAAGGGTGTATGATACCCATGTGGTATGGGTTGTAGGGATTCGACTCGCTCAGGAGCCACGGGAGTCAATCAGGAGGCACGTTCCTTTAAAAGTTCATAGGGTTTATTGCTTCATAACCCATAAAGCAGTCCATAACACAAGGAATAGCCTTTAGCTCAGGCAAAAGCAAGCATAAGTGTCCATGATTTCAGGCTCAGTCATGGAGCCTCAGCAAACACAGGAGGCTTATCCGTCCTCACATACAGCCAATATCCACAGGCCTCACCGGGTCAGCAGCCTCAGCACATGGTCTTTAGGAAAGTAGCACACGTTTCTCCATCTAGGCTTGCCGGGACCTTCCACATGGCCCAGTCAGATCCATGCGCTCTCTCATGTGACCTACCCTGGCCACCTTATATGGTCCGTAGCCACGCCCACCGGGTTGTGGTGCCCCTGAGGGTCCAGTCGCCACAGAGGTACTGCACCTCAGCCAGAGGTGTGGTATCCCACACTCAGGAAAGGAGGGAACACCACACAGGACTCCTATCACTTGCACCCAATGCACACCAGACTTGCCAGGAAAGGGTGTTGGGAGGCAGGTGGGAATGGTAGGTGGAGTGGGAGGAGCTTAGCAGTGGAGTGATAGCTAGGCATCCAATCAGATTGAGGAAGGTGACAGTCAGTGAGAGAAACATCCGGAGGGAAGCTCCTGAGAGAAAAGAAGGGGTCTTTGGGGCACGGATCGTGCGTTAAGCCAACCGTGGGACCCGCATCCTGACAGGGAGGACCAGGTCGCAGTGAGGAAGCCGGTCCCTCAAAATAGTGGAGTATTACAAGGCTCAGCTAGAAGGCCGGAGGCTGAGGTGACTTTAAGTACCTCGGCCACAACCGTACACATTCCTAGCAAAGGTGGCTGTAGAGGATCCCGGGGCCTGACCCCTGTCGCCCGGTGAGATCTGTGGCTGCCGGCTTGGGGACACTGTGTGCGAAGGCGCAGGGCAAGAAAGAGAGGAGTGAACAGCGCAGAGAGACGGCCTAGAAAGGTTAACACAAGGAGGAGTCTTGAAAAGGTGAACCCAATCTACCTGGGAGTTGGCTGGACCCCTCACCCGGAGGACACAGTACCAAGCGGGTCATCAAGTAACAAGACACTTGTGAGTAAAAATCCAGAATCTGCACCCAACTGTGTCCTTTGTCTTCTTACATCTCTCCTGCCATACACCGCACTCAACATCACCATCACCGGCTCAACTGCCCTTGGACGCAACTCTACCTGTGGAGAGCTTTACCATCCCTAACACCGTCCCAGAGGATCTCCAGAACAGCGTCCGCCTAACACCCGCATTGCCGAATACCACAGATGGCGTCATGAATCCCCTTTTCCTAATTCATTTTCCTACCATCTTTCCCCTACATCTGAACTTCCACCATTTACATTGGACCCCAAGGGCCACGGACCGGGTCACCATCACCACCGTGACACACTTCCCCTTTGAAAGAGCCCGGTACCGAGTAACCCCCAGCTCCGCTGGGCGTTCCAGGGTCACATGGCTATGACCTTATCACAGGTCCTACAAGCATTCATACACTCTATTAAGGCGTTCTAGACACCGCCCCTAGGTGGGTTTGTAGGTAGCTGGTCTCACCAGCTACCTGGAAAGCTCTCGCTGACACAGTGTAACAACAGCTCAGCAGTGCCTCTGCTGATCAACACACATATTCAAGCTTCCATCCCAAGGCCACCTACCTTGGGATACATAAGGGTCATTCAGCATCCTATACACATTACCACAATGGATATGCCTGTAGGCCCATCCTGGGACACCCACACAGCGCCCCCTAGCGGACATAATGGTCACTACACCACAGGGTGTATCATACCCGTGTGGTATGGGTGTATGATACAACTGTGGTATGGGTGTATGATACTCGTGCATTATGGGTGTATGATACTCATGTGGTATGTGTGTATGATACCCATGTGGTATGCCTGTATGACACCCTTATGGAATTGGTGTATGATACCCGTGTAGTATGGGTGTATGATACCCGTGTTGTATGCCTGTATGATACCCTTATGGAATGGGTATATGATACCCGTGTGGTATGGGTGTATGATCTGAGTCTAAGAACACTGGTGTGTTCGTAACGCATTCAGAGCTATTCAGGTGTCTCTTGTATTGAACTTTATTTGACTTTGAGCATCAAAATTTTTTTTAACAAGTATGAAAAAGTTGCTGTATTTTTAATCTTAGCGCTAGATTCTTCCTTCCTTCTTTCCTTTTGCTATATGAACAAGGTGTCTGGGTAGAGACACGAATCCGTTGCTCAGAACTCATTATTGAGGTGAGCTGAAAATATTTCTCTTTTTTCATGCCTGTATGATACCCTTATAGAATGGGTGTATGATACCCATGTGGTATGGGTGTATGATACCCATGTGGTATGCCTGTATGATACCCTTATGGAATGGGTGTATGATGCGACTGTGATATGGGTATATGATACCCGTGTGGTATGTGTGTATGATACCCTTATGGAATGGGTGTATGATGCGACTGTGATATGGGTATATGATACCCGTGTGGTATGTGTGTATGATACCCTTATGGAATGGGTGTATGATGCGACTGTGATATGGGTATATGATACCCGTGTGGTATGTGTGTATGATACCCTTATGGAATGGGTGTATGATGCGACTGTGATATGGGTATATGATACCCGTGTGGTATGTGTGTATGATACCTTTATGGAATGGGTGTATGATGCGACTGTGATATGGGTTTATGATACCCGTGTGGTATGTGTGTATGATACCCGTGTAGTATGGGTGTATGATACCCATGTGGTATGTGTGTATGATACCTGTGTGGTATGCCTGTATGATAATAATAAATAATAAAAATAATTTTATTTCTATAGCGCCGACATATTCCGCAGCACTTTACATTTCAGAGGGGACTTCTACAGACAATAGACATTACAGCATAACAATAATCACATAGATCAAAAGAGAAACCAAGAGGAATGAGGGCCCTAATGTAATCGCTGTATGATACCCATGTGGTGTGGGTGTATGATATCCGTGTGGTATGGGTGTATATGATACCCTATGTGGAATGGGTATAGTCTGCATGATACCCGTGTGGTGTGGGTGTATGATATCCGTGTGGTATGGGTGTATATGATACCCTATGTGGAATGGGTATACTGTATGATACCCGTGTGGTGTGGGTGTATGATATCCGTGTGGTATGGGTGTATATGATACCCTATGTGGAATGGGTATACTGTATGATACCCGTGTGGTGTGGGTGTATGATATCCGTGTGGTATGGGTGTATATGATACCCTATGTGGAATGGGTATAGTCTGCATGATACCCGTGTGGTGTGGGTGTATAATACCAGTGTGAAATGGGTATACTGTATGATACCCGTGTGGTGTGGGTGTATGATATCCGTGTGGTATGGGTGTATATGATACCCTATGTGGAATGGGTATACTGTATGATACCCGTGTGGTGTGGGTGTATGATATCCGTGTGGTATGGGTGTATATGATACCCTATGTGGAATGGGTATAGTCTGCATGATACCCGTGTGGTGTGGGTGTATGATACCCTATGTGGAATGGGTATACTGTATGATACCCGTGTGGTGTGGGTGTATGATATCCGTGTGGTATGGGTGTATATGATACCCTATGTGGAATGGGTATACTGTATGATACCCGTGTGGTGTGGGTGTATGATATCCGTGTGGTATGGGTGTATATGATACCCTATGTGGAATGGGTATAGTCTGCATGATACCCGTGTGGTGTGGGTGTATGATACCAGTGTGGAATGGGTATACTGTATGATACCCGTGTGGTATGGGTGTATATGATACCCTATGTGGAATGGGTATACTGTATGATACCCGTGTGGTGTGGGTGTATGATATCCGTGTGGTATGGGTGTATATGATACCCTATGTGGAATGGGTATAGTCTGCATGATACCCGTGTGGTGTGGGTGTATGATACCAGTGTGGAATGGGTATACTGTATGATACCCGTGTGGTATGGGTGTATATGATACCCTATGTGGAATGGGTATACTGTATGATACCCGTGTGGTGTGGGTGTATGATATCCGTGTGGTATGGGTGTATATGATACCCTATGTGGAATGGGTATAGTCTGCATGATACCCGTGTGGTGTGGGTGTATGATACCAGTGTGGAATGGGTATACTGTATGATACCCGTGTGGTATGGGTGTATATGATACCTGTGCAGGGTGTTTGCATAATGTCAATCCAGCGATGTGGCCTTTACAGCTACTGCAATGCTGGCAAACTAGGAAGAAAAGCTACGTGTGCTTGGTAGCCTGGTGGAGTCACTGAGCCCTTGAACGATGCCTGATTTTGTCTTTGCTTCTTACCGACACTGATGCAATCAGAAAGGAACAGATCACTCTTTTGGGGGGCAGCTCAAAGCAGGGTCCACGCCCCCATAGCCATTGAAGCTGTGACTTGTCTGTGCTTTTCACGGCCTGGAGACAATCATTGCTTCTTCACTTTCTCATCTCAAGGGTTTTGTTTTTTGACACCACGGGCACATTTATGTTTTTTATGACTATGTTCTTCTCGGAAAGAGGATGTTGAATTCTCCCAGAGACAGAAGTGAGATTATTTTCATGGCTGGTGTCTCCACATAAGGGGGTTCTGCTTTCACTAACTACTGGCATTTTGCGCCGGCTCCGGGGAGACCCAGGTGCTTCCTACTGGCGGCAAATTACTTCTACCATAATCCTCTTGTCTTTAATAGGTATGAAGCCGAGCGCACAGCTGACTGTCTCCACCGCACAACCACAGGAAACAGCCTGGCAGCGGAGGACAGACCCCACTGTGCTATAGACCAGGTTGGACCGTCACAATATTACATAGCAGCATATCAGTAACGGAGCACCATTACAGAAACAGTCAGCAAGCTTGTCTCCCTCCTTTTAGTGGGATCGTTAGTTTTCTCACATCAGTTCCTGGCATAAAGAAGAAACTTTCCAGAATAACCTTGTGCAGATGACTGATTTCAGCTCTGAAGCATAAATACTGTAATTGTAAATGCAGTTAAGGAGTATAATACAGGACGTAACTCAGAATCAGTACAGGATAAGTAATGTAATGTATGTACATAGTGACTGCACCAGCAGAATAGTGAGTGCAGCTCTGGGGTATAATACAGGATGTAACTCAGGATCAGTACAGGATAAGTAATGTAATGTATGTACACAGTGACTGCACCAGCAGAATAGTGAGAGCATCTCTGGGGTATAATACAGGATGTAACTCAGGATCAGTACAGGATAAGTAATGTAATGTATGTACACAGTGACTGCACCAGCAGAATAGTGAGAGCATCTCTGGGGTATAATACAGGATGTAACTCAGGATCAGTACAGGATAAGTAATGTAATGTATGTACACAGTGACTGCACCAGCAGAATAGTGAGAGCATCTCTGGGGTATAATACAGGATGTAACTCAGGATCAGTACAGGATAAGTAATGTAATGTATGTACATAGTGACTGCACCAGCAGAATAGTGAGTGCAGCTCTGGGGTATAATACAGGATGTAACTCAGGATCAGTACAGGATAAGTAATGTAATGTATGTACACAGTGACTGCACCAGCAGAATAGTGAGAGCATCTCTGGGGTATAATACAGGATGTAACTCAGGATCAGTACAGGATAAGTAATGTAATGTATGTACATAGTGACTGCACCAGCAGAATAGTGAGTGCAGCTCTGGGGTATAATACAGGATGTAACTCAGGATCAGTACCGGATAAGTAATGTAATGTATGTATACAGTGACTGCACCAGCAGAATAGTGAGTGCAGCTCTGGGGTATAATACAGGATGTAACTCAGGATCAGTACAGGATAAGTAATGTATGTACACAGTGACTCCACCAGCAGAATAGTGAGTGCAGCTCTGGAGTATAATACAGGACGTAACTCAGAATCAGTACAGGATAAGTAATGTAATGTATGTACATAGTGACTGCACCAGCAGAATAGTGAGTGCAGCTCTGGGGTATAATACAGGACGTAACTCAGAATCAGTACAGGATAAGTAATGTAATGTATGTACATAGTGACTGCATCAGCAGAATAGTGAGTGCAGCTCTGGGGTATAATACAGGATGTAACTCAGGATCAGTACAGGATAAGTAATGTATGTACACAGTGACTCCACCAGCAGAATAGTGAGTGCAGCTCTGGAGTATAATACAGGACGTAACTCAGAATCAGTACAGGATAAGTAATGTAATGTATGTACACAGTGACTGCATCAGCAGAATAGTGAGAGCATCTCTGGGGTATAATACAGGATGTAACTCAGGATCAGTACAGGATCAGTAATGTAATGTATGTACACAGTGACACCACCAGCAGAATAGTGAGTGCAGCTCTGGGGTATAATACAGGATGTAACTCAGGATCAGTACAGGATCAGTAATGTAATGTATGTACACAGTGACTGCACCAGCAGAATAGTGAGTGCAGCTCTGGGGTATAATACAGGATGTAACTCAGGATCAGTACAGGATAAGTAATGTAATGTATGTACACAGTGACTGCACCAGCAGAATAGTGAGTGCAGCTCTTGGGTATAATACAGGATGTATCTCAGGATCAGTACAGGATCAGTAATGTAATGTATGTACACAGTGACTGCACCAGCAGAATAGTGACTGCAGCTCTGGGGTATAATACAGGATGTAACTCAGGATCAGTACAGGATAAGTAATGTAATGTATGTACACAATGACTGCACCAGCAGAATAGTGAGTGCAGTTCTGGGGTATAACACAGGGTGTAACTCAGGATCAGTACAGGATAAGTAATGTAATGTATGTACACAGTGACTGCACCAGCAGAATAGTGAGTGCAGCTCTGGGGTATAATACAGGGTGTAACTCAGGATCAGTACAGGATAAGTAATGTAATGTATGTACACAGTGACTGCACCAGCAGAATAGTGACTGCAGCTCTGGAGTATAATACAGGATGTAACTCAGGATCAGTACAGGATAAGTAATGTAATGTATGTTCACAGTGACTGCACCAGCAGAATAGTGAGTGCAGCTCTGGGGTATAATACAGGATGTAACTCAGGATCAGTACAGGATAAGTAATGTAACGTATGTACACAGTGACTGCACCAGCAGAATAGTGAGTGCAGCTCTGGGGTATAATACAGGATGTAACTCAGGATCAGTACAGGATAAGTAATGTAATGTATGTTCACAGTGACTCCACCAGCAGAATAGTGAGTGCAGCTCTGGAGTATAATACAGGATGTAACTCAGGATCAGTACAGGATAAGTAGTGTAATGTATGTTCATAGTGACTCCACCAGCAGAATAGTGAGTGCAGCTCTGGAGTATAATATAGGATGTAACTCAGGATCAGTACAGGATAAGTAATGTAATGTATGTACACGGTGACTCCACCAGCAGAATAGTGAGTGCAGCTCTGGAGTATAATATAGGATGTAACTCAGGATCAGTACAGGATAAGTAGTGTAATGTATGTTCACAGTGACTGCACCAGCAGAATAGTGAGTGCCGCATTTCACTCTCCTCTTGGGGTGGTTTAGGGATCCTTGCCCGCAGGGACGCAAACAGTCCCACGATTTTTCAAGATAGCGCAACGTACGCAACACTTTTCCTTTTATGACAGTTCAGTTAAAACAGTTTAGCGACAAGTTTCCTGTGCCGCTGTAAATGCGGCTGAGTCATGCCCGATTTTGGGCCATAGACAACTCTGCAGCCACAAGAGGTAATGGCTGTCATGACACTGAAGCAGTGGCTTGTGGGGCAGATAAAGGCTGAGCTCGGTCCGAGCCTTAGAGGGTCAGATGTTGTGAATACTCTCTCTGGCTTCCCTCTGGTGATTACTGAAGGTAGTGGAGATGGTCAGATTGACAGAGGGGTTGCGAGTTCTCTTTCTGGACTCCCTCTGGTGGTTACTGGAGGTAGTGGAGCTGATCTGATTGACAGAGGCTTGCCACCTGATAATGAGTAAGACGATTGGAGATCTGTGGTTTCTGATTGGGATTTAAGACAGCTGACTCCCTCTATCCCTGCTGATTTTCTTCCTGTGCCTCCTGAGGTCTGATGTCTCCTGCTCTTTCCCTGCATGTCAGCTAAGTGGATCATTTGTTATTCTGTTTGCATTTGATCTGGTTTTGTTTATCTCTGCTTTGTGCGGGTCAGCCAGCTCCGGCTGGGGCTGTGCTTAATCACCGTCCATATGTTACTGCATGTGCTAGTTTGTTTTGTCCCCTGTTGTATTGGTCTCTTTTTGCTTTGCTTTCAGAATATACCAGAGTGCTTATATTGTGGGGGGCGAAGTCGTGCAACTTCAGTGTTTTTGTGCATCATACGTGTTGGACTTTTTGCATGTTTTTTTGCGTGAATGCAGACAGTGTCTTTCCTTTCCAGTCCTGTGTAGTCAGTGTGGGCCCCATCGTTTGCTCAGTCTACTTTTCTGCCTGCATTTGTGTTTTCATCTTGTCTCACTGACAATATATGTTTGGGGGTTATCTATTCCATTGGGGTCTGCTCCGGGGCAGTTTAGATTTCCCCTTTCTTGCTTTAGGCTTAGTTAGCTCTCTGGCTGTGCCGAGGCGTCTAGGATCATCATAGGCACGCTCCACGGCTACTGCTAGTTCTGTGGACAGGATCAGGGGTCTGCATCCACTTAGTTACCAACCCCACTGGTTTTCTGTTGCTTAGCCTGGGCCTGCTATCCTCCTCGGTGCCCATTCATAACAGAATCACCAGCCTAACTGTAGACTCTAGGGTACTCTAAAGATGGAAATAATTTAAAAAAAAAAAAAGTGTCAGAATTTTTTTATATATTTTTTCCTCTTTTGTCTAACTGGAGACTAAGCAATTGTCTGATCATGTTGAGCAGCTCGCTGCTGAAGTGCGGGGAATTTCTGCCTATCTCGCTCAATCATCTGCTGTTGAACCAAAAATCCTACTCCTGATGTGATTTCTGGGGATCGGTCTAAATTTTTGAATATTAAGAATAATTGTAAACTATTTTTTGCTTTGAAACCTAACTCATCGGGGAGCTCTGTGCAGCAGGTTAAAATCGTCATCTCCCTGCTGCGCGGCGATCCCCAGGATTGGGCCTTTCCTTTGACACCCGGAGATCCTATTCTAGCTAATGTGGACATGTTTTTTCAAGCCTTGGGGTTGTTGTATGATGAACCTAATGCTATTGATCAAGCTGAGAAAACTTTATTGGCATAGAACCAGGGTCAGGATTCTGCAGAGTTATATTGTCAAAAATTCCAAAAGTGGGCAGTCCTTACTAAATGGAATGACGATGCCCTAGCAGCTCTCTTTCGGAAGGGTTTGGCAGAAACCCTAAAAGATGTTATGGTGGGATTTCCTGTTCCCTCTGGTCTTGACGACTCTATGTCATTGGCCATTCAAATTGATCGGCGTTTACGGGAACATAAAACTACACGAGAGGCGTTGCTGCCTTTTGAACGAACTTCTGGACCCATGCAATGTGATAGGGTTTTGTCTAGGGCGCAACGTCAGGAGTTTAGAAGGCGTAATAAGTTGTGTATTTTCTGCGGGGGGCGCCTCTCATACTATTGCTGTCTGCCCTAAACGAGAAAAGTGTTTTGCTCACACATTTACAGCCTAAGTTCCTTTTGGCGATTACCCTGATCTGCTCTTTGTCTACATTTTCCTCTAAGGCTTTTATTGATTCAGGAGCAGCTTTGAATCTGATGGATTTGGACTTTGCTAAACGTTGTGGTTTTCCCATGATACCCCTCCGGACTCCTATCCCTTTGAGGGGTATTGATGTTACTCCTTTGGCGGAGAATAAACCCCAGTTTTGGACCAAGGTGATAATGCGGGTCGCCCCGGACCACCAAGAGAATTGTAAATTTTTGGTGTTGCATAATTTGCATGATACTATTGTTCTGGGTTTCCCTTGGTTGCAAACTCATTATCCTGTTAAAGATTGGAAATCTGTGTCTGTGGTGAGTTGGGGTTGTCAATGTGTTCTTAGTGACACTCCTGTTTTCTCCACCTCTCCCCAGTCTCATGATATTCCTGACTATTTGGCTGATTTTTCTGATGTATTCAGTGAGAGTAAGTCTGCGTCTTTGCCTCCTCATAGGAGTTATGATTGTGCAATTGAGTTAATGCCCGGGTGTAAATTTCCCAAGGGTCGTCTTTTCAACTTATCGGTACCCGAACATGATGCTATGCGATCTTATATCAAGGAGTCGTTGGAGAAGGGTCATATTTAGAGTTGAGCGAAACGGGTCGAAAAAATTCAAAAGTCGCCGACTTTCGCCAAAGTCGGGTTTCATGAAACGAAACTCGACCTTAGCCTGAGGTCGGCCACGAGGTCGGCGACTTTAGCACCAAAGTCACGTTTCAAAAGATGCTTTAGCACCCTTTTTCAGCCAACCAGGAAGAACGGACACTGTGGGCAACGTGATGACATAGGCAGCGGTCACCACCATCTTGGAGAAGGGCATGCAAGTGATTGGCTTGCTTTGTGTGGCGTCACAGGGGGTATAAAAGAGCCCTTCTTTGACAGGTTGTAGAGGAGAAAGTGCAGGTTGGAGAGAAGAGCAAGTTACTGGCGAAGATGGATGTTGTGATTTGAAATATTTTGAAGAATTTGGCGGATTTTACAGCGGAGGCGAATCGTTTGAAGGTGATTGTTCTGGAGAAGGAGAGAGCGAGACAGCAGCGCATCAGGCATCGTAGACGACGTTTGTGGATCCACCCCATCACAGCCAAGAGAATGACGCGTGGGGTCTATTCTACACTCTGCATGGACCTTAGACGAAACCCGGATAAATTTTTTGGATATGTTCGGATGAAAATGGAGAATTTTGATTACTTGGTGGAGCACATTGCACACCTCATAAGAAAAGCGGACACCTATTGCCGCTTCTCTGTTTCACCCGCAGAGCGTCTGATGGTGACTTTAAGGTAAGCCACATTTATTGGATGTGCTCGCATCAGAGCACACTTTCACTGCAATCTTGTTGGTGGTAGTTTGTATCTCCAAGTGTTATAGCTGAGTTTTGGTATGTAATGCTGTGATTTAAAACTAATTGATTGTTTTTTAATTCCCCACAGATTTCTTGCAACTGGAGAATCCCTTTCGTCACTGTATTTCCAGTACAGACTCGGGATTTCCACCATATCTGGAATAGTGAAGTACACATGCCGTGCACTGTGGGACTCCTTAGCTGAAGAGTTTTTACCAGAGCCCACAACAGAGAGGTGGATTGAAATTTCAGAAAAGTTTCTACAGATATGTCAGTTTCCGAACTGCTTGGGCGCTGTGGACGGGAAACATATCCGCTTTGTAAAGCCAGCCGGATCGGGATCGGAATATTTCAATTACAAGAAATATTTTTCAATTGTCCTCATGGCCATCGCTGACGCGGAATACAAATTTATTGCTGTTGATATTGGGGCCTATGGCCGCTCCAATGACTCTCAAGTTTTCAAACTGTCTGCCATGGGGCGTAAACTGTAGGGAAACACCTTCCAGTTCCCACCCCCTAGACCGCTGCCGCAAACATCTGGTCCACCTATGCCATTTGTCTGTGTAGGGGATGAAGCCTTCCAGCTGTCAGAACACCTTTTGAAACCGTACTCTAGCAGAGGATTGACAAGAACAAAACGCATTTTTAATTACCGCCTCACAAGAGCAAGAAGAATGGTTGAATGTACCTTTGGTATTCTGACAGCCAAATGGCGGGTCCTATTGACTGCGATCAACCTCAAGACAGAAACTGTGGACGAGGTGATCAAAGCTTGCGTGGTACTCCACAATTTTGTTAGCTGCAAGGAACCCATTTCCATTGAGGACACCTCTGAAGAAACCACCTTGCAAGATTACCATGACATTACCACTAGAAGTTCTGTGACGGTTTCAGAAATGAGGGACAATTTTGCACTATACTTTATGTCACCTCAAGGCAGAGTACACTGGCAGGATGACAGAGTGTGAAAGATTTGTGCCCTTAACCAAACTTGTGTACCTTCTGTACCAACAGTATATACCTTTGCCAACCAAAGTTGGCTATCTTGTCATGGTCTTACTATTTTTACCTTTAGGCCACAGGTGTGTACCTGGTTGTGTTTTATGCAAAGTATTTCACCTTGTAACAAAAGTTGTGTACATTGTTAGGAAATCACCAACAATAAACACAACTTTTTAGGTGAAATACTTTGCTTCAAACACAACCAGGAACACAACTGTGGCAAAAAGGTAAAATGTACCCACAGTCATATACCTGGTTTTGAATACCTTTTTACCTTTGAAATACCCTGTATTTAACCTTTTTTTTAAACATAGTTCGCCGCAGAAAGAAATGACAGACAACCATTGTAAAACGATAATTTAACTTTTATTTAAAATATTTTTTTTTTTTGTAAAATGTTTTTAAAGTTTAAAAAACTTTTTTAATAAATGTTTGAAACCAACCAAATGGGCATTTTTATTACAACAAAAAACATTATAACTCGGTGTAGTGTGGGGTGGAAATACTGCTGGAGGGGCTGCGGGACACTTCGACACTGGGAGTGTGGAGAGAGGACTGGGATCGTGGTGGGGAAGGAACAGTTAGAGGTGAAGGTGTGGAAAAAGCTACAGAATGGGTGGACATGTGGGAGGCAGAAGAGGTGGTGGGCGGTGGAATGGAGGGTTGGGCAGGGACTGTAGGAGCAGATGATGTTGATGGCAAGTTGTATGGGGAAGGAGTTTGGTACAGGGAAGGAGTTTGGTACAGGGCAGGTTGCTGGAAGTGGGGAGATGTCTGGTACTGGGGAGGTTGCTGGTACTGGGGAGGTTGCTGGTACTGGGGAGGTGGCTGGTGCTGGGGAGGTGGATGGTATGTAATAGAAGGGGGAGGATGGAAAGTGGCTGGAGGGGGTGCAGGTGGAGGAACTACTGTGGTGGGAGGAGGAGGTTGGGAGGTAACGTGCTGGAGAGCACCGTGGCATGAATGCATTACATGCATCTGCTGGATAGGAGAGAGCGTTTCTATGCGCTCCACAACAGACCTGAAAAAGGTGTGGTTTGGCGAAGATCTTGCTTCTGAATGCATGGTTTGCAGAAGTGTCTTCACCTCCAGAATGCTGGAGTTGATCTGCTGAAAGCCTGCGGAGATTTGCTCTGACAAGACTTTTAGACAGTTCTGGAAAGATGCATTCAGATGCAAGAACTCTGGCGCATAAGTCTTTTCCTGACCCCTCTGCCGCTGCCGCCCAGTACCCGCAGGTGTACTAGAGGTGGCAGGGGCAGAAGGGTGGGGTAAAGGGAAATCGATCTCCTCACCAGCAGCTTCATGTAATGTAGGCGGCCACGATGCTCCTGTGCTGGTGGATGGGACAGATGAGTCGAATGTGTGGGAAGGCTGGGAAGTTGCAGATGTACCGGGGCGGTCGAAGTGTCCCTCGGTGCCGGTCTCCTCAGGGATCGCCTCAGAAGGGTCCAATTGTGCAGGCTCCCGAGTGCTGCTCACCGTGCTGTGGAATAAAGAGAAAAACAAACAATTAAAATAGTGACATGGTATGGCCCTGGCTGAAAAAAAAAAGTTACATCTAAACATTTTTTTTCACATGTGGTGTGTAATATTTACCTTCGGGTGACCATTGTTTCCCGGAGGAACGACAGGGCTTGTGCGTACTTGTACTTGCTCCTGCGTCCTCCAGATCCACTCGGGGCCCACATCTCTTTATTGAACTCCTTCTTGAAACGATCCCTCACAGACCGCCACCGCTTCACAATTCTGTCCCCTGAAACGAGAAAGGAGTGGTTCGTATACAACATCAGTGTTTCCCAAACTCCAGTCCTCATGGTCCCCAGGGGTCATGTTTTCAGGATTTCCATAGTAAATGGAAATGCTGAACACATGATCCGTGGGGACCACGAGGACTGGAGTTCGGGAAACACTGGTTTACATCAAGCAACCGGTACTGTATATACTTACGCTCTTTAATCTGGGCCCGAGCATCGAGGTCCTCCCAGCGGTCCACAAGGAGCGAACAGATTTCCTCCCAGAGTCGTCGGGTAACGATCAGGTCAGCATGGCAGCGGTCAGCCATATTCCATAGCGGCTCCCTTTCTCTGACGAGATCGATGACGTGGTCCACATCAATACCTCCATCCTCACCATCAGAGTCGGGAGCACGCTGTGAAGGCTGTTAAAGAAAAAGACAAAAATAACATAATTAGCCTCCACAAAAGAAATGAAATAAAAAGTGCAAAAAAACAAAGCAAAAATATTTATACTTACACGCTGGTGACCGCCGCGTTGCTGTCGCCGACGACCCTGGGAGGCACTGCGAGGACCTCTTGGCCGAGCACCAGATTGGGAAGACTAGAGAAGAAAACAAAAAATGTTATGTCTTTGGATGTAGGCATTTGTTTGCTGTGTGTGGTCTGCAGAACATTGTTTTCTATGTGTTGTGTGTAGTGTGATGTTGTGTTTCTGCGTTTGATGCAAAAAACTTACCAATTGTGAGCCCACTCCAGGTGTCTGTCCACCCCTTCCTTCTTCTTCTGGGAGCTCCTCTTCATCTTGTGATTCCTGTTTTGAAATAAAAGGCAATGAATAGACATATATTACAGAGATGATGGATTTTGGAAATAAAAACTTACCGTCAAATGCTGACGATGCGAGGGAGGGCTCCCAGAAGAAGATGTGCTGTCTTCCTGCTGGCAAGACTCCATGCCTGTGGGTGGTGTTACTGCTGCTGCCAGTGCTTCCAGTGCTGCCACTGTTGCTGCTGCTGCATCTCTTGGGCGGCTGTTGAATAAATAGAAACAAAGGGGCAATGAATATCTTGATATTCCATGGCCCTAGTTTGGAGGAATGGGTGATTTGATAATTACCGTCTCTCATCTGCTGCTGGACTCCCCTCCCGTTGTTCAGCATGCTGCTCCATTTGGGGTGGTGCTGATGGTGCTGCTGCAGTGGTCTCCTGCCTTCTCCTGCGCCTGGTTGCTGTCTTGGGTGGCATGGTGGGTGTGGCTGAGGGTCCCACTGTCATGCTTTTATATATGTGTCTTGTGGGCAGAGCTACTGAGCATGCTCAGACCAAAAAAAACGGATCCGGCGCATGCGGCGCTCATAGGCTTTCATTGTTTGAAAAAGCCGGACACGCCGGATCCGGCGTGTCCGGCTTTTTCGCCGGAGACAAAAAAGTTACAGTAGCCGTTTTTTCCGGATCGCGACACATTGCCGTATCCGGCGAAAACCGGATGAAACGCATGGCCATCCGGCGCGATCCGGCGCAAATGCAAGTCAATGGGGGGAAACCGGATCCGGCATTGCATTTCGCCGTATCCGGTTTTTGTCAAAAGCGCCGGATCGCGCCTGACGGCGAAAACCTGATGTGTGAAAGAGGCCTTAGGAAGGCAAAAAGAAAAAAAAACTGCTTCTGCTGCAAGCGCTTTTCACTGTAGTTACTGTGCAGTGAAAGGTGAAGATTTTTGCTTTTGTGCAGCAGCACTGGTGGTGGTTAGCCTGCCTTTTAAGGCTAGCTGCATTGCTGTGTGCACACTGGTGTTCAAACTGCTTTTTTAAAAGCAATCCAAATTGTATTGTTTTGTCCTGGTGAGGTAGTGAGCGTTCATTTTTTTACACACCGTATAGCGGTGTACGCTCCTCACACAGTACCGTGTAACGGCTGTTATCACGGCCAAATTGAAGCTATCTAAGTGTGTGACTCAGTAAGGAAAAGCCGAGGAGTTTGTCCAATCTTACAGACCTACACCTTATAGTTTTGTCCATTTTTCAAACAGTTTAGTATATTTGCTGTTTGATTACATTCAAAACTAGAGAGAGACAGCGTGTGTCAGTCCATATACAAAAACACGGAGCTTGACAATTTTACATACACCGTACAGCGGTGTACGTGCACGCTCCACTCTCAGTACCGTGTAACGGCTGTTATCACGGCCAAATTGAAGCTATCTATGTGTGTGACTCTGTAAGGAAAAGTCGAGGAGTTTGTCCGTTCTTACAGACCTACACTCTAGGGAGATTTCAATTCTGCCCAATTCTATATACACCTTGTAGTTTGTCATACACTAGGCAATTTCTGCCAGTCACATTGCGGTGTTATAGACACAGGGCCTGACAGAATCCAACTGTATCCTGAAGTGTAGAGAGATTCCAATTCTCCACAGTCCTCTATCCACCTTTATTACACCATCCAGAATCTGCCTGTCACATTGCGGTGTAAAATAAACTGGGCCTGACAGAATCCAACTGTGTCCTGAAGTCTACAGAGATTCCAATTCTCCCCACTACTATATACACCTTGTACCTTGTTTTACAGTACCATATAGTTGGTGGTTTTTTGGGTACATTTTCCCCAAAAATGAGGAAGTGTGGTGGAAGAGTCCGTGGAAGTGGGCGGTGGTTGGCAGCTGGTAATGATGGTGTTGGTGTTGGTGGTGGATCTGCTGGTAGTGGCAAAAGCAAAATAGCACCTAATGCAGGAGGTGTTGAGCCTGTGTCATTGTCTGGCTCCACAAGGCCTCGAAGGCTCCCTTTTCTGGGAGTAGGTAAACCGCTTTTAAAGCCGGAGCTTCAAGAACAAGTTTTGGCTTACATTGCTGACTCAGCCTCCAGCTCTATCGCCTCCTCTTCTGAAGTTTTAAAAAATAAAAGCACTGAGTCATCATTGGAGGCTCTTGTTCATGAACCACACCTTTCCTTGTGTCCTTCACCCCAACCAAAATTGAAGGATGAGGCAGGCCACACTACAGATTGCTCCATGGAGCTGTTTTCACATACCATGCCTGGGTTATCAAGTCAAATCGTGAATTACCCAGGCAAAGATGAATCTGACATGGAGTGTACTGATGCACAGCCACTGATAGATGATTCTGCTGGTACATTCACTCAGAGCACTACATTGTCCTCGCAGTTTACTGAGCCAGAATCTGACCCAGATGAAACTCAGGTGCCCCTTCCCGCATACTATACCACCATACACGGTGACACAGAGGAAGGTGCACATGACATTGAAGAGGAGGTGATGGATGACCCAGTTATTGACCTAGATTGGCTTCCACTGGGCGTAGAGGGTGCCGCTGCCAATAGCTCAGAAGAGGAGGAGGAGCATCCGCAGCGGGCATCGACATCGCAACAGCTGTTATCTGGCAGGCCCGGAGCAGTCCAAAAACGAGTTACAAAAACCAAAAGAGTTGCAGGACAGCTTGGCCAGATGGCCAAAATAGCACAGCGTTCAAGGCCTCAAAATGTCTTCCATTATAGGAAGAGTGCAGTGTGGCACTTTTTTGAACAAAATCCTAATGATCAGGTAAAGGTGATCTGTAAGAAGTGCGCAAAGACCTTTAGCTGAGGGAAAAATCTGAGAAATTTGAATACCAGTTGCATGCTAAGACATTTAACCACCATTCACTTGCAAGCGTGGACGGACTACCAAAACTCACGTACCACATGTGCTACTGCTCACAAAGAAGGTAGTCAACAACGCTACATTGTTTCCCCCACTGTAAGTCCACCGGTTAGCACACCACCAGCAGCAAATGTTGAGTTGTCGTCGCAAGGGCAAATCAGTCAGGGAATCACACTGTTATTGCAACGAAAGACTGGATCTAGGCCATCAGAAAGAACACCAACTCCATCACCATCATCAACCCTCTCTCAGTCCACCATGTCCACCGCTAGTTCCACCATATGCAGCTCTCAAGTCCAGCTCACCCTACCAGAGACTATGAGTAGGACAAAAAAGTACTCATCCTCTCATCCGCGTACACTGGGTTTGAACGCCCACATTGCCAAACTAATCTCGTTAGAGATGATGCCCTATCGGTTAGTTGAAAGCGCAGCTTTCCGCGAACTCATGGCCTACGCAGTACCACGCTATGACCTACCCAGTCGCCACTTCTTTTCTCGCAAAGCCACCCCAGCCCTCCACCTTCATGTGAAAGACTGCATTGTCCATGCACTCAAGCAATCAGTGAGCGGAAAGGTGCACCTCACAACTGATGCATGGTCCAGTAGGCATGGCCAGGGCCGTTACGTGTCCATCACTGCGTACTGGGTTAATGTGGTGGATGCAGGGTCCACAGGGGACAACTGTGATGGCACAGTGCTGCCTAGCCCATGGTATAGGAAACAGTTGGCTGTAGGCGTTCGACCCTTCTCCTCCTCCAGAAGCGAAAGCTCGTCCACAGAGCGCAGTCGCACGAGCACTGCATCCGCAGCTGACAGTGGTGCACACGATGTGTCCCACTATTGATCAGCTAGTGGAAAGCGTCAGCAGGCTGTGTTGCAGATGATGTGTTTGGGCGACAGACACACGGTGGAGGTACTGGCCAACTACTTTCAGCGACAAACTGAGTCATGGCTGGGCAGTCTACATCTTGAGGCAGGCAAAGTAGTTAGTGATAACAGCCGGAATTTTGTGGCAGCCATAGCCCTTTCAAAACTCAGACACATACCTTGCTTGGCTCACACCTTGAACCTGGTGGTGCAGTGCTTCCTCACTAATTATCCGGAGTTAACAGGCCTGCTCCATAAGGTTCGAAGACTGTGCTCGCACATCTGCCGGTCGCCAGTACAGTCCAGTCGTATACAGAAGCTGCAGCGATTGCTCCACCTTCCCAAGCACTGCCTAATTATCGACGTTGCAGCAAGGTGGAACTCCACCCTGCACATGGTTGAGCGGCTGTGCGAACAGAGGCAGGCCGTAATGCATTTGTGGGAGGATACACGGGCAGGCACTTTGAGGGCAGACATGGAGTTGACTAGTGTGTAGTGGTCGAAGCTGAAAGACATCTGTAAAGTCCTTCAATGTTTTGAGGAATGCACACGGCTGGTAAGTGCAGACGACGCCATCATAAGCATGAGCATCCCACTTTTGCGTCTGCTCATGCAAACTTTGACGCACATCAAGGAGCAGGCGTCTGCAGCCGAGGAAGAGGAGGAGGGAAGCCTTGATGACAGTCAGCCATGGTCTGGTCAGGGAACTGTCGTGGACGAGGTGGAAGAGGAAGAGGAGGAGGATGATGGGGATGATTATTTAGGGGAGGAGGATGCTTCTCGTGGGGCAAGAGAAAATGTTGGCGTGGCAAGGTCTGGTACTGGGTTTGTACGTGACTGGAGGGATGTGGATTTGCCTGAAAGTGCTCCTCCACCCAGCACTCGCAGTGCATCATTGACACCGGGAACATTGGCCCACATGTCAGATAATGCCTTGCAGATCCTAAAAAGGGACCCCCGCATTGCCAAAATGATGAACGATGATGACTACTGGTTTGCCAGCATCCTGGATCCACGCTATAAAGGCAAATTCCAAAACATCATGCCACAGGAGAACCTTGACCTAATATTGGCTAGCAAACAAGCAACTCTGGTAAACCGGTTGGTTGAGGCATTCCCAGCACACAGCAGCGGTGATGGTTATCACACGAGCCGTAGGGGCCGGGGGCAACTTGGAAGAGGTGTTGGTGGTGCACACATCCGAAGTGGCGTTGGAGACAGGGGTTTCATGACCATGTTGTGGACTGATTTTTCAAATCCCGCTCACACGACTGGTAATACTGCATCAATTGAAAGTGACAGGAGACAGCACTTGTCAACTATGATTACAAACTACTTTTCCTCCCATATCGATGTTCTCCCTCACAGGTCATTCCCATTTGACTAATGGGCAGCTAAACTGGACACCTGGCCTGAATTGGCACAATATGCCTTACAGGAGCTCGCTTGCCCAGCTGCAAGTGTGCTATCGGAAAGAGTCTTCAGTGCTGCTGCATCAATCCTGACAGAAAAAAGGACCTGACTGTCGACCCAAAATGTGGATGATCTAAAAAATGAACCATGCATGGGTTTCCAAGGATTTTGTCACACCTTACCCTGATGACACATAGGTTGACAGAAAAATGGCTTTCTTTGGTCCGCCTCTTCCTGGGAGTTGACCAATTTTGCCTTTAGCAGCAGGTGAATGACCCACATCAACATATGCCATTTTGTAAACCTCCATAACTGGGCTGCCTCCTCCCCCCATGGCCGGGGTCACCACCTAGCACACGCAACCGTGCGAGTGCCATTGCCCTGGACAGGTGGGTGGGCCGACTCTTGGGCGCGGGCACTGGCACAGGGTCCCTCATAGTGCAATCAAGTGTCTCTGATGGTGGGGGTGCACACCCGCCGTCAGACACACCGCCGTACTATGAAGGGCCCAGTGCCAGTACCGACGCCCATGAGTGGGCCGCCCTTGCTTGGGCAGGGCCCCAGCATTTGCAATGTTTACCTCTCCCTGCTCCTCCGCTGTGTAGTCTGGGCTGTCAAATCCTTCACTGGGACTGCCACTACAAATTTTGTAAACTGATAGAAGATGATGGTTAAGACTTAGCTATGCCCTGTCCCGCTGGCCGGGATCTAGCTTCAGATGATCAATGGCTTCCATTTCTTATGGACGTCGACTCACAATGAGATGCAGTGGTGGTTTCTCATCAGCTTTCACAGTTTTCCTACCCACAGACGTGTGACATTCCAGCGCACATTTTTAAATGTGCCCTCTCATGCCAATCCAAATGAATCCCCTACGGCCTGTGGCTTCTGTCTTTTGCACTCCAAAGTTACGTGACAGAGCATGATAGGCAGTGAGCACCATGTTTACATCTCTCCCTGTGATCAAAATTATATGGATATGAGTAATGGTGATGGGATCAACGGTACTGCGATACAGCAACACTTTCTTCACAAAGAAAGGTTTTCGCTGTCTCCACACACTAATTAATTGAGGGTCTGCTTCGCCTCTGAGAATTGTGACTGAAGTTTATCCCGTGAATAGGAATTCCTAGATTTCTGCAATCACTAGAATTTGTCAGTAATTGTATGCATCTCATTTCCTATTGCGGAGAGTCTGGACTGTCTTACTGAGACAGAAATATATATGAAGATTTAAAAATACCACCAAAAGTGTATACTGGTGTACGCTTCAAATACATTTCCTTTTTTCTACTTTTTAGATTGTTGTCTAATCCATACTGAGAACATGAAGATTTTAAATATTTAAACTATGCTATATATACCTGCTATCCAGTGATAATGTACCCTTTCTCAACTTTGTACAAGCTGGTCAAATCCATACTGGGCCTGAGACCGTCTGAGCCTGCCTCCTGATCTATAGACATAGGTTTTTAATGTGTAAACTATGCTATACATACCTGTAATCCGGTGATACGTTACCCTTTCTCACCTTTGTCCAATCACGTCTAATCCATACTGGGCCTGAGACCATCTGAGCCTGCCTCCTGATATATAGACCTACGTTTTTAATGTGTAAACTATGCTATACATACCTGTTATCCTGTGATACGGTACCCTTTCTCACCTTTGTCTAATCACGTTTAATCCATACAGGGCCTGAGACCGTCTGAGCCTGCCTCCTGTTATATAGACATATGTTTTTAATGTGTAAACTATGCTATACATACCTGTTATCCAGTGATACGGTACCCTTTCTCACCTTTGTCCAATCATGTCTTCTGAGCATTTTCTCTGCTTTGGGACACCTTTTAAGGTGTTTTGTAATTGTTTTCTATGTGTTTGTATGTGTTTGTGTTTGCCTGACATTGTTTTCAATGGGGTTCGACGAACATTCGACGAACTTGCCTCCTGTGTGACGAACCAAAACACTAGCGTGGTGGCTCATCACTACTCCTGATATATAGACGTACATTGTTAATGTTTAAACTATGCTATATATACCTGCTATCTGATGATACTGTACACTTTGTCTACTTTTTATATTCTTGTCTAATCCATACTGAGCCTGTGAGCGTCTCTGTGTGACTGATGGAATACAGTGGGGCAAAAAAGTATTTAGTCAGTCAGCAATAGTGCAAGTTCCACCACTTAAAAAGATGAGAGGTGTCTGTAATTTACATCATAGGTAGACCTCAACTATGGGAGACAAACTGAGAAAAAAAAATCCAGAAAATCACATTGTCTGTTTTTTTTTCATTTTATTTGCATATTATGGTGGAAAATAAGTATTTGGTCAGAAACAAGCAATCAAGATTTCTGGCTCTCACAGACCTGTAACTTCTTCTTTAAGAGTCTCCTCTTTCTTCCACTCATTACCTGTAGTAATGGCACCTGTTTAAACTTGTTATCAGTATAAAAAGACACCTGTGCACACCCTCAAACAGTCTGACTCCAAACTCCACTATGGTGAACACCAAAGAGCTGTCAAAGGACACCAGAAACAAAATTGTAGCCCTGCACCAGGCTGGGAAGACTGAATCTGCAATAGCCAACCAGCTTGGAGTGAAGAAATCAACTGTGGGAGCAATAATTAGAAAATGGAAGACATACAAGACCACTGATAATCTCCCTCGATCTGGTGCTCCACGCAAAATCCCACCCCGTGGGGTCAGAATGATCACAAGAACGGTGAGCAAAAATCCCAGAACCACGCGGGGGGACCTAGTGAATGAACTGCAGAGAGCTGGGACCAATGTAACAAGGCCTACCATAAGTAACACACTACGCCACCATGGACTCAGATCCTGCAGTGCCAGACGTGTCCCACTGCTTAAGCCTGTACATGTCCGGGCCCGTCTGAAGTTTGCTAGAGAGCATTTGGATGATTCAGAGGAGTTTTGGGAGAATGTCCTATGGTCTGATGAAACCAAACTGGAACTGTTTGGTAGAAACACAACTTGTCGTGTTTGGAGGAAAAAGAATACTGAGTTGCATCCATCAAACACCATACCTACTGTAAAGCATGGTGGTGGAAACATCATGCTTTGGGGCTGTTTCTCTGCAAAGGGGCCAGGACGACTGATCCGGGTACATGAAAGAATGAATGGGGCCATGTATCGTGAGATTTTGAGTGCAAACCTCCTTCCATCAGCAAGGGCATTGAAGATGAAACGTGGCTGGGTCTTTCAACATGACAATGATCCAAAGCACACCGCCAGGGCAACGAAGGAGTGGCTTCGTAAGAAGCATTTCAAGGTCCTGGAGTGGCCTAGCCAGTCTCCAGATCTCAACCCTATAGAAAACCTTTGGAGGGAGTTGAAAGTCCGTGTTGCCAAGCGAAAAGCCAAAAACATCACTGCTCTAGAGGAGATCTGCATGGAGGAATGGGCCAACATACCAACAACAGTGTGTGGCAACCTTGTGAAGACTTACAGAAAACGTTTGACCTCTGTCATTGCCAACAAAAGATATATCACAAAGTATTGAGATGAAATTTTGTTTCTGACCAAATACTTATTTTCCACCATAATATGCAAATAAAATGAAAAAAAAAACAGACAATGTGATTTTCTGGATTTTTTTTTCTCAGTTTGTCTCCCATAGTTGAGGTCTACCTATGATGTAAATTACAGACGCCTCTCATCTTTTTAAGTGGTGGAACTTGCACTATTGCTGACTGACTAAATACTTTTTTGCCCCACTGTATATATGGAGATTGACAATTATCCTTTGACTGAATAGAGCTGTACATTTCTGATACAGTGCCATATATCTGATGTTATTTTGTGTCTATTTTGTGCAAAATTTTGAAGTTTGGTGGAAGAGGCCGCGAACGTGGGCGCGGGGGGGCCAGCTGGTGATGATGGTGGTGGTGCATCTGCTGGTAGTGGCAAAAGCACAATAGCAGCTAAGGCAGGAGGTGTTGAGCCTGCGTCATGGTCTGGCTCCAGAATGCCTGGAATGATACCTTTTCTGGGAGTAGGTTAACCGCTTTTAAAGGCGGAGCATGAGGAACTGGTTTTGGCTTACATTGCCGAAACAGACTCCATCAAATATGCCCGCCTCTTCTGAAGTTTAAAAAAATGCAAGCACTGAGTGGTCAAGTGCTGGATCCAGGTCAGGAAGAACCCCTTTCCTTGTGTCCTGCACCCTGCAAACTGAATGAGGCAGCAGGCCACACTTTACATTAGTCCATGCAGCTCTTTCTATCATACCATGCCTGGGTTATCAAGTCAAATCGTGAATTCCCCAGTCCAAGATGAATCTGACATGGAATGTGGGTGGCCAGCCAGGGCAGTGGGGTTAATCGGTACCGGGCCAGTGTCTCACAGGGATGTGTCACGGTGGTGGTGACCCGTTCCGTGGCCCTGGGCGTCCATGTAAAGGGGTGAATTACGTTTATAGGTGAATGATACGTGACGCCACCTCTGGTTTCTGATTCGATTGACCAGCGCTGCAGTGTCGCTTCTGTGGGACAGATGTTGTGGTGCAGCTAAGATGTAGAAGACCTGCAAAGGTAGGGCCGTAGTCGCAGGGCAGATGAAAGAGTTGGGAGATGGTGTGCAGTGCAGGATGTAGCCGAGCCGTGCGCCAGGTGCAGGAGAAAGATGACAGACACAGTCGTGCAGTTCCTTTACCTGTACTTGGTAGGTGCTGTCCAGGACCCAGAGTACAGATGGAGAAGGAGTTGATCAGCCCGGAAGCCAATTTGAATTTCTCTCTCTGCAGATAGGTAGTGTGGCCTCCGTTCTAGCGCTTATTTGAGGTACTCGCAGTGCTGAGTTCAATGAAGTTCCCCCTGTTGACTCTCTTTTGGAACTTTCTCGTATGGCTGGCAGCCGTAGCCTTTTCCTTCTGGCTCACACACGTCGATGCTGGGCCCTCCGAGCCTCAGTTGGGTACAGAGCATTTACAGCTGCTACTTCCTCCGGATTCTGCTGCAGGAATGTCAGTGTCCCTACAAACTCGGAGACCGGAATCCGGACCATGCATGCGCTCCAGCTAGGAGTGAGCCTTAACTCTGCTCATCCTCCAGCTCCCCTTCTCACGTCCACACACTTCCCCTTCCCTGCACAGAATGGCCTAACTTACCTCTTCCCGACCACAGAGAGCAGCTTCTCAGCAGTCATGTTCAGAGGTCTCCCTGCTGGCGTGGAGTGGGAAATGTGTTGTGTGTTGGTTTAACTGCTAGAGAGATCCTTCATTGCTCCCAAGCATCACATCACACTCCCTAGGAGGAAGGTAATGCCACTGTGGCGACCGTACTCCTGGGGACGCCACAAGTGCAATGATGCCCGGCCACTGCTAGATGATTCTGCTGGTACATTGACCCAGACCACTACATTCCCCTCACACTCTACATAGCCAGAATCTGACCCACAGGAAACTCAGGTTCCCCTTCCCGCATACTATACCACCTTACACGGTGACAAAGAGGAAAGTGCAGATGAAAGTGCAGGTTCCTTGAGCTGGTGGGGGGGCATACTCATGGGCGACGGCACTGGTACAGGGCCCCTCATAGTACGCAAAAGTGTCTCTGCCGGTGGGAGGACACACCGCCACACACCGCCGTACTATTAGAGGGGCCCTGTGCCACTGCCGTCGCCAACGAGTGGTCCCCCCCTGCTTGCTCAGGATCACAGCACTTGCAAAGTTGAAATACTTACCTCTCCCTGCTCCACCGCCATGACGTCTTCCGCGTTTCCTGACAGTGATAGTCTGATCAGAGAGCGCAATGACATCACGTCTGTACGCCCTCTACCTTAACAGCGAAGTGCAGTGAGATACACGATGGGGACGACGAGGAGTGCAGACTAGTACAGGGATTCCATAGTGAGGAGACTTGTTTAATTGTTTTCAATGTTGGGACAGCAATTTTTTGGGAGCACTATACTCTGGAGAATGATATATGGGGCCCACCATACACTGGAGCATTCCAAAGGTGGACATCAGACACTGGAGCAGAATTTACAGGGCACATTATACACTAGAGCATTAGAAATGGGGCCCATTATGTATGGAGCATTACTTGGGCCCATAAAACAGTGGAGCTTCATCCATGGGGACCAACATATACTGTAGCATTATGTGGAGCTCATCATATACTGTTTCAAACATTATATGGGACCAATGATTCTGTATGGAGAAATATATGGGCCTCATTACTCTGTATAGCGCACTATGCGGTGGCCATAATACTGTATGGAGTAATATACTGTCTGTTTTTGGAGCTATTAAAAATGGATATCAGTCATGAGATGTAAAAAGTGAAGTATTTTTCATTGTACTATGCCGCTATTTCTCTGCCGTATCGGAGCATCATGAGTTGTGGTATGTGTTAAAGGGGCGCTCTTTGGCCCAGGGCACATGAAAACCTGGAGCCAGCCCTACCCCCCCACAAATTTAGCCAAATAACCCCCATTTTTCAGTGCGTAACTAGTATTATAAAGTAAATTAAGGTTGAAAAGCTTCAGTAACCAGAATTGATGTTTTTGGCATTCAAAAGGGCACTGTAGGTGTGTTTCCTGTCCTCCACTCCCTGCCGACTTTGCTTCCCCATTGACTTGCATTGGGTTTTATGTTTCAGTCGGCCTTTGACTTTTCACGATAATCGGCCGATTTTGTTCTACCCGACTTTTGCGAAAGTCGGGTTTCATGAAACCCGACTCGACCAGAAAAAAGGCAAAGTCGCTCATCTCTAGTCGTATTAGACCATCCTCTTCACCTTTAGATGCTGGGGTTTTTGTGGCCAAGAAAGAAGGTTCATTAAGGCCATGTATTGACTATCGTTCCCTTAACAAAATCACTGTTAAATATCAGTACCCGTTACCCCTGATTTCTGATTTATCTTCCAGAGTTAAAAGTGCCTGTTGGTTTACCAAGCTTGACCTCAGGGGGGCGTATAATCTTATTCGCATCAAGCACGGAGATGTATGGAAGACGGCGTTTAATACTCCGGAGGGACATTTTGAGCACCTGGTGATGCCTTTTGGGCTCACTAATGCCCCTTCTGCCTTCCAGTCTTTTATGAACGATATTTTACGGGACTTTGTGGATAAGTTTTTGATCATTTATCTGGATGATATTTTGATCTTTTCCAGTGATTGGGATTCTCATGTGGAACATGTCCGGACTGTGTTCTGGATTTTGAGGGAAAATTGTCTGCATGTTAAGTGATCGAAGTGCCTCTTTGGTGTACAGAGGATTTCATTTTTGGGATTCATTTTGTCCCCATCTGCTATTGAAATGGACCCTGCCAAGATACAGGCCATTTATGATTGGGTTCAGCCCACTTCTTTGAAGGCTCTCCAGAAGTTTTTGGGTTTTGCTAACTTCTACCGTAAATTTATAAGTAATTTTTCTGGTATTGTTAAACCACTGACTGATTTGACCAAAAAGGGGGCTGATGTGGTGAATTGGTCTCCAGAAGCAGTTTCAGCATTTCAGGAGCTTAAGCGGAGATTCACTTCTGCTCCGATTCTACGGCAACCTGATGTCTCACTCCCATTTCAGGTGAAGGTAGATGCTTCTGAGATTGGTGCAGAAGACGTTTTGTCCCAAAGAGATCCGCTGACTTCTAAGATGAATCCCTGTGCCTTCTTTTCTCGAAAATTCTCCCCATCTGAACGTAACTATGACGTGGGGAATTGGGAATTGTTGGCCATGAAATGGGCATTTGAAGAGTGGAGACATTGGTTGGAGGGAGCTAGACATCAAGATGTGGTCCTCACCGACCACAAGAATTTGATTTATCTTGAATCATCCAATCGCTTGAATCCTAGACAGGCTAGGTGGGCCTTGTTTTCACGTGTTTTAATTTTGTGGTCTCTTTTCTTCCGGGCACTCAGAATGTTAAGGTGGACGCCCTTTCTAGGAGTTTCTATGTGGATTCTCTTGATGTCACCGAGCCTACTACCATTCTAAATGAGGGTGTAGTTCTTTCCGCCATCTCACCCGATTTGAGACGTGCCCTGGAGGAATTTCAGGAGGACAAACCTGAACGTTGCCCTATGGGAAAATTGTATGTCCCTGACCAGTGGAGGAAAAGAGTAATGTCTGAAATTCATTGCTCCGCGTTAGCTGGTCATCCATGTATTTTTAGTACCAGAGATTTGGTGAGTCGGTCTTTTTGGTGGCCTGCCTTATCTCGTGATGTCAGGAATTTTGTGCAGTCCTGTGGGACTTGTTCTCGGTCCAAGCCCTGTTCTTGTTCTAGTGGGTTGTTGATGCCTCTGCCGGTGCCCAGGAGGCGATGGACTCATATCTCAATGGATTTTTTTACTGATCTTCCTCTCTCTCAGAGAATGACTGTTATCTGGGTGATCTGTGATAGATTTTCTAAGATGGTCCATCTTGTACCACTCCCAAAGTTGCCATCTTCTTCTGAGTTGGTGCCCTTGTTTTTACAACAGGTAGTTCATTGGCACGGGATTCCTGAGAACATTGTGTCGGTCAGAGGAGTCCAGTTTGTTTACAGATTTTGGAGAGCTTTTTGTTCCAAACTGGGAATTTAGGTATCTTCCTCCTCTGCAATTCTTCCTCAGATGGACAGACAGACTGAGAGAACAAACCAGACTTTGGAATCCTATTTGAGATGTTTCATATCTGCTGATAAGGATGACTGGTTCTCATTTTTGCCCTTGGCCGAATTTGCGCTAAACAATAGGGCTAGTTCTGCCACTTTGATGTCGCCCTTTTTCTATAACTTTGGGTTTCATCCTCGATTTTCTTCAGGGCTGGTGGAATCTTCAGCCAGCCCAAGTGTAGATAATATGGTAGAGAGAATGCAGCAGATTTGGGACCAAGTGGTGGATAAGTTGTCCCACTCTCAGGAAAAAGCCCAATGGTTTTCCAACCGGCATAGGACCATTGGTCCCCAATTTAAAGTGGGTGACATGGTTTGGTTGTCTTCAAAGAATATTCCTATGAAGGTTGCGTCTCCAAAATTCAAGCCAAGATTCATTGGACCTTATAAGATTTTGGAAATGCTTAATCCTGTTTCTTTCCGTTTGGCTCTTCCAGTTACATTTAAGATTCATAACGTGTTCCATAAATCCTTGTTGAAGAGGTTTGTAAGCCAGTAGTTCCCATGGCGGCGCCTCTTGACCCTGTATTGGTTAAAGGTAATTTGGAGTATGAGGTAGAGAAAATATTGGATTCTCGTTTTGCTAGACGGAGACTCCAGTACTTGGTCAAATGGAAGGGTTATGGCCAGGAGGATAATACTTGGGTCTCTGCTTCTGACATTCATGCCGAAAGATTGGTTTGTGCTTTTCACCGGGCCCATCCTGACCGGCCTGGTGGCGTGGATGAGGGTTCATGACCCCTCCTCAAGGGGGGGTACTGTGGTGAATTCTCTCTCTGGCTTCCTGCTGGTGATTACTGAAGGTAGTGGAGCTGGTCAGATTGACAGAGGGGTTGCGAGTTCTCTTTCTGGACTCCCTCTGGTGGTTACTGGAGGTAGTGGAACTGATCTGATTGACAGAAGCTTGCCACCTGATACACCTGATAATGAGGAAGACGATTGGAGATCTGGGGTTTCAGATTGGGATTTTCTTCCTGTGCCTCCTGAGGTCTGATGTCTCCTGCTCTTTCCCTGCACGTCAGCTAAGTGGATCATTTGTTATTCTGTTTGCATTTGATCTGGTTTTGTTTATCTCTGCTTTGTGTGGGTCATCCAGCTCCGGCTGGGGCAGTGCTGAATCACTGCTCATATGTTACTGCATGTGCTATTTTGTTTTGTCCCCTGTTATATTGGTCTCTTTTTGCTTTGCTTTCAGAATATACCAGAGTGCTGATATTGTGGGGGCGAAGTCGTGCGACTTCAGTGTTTTTGTGCATCAGACGTGTTGGACTTTTTGCAGGGTTTTTTGCGTGATTGCAGACAGTGTCTTTCCTTTCCTGTCCTGTCTAGTCAGTGTGGGCCCCATCGTTTGCTCAGTCTACTTTTCTGCCTGTGTTTGTGTTTTCATCTTGTCTCACCGACAATATATATTTGGGGGCTATCTATTCCTTTGGGGTCTGCTCGGGGCAGTTTAGATTTTCCCTTTCTTGCTTTAGGCTTAGTTAGCTCTCCGGATGTGTCGAGGCGTCTAGGATCATTGTAGGCACACTCCACGGCTGCTGCTAGTTGTGTGGACAGGATCAGGGGTCTGCATCCGCTTAGTTACCAAGCTCTCTGGTTTTCTGTGGCTTAGGCCTCTTTCACACATCAGGTTTTTGCCGTCAGGCACGATCCGGGTCTTTTGACAAAAAACGGATCCGGCGAAATGCAATGCCGGATCTGGTTTCCCCCCCATTGATTTGCATTTACGCCGGATCGCGCCGGATGGCCATGCGTTTCGTCCGGTTTTCGCCGGATCCGGCAATGTGTCGCAATCCGGCGTCTGGAAAAAACAGCAACTGTAACGCTTTTTTGTCTCCGGCGAAAAAGCCGGACCCACCGGATCCGGCGCTTTCGGCTTTTTCACACAATGAAAGTCTATGAGCGCCGCAATGCGCCGGATCCGGCGAAAGCCGTATCCGGTGGCCGGATCCGGTTTTTTGGGTCTGAGCATGCTCAGTAGCTCTGCCCATAGCACACATATATAAAAGCATGACAGTGGGACCCTCAGCCACACCCAACATGCCACCCAAGACAGGAACCAGGCGCAGGAGAAGGCAGGAGACCACTGCAGCACCATCAGCATCACCACCACCCCAAATGGAGCAGCAAAGGGAACATGCTGAACAACGGGAGGGGAGTCCACCAGCAGATGAGAGACGGTAATTATCAAATCCCCCATTCCTCAAAACTAGGGGCATGGAATATCAAGATATTCATTGGCCCTTTGTTTCTCTTTATTCAACAGCCGCCCAAAAGATGCAGCAGCACTGGCGGCAGCAGCAGCAGCACCACCCACAGCCATGGAGTCTGGCCAGCAAGAGGACACCACATCTTCTTCTGGGAGCCCTCCCTCGCATCGTCAGCGTTTGATGGTAAGTTTTTATTTCCAAAATCCATCATCTCTGTAATATATGTCTATTCATTGCCTTTTATTTCAAAACAGGAATCACAAGCTGAAGAGGAGCTCCCAGAAGAAGGAAGGGGTGGACAGACACCTGGAGTGGGCTCACAATTGGTAAGTTTTTTTCATCAAACGCAGAAACACAACATCACACTACACACAACACATAGAAAACAATGTACCGCAGACATCACACAGCAAACAAATATGCCAACATCCAAACACATAAATTTTTTTCTTTTATTCTCTAGTCTTCCCAATCTGGTGCTCAGCCAAGAGGTCCTCGCAGTGCGTCCCAGGGTCGTCAGCGACAGCAACGCGGCGGTGCCCAGCGTTTAAGTATAATATTTAAGTTACATTTTGGTACACTTTTTATTTCATGTCTTAAAATGTGGTGACTAATTTTTCTATTTTTCTCTTTTACTTTAACAGCCTTCACAGCATGCTCCCGACTCTGACGGTGAGAATGGAGGAATAGATGTGGACCACCTAATCGATCTCGTCAGAGAAAGGGAGCCGCTATGGAATATGGCTGACCGCCGCCATGCTGACCTGATAGTTACCCGACGGCTCTGGGAGGAAATCTGTTCGCTCCTTGTGGACCGCTGGGAGGACCTCGATGCTCGGGCCCAGATTAAAGAGCGTAAGTATATACAGTTCCGGTTGCTTGATGTAAACCAGTGTTTCCCGAACTCCAGTCCTCGTGGTCCCCACGGGTCATGTGTTCAGGATTTCTATTTACTATGGAAATCCTGAAAACATGACCCCTGGGGACCATGAGGACTGGAGTTTGGGAAACACTGATGTTGTATACTAACCACTTTGTCCTTTCTCGTTTCAGGGGACAGAATTGTGAAGCGGTGGCGGTCTGTGAGGGATCGTTTCAAGAAGGAGTTCAATAAAGAGATGCGGGCCCTGAGTGGATCTGGAGGATGCAGGAGCAAGTACAAGAACGCACGAGCCCTGTCGTTCCTCCGGGATACAATGGTCACCAGAAGGTAAATATTACACACCACATGTAAAAAAAAAAATGTTTAGATGTAAAAAAAAATTTTCAGCCAGGGCCATGCCATGTCACTATTTTAATTGTTTTTTTTTTTCTCTTTATTCCACAGCACGGTGAGCAGCACGATTGGACCCTTCTGAGGCGATCCCTGAGGAGACCGGCACCGAGGGACACTTCGACCGCCCCGGTACATCTGCACCTTGCCACACATTACACCCATCTGTCCCATCCACCAGCGCAGGAGCATCGTGGCCGCCTACATTACATGAAGCTGCTGGTGAGGAGATCGCTTTCCCTTTACCCCACCCTTCTGCCCCTGCCACCTCTAGTACACCTGCGGGCACTGGGCGGCAGCGGCAGAGGGGTCAGGAAAAGACTTATGCGCCAGAGTTCTTGCATCTGAATGCATCTTTCCAGAACTGTCTAAAAGTCTTGTCAGAGCAAATCTCCGCAGGCTTTCAGCAGATCAACTCCAGCATTCTGGAGGTGAAGACACTTCTGCAAACCATGCATTCACAAGCAAGATCTTCGCCAAACCACACCTTTTTCAGGTCTGTTGTGGAGCGCATGGAAACGCTCTCTCCTAGCCAGCAGATGCATGTAATGTATTCGTGCCACGGTGCTCTCCAGCACGTTACCTCCCAACCTCCTCCTCCCACCCCTGTAGTTCCTCCACCTGCACCCCCTCCAGCCACTTTCCATCCTCCCCCTCCTATTACATACCAGCCACCTCCCCAGTACCAGCAACCTCCCCAGTACCAGCAACCTCCCCATTACCAGACATCTCCCCACTTCCAGCAACCTGCCCCATACCAAACTCCTTCCCCGTACCAAACTCCTTCCCCATACAACTTTCCATCAACATCATCTGCTCCTACAGTCCCTGCCCAACCCTCCACTCCACCACCCACCACCTCTTCTGCCTCCCACATGTCCAACCATTCTCTAGCTTTTTCCACACCTTCACCTCTAACTGTTCATTCCCCACCACGATCCCAGTCCTCTCTCCACACTCCCAGTGTCGAAGTGTCCCGCAGCCCCTCCAGCAGTATTTCCACCCCACACTACACAAATTTATAATGTGTGTATTTTAATAAAAATGACCAGTTTTTTTGTTTCAAACCTTTATTAAAAAAGTTTATTTAAATTTAAAAACAGTTTACTAAAAAAAAAAATTTAAATAAAAGTTAAATTATTGTTTACACTGGTTGTCTGTCATTTCTTTCTGCGGCGAAATATGTTAAAAAAAAGGTTAAATACAGGGTATTTAAAAGGTAAAAAGGTATTCAAAACCAGGTATATAACTGTGGGTAAAAGGTAAATACATTTTGGCTTTTTGCCACAGTTGTGTTCCTGGTTGTGTTTGAAGCAAAGTATTTCACCTAAAAAGTTGTGTATCTTGTTGGTGATTTCCTAACAATGTACACAACTTTTGTTAAAAGGTGAAATACTTTGCATAAAACACAACCAGGTACACACTTGTGGCCCAAAGGTAAAAATAGTAAGACCATGACAAGATAGCCAACTTTGGTTGGCAAAGGTATATACTGCTGGTACAGAAGGTACACAAGTTTGGTTAAGGGCACAAATATTTCACACTCTGTCATCCTGCCAGTGTACTCTGCCTTGAGGTGACATAAAGTATAGTGCAAAATTGTCCCTCATTACTGAAACCGTCACAGAACTGCTAGTGGTAATGTCATGGCAATCTTGCAAGGTGGTTTCTTCAGAGGTGTCCTCAATGGAAATGGGTTCCTTGCAGATAACAAAATTATGGAGTACCACGCAAGCTTTGATCACCTCGTCCACAGTTTCTGTCTTGAGGTTGATCGCAGTCAATAGGACCCGCCATTTGGCTGTCAGAATACCAAAGGTACATTCAACCATTCTTCTTGCTGTTGTGAGGCGGTAATTAAAAATGCGTTTTGTTCTTGTCAATCCTCTGCTAGAGTACGGTTTCAAAAGGTGTTCTGACAGCTGGAAGGCTTCATCCCCTACACAGACAAATGGCATAGGTGGACCAGATGTTTGCTGCAGCGGTCTAGGGGATGGGAACTGGAAGGTGTTTCCCTACAGTTTACGCCCCATGGCAGACAGTTTGAAAACTTGAGTCATTTGAGCGGCCATAGGCCCCAATATCAACAGCAATAAATTTGTATTCCGCGTCAGCGATGGCCATGAGGACAATGGAAAAATATTTCTTGTAATTGAAATATTCCGATCCCGATCCTTCTGGCTTTACAGTGCGGATATGTTTCCCGTCCACAGCGCCCAAGCAATTCGGAAACTGACATATCTGTTGAAACTTTTCAGAAATTTCAATCCACCTCTCTGTTGTGGGCTCTGGTAAAAACTCTTCAGCTAAGGAGTCCCACAGTGCACGGCATGTGTGCTTCACTATTCCAGATATGGTGGAAATCCCGAGTCTGTACTGGAAATGCAGTGACGAAAGGGATTCTCCAGTTGCAAGAAATCTGTGGGGAATTAAAAAACAATCAATTAGTTTAAAATCACAGCATTACATACCAAAACTCAGCTATAACACTTGGAGATACAAACTACCACCAACAAGATTGCAGTGAAAGTGTGCTCTGATGCGAGCATATCCAATAAATGTGGCTTACCTTAAAGTCACCATCAGACGCTCTGCGGGTGAAACAGAGAAGCGGCAATAGGTGTCCGATTTTCTTATGAGGTGTGCAATGCGCTCCACCAAGTAATCAAAATTCTCCATTTTCATCCGAACATATCCAAAAAATTTATCCGGGTTTCGTCTAAGGTCCATGCAGAGTGTAGAATAGACCCCACGCGTCATTCTCTTGGCTGTGATGGGGTGGATCCACAAACGTCGTCTACGATGCCTGATGCGCTGCTGTCTCGCTCTCTCCTTCTCCAGAACAATCACCCTCAAACGATTCGCCTCCGCTGTTAAATCCGCCAAATTCTTCAAAATATTTCCAATCACAACATCCATCTTCGCCAGTCACTTGCTCTTCTCTCCAACCTGAACTTTCTCCTCTACAACCTGTCAAAGAAGGGCTGTAGGAACACGGTATATATAGTTTTTCAGTAGCCAATCCCGTTCGGAAGGCCACAAGGGGCGTTTTTAAAAACCAGATCCGGCGTAATCCGTTGAAAAACGGATCATGAACCGGATGAGACGGATCCGGTTTTGGCTGTCATGCGCAAGACGGATCCAGCAGAAAACCGGATCCGTCACATCCGGTTTTACAAAACATTTGCCGGATCCGGCGCTCCGGCACGACGCCGGAAAGCGCCTGACGGCGAAAACCTGATGTGTGAAAGTAGCCTTAGCCTGGGCCTGCTATCCTCCTCGGTGCTCATTCATAACAGTCGGAGTTGGGACACAGACCTCCCCTACCGCAATGCGTGGGCAAACAATGGCCTCTGAGACGGGGGAAGACGGGGGCCCATGACAAAGACCATCCCTCCGGGGATAGGGGCTGAGGTGCACTCACCCGCTCAGACACAGTAATGTAGGTCGCGGCCATCCCGGGAATGCTGAATCCTTCCACGAGGACACCTGAGCAGTCGGCTGGTAGATAGACCTCCGGCTGATTCTCGGTTTTCCGGTAGTGGTCCCCCCAGGGCGAACACCAGTTCTGGTTTCTGCTGAACTAACAACAAAGGTTCCGGTCTACAGGGTTCCACCTCCAAAGAACGCTGAGACGATGGCTCCGCTGATTGTTCCCGCTGCAGAGGACGTTGGAGCATCGACTCCACATCCAAGGGCTCCAGTCCTTGGAGCGCTGTCGACTCTGACTGCTGCTGACTCTGTGTTGTTGAACTCTCCGGACATTGGTAAGTGGGGTGCTCTGTGATTTCTTCCCACTGTCTGGTGGGCCAGGTTCTTCCTTCTAGGTCTCACCCACATCCAGGTGGGGACACCTCCGACAACTCCACCCATCTGTTGTTGGTCAGTGGAAGTGGGCAAGGTTTTCACTTCTTCATCCGCACTCACCAGAGGCGGACCAGGGCATACTGACAGGCAGGTTTTGGCGCCAAGAGACGACGGCAACGCACACAAAGGACGCAGTTTTTGTTTGCTTCTTCTCCACCATCTATCGCCATTCTCACAGCCGCCATTTTGGTCACAGTAGTATTGTTAGACTTTCTTTTCCAGTAAGCCAAGTCCAACGCAGTAGTCAAGTCAGGTGATATCACAAAATCGGTAGTAGGTAAATCCAGTATTTCATCCACAAAATCTTCTTGATACAGCAACTTCTTGCTTTTTCCCAGTCATCTTCCAAGGGCACAGCAGTCGCACACACATCATCATTGACACTTCTCTTTGCGGGTTCTCCACAATGCGAGGTAGTCGCATCCTGTCAACTACGCCAAATGTAAGGGTCGGCCAGGACTGTGTTCGTGATCAGAGACACTGAAGCATCTGTGTCCCGACCTTCCCTCACAGAAAACTGTATTCCACTTCTTAGTGTACCTGTGTCTCCAGTTTCAGGTCCCCCTGGGCACTTCCCAAGCGGCGACGGCCCCTCTTACATGCGACCCCCAATAATGGAGACACAGTCCTGGATAATTTGAACATTCTCTTTAATTAGTACTTCACACGTTACATCCACACTTGGCACGTCATGGAATTCACTTGTTTCCTCATCTTTCCCTGCCTTGCTGACGCTTCTGTGCGGCACACGTCTGGACCGGACCATCTTAGACTGCTCTCCAGTTCCTTCCTGGCCTAACCTCACCATAATGACAATTTCTTCTGCCTGTTTCGCCCCAGACTTGAAATCATCAGTCACCCGGTTTGGTTACCTGTCATAAAGCACCTGACCCATCTGTACCGTTCCCGTCGAAGCTTCTTCGCTTCTTCAGTTCCTAACTCCAGTCGACTACCGCCCTAAAGGCGTCCACCAAGGCTATGAGTCACCACATCTTACTTCTGTACTGGCCCACTGCTATGATGCTCAGTGGCTGTGGATAACGTGGGCTGCAGCTATTTAACGTTACATGGCTGCTGAACCGTCCTGGGCCTTTAGCCCATGTGAACACTTCGGACACTCTGGCCCCGTCTGAACTAATTTCCCTTCTCACCTAGCCTTAACTCCCGGCAGCCCCTCCTATTATATTAACTCTACACTAAACCCATCTACTGACTACAACTAGTGTGTGCTAGGATGCCCCATCTAGTGGTCATTCCCCGCATTACACTTGCCCTATAATTATATTGTGCAAAGCAATGAGCATATAACATTAATAGTAATACATTTAAGATGTAGCAGTATCAATTGCATAAACATTGGTAATACACCAGAAGTGTAGCAACGAGCAACAACATTTCTCTGTCTCCTTACAAGTGCAGTTCTGTGCAGCTGTTGCTCGCTGTGCTAACTGAGGATGTGTTCACTGCTGATCCTGCTGTGTGCTGTCCTCCTGAGCTCCAGAGAACCACTATCTCTCCACCCTGGGACCTGCTCTCTCTCCTACCCAGGGAGGAAGTGGGCTTCCTGGGATGAGTGAAGGAGTCAAGTCCCAGGCTTCTGTTTCCCAGAGCAGGCCGGCGGGGGGCAGAAGAAACTAGCAACCGGCCTCCACATCAGAGGACTGGGGGTGAGATGCTCCACCAGGAGTCACAGCAATGTGGCTCCTGCTCCCTCCGAGTCTGCAGAGACCCAAAGTAGCTGCATGGCCTCCAACATGGAGAAGCCTGCTAGCAGCGTGGAAGATGGCGGTCCTTCAGGAGGAAAGCTGAGTGCTCACAGAGGAGAGGCCGACCTCACTGAAGAAGGTTGGGTGCTGCAGAGGTCCTGGGAGTCTGTGTCCACCTATGCCTCCTGGGTCATGAGCCACCTCCATGAGTATGAAGAGGTGAGTAAGACCATCAGGAGGCTCTGGGAGGAGCTGCGCTGCACAAGCGCTAAAGCTGCAGGTGCCTCAAAGCCAAGGAAGAATCAGCTCCAGGTGGAGGTAAAGAAACTAAAGCTTAAAATTAATGAGCTGGAGGTGAGGGAAGTCTTCATAAGAGAGAAGAGTGGTCCCTTCAAGGAAAAAAGGCAAAGAAGACCACCAAGCTAAAGCTGCAGGAAGCGATAAGCTACTTATATGCCCCCTCCCTGTACTTTCTGAGTCAGCTGCAAGGCCAGCTCGCTGCATAAGACCTGTTGCCCAACCGAGCCCAGGTTCTGCTGTGGATCCGGTGCAAAGGTGGGGGGAGATTACAAAGCAACATAGTGAGGCACAGAGCTCTTCCTCTGCTTGTAGTAGCAGGGACGTAGTAGAAGGCGCATCAGCAGAGAGGCTGAACAGTGAGGGCGGCCCGGCAGTGGGCGAACGGTCAGGCCACGATACTGTGGAGTGCTCCTCAGTGGGAGGGGGAGCGGCCCAGTGTCGGGGGCAGCTCCGGTAGCCTCGGTGCCCCTGAATACTGTTGCTGCCGATCACTTAGTTGAGAAGCGGCGGCAGTGTGAAGGGGTTGCCGGGGCTGGGAGTTCCGATCCTCCCAAAGCCCTATTCTGTGTTGACGCTGCTGGTCAGCAAGATCCTGATATAAAAGATCAGCGGTGCCTCACAGCGCCGAAAGATCAGCAGCACCTGTTATCAACAATAAAGCAAATATCAACTGATGATGCGGAGGGCTCACGTAATTCTAGGGGTGAGGTTGCCTCCAGTTCTGAGGAGGAGACTGAGCCCCTTGTGCCTGATGATGCAGAGGTCAAAATGTCACCCCCTGTTGTCACTGGCCCAGCAGGAGTGAATGTGGTAGGAGGTATGGATGAGGAAAATTCTTTATCTACTCGTGTGGTTGCTGGTTTGGTGGAGGGTGAGGGGGTTATGAAGGTGGGTAATAGTGATACTGTTGGTATGGATGTGGTTTCTGGTCCAGTTGCCCCCCCCGGTGGTGGCAGAACCCACCAGGAGTTATGCCACTGTCACCTCGGGGGGAAGTAGGGCGTCCTCCTCGTCTCCAGGCTCTGGGGACGGAATGTTGCAGCGGTGTCTCCTGCAGGCTCTAAAGAAGGAGGAGAGCTCACTAATGGTAGAGGGTTGAGAGGTTGATCTATTCTTCTGGCCTCGGGGCCTTCTGAGAGCAAAAAAGGGGGGATGCAGTGTGGTCCCTCCCAACAGCCAGGCCAGGTAATGTGTGTAGGAATGTGGTCCGTCTTCGGTGGAGGGGCAGTGATGTATGTCCTCCAATGTCTAAAGTTGTGGAGCTCCTGCTGAAGATTGGCTTCAAGGCAATTAACATCTATGCCTTGATACATCCCTATTCCACACCTGAGTTTGATATCAGTTTTGTTCAGCCAGAGGGGCTTGAGCTCTTCTGGTCAAATTATGAGGTGGCAAAAAAATGAGCCTGGCTGGCGAGACTTTGCCATTCAGGCAGTGTCTCACCAAAACTAAGTCAAGAAAGTGACCGTGATGACTTGTAACGAGTCGCTTTCTTGTTATGACATCATTACGTGGCTTGGCCGATTTGGAGAGGTGGTAGAGATGCAAAGAAAAACTGTGACGAGTTTGGTATCTGGTCAGGGGGCTGGGCTTTTATAGTAAATCTTAAGCATTCAGGTGACATGGTTGCCCACATTCCATCACCTGCCTTCCTGGGTAGGGATCATATCCAGGTCTTCTACCACTGCCAACCGAAGATCTGTCACAGGTGCGGCTACCCCACACACTTCAGTACAAACTGCTCTGTGCAGAAATGTGCATTGTGTGGGGATATCGGCCATCCATCTCGCTGCATCTTGTGTGGAGATTAGGTGCCATCTGTGTGATGACTTGGGTCAACCATTCAGCCATTGTCCTCGCTCATTCGCTAATTCAGTTGTGACCCCAGTGGGAGAAAGCCATGAGGCTGATTCTGCTGGGGAAGGGACTAGAAGGGGTGAGGGAGCTGAGGGGCCAAGGAGGAAAAGCAATAAAAAACTGCCTGCCTAGCTAAGGCGTCTAGACAAGCGCAGACAGGAGAGGGAGCTGCATGAGCCCCTGGTTACTGAGGTGGTCCCTTTCCTGGATGCCAGTCTTGTTGCTGAGGCCCCGAGGGTTGATGACTTGGATGAGGAGGACAGGAGGAGCCACAGGGAGGAAAGCACCACTGCCTCCAAAACCTCTCAATAAGAAAGTATGGATGAGGATAATAGGCAGTGGCTAGAGAACAAGTGTAAGCTTGACACCAAAAAGATGAAAAAAAAGGAAGATAAAGCATCTCCGGCTCTGACCAAGGTACCTAAGAAAGGAAACACTGGCTCCCCTCTGGTTGGTCTTTCTAACAGGTTCCAAGCCGTTGAGAACATCTCTTCCACTGAGGAGGAAGCTGAGGGTGAGGTTTTGGCTTTGGCGGGGCTTACAGGGGGATCTGAGTCTCCTTCTGGGAATGTAAGGTCCTTGAAGGGAGGGACTGGCCCGGAGTCGAGGCTGATAGAAAGAAAAAACACGTGGGAATGGACACCTCCGTGTCATTAAAGAGGGGAAGGATTCCTCCTCTGAGGCAGAAGGATAAGAGTAAGGGGAAGAAGAAAGCCATTTAACTCAATCACCAATGATGGCGGTACCCACTCCGTTGACGCTGGCATCCATTAATGTCGCCAGCATAAAGTCAAATACAGCCAGATTTGCAGCCTTTGATTTTTTCAGCCGTGTTGAATCTGACATTTTCTTTTTGCAAGAGACCAGGCTGCCAAACATGGCTGACATGTTTATAGCTAAGAGGGAGTGGAGACTCGGGCCCTCCTATTGGTCTCTTTCGGCTGAGCCGTATAGCGGAGTGGCGGTCCTTTTTACCGCACCGGTGGAATGTCAAGGGGTGATTGAGTTAGATATGGGGAGATGCTTGATCTTAGGTGTCCTCATGAAGGGACTAGAGCTGTGGCTCATTAACATCTATGGTCCCCAATCTAAGTGGGACTGGAAGTGTCTCTTTATGAGGATCAAGTCCTACCATTTTACAAGTCGGCAGGTTGTCTTTGGAGGGGACTTCAATTCTGACAAGGGGTTCCCGAGATAGAGGAGGTTCCAGAGACAAGCTGACTTATGACAGCGTCACCCTTAATAGTATAGCTAGTGAGGCTCGCCTGGTGGATGTCCACATCTGACACACCCCAGGCCACGAGGGGTTCATCTATCATAGAGGTAACTGGAGGTCCATAATAGATAGGTTTTATTTAAAGGAGGAAGCTGTCTCTTCAGGAGTGTCTGCTGTTGAGGTGGGGTTCTACGACCACTGTTTAATTTTGTTCTCTCTGAATGTTACAGAGACCCTCCAGATGGGAAGAGGCTTTTGAAGGCTCAATTCGTCTCTCTTGGAAGAAGCGGAGATAAGACAGTCCTTTGAGGATTTTCTTCAGAGCCAGGTACCCTTACTGGATCTTTGTAGCAGTAAGTCAGAGTGGTGGGAGATGTTCAAGAAAAGAGTGTTGAGATTCTTCCACCAGCTCTCAAGCCTCAGGAGTCTGAGCAGGTACCGCCTGTATCAGGGTCTGAGGGGGAAACTCAAGCATTTTGTCTCAACTGGAGGTAGTCGCTAGATCTCCAGAGTGAAATCTTTGCTTATGAGGTGTCAGTACGATAGACACGCATCTTTGGTTTTTGAGAGGGATTACGGGAAGTACTGCCCGCCCGACCCTTACAGAAACTGCAAGATGTCAGTGAATAGTAAAGTGGTTAAAGGACTGGTCAACACTACGGGGTCCCTGAGGTGATCCAGATCAGGGATCCTGGAGGTTGTCAGATCCTTCTCGCACCTCTTGGGGAAGTGGGATCTTGATTTGGATGAGATGTCAGCTTTCCTGGCTGAAGCCATTCCTGAACCAGGGGTAGATCCCTCTCTTGACGTTTTGAGAGAGATGATCAGGGAAGAGGAAGTTAAGTTGGCGATTGAAGAACTTGCCCCAAAAAAGTCACCCGGTCCAGATGGCTTAACATCTGAATTCTATAAGACCTTTAAGGACGCTTTGGTTCCCCTCTTGACTGAAGTATTCAACGAGTGTCTTTCCTCGAGCATTCTGCCAAAGTCAATGAGGAGGTTTGCCCTAATCATCTTGTCAAAGGGTAAGGACCCATCGTGCATTGAGAATTGGCATCCCATAGCACTTCTCAATGCTGACAGGAAGGTTCTGGCAAAGGTGTTGTTTAATCAACTGATGAAATTTGCACCCCGACTCCTTTCGGAGGCCCAGCATTGCTCTGTTCCAGGTCGCAGCACATTTAGTGCTGTGCTCAGTGTCCGGGAGGCAGTGGAGCAGGGTAGGGCTGGTCACTGGAAGGGGTACATGCTGTCACTGGACCAGGCAAAAGCGCTTGATCGGGTTAATCACAAGTACTTCTGGCTTGTCCTTCTGAGATATGGCCTGCCGGGGGGGTTTGCTGATTGGCTTAAAACCTTGTACGGTGGGGCAGAGAGTTTCCCGCTTGAGAACAGTTGGATTAGCAGCTCTTTTGAGGTTGGATCTGGTGTTTGCCAGGGTTATCCCTTGAGCCCACTGCTGTACGTGTTCGCGATTGACCCACTTCTTAGGAGGGTGGAGCGTGGACCGTTGGCCGGGATCGGGATGGACCGGACAGCACCGGAGGCCACTCTGAGGGTGGCGACGTATGCCGATGTCACTGTTTTTGTTTCCTCTCACGAGGAGGCAGAGTGGCTGATGTCAAAGGTAGATCGCTACTCGGAGGCATCCGGGTCCAAGATCAACCGGGATAAGTGTGAGTGTCTCTGGCTGGGAGGAGGAGATCCTGGTTTTGATTTCCCGGACACCCACCCATCCAGGACCCAAAGTCTCTGCAAAAGTCCTTGGCATCGAATTTGGCCAGGGGGATTGCCCCAAACAAAATTGGGACAGCAGGCTAGAGATCGCCACTCAGAAGGTGAACCAATGGAAGGGTTGGTCTTTGACCCTCAGGGAAAGGGTAAACTTGATCAAAACTTACCTGCTCCCTTTACTGATTTATCTGGGCAGTGTGTGCATCTTGCCGGAGTCTCTCTGGACTCAGGTCTACAGTTTGTTCTTTCAACTGTTATGGGGGAATAGACTGAACCAGGTCAAGAGGGAAGTTATTTACCGTACGAGGAGAATAGGATGGTTGTGTATGGTCAACCCTGTGGTATTCCTTGTGGATACCTTCAATAAGATCAATATTGCAAACCTCTGGAAAGAGAGGGCTCCTCCGTGGGTATTCTCCAGTAGGGGATGGTTTCAACCTTTCTTCCAGGAATGGGAGACAGGAGGGCAAGTGAAGGATCTTCGCACACCGCATGGACATCTTCCGGCTTACGTTACCTTGGTTCTGAAGGTAATTTGATGGTGGGGTCTGGGAATGTGGGAGATCAGGACTCTGCCAAGGAAACTCCTTGACAATAGGGTTCTGTTGACCCATTTCTAGAGGCCTCTGGTGCTCAGGGATTGCCCAAGTCGGGATCTTGTGGTGGGTTTGCATCTTTTGAATTCTATCAGGATACCCTCGAAGTTTTGGGACTTGGCTTGGCGCTGCTTCCATGGGAAACTGTGTGTGAGGGACAATCTGAAGTGTAGGAGCTCTGAGGACATTAACTGTCCACGGGAGCATTGTGGTACCATGCTGGAAAGCATGGATCATTTCCTGCTTCATTGTCCCTTCAACACAGAGGTGTACAACAGGGTGGGCGCCTCCAGTGGCTGGTCTCGCCTGGCCGGTCTCTCCTATGCGGAATGGGTCTATGGATCATTCGGAGACCTTGGTGGCCGGGACAGCTGCACCTTATTTCTAGTTAGCGCAGTGGTTAGGTATTACACATGGAGCGCACGGTGCTTAGTATCGATAGGTCGCCCTCCCAGTGGGGTACTCGGTACCAGGCCAGTGTCAGTGGGATGTGTCACAGCAGCTGTGACCCGGTCCGTGGCCCTGGGCGCCCAAATCAATGGTGGTTGGAGATAAAGTTTATGTGATAGTTCGTGACGCCACCTGTGGTGTTTGGCAAGCAAGATATTAAGCCAACGCTGCGTGCAGATCCTCTGGGGCTGATGGTGTGTTGCAGCATATGCAGCATAGATGGTGTAGCTCCCCACAGGTGAAGCTGTAACCCCAGGGCAGTGTATAGGCGCAGGCGGTGTGAGGAATGTTGGTACCCAGATGTAGCAGTACTGACGGTGTTGGTGTACAAATGAATGGAAGACACCAGGGCTTGTAGTTCCAAAGCTATACTCACAGTTTGTGGTACACACTGGTGCCTGCCTCCGTGCCATGTCCTCCGGGGTAGAGACTCAATCAACCTCCCGGGCAAGTCAGGATTCTCCTCTCCAACACCCCGCCAACATGTACCTCTCCTGAACGACTCCTCTATTGCGCCTTTTAGTGTGAAGAGCTCCAGTACCGTGGTACTCTGAAGTTCCTCCTGTCAGATGTTCCTAACAACTCTACTTGTATGACAGACAGCTGTAGCCTCTCTCGGGGACTCCCTTCTCTAGAGTCCTGGCTCTCTATTCAGTTGCTGTTGTGCCCCAAGTCTTGGATGGGAGTAGTGCATTTACAGCCAACTACTCCACCGGTGTCTGCTGCAGAACCATAAGTGTCCATACAACCTCGAGGACCGGGCCTCGGCCTTGCGCTGAGAACCTATAGGCAGGGTTCCTCTTCCAACCCACAACTCCTCTCTGTTCTCCTACTCCTTCGTTAAGCGCTGTTCCTTCTCTCTCTTATGGAAGCTTAGGTTGCAGTTCTATGTCTCTCTCCTTCTGTTCCTTTCCCGTGCCAGCTGGCTCAGATCACTGAGGCAGCTGCAGCACTCCTTCTCCTCTCTCCTCTCCTAGGGAGCTTGTTCCACTAAGACCAGTCCTCAGCCTCTCCTGACTGACTGTCTTCCTCCGCCTTGACCTCCCATCAGACTGACCTCTTGTCAGCCTGCTCTCCGACTCCTCTCAGACTGATCTGAGATTGACTTCTTATTCTAAACCTTCCCAACCTTTTATATGAATCTCAACTCCACCCACCTCCCAGCACATCTCGTGTTACGAAGCAAGGACCCACGAAAGGTGCTCTGCTACCCTTTAAGCATGAAGCCGCAATGTGGTCAGTGCTGAACTATCCTGTGTATGGGATACAGGTGTTGGAGTGTGGAAAGGAGTTCCCAACTTACCTAGGCGGTGGGGCACTACACCTTAGGAGAAGGTGCAGTACCTCTGTGGTGACTGAGCCTCAGGGGCGCCACATAGACACAACGGAAAATCCTCCCAGTGGACGATGTGTTTAGGACAATTTTCCTTGACCTGGTGAAGGTGCACTCTCTGGAGTATGAGAGACTGGGCACACGTAGGGCCGCTCTCCTCTGGAAGGGCTTTTCTTTTAGTGTGCCCTAGTCTGGTCATCTCCTTTCCTGGTGGTGGGCTGCTGCTGACACTGTAGATTATTGCTTTGTGATCGGTATACAGTGACGTAGGGCTGCAGGCGCCGAATTTGGGCTTTGTGATTTATAGGTATTGTTGCTTGTTTCTGTATATATTGTATATACTGTAGGGATATAGATTTGGGTGTAGGTGTTAGGTTTGGTAGTGGGAAAAGGGGGGAGGTGAGTTTATCTTGTGGGACTATGGGACACTGGGGTGTTTGGGGGAACACTGGCACTGCCTGGTCTGGCTTATGGACATTGGACATGGACTGAGGCATGAGGCGCAGGACCAGCTCTCAGGTCAGTGCGGGGGTTGGGAATGGTGGGCTTGAGTGTGGGGTGTTTTAGTTTGGTTATTTCATATATATATTTAAAAAAAAAATGTTTATGTATATATTTAGGTCAGCCTTTGTCTATTTTATTGTTTGTTATTAGTTTGTTGGTGACCGGACCAGAAGGTGTAAGTTATTAGTTATTATTCTGTATATATAGAATCATAGAATTGTAGAGTTGGAAGGGACCTCCTGGGCCATCTGGTCCAACCCCCTGCTCAAAGCAGGATTCGCTAAATCATCCCAGTCAGATGCCTGTCCAGCCTCTGTTTGAATACTTCCATTGAAGGAGAACTCACCACTTCTCGTGGCAGCCTGTTCCACTCATTGATCACTCTAACTGTCAAAAAGTTTTTTCTAATATCTAATCTGTGTCTCCTCCCATTCAGTTTCATCCCATTGCTTCTAGTCTTTCCTTGTGCAAATGAGAATAAAGTTGATCCTTCTACAATGTGACAGCCCTTTAGATATTTGTAGACAGCTATTAAGTCTCCTCTCAGTCTTCTCTTTTGCAAACTAAACAATCCCAAATCCTGCAACCTTTCCTCATAAGACAGGGTTTGCAGACCGGTCACCATTCTGGTCGCTCTTTTCTGAACTTGCTCCAGTTTGTTGATGTCTTTTGTGGTGCCCAAAACTGGACACAATATTCCAGATGAGGTCTGACCAAAGAGGAGTAGAGGGAAATAATGACTTCACGTGATCTAGACTGTATGCTTCTGTTAATACATCCTAGAATTGCAATTGCCTTTTTTGCTGCTGCATCACATTGTTGACTCATATTCAGTCTGTGATCTATTAGTATACCCAAGTCTTTTTCACATGTGCTGTCACTAAGCCCTATTCCTCCCATTCTGTATATGCTTTTTTCATTTTTATTGCCCAGATGTAGTATTTTGCATTTCTCCCTGTTAAAAACCATTCTGTTAGTTGCTGCCCACTTCTCCAGTTTATTTAAATCTTTTTGAATCCTCTCTCTCTCTTCTCTAGTATTAGCTATCCCTCCCAGCTTTGTGTCATCAGCAAATTTAATCAGTTTACCCTCAATTCCTTCATCTAAATCGTTGATAAAGATGTTGAACAATACAGGGCCCAGGACAGAGCCCTGTGGTACCCCACTTGAGACATTCTTCCAACTGGATGTGCAGCCATTTACGACTACTCTCTGGGTCCAATCACCAAGCCAGTTATGAATCCACCTAACAGTTGCCTTGTCCATTCCATACTTAGTCATTTTTTAAATAAGGATTGTATGAGAGACTTTGTCAAATGCTTTGCTGAAGTCAAGATATACTATATCTACAGCATTTCCTTGATCCACCCAATCAGTGATACCGTCATAGAAGGAAATTAAGTTAGTCTGACATGACTTATTAGTTACAAACCCATGCTGACTCTGTTTAATCACTTCATTCTTATCCAGGTATTGACATACATGTTGTTTAATAATTTGTTCAAAGATCTTTCCTGGTATAGAAGTCAGACTCACCGGCCTATAGTTGCCTGGGTCCACCTTCTTCCCCTTTTTGAAGATAGGAACAACATTTGCTCTTCTCCAGTCTTCTGGCACTTCTCCTGTTCTCCAAGAATTTTCAAAGATTATGGAGAGGGGTTCAAAAATTTCTTCTGCTATCTCCTTCAGTACTCTGGGGTGTAATTCATCTGGACCTGGAGACTTGAATTCATTTAGGTTAGCTAAGTGTTTCCTCGCTATCTTTCTGTTTATAGATATCCTGGATTCTTCTATTCCCTTAATAGGACAGTGAAGAACAGCTGATGTTACATTTCCTTTCTGAGAGAAAACAGATGCAAAATAGGAATTTAAAAGTTCAGCCTTCTCAACATCCTGTCTTACCATTTCATCATTTTCATCCTGTAAAAATCCTATAGCATCTTTGACTTTTCTTTTACTTTTGACATATCCCCAAAATCCTTTATTATTGCTTTTGACATCTCTTGCAAGCCTCAATTCATTTTCAGCTTTAGCTAATCTAATTTGTGCCCTGCAGGTTCTGCAGACAGCATTATATTCTTCTTTAGATATGCCTCCCTCTTTACATTTTATAAACATTTTTTTCTTCCTTTTTAGCATGTGCTTAAGTTCTGTGTTCATCCATCCTGGTTTCCTTAAATGCTTCCTATTCTTCCCTCTTTTCGGAATTGTTAACAACTGTGCTTTGAGAATTTCATTTTTCAAGATTTCCCATCCTTCCTGGACATTTTTGTCTTTAAGGATATCCAGCCATTGGATCCCTCCAATTCTCTTTCTGAATCCCTTAAAATCTGCCTTTCTGAAATCTAACCTTGATGTCTGAGTCTTCACAGGTCTTCCGCCTCTAGTTATCCAAAATTCTAAAATAGCATGGTCGCTACCTCCTAGGGTCCCAGCCACTTTTACCTCCTCAACCATTTCCTCCCTGTTTATAAGGATTAGATCCAAGGTAGCAGTTCCCCTTGTTTTCTCCCCTACCTTTTGGAAGATAAAGTTGTCAGCAAGAGAGGATAAGAATTTCCTTGACCTGTTAGTTTTGCCTGAGATTCCCAACAAATGTCTGGATAGTTGAAATCTCCCATGACAACTATGTAATATTTTTTGGAGAACTTGGCCATTTGATGCATAAAGAGTTCATCCATATCTTCAGCTTGCACAGGTGGCCTGTAGTAAATTCCTACAATGGTGTCCTTTCCATTGTTCTGTCCTTGTATTCTTACCCAAACAGTTTCCACAGAACTTCCAGTCTCTGAAGCTTCAATCTCTGTGCAGATATACGCGTTTCTAACATACAATGCGACACCCCCTCCTCGTTTATCCAGTCTGTTTCTTGCAAATAAGTTGTATCCTTCTAGTCTTGTATTCCAATCATGTGTATTGTCCCACCAAGTTTCAGTGATTCCAATGACATCATATTTCTTTTCCTGTGTTAGTAGTTCCAATTCTCCTTGTTTGTTGCCCATGCTTTGTGCATTAGTATAGAAACATTTTAGTTTGTGATTGGTTTCTCTTTCTCCAATATTTTTATTAATTAGATTCTTTTGTCTTTGTTCTTCCTTTCCACTTCTAATAGCAGAGTTCGCAATAGCATTTGTCAGGTGTATGGCTTTTTCTGGTCTTTTGCTTCCCTTCCCATGTTGTTCTAGTTTAAAGCTCTCCTTACAAGTGTAGCAAGGCGACTTCCAAATACATGCTTTCCAGTCTTCGTAAGGTGCACCCCATCTCTAGCAATATGTAATATTTGTGACAGGAGGGAATGAGCGGCTGTACCAGTGTTCAGTATATGGATTATTTTCTGGCTGATATTCTTGTTATTTCTGTTATTATTATTGTTATGTTTTTCATTTTTATAATAAAAGATCTACAGGATGTAACTCAGGATCAGTACTGGATAAGTAATGTAATGTATGTACACAGTGACTGCACCAGCAGAATAGTGAGTGCAGCTCTGGAGTATAATACAGGATGTAACTCAGGATCAGTACAGGATAAGTAATGTAATGTATGTACACAGTGACTGCACCAGCAGAATAGTGAGTGCAGCTCTGGAGTATAATACAGGATGTAACTCAGGATCAGTACAGGATAAGTAATGTAATGTATGTTCACAGTGACTCCACCAGCAGAATAGTGAGTGCAGCTCTGGAGTATAATACAGGATGTAACTCAGGATCAGTACAGGATAAGTAGTGTAATGTATGTTCACAGTGACTCCACCAGCAGAATAGTGAGTGCAGCTCTGTTCAGCTGCTGCTCATTGTGCTAATTGTGGGTGCGGTCGACACTGATCCTGCTGTGTGCTCCTGAACTCCAGAGAATCAACACCTCTCCACCCAGGGACCTGCTCTCTCTCTTACCCAGGGAGGAGTGGGTTTCCTGGGATGAGTGAAGGAGCCAAGTCCCAAGCTTCTGTTTCCCGATCCAGGCCGGTGGGGGGACAGAAGAAACCAGCAACCGGCCTGCACATCAGAGGACTCGGGGGTGAGATACTCCACCAGGAGTCACAGCAATGTGGCTCCTACACCCACCAGATCTGCAGAAAACCAGAGAAGCCGTAAGGCTTCCAACATGGAGAAGCCTGCTAGCAGCGTGCAAGATGGTCCTTCCGGAGAAAAGCTGAGTGCTCACGGAGGTAAGGACAACCTCGCTGAGGAAAGTTGGGGGCTGCAGAAGCCAAAAGAGTCTGTGTCCACTTAAGCCTCCCGGGTCATGAGCCACCTTCGTGAGTATGAAGAGGCGAGTAAGACCATCAGGAGGCTCCGGGAGGAGCTGCGCTGCACAAGCGCCAAAGCTGCAGGTGCCTTCAGAACCAGGAAGACCCAACTCCAAGTGGAGGTAAAGCAAATAAAGCTGGATATTAATGAGCTGGAGGTGAAGAAAGCGTTCCTAAGAGAGAAGAGTGGACCATTTAAGGAAAAACTAATAAATGAGGACAGATTTAGAGAAATGGCTGATAACAGAGAGCAAAGGCAGATGGGGCAGCAGCCTGAGAGTCAGGAGGATGAAGATGATGATGATGACCAGCAGAAAGCCCCACCTAGCAGCCTGCAAAGTCACCCGCAGGCCACGTGCAGCGAGCTCCCTGCTGGACAGGCGACATTGGCATCTGGTCACAGTTCTGCTGGCTCTGGGGAGGACAGTGACAACAGCGGCCAGGGAGGGGCTCTAATGGCGGAGATCAAGCTCCTGGAGTCCCCAGTGTGCCTTCAGAACTTCCATCTTGGTGATGATTTACCAGAGGAGGCACCTGGGGTCCAGAAGAAAAAGGTAAAGAAGAACAAGCCGAAGCTCCAGGAAGCGGTGAGTTTTGTATATGCCCCCCTCCCTGTACCCCCTGAGTCAGCTGCAGGGTCAGCTAGCTGCATAAGCCCCGTTGCCCAGCCCAGCCCGGGTTCTGCTGTGGATCCGATGCAAAGGCACGGGGAGAGTACAGAGCACAGTAGCGGGGACGTAGCTGCAGGTGCATCAACCAAGAGGCTGGACAGTGAGGGCGGCCCGGAGGCGGGTATACGGTTAGGCCACGAAGCTGCTGTGGTGCGCTCCTTAGTGGAAGGGGGGAGCGGCCCAGTGTCAGGGGCAGCTCCGGTAGCCTCGGTGCCCCTGAATGCTGTTGCCGCTGATCACTTAGTTGAGAAGCGGCTGCAGTGTGAGGGGGCTGTTGGGGCTGGGCGTTCCGATCCTCCCAAGATCCTGTTCTGCGTTGGCGCTGCTGGTCCGCAAGATCCTGATGTAAAGGATCAGCGGTGCCTAATGAAGCAAAGAAACTTACCAATGATGCGGAGGGCACCCGTAAGTCCGGGGGTGAGGTCTCCTCCAGTTCTGTGGAGGAGACTGAGCCCCTTGTGCCTGATGATGCGGAGGTCAAAATGCCACCCCCTGTTATCACTGGTCCAGCTGGAGTGAATGTGGTTGGAGGTGTGGATGAGGAAATTTCTTTGTCTAGTGGTGTGGTTGCTGGATTTGTAGAGAGTGAGAGTGTTATGGAGGGGGGTAATAGTGATACTGTTGGTGTTGATGTGGTCACTGGTCCGGTTGCCCCCCCGGTGGTGGCAGTACCCATTAGTAGTTATGCCACTGTCACCTCCGGGGGAAATAGGGTGTCCTCCTCGTCTCCGGGCTCTGGGGACGGCATGTTGCAGTGGCATCTCCTGGGGACTCTAAAGAAGGGGGAGAGATCACTAACGGTAGAGGGTCGAGAGGTTGATCTATCCTTCTGGATAGAGAGGCATGGCCTCGGGGCCTTCCGAGAGCAAAATGGGGGAAATACAGTGTGGTCCCTTCTGACAGCTGGACCAGGTAGTGTGTGTAGGAATGTGATCCATCTTCGGTGGAGGGGCAGTGATGCGTGTCCTCCAAGGTCTAAGGTTGTGGAGCTCCTGCTGAAGATGGGCTTCAAGGCTATTGATATTTACGCCTTGATACATCCCAATTCCACGCCTGAGTTTGATGTTAGCTTTGTTCGTCCAGAGGGGCTTGAGCTCTTCTGGTCGTATTATGAGTTGGCAAAAAATGATCCCGGCTGGCGAGACTTTGCCATCCAGGCGGTGTCTCGCCAAAATCAAGTCAAGAAAGTGACCGTGATGACTTGTAACGAGTCGCTTTCTTGTTATGACATCATGATGTGGCTTGGCAGATATGGAGAAGTGGTGGAAATGCCAAAGAAAAACTGCGATGAGTATGGTATCTGGTCAGGGGCCTGGACGTTTATGGTAAAACTTAAGCGTTCAGGTGGTACGGTTGCCCACATTCCATCATCTGCCTTCCTGGGTAGAGATCATATCCAGGTCTTCTACCAGGGGCAGCCGAAGCTCTTTCACAGGTGCGGCGACCCCACACACTTCAGTGCAAACTGCACTGTGCAGAAATGTGCATTGTGTGGGGATATCGGCCATCTTGCTTCATCTTGTGTGGAGATTAGGTGCCACCTGTGTGGTGACTTAGGTCACCCATTCAGCCGTTGTCCTCGCTCCTTCGCTAATGCAGTCGTGACCCCGGTGGGAGAAAGCAGTGAGGCTGATTCTGCTGGGGAAGGGACTAGCAGGGGTGAGGGAGCTGAGGGGCCTAGGAGGAAAAGCAATAAAAAGACACCTGCCCAGCTGAGGCATCTAGACAAGTGCAGACAGGAGAGGGAGCTGGGCGAGCCCCGGGCTACTGCGGTGACCCCTGTCCTGGATGCCAGTCTTGCTGCTGAGGTCCCGAGGGATGATGAGTTGGATGAGGAGGTCATGAGGATCCACAGGGAGGAAACTGCCACTGCCTCCGAATCCTCCCATTATGAAAGTATGGATGAGGATAATAGGCAGTCGCTAGAGAACAAGTGTAAGCTCGGCACCAAAAAGAAGAGAAAGAAGGGATATAAAACATCTTCTCCCGCTCTGACCAAGGTACCTAAGGAAGGAAAAACTGACTCCCCTCTGGTTGGTCTTTCTAACCGATTCGAAGCCCTTGAGAACATCTCTTCTCTGAGGAGGAAGCTGAGGGTGAGGTTCCGGCTTCGGCGGAGCTTACAGGGGGTGCCGAGTCTCCTTCTTCTGCGAATGTAAGGTCCCTGAAGGGAGGGACTGGCCCAGAGTCCAGAGGCGAGGACGACAAAAAGAAAAATCAAGTGGGAATGGACACCTCTGTGTCATTAAAGAGGGGGAAGGATTCCTCCTCTGAGGCAGAGGATAAGGGGAGTGGGAAGACGAAAGTCATCTAACTCAATCACCAATGATGGTGGTACCCACTCCGTTGACGCTGGCGTCTATTAATGTCGCCAGCATAAAGTCAAATACAGCCAGATTTGCGGCCTTTGATTTTCTCAGCCGTGTTGAAGCTGACATTTTCTTTTTGCAAGAGACCAGACTGCCAAACATGGCAGATGTGTTCAAAGCCAAGAGGGAGTGGAGACTCGGGCCCTCCTATTGGTCTCTTGCGGCCGAGCCGTATAGCAGAGTGGCGGTCCTTTTTACCGCACCGGTGGAATGCCGACGGGTTATGGAGTTAGAAATGGAGAGGTGCCTGATCTTAGATGTCCTCATGAAGGGACAAGAGCTCCGGCTTATTAACATCTATGGTTCCCAATCTAAATGGGACCGGAAGTGTCTTTTTATGAGGATCAAGCCCTACCTTTTTACAAGTCGGCAGGTTGTCTTTGGAGGGGACTTCAATACTGTCACGAGGCCCCGAGATAGAGGAGGTTCCAGAGACAAGCTGACTTATGATAGCGTTGCCCTTAATTGTATAGCTAGCGAGGCTCACCTGGTGGATGCCGACATTCGGCACACCCCAGGCCACGAGGGGTTCACCTATCATAGAGGTAACTGGAGGTCCAGAATAGATAGGTTTTATTTAAAGGAGGAAGCTGTCTCTTCAGCAGTATCTGTTGTTGAGGTGGAGTTCTCCGACCACTGTGTAATTTTGTTTTCTCTGAATGTTACAGAGACCCTCCGGATGGGAAGAGGCTTTTGGGGGCTCAATTCATCTCTTTTGGAAGAAGCGGATATAAGACAGTCCTTTGAAGATTTTCTTCAGAGCCAGGTACCCTTACTGGATCTTTGTAGTAGTAAGTCAGAGTGGTGGGAGATGTTCAAGAAAAGGGTGGCGAGATTCTTCCGCCAGCTCTCGAGCCTCAGGAGTCTGAACAGGTACCGCCTGTATCAGGGTCTGAGGAGGAAACTCAAGCATCTTGTCTCAACTGGAGGTAGCCGAGTGGAGATCTCCAGAGTGAAATCTTTGCTCATGAGGTGTCAGTACGATAGACACGCATCTTTGGTTTTTGAGAGGGATTACGGGAAGTACCGCTCACCCGACCCTTACAGAAACTGCAAGATGTCAGTGAATAGTAAAGTGGTTACAGGACTGGTCGACACTACGGGGTCCCTGAGGCGATCCAGATCAGGGATCCTGGAGGTTGTCAGATCCTTCTACTCGCACCTCTTGGGGAAGAGGGATCTTGATTGGGATAAGATGTCGGATTTTCTGGCTGAAGCCGTTCCCGAACCAGGGGTAGACCCCTCTCTTGACGTTTTGACAGAGATGATCAGGGAAGAGGAAGTTAAGTCGGCAATTGAAGGGCTTGCCCAAAAAAAATCGCCCGGTTCAGATGGCTTAACATCTGAGTTTTATAAGACCTTTAAGGACGCTTTAGTTCCCCTCTTGACTGAGGTATTCAATGAGTGTCTTTCCTCGGGCACTCTGCCAAAGTCAATGAGGAGGTCTGCCCTGATCATTTTGTCAAAGGGTAAGGACCCAACCTGCTTTGAGAATTGGCGTCCCATAGCGCTTCTCAATGCAGACAGGAAGGTTCTAGCAAAGGTACTGTTTAATCGGCTGGTGAAATTTGCACCCCGACTCCTTTCCAAGGCCCAGCATTGCTCTGTTCCAGGTCGCAGCACATTTAGTGCTATGCTCAGTTTCCGGGAGGCAGTGGAGCAGGGTAGGGCTGGTCACTGGAAGGGGTACATGCTGTCACTGGACCAGGCAAAAGCATTTGATCGGGTTAATCATGAATACCTCTGGTCTGTCCTTCTGAGATATGGCCTGCCGGGGGGGTTTGTTGATTGGCTTAAAACCTTGTATGGTGGGGCAGAGAGTTTCCCGCTTGTGAACGGTTGGATTGGCAGCTCTTTTGAGGTTGGATCTGGTGTTCGCTAGGGTTGTCCCTTGAGCACCGCTGCTTTACGTGTTTGCGATTGACCCACTTCTTAGGAGGGTGGAGCGTGGACCGTTGGCCGGGATCGGGATGGACCAGGCAGCACCTTAGGCCACTCTGAGGGTGGCGGCGTATGCCGATCATGTCACTGTTTTTGTTTCCTCTCACGAGGAGGCAGGGTGGCTGATGTCAGAGGTAGATCGCTACTCGGAGGCATCCGGGTCCAAGATCAACCGGAATAAGTGTGAGAGTCTCTGGCTGGGAGGAGGAGATCCTGGTTTTGATCTCCCGGACACCCTTCCAGGACTCAAAGTCTCTGCAAAAGTCCTTGGCATCGAATCTGGCCAGGGGGATTACCCCAAACAAAATTGGGACAGCAGGCTAGAGATTGCCACTCAGAAGGTGAGCCAATGGAAGGGCTGGTCTTTGACCCTCAGGGAAAGAGTAAACCTGATCAAAACTTACCTGCTCCCTTTACTGATTTATCTGGGCAGTGTGTGCATCTTGCCGGAGTCTCTCTGGACTCGGGTCTACGGTTTGCTCTTCCAACTGTTATGGGGGAATAGAATGAACCTGGTCAAGAGGGAGGTTACTTACCGTACGAGGAGACTAGGAGGGTTGGGTATGGTCAACCCTGTGGTATTCCTTGTGGATACCTTCATTAAGATCAATATTGCAAACCTCTGGAAAGAGAGGGCTCCTCCGTGGGTATTCTCCTGTAGGGGATGGTTTCAGCCTTTCTTCCAGGAATGGGAGACAGGAGGGCAAGTGAAGGATCTTCGCACACCGCATGGACATCTTCCAGCTTACGCTACCTTGGTTCTGAAGGTAATTCGACAGTGGGGTCTGGGAATGTGGGAGATCAGGACTCTGCCAAGGAAACTCCTTGACAATAGGGTTCTGTTGACCAATTTCCAGAGGCCTCTGGTGCTCAGGGATTGCCCAAGTTGGGACCTTGGGGTGGGTTTGCATCTTTTGAATTCTATCAGGATACCCTCGAAGTTTTGGGACTTGGCTTGGCGCTGCTTCCATGGGAAACTGTGTGTGAGGGACAATCTGAAGTGTAGGAGCTCTGAGGACATTAACTGTCCTTGGGAGCATTGTGGTACTGTGCTGGAAAGCATGGACCTTTTCCTGCTTCATTGTACCTTTAACACAGAGGTGTACAACAGGGTGGGCGCCTCCATTGGCTGGTCTCGGCTGGCCGGTCTTTCCTATGCAGAGTGGGCCTATGGAGCATTCAGAGACCTTGGTGGCTGGGACCACTGCACATTATTTCTAGTTAGCGCAGTGGTTAGGTATCACACGTGGAACGCATGGTGCTTATTATCGATGCAGCGGAAAATCCTCCAAGTGGACGATGTGTTTAGGACCATACTCGGTGACCTGTTGAAGGTGCGCTCTCTGGAGTATGAGAGACTGGGCACACGTAGGGCCACTCTCCTCAGGAGGGGCTTTTCTTTTAGTGTGCCCTAGTCTGGTCATCTCCTTTCCTGGTGGTGGGCTGCTGCTGACACTGTAGATTATTGTTTTGTGATCGGTATACAGTGATGTAGGGCTGCAGGCGCCGAACTTGGACTTTGTGATTTGTGGGTGTTGTAGTGTTTGTTTCTGTATATATTGTATATAGGGATATAGATTTGGGTGTAGGTGTTAGGTTGGGTGGTGGGAAAAGGGGGGAGCTTGGTTTATCTTGTGGGACTATGGGACACTGGGGTGTTTGGGGAAACACTAGCACTGCCTGATCTGGCCTATTGACGTTGGACATGGACTGAGGCATGAGACGCAGGACCAACTCTCAGGTCGGTGCGGAGGTTGGGAATGGTGGGCTTGTGTGTGGGGTGTTTAGTTTAGTCTTGTATATATTTGTATAGTTTGTGGTTATTTTATTTAAAAATTAAAAAAAAAAAAAAAAAAGTATGTATATAGTTTTTGTTTGCTATTCTTTATTTTATTTTGTTATTAGTTTGTTTGGTGACTGGACTAGAAGGTGTAAGTACTTTTAATATTCGTTATTATTCTGTATATATGTAATATGTGTGAGAAGAGAGAATGAGCGGCTGGACCAGTGTTCATTATATGGATTATTTTCTGGCTGATATTCCTGTTATGTTTCTGTTATTGTTATGTTTTTCATTTTTATAGTAAAAGATCTACAGGACGTAACTCAGGATCAGTACAGGATAAGTAATGTAATGTATGTACACAGTGACTGCACCAGCAGAATAGCGAGTGCAGCCCTGGGGTATAATACAGGATGTAACTCAGGATCAGTACAGGATAAGTAATGTAATGTATGTACACAGTGACTGCACCAGCAGAATAGTGAGTGCAGCTCTGGAGTATAATACAGGATGTAACTCAGGATCAGTACAGGATAAGTAATGTAATGTATGTACACAGTGACTGCACCAGCAGCATACTGAGTGCAGCTCTGTACACGCCCAGGAAGAGGAGGAGCTTCGCAGCTGAGCGTCTGCAGCCTGGGGTTTTGCTAAGCTCCTGGGAAGGGAGGTTTTTTTTTCCTGCAAGGACTTTCCATCTGCCCCCTTCCCAGGAAAGAGGACTCTACCTGGGACTGAGCGCCGGGGCTAGGCCCCTGGCTCCCACCCCCTGGCAAGCCAGCTGGGGGTGGGGGGGCCTCATCCACCATCAGAAGGCCCAAGGCACAGCCAGTCCCAGGGATGGGGAAAAAGCGGACCCCAGGGGGCCGTAAGGCTCCAGGGTCCGGGACCCCTGAAGTGAAGGCTGTGGCGGGCCCTTCCCCCGGAGGTGCAGCAGCCGGCAGAGGTGAGGCGGGGCCCCCCCTTAACATCTGGGGCTCCAAGGCTGCGGGAGAGCCGGCTACCACCTACGCCTCCCGCATCCATGCCCACCTCTCCAAATATGAGGAGGCCGGGAAGCAGCTGAGGAGACTTCGGGGGGAGTTGGAGGGAGCCAGGATAATATCTAAAAGCAGGCTCCGTACCTCAAAGAAAGCGGAGGTCGCCGCCACAGTCCAGCGGCTGGAAGAGGAGATTCGGGCCCTGGAGGGCTGGCGAAGTGTCATCATGGCCGGCAGCGGCCCCTTCCAGGAGAAGCTGCGGAACGAGGACCGGTTTAGGGCCATGGCCGGTGGGTTTCCTGGGGGGTCAGGAGGCCCCACCCAGGTGGAGGAAAGTGAGGAGAAGGAAGAGCAAGATGGCGCCCACACCACACCCGGGCCACCTCCACCTGAAGGCCTGACGAACACCAGCAGGAGTCAGGTAACATGCAGCGGGATAGCCCCCAAGCAGGTGGCCCTCCCGCTGGACTCCAATAACGCGGAGGAAAGCGGGAGCGAGGGGGAGGATGGAGGGAGTGGGAATAATGCCGAGGGGGCTGCCTCATCCTCAGGCAAGTGCGGCAGATGGAATCCCCAGCACAGTTTGGCACGCTGTTGTTTGGGGATGAAGTCTGCCCGGAGGATGAGGCAACCGGGAAGAGGAGAAACAGGAGGCGCAGGCGTAAGGCCTCTGAAGGCGTGGAGGAACAACTGGTTTTTGCTCCTCTTCCCGGGGCCCCTCTGTCCCGCTGTGTGGAACCCGCTACCCACCCCGGCTCGGGCCCTGTGGTGGGTCTGCAGCGAGGGAGCGGGGAGAGAGATGACTGTTGTGACCTGACTGTCGCATCTGGTGACAGTTCAGACCAGGGCAGCGACATGGAGGTCGGTGCTGGTTGTGGTGTTGGTGGTGGTGTCCAGGCTCAGCCCTCAGTGGCAGGGGGGGCTGGCCTGGCACCAGGTAAAGTTGGTACAGCCAGGGCCGCACCTCCGGCGGCGAGTGCTGGGGCTTCTGTGCCCCCCACGTACGGATCCGCTAAGTCTGGATCGCTAGTGGGGGTCCAGAAGTCTAGGAAGGGTGAGCAAAAAATCAAACAACTGAAGCGGTGCAGGGAGCTGGTCGCTCCCATGGCGGCGCCCGTGGTAAGAGCGGGGTCTCCGGCACGTCGACCCAAAAGGGGGTCCGTGCGGGGGGCTCCGCCGCCACTGGGCGACGAGGGGGAGTGGCCAGCCCTGCCTGTGGCAAGTGGTGGGCACAGAGTGGCAGCGGTGGTCTGCGAGGGGGGCGGGGCCTCCCCGAGTGTTGCCCGGCCTGCAAAGGCTGTGGCATGCGGGGGGGCATGTCCTCCTCGGCCGCTGTCCCGCTTGCTACGTCCGCATCACCTGGGGGGGCATGGCCTCGCAAGGTGTCACTGCTCTGCCCGTAGTGGCCGTGACTGACGGGGGGGCATGACCACGGCAGGCCCGCTGCCCTCTGTCCCACCCACCCTCCCAAGCAGTGCAAGTAAGCTGCCCCCAAAAGCTGGCGGGGGGTTGTCGGGGTCCCCAGCCCACCTACCTTCATCTGAGGGTGCGGGGACTCTGGCGCCCCCTGGCAAGCCGGCAGAGGGAGTGAAGAAGGATGCAGGGCAGGGAGCGGTGCCAGAGGCCGTCCCTGCCCAGAGCAAGGAAATCAAAAGAAACTCTGAAAAAGAAAAAAAAATGGTGCTGGAGAAACCAAGAGCTGCTGCTGCTCCCAGGCACAGCCAGGGAAATGTGCAGTATGTCATCAGCGCTGAGGCACTTAAAGGGGCAGCAGCACTCTTAGCCAGTAAGGGCAATCATGGAGCACCTGGCCAGCTAGGGCCCCCAGCAGGTGGGAGGGAAAATTGTGGCAAAGGAACTGTTAATGCTGATGTAAATAAAAATGTAAATATAAATAAAATTGGTGCTGAGGAGTATGAGGAGTGCGTGAGTGAATGTGAGAGCGGGGTGACTGATATTTTTGAGGAGTTGTTTGTGGACGTGAATGGGGATGTGAGTGACATGGATGAGGGAGTGAATGTGGCGGAAAGTGCTGGAGTGAATGCTGGGGTGAGTGGGAATAATAGAGTGAATGGGAGAGTGAGTGGGAGGACGAATGGGGGTGCAGGCACAAGTGGTGGTGGGAGGGCTGGCCCATCTGCCCCCCCGGCCGCGAGACCCCAACGTAACTATGCGGGGCCGCGGCTGGGGGTCAGGGTGGTCCTGGGGGGGTCTCCTCGCCTCCGGGCTCCAGGGACGGCGCTTTGCACCACCGTTTCCTGGAGGCCCTTAAAAGGGGAGAAAGGTCGGTAACAGTAGAGGGGAGGACAGTGGACCTGTCTTTCTGGATAGAGAGACACGGCCTTGCTGCCTTCCAAAATCAAAGGGAGGGAGGGACTGTTTGGTCTCTCCCCACAGCCGGGCAGGGGCCGCCAAGAAGGAATGTGGTCCGTCTTAGGTGGGGGGGCAATGAAGGTTCTCCACCCAGGAGCAAGGTGGTGGAGCTCCTCCTTAAGATGGGCTTCGGGGCGGATGACATCTTTGCCCTGATACATCCTTCGGCGTCCCGCTTCTTTGATGTCAGTTTCGTGCGGCCAGAGGGGCTTGAGCTCTTCTGGTCGAACTACGAGCTGGTGCGAGAAGAGCCCGGATGGCGAGACTTCGTTGCGCAAGCGGTGTCTCGCCAAAATTCCGTCAAGCGAGTGACCGTGGTGACTTGTAACGAGTCGCTCGCAGGCGTGGACATAATGACGTGGCTTTCTCGTTATGGGGAAGTCACCGAGGTCCCAAAAAAGAACAGGGACGAATTTGGCATCTGGTCGGGGGGCTGGACCTTCATGGTAAAGCTGAAGGTTTCCAGCGGCACGGTCAACCACATCCCTTCCTCGGCGTTCTTGGGGAGGGACAGGATCCTGGTCTTCTACCAGGGGCAACCGAAGGTCTGCCACAAGTGCGGTGACCCCACCCACTTCAGCGCCAGCTGCAAGGTGCAGAAGTGTGTGTTGTGTGGTGGGGTAGGCCACCTGGCCGCCTTGTGCAAAGACATTCGGTGCCACCTGTGTGGTGACCTAGGTCACCCGCTCAGCCGCTGCCCTCGCTCTTTCTCCAATACCGCTGCAGGCCCGGTGGGGGGAGACCGTGAGGGGGCATCCTCTGGCGGTGCTTCTGCCGTGGCAGGTGGTGGCGGAGGGGGAAGGGCTGAGGGGCCGGTGAGGAAGGGCAATGCTAAGGCAAGGGGCCCCACGTATGAGCGGAGGCTAGAAAAACGCCATGGAGGCAAGGGGCAGGTGGAGCCTCGGGAAACTGGGGTGATGCCTGCCCCTCCCTCTAGGCCCGTAGCAAAAGCCTCTGAGGCCCTGGGGGAGAGTGCGGTGAGTGAGGAGATCAGGAGGATGGAGAGAGAGGAGAAAGCGGCTGACTCTGATGACTCCTCTCGTTATGAAAGTGTCGACGAGGATGTCAGGGGGCAGCCTACAGCATCAGGTGGCAAAAACAAGCGTGCCAACCGTAAATTGGGAGGGAAGAGGGCTGACAAGTCTTCAAAGTCCCCCCTGCCCCCGACCACAAGAGTGCATACGGAAGGGCCCGCTGCCCCCCCTCTGATCAGACTCTCCAACCGGTTCAGCGCCCTCGGAGGTTCAGATGATGATCCGCAAGACGAGGGTGCTGGGCCGGGGGTAACACCGGAGGGTCCTTCGGGGGATGGTGGAGTCCGTCCCTCAGGGGGCACTGTTCCTCCTGAGGGGGAGACAGGCTTGGAACCCGGGGGCGAGGACACTGGGGGGGAGGGATGGACACGTCGGGGGCTTCCCTAAAAAGGAAGGTGTCTGACCCCTCCCCAGGAGGAGGTGATAGCGGGGCAGGGAAGAAACTGGCTATCCAACTCGATCACCCATGATGGCTGAACTCGTCCCGTTGACGCTGGCGTCCATTAATGTCGCCAGCATTAAGTCAGATGCAGCTCGCTTCACGGCCTTTGATTTTTACTCCCGGATTGAGGCAGAAATTTTATTTTTGCAAGAGACCAGACTAACGGACATGGGGGCCATCTTTAAAGCACGGAGGGAGTGGAGGTGCGGACCCTCATACTGGTCTCTTGCGGCTGAGCCGTATAGCGGGGTGGCAGTCCTTTTTAAGACTGCAGATGTTGAATGCCGACGGGTTACTGAGTTGGAAATGGGGAGGTGCCTGATCCTAGATGTCTTCATGAGGGGACAAGAGCTCCGGCTCATTAATATCTACGGCCCACAGTCCAAGTGGGACCGTAAATGTCTCTTCCTGAGGATAAAGCCCTTTCTTTTTACGAGCCGACAGGTGGTCTTCGGTGGGGACTTCAACACCGTTACGAGGTCCCGTGACCGGGGGGGTCCCGGAGACCGCCTGGCTTATGACAGCATCGCGCTTAATAGCATAGCTAGTGAAGCTCGCCTGGTGGATGTCCACATCCGGCACACCCCAGGCCACGGGGGTTTCACCTACCATAGGGGTAGCAGTCGGTCTAGAATAGACAGGTTTTTTTTGAAGGAGGACGCCATCTTTTCTGCTGTGTCCGCCGTTGAGGTGGAGTTCTCCGATCACTGTTTAATTTTCTTTTCTCTGAATGTTGCAGAGACTCCTCGGATGGGAAGAGGGCTGTGGAAGCTCAATTCGTCCCTGCTGGAAGAAGCGGAGGTGAGACAATCCTTCGAGGATTTTCTTCAGAGCCAGGTACCGCTGTTGGATCTCTGTAGTAGTAAGTCATAGTGGTGGGAGATCTTCAAAAAGCGGGTGGCGGGGTTCTTCCGTCAGCTCTCGAACCTCAGAAGTCTGAACAGGCACCGCTTGTATCAGGCTCTGGGGAGGAAACTCGAGCAGCTTGTCTCGACTGGAGGTGACCGTGAGGAAATCTCCAGAGTGAAATCTTTGCTCAAGAGGTGCCAGTATGATAGACACACATCTTTAGTTTTTGAGAGGGACTTCGGGAAGTACCGCTCGCCCGACCCTTACAGAAACTGTAAGATGTCAGTGAATTGTAAGATGGTGACAGGACTGATTGACAGTACCGGGTCCCTGAACAGATCCAAATCAGGGATCCTGGAGGTGGTCAGATCCTTCTACTCACGCCTCTTGGAAAAGAAGGATCTGGATCGGGATAGGATGTCGGCTTTCCTGGCTGAAACCGTCCCTGATCCAGGGGGTGATCCCTCTCTTGGTGTTTTGGCAGAAGAAATTAGGGGGGAGGAAGTGAGACTGGCCATTGATGGGCTTCGGCCCAAGAAATCGCCAGGTCCGGATGGCTTAACATCCGAGTTTTATAAGACTTTTAGGGGCTCCTTGGTGCCCCTCTTGACAGGGGTCTTTAATGAGTGTCTATCCTCAGGCACTCTTCCCGACTCAATGAGGAAGTCAGCCCTAATTATTCTGTCAAAGGGTAAAGACCCGTCCCGTATCGAGAATTGGCGTCCCATAGCGCTTCTCGACACGGACCGGAAGGTTCTGGCCAAAGTGCTGTTTAATCGGCTGGTGAAGTTTGCACCCCGGCTCCTTTCAGGGGCCCAGCATTGCTCTGTTCCAGGCCGCAGTACTTTTAGTGCTGTGCTCGGTGTTCGGGAGGCAGTGGAGCAGGGTAGGGCAGGCCACTGGAAGGGGTACTTGCTGTCGTTAGACCAAGTGAAAGCTTTTGACCTGGTCAACCATGAGTACCTCTGGTCCGTCCTTTTGAGGTATGGTCTGCTTGGGAGGTTTGTAAAATGGTTAGAGATCTTGTACCAAGGGGCTGAGACTTTTCCGCTGGTGAACGGTTGGTCAGGTCGCCCTTTTGAGGTGGGTTCTGGGGTCCGTCAGGGCTGTCCGCTGAGCCCGCTTTTATACGTGTTCGCAATCGATCCCTTCCAAAGGAGGGTAGATCGTGGGCCGTTGGTGGGAGTCGGGATGGACCAGGCGGGCTCTGTGTCCTCTCTGAGGGTGGTGGCGTACGCCGATGATGTTTCCCTTTTCGTGTCCTCGAGGGGGGAGGCGGATTGGGTCATGTCAGAGGTAGTGCGCTACTCGGAGGCATCCGGGTCCATGATCAACCGGGATAAGTGTGAAAGTCTCTGGCTGGGAGGGGGAGATCCTAGTTTTGATCTCCCGGACACCCTTCCAGGGCCCCAGGCCACCGCCAAAATTTTAGGCATCGAATTTGGCCCCGGGGACTACCCCCAGCAAAATTGGGAGGGCAGACTTAAGATTGCCGCCCAAAAGGTGGACCAATGGAAGGGTTGGTCTTTATCCCTAAGGGAAAGGGTTGCCCTGGCTAAAGGCTTTCTGCTTCCCTTGTTAATTTACCTAGGCAGCGTGTGCATCTTGCCAGAACCTCTCTGGACACGGGTCTATAGCCTGTTCTTCCAGCTGTTATGGGGGAATAGGCTCAACCTAATCAAGAGAGAGGTCACATACCACACGAGGAGACTAGGTGGGTTGGGTATGGTCAACCCGGTAGTGTTCTTAGTGAACACCTTTCTTAAAGCCAACATTTCCAACCTCTGGCTAGAGAGGGCTCCTCCGTGGGTAGTCTCCTGCAAGGGTTGGCTTCGGCCCTTCTTCCAGGAATGGGAGACAGGAGGGCAAGTGAAGGACCTCCGCACACCTCATGGGCATCTCCCGGCTTATGCTACCCCGGTTCTGAAGGTGATCCGCCGGTGGGGTCTGGGAATGTGGGAAATCAGGACCATGTCGCGGCAATGCCTTGACAGGAGGGTTCTGTTGACCCATTTCCAGAAGCCCCTGGCCCTTAAGGATTGCCCAGGCTGGGATCTGGAGGTGGGGCTCGGGCTTTTAAATTCTAAGCGGATCCCCACGAAGTTTTGGGACTTGACCTGGCGCTGCTTCCACGGGAGGCTGTATGTAAAGGATAACCTGAAGTGCAGGAAATCCGATGATCGGGGTTGTCCCCGTGAGGAGTGTGGCGACGTGTTGGAAAGCATGGAGCACTTCCTGCTTCAGTGTCCCTTTAATACAGAGGTTTACAACAGGGTGGGGGCTTCCATACGTTGGCCGCGGCTGGCGTCCCTCTCCTATGCCGAGTGGGCCTATGGAGCGTTCAGAACTCTGGGTGGCCGAGACCGGGGCACTTTATTCCTAGTCAGTGTAGTGGTTAGGTTCTACATTTGGAATGCACGGTGCTTAGTTTCGACGCGGCAGAAAGCCCTCCCAAGGGAAGAGGTGGTTAGTAACATCCTGGGTGACCTGGTGAAGGTGCGTTCTTTGGAGTTCGAAAGGTTGGGTGTGAGGAGGGCCTCTTGGCTTTGGAGGGGCCTTTCCTTTTAAAAACGCACTCTAGGGAGAGCTAGATTTTGTGTTAATGTGGGTAGGGACAGCATAAGGTGGTGTGGGTGGTGAGGGACAGAAGTAGGGGCAGATAGGGACAGGAAGGGACAGGCACTGAGGGACAGATAGAGTTAGTTATGATAAGGTAGGTAGAGTAGGGGCAGGTAAGGACAGATAGGGACAGTTTCTTTAGGGACAGAAGTAGGGACAGTCTTAGTCGTTGAGGGACAGGGTGAATGTGTTAGTGAGGGATGGGGCCTCTAGAACTCCTTTTTCCTGGTGGTGGGCTACTGCATGGCACATCTAGATTTTTGTTTTGAGATAGAGAAATAATGGATATTGGGCTTGCAGGCACTGAACTTGGGCCTGTAAGTAAAGGTTTGTGGTGTGGCATTATTCGGTAAAGCAAATGATGTAATGACATTGCATTGTAATATTGCATTGTAATATGTATTGTAGTATATGTATTGTAGTATGTGTTGTTATTCTTTTCCGTAGTCAGAGGTGCATGGGGGGCGTAGTGAGGTTGGGAGGGGGGTGAATGGGGGGGTGAGAGCGGGAAAAAAAAGTAAAAGGACCCTAAACCAAGGGGAAAGTGGCGAATGGATATACCATGGACCATGGAAATTATGGAAAATGGACCATTTTTGAGCACATCGGGGGCAAATGGGTGAGGGTTTTGCTTATGGGCATAAACTTTCGTGCTCATCAGGCCTAGACGTGATAAGGCCATGGACATTTATGGACCTGTGGTGTGGGTGGTGGGAAAAATAATAAAAAAAAAAAAAAAATATATGTATGTATAGAGGTGTTAAGCTGGTGTAGGTAATTTTGCCAAAAAAGAATTGGCTAGGTTTATTTAAGGCAGCATGGGCTAATAATATTATTTTTGTTTTCCTGTATATAGGTATGGGTGGAAGTGTGAATGGGGAGTGAAAGAGAGTGAATGGGGGTGAAAGATTAAAAACTGTTTTTCATGATTTTATGGGAAAAGTTTTCTGTTGGAAAGTTCCTGCTGGGGGTCCCCTAAGCTGGAAAGCTTGGGGACTATAACAAGTTGCGGTTTTGCACAAGTTTCTGTGTGTCCTAAGTGTATGATTAATATGTATATTTTGGTTTATGTTTTCTTTTCTGGAATGTTGTGTTGTATTGTTTTTGATATTTTATAATAAAAGAGATACAGGATGTAACTCAGGATCAGTACAGGATAAGTAATGTAATGTATGTACACAGTGACTGCACCAGCAGAATAGTGAGTGCAGCTCTGGGGTATAATACAGGATGTAACTCAGGATCAGTACAGGATAAGTAATGTAATGTATGTACACAGTGACTGCACCAGCAGAATAGTGAGTGCAGCTCCGGAGTATAATACAGGATGTAACTCAGGATCAGTACAGGATAAGTAATGTAATGTATGTACATAGTGACTGCACCAGCAGAATAGTGAGTGCAGCTCTGGGGTATAATACAGGATGTAACTCAGGATCAGTACAGGATAAGTAATGTAATGTATGTACACAGTGACTGCACCAGCAGAATAGTGAGTGCAGCTCTGGGGTATAATACAGGATGTAACTCAGGATCAGTACAGGATAAGTAATGTAATGTATGTACACAGTGACTGCACCAGCAAAATAGTGAGTGCAGCTCTGGAGTATAATACAGGACTTTGGGCTTCCTCTATCACCGTAGCCCCGATGTGACTGTTATGTTACTATCCTATACATGAAGTGTATGAACATATTCTGATGTATGAGAACACCTCCAGCTGCATGTTAATTCAACACAAAAATAGGAACAGATGCACACAGTGGTGATCTGTCCTAAAGCAAAACCTGCACCAAAGGTGATACAATATGTAAAAGAGTAACAAACTTTATTTAATATTAGACATATAAAGTCACACATAAAGAGTCACAAAACTCAACACTGTCCAAGAACAGTACAAATGGGGAAAGGAAGGAGGACTGTCCCATAGGATATCAAATATGGCAGGTGATAAATCCCATTGTAATTAACCCCCCGTTAGTGGGGGTGGACACTTGGACGGGGGACCTCTTCACTATCGTCACTTAACCCTGGTAAGCCCCTTTGTTGTTTATACTACTTTTGATGAGAATTTTCTCTGGCGTTACGATGGGTCTCAGCATGGGCTTTATTACCGGGGGGTTAATTACAATGGGATTTATCACCTGCCATATTTGATATCCTATGTGACACTCCTCCTTCCTTTCCCCATTTGTACTGTTCTTGGACAGTGTTGAGTTTTGTGACTCTTCCTTTCTATTTGTACTATTCTTGGACTGTAGTGAGTTTTGTGACTCTTTATGTCTAATATTAAATAAAGTTTGTTACTCTTTTACATATCGTATGACGTTTGACTCCATTTTTTTCTACACATTCCGATGTAGTAGACAACTGCATATGTAGCAATTCCCTATTATGCCCATTACTAGATTTGCTAACAGCAGACAATATTTGCCGAGGATTGTAACTCTGGTAATGGTAAGATCATCAAACGTCTCCTCCTCACAGATTCATTATACCAGTACATTGTCCTCAGTCCTGTATACATCCCGGCTCCTGAATCTCCTGTGGTGAAGATCAAGGCAGAAGTCTCCTCACACTGCCCCGGATTCTCCACAAACCACATGTGAGGATCTATTCACTGTCTGCAGCTTTATAGAGGAGCGACGCTCTGAAGGTCTCGCTGCACCTGTCACTGCCACACCTGCAGAGAAGAGCAAGAAAAAGGGATTCACTTATGGGGATGTTTCCAGCACAGGAGCTGAAAATAAAGATTGCGTCTGACGAAGACTGATATATAATGGGGCGCTTTTTTGCTAGTGCCAACTGACCCCAACTTTCCTCTGTCCCAGTCATGTCGGGACATCGCACCTGTCATAGACCGACATCCTCATACAAGTCGATGATGAGGACATCCTTCTACTGAAACACTCTGTGCTGCTAGGAATCCTGCTCCTTCCAGTATATAACTCTCAGTCTTGCATACTCCTCTCCTGAAGCACTCTGTGCTGCTGGGAATCCTGCTCCTTCCAGTATATAACTCTCAGTCTGGCACACTCCTCTCCTGAAACACTCTGTGCTGCTGGGAATCCTGCTCCTTCCAGTAATTAACTCGCAGTCTGGCACACTCTTCTGCTGAAATTCTCTGTGCTGCTGGGAATCCTGCTCCTTCCAGTATATAACTCTCAGTCTGGCACACTCCTCTGCTGAAATACTCTGTGCTGATGGGGAATCCTGCTCCTTCCAGTATTTAACTCTCAGTCTGGCACACTCCTCTGCTGAAACACTCTGTGCTGCTGGGAATCCTGCTCCTTCCAGTATACAACTCTCAGTCTGGCACACTCCTCTGCTGAAACACTCTGTGCTGCTGGGAATCCTGCTCCTTCCAGTATTTAACTCTCAGTCTGGCACACTCCTCTGCTGAAACACTCTGTGCTGCTGGGAATCCTGCTCCTTCCAGTATACAACTCTCAGTCTGGCACACTCCTCTGCTGAAACACTCTGTGCTGCTGCTCTACCTCAGTGGAGAATGAGCCCCGCAGCTGTGTGAAGCTTTCAGCACTGGGCTTTCCACTCAGAGGCGTAGCTAGGGTTTTTGTTTAGGGGGGCCAAACTTCTCAGTGGGCCGCTAACCAAGTAACCTTGATTACAACTGGGTGACGCACCCTAATAATGGATGTAGCAGAATCTCAGCAGATGACCGCGCTGTTGCTGAAATAATCTCTATACAAAGACCAACAATGATATTACTGCCATATGGTCAGTGGTATATACCAGTCCTATGGAACATATACGAGATTACTGCACAGTTATAAATGGTGACTTTCAGCTGAAGGTCTTTCTTCGTTCACTTTTCCCGTTTTTCCATCTGGCCCAGACCAACATGACAACGTCTTCCAGCCAGAACTCTGCTGCAGAGATTACAACAAAGGCACATTTCACATTTCATATTTTCAGCACTGTCTCCATCTATCCCCACCCTGCACAAACTCCTCTTCCTGCTGATACCCAAATGCTGAGCCGCTGCTGCCATATGTGTCCCTATTACTGCAACTGCTGTGTGGTACTATGTGCCCTCTAGAATAGAGTGATGCTGGGCGCAAGTGCCCTAGAAAACAGTGCCCACATTTTGTCCCCTAGAAAGTAATAATGCCCTCTGTGTGCCCCTTTGATAGGCACAGTAACCTGAGTTCCCCTATAACAATAAGTGCCCACTTTACATTTAATAATGACCCGAAGCTCCCTCCTGTACAGCTCCCCTATACACAGTATAATGCAGCCTCACTTTATATATTCTGACCCCTTAGTTTCCCCCAAACTGTGTGATGACCCCCTCACTGTGTGATGGCCCCCTCACTGTAATCTTCACACTGTATGATGGCCCCCTAGATAACCTCCATATAGTATAATGCACCCCCATAGGCCTCAATATACTATAATGCACCCTCCATAGGCCTCCATATAGTATAATGCACCCCCCATAGGTCTCCATATAGTATAATGCACTCCCCATAGGCAGACTCTATAGTATAATGCACTCCCCATAGGCAGACTCTATTTTGTATAATGTACCCCCATAGACAGACTCTATATAGTATAATACACCCCCCATAGACAGACTCTATATAGTATAATGCACCGAACATAGGCAGACTCTATATAATATAATGCACCACCCCATAGGCAGACTCTATATGGTATAATGCACCCCCCCATAGGTAGACTCTATATGGTATAATGCATCCCCCAAAGGCAGACGCTATATAGTATAATGCACCCCCCATAGGCAGACTCTATAGCATAATGCAGCCCCCCATAGGCAGACTCTAATATAAGGCAGCTCTCCATAGGCAGACAGAAATATAATGCAGCCCCCCATAGGCAGACTGTAATATAATGCACCCCCCTTAGGCCTCTATAGAATAATGCACCTCCATGAAAAAATAAATAAATCCAATACTCGCCTCTCTTCTTCCTCGTTCCTTCTGAGCGCCCACACGTCTCCGGCCAGTGAGCGCCGAGTAGTAACGTCAGACACTGACAGAGGATGATGGGAGAGGTAACGTAACATTCCTCTCATCAGTGCTGTCAGCTTTATCAGTATCTATCCAATACAGTTGAATCTGAGCTAACGGGAGGGGTCCACTGCTGACACCGCACCCCCCCTCCTGCTCGGGTCCACTGCTGACACCGCACCCCCCTCCTGCTCGGGTCCACTGCTGACACCGCACCCCCCTCCTGCTCAAGGGTCCCATAGTGGCCAGGTGGCAGAGCAGGGAGATAAATTCTCCCTGCTCTGCCACAGAATGTAACTGCACACTCCGATACAGTTACAGTAGCCTAGCTGAAACAGGCTAAGGGACCTTTATAAATGCTTAGGAAGCCTTTTCAGGTGTTTTTTGTTAAATATTCTAATTTGCTCAGATAATGACTTTTGGGTTTTCATTGGCTGTAAGCCATAATCATCAACATTAACAGAAATAAATACGTGAAATAAATCACTCTGCAATGACTCTATATAATATATGAGTTTCACTTTTCGTATTGAAGAACTGAAATAAATTAACTTTTTGATAATATTCTAATATTGTGAGAAGCAGCGGTATATAACTCTCAGTCTAGCACACTACTATCCTGAAACACTCTATCCTACTGGGAATCCTGCTCCTTCCAGTATATAATTCTCAATCAGGCATACTCCTATCCTGAAACTCTCTGTCTTGCTGGGAATCCTGCTCCTTCCAGTATATAATTCTCAATCAGGCATACTCCTATCCTGAAATTCTCTGTCTTGCTGGGAATCCTGCTCCATCCAGTATATAATTCTCAATCAGGCACACTCCTATCCTGAAATTCTCTGTCTTGCTGGGAATCCTGCTCCTTCCAGTATATAACTCTCAGTCTGGCACACTCCTCTCCTGAAACACTCTGTGCTACTGGGAATCCTGCTCCTTCCAGTATATAACTCTCAGTCTGGCACACTCCTCTCCTGAAACACTGTGCTACTGGGAATCCTGCTCCTTCCACTATATAATTTTCAGTCTGGCACACTCCTCTTCTGAAACACTCTGTGCTGCTGGGAATCCAGCTTCTTCCAGTATGTAACTCTTAGTCTGGCACACTCCTCTGCTGAAACACTCTGTGCTGCTGGGAATCCTGCTCCTTCCATTACATAACTCTCAGTCTGGCACACTCCTCTTCTGAAACACTCTGTGCTGCTGGGAATCCAGCTCCATCCAGTATATAACTCTCAGTCTGGCACACTCCTCTGCTGAAACACTCTGTGCTGCTGCTCTACCTCAGTGGAGAATGAGCCCCGCAGCTGTGTGGAGCTTTCAGGACTGTATTTAGTGCAGCCTCCAGAGATGCAGATACCAGACAGGTATGATGGCTGCCAATGGAAATATCTTCACCTTCTCGGATTACCAGACTGGAATCTACATCACTGGGCCAAGAACCCTGAGCAGACGGAGCTGCACAGACCCCCCGGAATGAGACCCACCATTACATTACTGGGCTGCAGTGTCCGTATAGGAATATGAGGGGTCCATGTCCTACAATGCCCCCCCGTGATCATACATTTATCATCTATCCTGTGGATAAAAGCTCTTAGGGGACACCCATTAAGGCACAAAGGATGGTATAGGGCAGGGGACAGCATCCTGTGATGTGGAACTACTACTCCCAGCATGTTGGTTCTTCTCTCTCTGCAGCCAAAATTTAGGAAAATCTTTTAATTCCAAAAATGCAGATTTCAGTTCCAGTTCTTAATTCTGTAAAAAAAAAGAAAATTAGGGAATGCTCCTTAATGAATATACACCCCGCCATCCCCCAACTCCCCTCCCGAGAAATGGAAATAATGTCGGGGTACACTGCACGGTTACTAATTACGTCAGCTTCCATCAATAACCAGGGGATGAATTACCCTCCGCTGTCAGTAATTCAGTCACATCCAGAGGGGGCTACACAAGCCACACAATGCCAGCCTTGGACCGGCTCCCACTCCCCCATTCCGTGACCCCCAGTAGCCTCAATGTCTGGGCTGTAAATTACACTTTAGGGAAGAAAATCTGCAGACTAAACAAATGTAGATGTATTCCTGTATATACAGGGGGGTAAATAAGTATTTGATACAATAATAATAATAATTTTATTTCTATAGTGCCAACATATTCCGCAGCACATAACAGCATATCAATAGACACATAGATCAAAACAGATACCAAGAGGAGTGAGGGCCCTGCTCGCAAGCTTACAGTCTATGAGGAAAAAGGGGAGACACGAAAGGTGGATGGCAACAATTGATTTCATTGTTTGGACCAGCCATAGTGTAACGGCCCCGTCACACACAGCGAGATCGCTGATTTTGAGACGCATCAGCGAACTGGATGCCCCCTTGATCCAGTTCAGGAAGTAGGCGACAGGAGGATACCGGCCAAGGTGAGCTACATGGTGCAGAATGATTCCCATCCCATGCATGAGACCGTGACAAAGATGTGCAGTACTGTCAGTGACCGGCTACTTCATCCTAAATGTGAGAGGGAGCGCTATCGAAAGTCCTTCCTTCCTGCTGCAGTTAGGCTGTATAACCAGCACTGTCCAAAATGGAGAACGACCCAAACAGTGAATTGATAGATCCAAAGTTGTGATAGTTCGGTTACATTTTTTTTTTTTTTTCCCCGTATATGTACCTACCTACTGTCAGTGTAATGCCTTTATGCATCTGTATCTGTACTTGTTCCTGCCTTGCTGCTGTAATGCTCTGAATTTCCCCATGGTGGGACGATTAAAGGATTATCTTATCTTCTCTCGCCAGCGACATCGCTGTGTGTGGCACGCATCAGCGACCGGCCTCCCCACCGGGTATCGCTGATCGTGCCGGAATGTCCTGGGCCATTTTTTGATCGTTGGTCTCCCGCTGGCCGGCACGCATCACTGCGTGTGGCAGTGAGAGACCAACGATCAGCTAGCTCCTAGCGCTGTAAGCAGACGCTGGGAGCTGTTATCCAAGGTAAATATCGGGTAACTAAGCACGCGCGTCGCTTAGTTACCCGCTGTGTACCTTGGATACCTGCGTGCTCGCGCTGGGAGCTGGTATCCAAGGTACACAGTGGGTAACTAAGTGCCGCGCGTGCTTAGTTACCCGATATTTACCTTGGATACCAGCGTCCTCACTGGTCCTAATCGCTGCTGAAATATGCCTGTTTGGCAGCTCACCAGCGATCCTGACAAGGTCGTATCATTGTCGGGATCTCTGTTGCATCGTTATGTGTGACAGGGCCTTAAGAATCAGGTGTTCATGTGAGGCTGCATGAACCGGTTAACAGCCAAAGTATGTAACATCACAGACACAGAGGGCTATTAAATGCATAAAGCGTGTGAGAACATAATAAGAGGGACCTGGTTATGGACAAATTTTGAATGGGCAACACAGCAATAAGTTAATATTATATATTATATTCTTGTACATAGGGGCAGTATTATAGTAGTTATATTCTTGTACATAGGGGCAGCATTATAGTAGTTATATTCTTGTACATAGGGGCAGTATTATAGTAATTATATTCTTGTACATAGGAGCAGTATTATAGTAGTTATATTCTTGTACATAGGAGCAGTATTATAGTAGTTATATTCTTGTACATAGGGGGCAATATTATAGTAGTTATATTCTTGTACATAGGGACAGTATTATAGTAGTTATATTCTTGTACATAGGAGGCAGTATTATAGTAGTTATATTCTTGTACATAGGGGGCAATATTATAGTAGTTATATTCTTGTACATAGGGACAGTATTATACAAGTTATATTCTTGTACATAGGGCCAGTATTATAGTAGTTATATTCTTGTACATTGGGGCATTATTATAATAGATATATTCTTGTACATAGGGGGCAATATTATAGTAGTTATATTCTTGTACATAGGAGCAGTACTATAATAGTTATATTCTTGTACATAGGGGGCAATATTATAGTAGTTATATTCTTGTACATAGGGGGCAGCATTATAGTAGTTATATTCATGTACATAGGGGGCAATATTATAGTAGTTATATTCTTGTACATAGGGACAGTATTATAGTAGTTATATTCTTGTACATAGGGACAGTATTATAATAGATATTTTCTTGTACATAGGGGCAGTATTATAGTAGTTATATTCTTGTACATAGGTGCAGTATTATAGTAGTTATATTCTTGTACATAGGAGACAGTATTATAGCAGATATATTCTTGTACATAAGAGGCAGTATTATAGTAGTTATATTCTTGTACATAGGGGCAGTATTATAGTAGTTATATTCTTGTACATAGGGGCAGTATTATAGTAGTTATATTCTTGTACATAGGGGGCAGTATTATAGTAGTTATATTCTTGTGCATAGAGGGCAGTATTATACAGGTTATATTCTTGTACATAGGAGACAGTATTATAGTAGTTCAATTGTACATAGTTGCGGTATTATAGTAGTTCTATTCTTGTACATAGAGGGCAGTATTATAGTAGTTATATTCCTGTACATAGGAGACAGTATTATAGCAGATATATTCTTGTACATAAGAGGCAGTATTATAGTAGCTATATTCTTGTACATAGGGGCAGTATTATAGTAGTTATATTCTTGTTCATAGGGGGCAGTATTATACAAGTTATATTCTTGTGCATAGAGGGCAGTATTATACAAGTTATATTCTTGTACATAGGAGACAGTATTATAGTAGTTCTATTGTACATAGGAGCAGTATTATATTAGTTATATTCTTGTACACAGGGAGCAGTATTATACAAGTTATATTCTTGTACATAGGGCCAGTATTATAGTAGTTCTATTCTTGTACATAGAGGCAGTATTATAGTAGTTATATTCTTGTACATAGAGGGCAGTATTATACAAGTTATATTCTTGCACATAGGAGACAGTATTATAGCAGTTATATTCTTGTACATAAGAGGCAGTATTATAGTAGTTATATTCTTGTACATAGGGGCAGTATTATAGTAGTTATATTCTTGTACATAGGGGCAGTATTATAGTAATTATATTCTTGCACATAGGGGGCAGTATTATAGTAGTTATATTCTTGTGCATAGAGGGCAGTATTATACAAGTTATATTCTTGTACATAGGAGACAGTATTATAGCAGTTATATTCTTGTACATAAGAGGCAGTATTTTAGTAGTTATATTCTTGTACATAGGGGCAGTATTATAGTAGTTATATTCTTGTACATAGGGGCAGTATTACAGTAGTTATATTCCTGTACATAGGGAGCAGTATTATACAAGTTATATTCTTGTACATAGGGCCAGTATTATAGTAGTTCTATTCTTGTACATAGAGGCAGTATTATAGTAGTTATATTCTTGTACATAGAGGGCAGTATTATACAAGTTATATTCTTGTACATAGGAGACAGTATTATAGCAGTTATGTTCTTGTACATAAGAGGCAGTATTATATTAGTTATATTCTTGTACATAGGGGCAGTATTATAGTAATTATATTCTTGTACATAGGGGCAGTATTATAGTAATTATATTCTTGTACATAGGGGGCAGTATTATAGTAGTTATATTCTTGTGCATAGAGGGCAGTATTATACAAGTTATATTCTTGTACATAGGAGACAGTATTATAGCAGTTATATTCTTGTACATAAGAAGCAGTATTATAGTAGTTATATTCTTGTACATAGGGGCAGTATTATAGTAGTTATATTCTTGTACATAGGGGCAGTATTACAGTAGTTATATTCCTGTACATAGGGAGCAGTATTATAATAGTTATATTCTTGTACATAGGGACCAGTATTATAGTAGTTATATTCTTGTACATAAGAGACAGTATTATAGTAGTTATATTCTTGTAGATAGCAACTTGTTAGCACCATGCTGGCTTCCCGGCGTGTCAGTTCACTCACCCGTGCTGCAGTTGGTTCCTCACCCCCTCATGCGCCGCATGCTCCCAGCAGCACTTCCAGCCAGGCCTCTGGCCATGTTCTAAGGGCATACACACGCTACCACCCTCTTAAAGGGCCAGCGCGTGCACTTGCTATTTCCTCCCCAGCCAATGGTTTTGAGGCATCATGTATATATTGCTTCCTCTCCACTGGGGAGGTGCCTGAACAACCTTCTTGTACATAGCAACTTGTTAGCACCATGCTGGCTTCCCGGCATGTCAGTTCACTCACCCGTGCTGCAGTTGGTTCCTCACCCCCTCATGCTCCGCATGCTCACAGCAGCACTTCCAGCTGGGCCTCTGGCCATGTTCTAAGGGCACGCATGTGAGCTCCTGCCCTCTTAAAGAGCCAGAGCGTGCACTTGCTATTTCCTCCCTAGCCAATGGTTTTGAGGCATTATGTATATATTGCTTCCTCTCCACTAGGGACGTGCCTGAGCAACCTTCTTGTTTCTGTCTATGTTGTATAAGGTTGCGTACCAGTGCAGGTTCTGCCTGCTGTACCCTAAGTATAAATCCTGCCTGTTGTATTCCAAGTACAAATCCTACCTGCTGTACTCTAAGTACAAATCCTGCCTGCGTTACTCTAAGTACAAATTCTGCCTGCAGTACTCTAAGTGCAAATTCCACTTGCTGCACTCTGAAGCAAATCCTGCTTGCTGCACTCTGAAGCAAATCCCGCTCACTGCACTCTAAAGCAAATTTTGCCTGTTGCACTCTGAAGCAAATCCTGCTAGCTGAACTCTGACACAAACTCTGTCTCTGATACCAACTCTGTCTGCTGCACTCTGATACAAGCTCTGCCAGCTGCTTCATCCAGTCTGTTCTTCGGGTCCAGCTGATGCGGGACCATTGGGCTGAACTGGAGTGGTACCTGGCGTTCATCGGGAACAAAGTCTAACCTCACCATCAGAGGCTCTAGTAAATAGTCAGGTGATCGCTTAGTCACGCCCCACCAGGCTCTCCGCGGTTCGTAGCACAGTGGTTCCACAAACCACGTTCGTGACACAACTGTCATAGGTATACCACAACAGAGAGGGGTTTCACGAACTCCTGCATTGGTTAGAAGTACTTCACTATATTATTAAACAGGGAAAGTTTTTTCTTGCTGGCAGTGCAAGTGTTAATCTGTTTAGTTGTACCTCCTGTAGCTTTCACACCTGGATTGTCTTATCTATTCAGTGTTTGCAACTCCTCTCTGCTATATATTGCTACATCTGGCACTTAGGAATTGCCACTATTAGTTCTTACTGCCTGGTTTGGAGTTGGAGGTGTAGTTCGTGGTTCAAGTTGGCATTAGGAAATTTGTTCAGGAGACTGTTGCTTGGAGTTTTTTTTGTGTGCACATCCTCATCCTCTGCTATTTGGTTTCTCCTTCCTTTAACTTCCCTGTGTTCCACTTTGTTGTTTGGTGAGTGTATTTTGTATGATTGATATTTTCATTTATCCCTGTCCATCTTCACTTGTTTGTCTGGTTAGTGTTATCCTTTACACTTTTGCTTCCCACCTCCATGGGTGGGGGAGGAGTCAGATAAAGTTTGATCTGGGAGCATAACAAGGCACCTAACCCCAGCATCTTTACCTTCAAGAATAATCCAGGGGACAGGGATAGACTAGAGTGCCCCTAGTTCTAGGGACCTTGATAGCACCCACAGTTCCACCCAAGGTACTGCAGATAGGGGAAGTTTTTTGTTTTTAAATTACTTTGTTATGTTTTGTAATTTCTTGTGTTTTCTGTCAGATCTGGAGAAAGCTGCAGCTGTCAGCACATAATGTAAGGACACTGATGTCTCCCATGATGTGAATAGTGGAGGATGTCAGTGATTTTTTCCTGAGGTTTGGGACTCAGGTTGAAGTTGGCGAGATTCCACAAGTGTCACAGTAAATTGATTGAATCCAGAGGACATCAATGGGAGGATAAGACAAAGTGTTCCCACTTCCTTTGCCCTTTTCTTCCTTCTCTTAAATGTCACCTTGCAACAACTGTGTAATTTGGCAGCAGTGAAAAGAGGCGGCTGGATGTGGCAGGAAAGCAAGACGCTGATCATGTAACCTCTCTGTGCAGATAATTCTCTTAAGGAAAAAATACTATTTTTTGATGTTGTATTTAAAGGAAAACACATCCAGTTTTCTTAAAGGAACATTTATTTAACATAAAAATTTGGGTGATGTTTGTTGATCACACCCTTTTTACAGCCTGTACCTGTTATTGCCTTTGCTCCACACCCTTTACCACCACTAGTCTACGACCCATCTCCTAGAATATGTAAGAAATCTGTCAGAATCACTAATTTCCCAAAAGTTTTTGGTGCCCTATGGAACTTTTCAAGGCCAAAGTACCTGGAGTCAGAAGTTGATGTGGGTCCCAACTCATTGGGGTTGTGATGCGCCGCTCAGTTCGTGATGATTCCGTTACTTTCTTTATTCTTGATCATTATCGATATAACTTCTGATCCTGCTTGATAGTTGCCATCAGTCTTGGATTTGCAGGTACTGTCTTGATTTTCCTGAACAAACTCGATAAATTTAGGAATGTCCCATGATGAAAAGGGCATTGTTTATGTAAGTCCCACCCAAAAATGTATGGCCCTGCCTGGCTTGGGGGCGTTCATTGGAGAGATTAGGCGTAGGACCTAAATGCAGAAAAACCTTGTTTCCTGACTCCCGCCCAGATCCTTGGTACTTGTAGTCCTATTTCTAGTCCTGATTATTTCCTATTTTCCTTATATTACTTGTCACATTATTCTGGTGATGAGCCCAGGTTACGTTTCTGACCCTACTAAAGCCCGGTGGTCCTCCTGTGCCAAAGTCATGACCAGCTTAAGGTGATTTAAGGTGTTTAAGGTGTACATTAAGGAATTCCTTTAGCTTCTCATCATTGTCTACAGTATAATGGTTATTTTTATTCTTGTGATGTGTACTGTCAGTCAGCATTACCAAATATCTGACCGGATTGCACGAGATGGCGATGATTACCAATGGATAACATTATTTTTTTGCTATTCTAGAATTTATTGTGCAACCCTCTGCACTTCATCATCCTGAAAACGTATTTCTAGGCGACGTGGAATAATATTCGGGTAAACACAGAAGCCCCTTAAGGCCCTGGGGGGAATTTTAGTTTCAGGATCTCAGGTGTCAGCTGATGTCCCACGAGGCGAGGTGATTATCTCCACGGTTTATGGGGAGGATGAATTATGGTTTGTTGGAATCCCATCCTGCAGTGAGCTGACATATTATCTCTCATCAGCGCTGGAACTGTGTAAACAATGGCTATGGTGGAGCAGCAGGACACACGAGGAAGAAATTTTGTGTCCAAGGCTTTGATACTGATCCCCTTGTGCTACCTTTCTTAAATAAACACAAGCAATCATTACCTTGTGAAATGATGTAAGAGCAAAATTAAGCTGAGAAAGGAAAAAATATTAGGTTAGTGACTATGATAGGTCTACTAAGATGTTATTAGGACTCATTTTAAACTGTGGTTGTTAGGAATTAACCTCAGTGTTTGGAGTAATGCATTCCAGAGAACTGGTGCATCACTAGAGGAGTCTTGGCTTATGTAAGACCTTAGTGCTTGATCATTGTTAAATTGGCATGAAGTACACAAGAGTGGCAGCGATGAGGGAGGAAAGGTGTGGTGGAGCAGCAATTATTACTGTATATACTCGAGTATGAGCTGACCCGAGTATTAGCCGAGGCCCCTAATTTCTCCACAAAAAAATGGGAAAACTTATTGACTCGAGTATAAGCCTAGGGTGAGAAATGCAGCAGCTACTGGTAAATATCAAAAAAAAAATAGATACGAATAAAAGTAGAATCAATTGAGACATCAGTAGGGCCAATATAATGCTCCATAAAGTTCATGATTGGCCCATTTAATGCTCCATAAAGTTCATGATGGGCCCCATAAGATGCTCCATACAAAATATGCCCCATATAATGCTGCAGAGTAGTTAATGGTGGCCCCATAACATGCTCCATAATAAAACATGCCCCATATAATGCTGCACAGTAGTTAATGGTGGCCCCATAACATGTTCCATAATAACACATGCCCCATATAACGCTGCACAGTAATTAATGGTGGCCCCATAACATGCTCTATAATAAAACATGGCCCATATAATGCTGTACAGTAGTTAATGGTGGCCTCATAACATGCTCATATATTGCACAAGTGATAGAATTAAATCCTATCATGCTGCTGCTGCCGCTGCTGCAATTTAAAAATAAAATGACATACTCACCTCTGTCACTGACCGCTGCTCATCAGCATCGCCGGCTCTTTGCAGTGACAGTTCAGGCAGACTGTGCGCACTAACTACGTCATTGTGCCCTCTGACCTGAACATCACAGTCAGAGGACCCAGAAGATAGAGTGGGCCGGGGGAGCGGGGACAGGTGAATATTGCAAGTGCCAGAAGCCTAAGCTAGCGGCAACACCGGCACCTGGCCCCCATAGCGCGCCAATGCCCCCGCCTGCTCAGGACCCCGGCACTTGTCCCGCTGCCAACACTGACCGCTGGCCCTGTCAGCAGCCACCGGGACACTGACAGAGGCTGCAGGAGAGCGCGAACATGTTCCGGAGATGCCGGGGACCTCCACCCTCCATCGGTGAACAGGTAAGTGGCAAGTGTAAGTGACCGTGTCTCGTGTATAAGCCGAGGGGCGTCTTTCTCAGCCCAAAAAGGGCGCTGAAAAACCCGGCTTATACATGATTATATACGGTATTATTTATTATTATAGCACCATTTATTCCATGGCGCTTTACGTGTGAAAAGTGGTATACATAATAAAAAACAAGTACAATAATCTTAAACAATAAATATCTCGACTGGTACAGGAGGAGAGAGGACCCTGCCCGCTAGGGCTTGCAATCTACAAGGGATGGGTGAGGATACAGTAGGTGAGGGTAGAGCTGGTCATGTAGCGGTTTCGTGGTTAATGCAGGTTGTAGGCTTATCGGAAGAGGTGAGTCTTCAGGTTCCTTTTAGGGTGTGTGCACACGCTGCGGAATCCGCTGCGGATTAATCCGCACGGATTTTGCAAAAATCGCAGATAATCCGCAGGTCAAAAGACCTGCGGATTATCTGCGGTTTTGCCTGCGGTTTGGTCCTGCGGATTCACTATCTCCACAATGGTGGAGATAGGAACCCGCAGCGGTTTCCGCAGAAAGAATTGACATGCAATTCTTTCTGCGGATTCAAAACCGCAGCAAATCCGCGCGGATTTTTCCGCAGCGTCGGCACAGCGGTTTTTTTTTCCCATTCATTTGAATGGTACTGTACACCGCAGCTAAAGCGGAAACGCAGCGGAATCCGCAGTGTGTGCACGTACCCTAAAGGTTTCCACAGTAGGCGAGAGTCTGATATATTGGGGTAGAGAGATCCAGAGTAGGGCGGATGCATGAGAGAAATTTTCTATGTGCTTGTGGGAAGAGGAGATAAGAGGGGAGTAAAGAAGGAGATCTTGTGAGGATCGGAGGTTGCATGCAGGTAAGTACCGAGAGACGAGGCCACAGATGTATGGAAGACACTGGTTGTGAATTGCTTTGTATGCCATGGATAGGATTTTGAGCTGGAGTCTTTGGGTAATGGGGAGCCAGTGAAGGGATTGACAGAGTGGAGAAGCTGGAGAATAGTGGGGAGACAGGAGGATTAGTCAGGCAGCAAAGTCTAGAATAGATTGGAGGGCTGTGAGGGTGTTAGAAGGGAGGCCACAGAGAAGGAGGTTGCAGTAGTCAAGGCAGGAGATGATAAGGGCATGGACTAGGGTTTTTCCCTGGCTTCAGGTTGAGTGTAGACAGCCATTGCTCAAACTTGGCATGGATAACTGTCCACAACTGTTGATCTGTATGACTGCGATCTCCAAGGCATATTATTGTAAACACTGCCTGATTACGGTGAGCCCTGGCTGCGCAGTATGGAGGTGGGGGGAGGGATTCTCTCTGCAGTGTGGGAATGTGTGTTTAATTAAGGCAGAGGTTGAGGGTGCAGGTGGAGGCCCTAGAGGAGGTGGAGGAGGCAGAAGCACTGCAGGAACTGTTACATGAAGAGGTTTGTTCCGCAAACCCTGGGGATTCCAAGACTTGGTGTCTAGTGACACCTTGGTGTCTACTGCTTTAGTTCTCCATCCCCTGGTGTGTACTAGTTTAGTTCTCCAACCCAAGATGTTTAGTAGTTTTGTTCTCCAATCCCTGCTGTCTATTAGTTTAGTTCTCCATGCTTTGGTGTTAATTTGTTTAGTTCTCCAATCATTGCTGTTTAGTAGTATAGTTCCCCAACCACTATAGTCTATTAGTTTAGTTATCCATAATATGTTGTGTAGTGGTTTAGTTCTACAATCCTAGCTGTTTAGAAGTTTAGTTCTCCAACCTCTGTTGTCTAGTAGTTTAGTTATCCATCTTAGGCTATGCGCACACGTTGCGGATTCTACCACGGATCCGCAGCGGATTTGGCCCTGCGGGTCCGCAGCAAAATTCTGCTGCGTTGTACAGTACCATTAAAGTCAATGGAATTTGAAAAACGCTGTGCACATGCTGCGGAAAGATCCGAGCGGATTAGCTGTGGGTTTATTTCCGCAGCAAGTCAATTCTTTGTGCGGATCTGCAGCGTTTCTGCACCCATTGACTTGCATTCATCCGCAGCAAAACAACAGGTCTCAAAAAGATCTGCAGCTTTGCTACGGATGAAACGCTGCAGATAGGGAGGGGGAAGAGTGTGGGCGGTGACTGTGTGCGTGTATGTGTGTGGGTGCTGACTGGGCGTGTATGTGTGTGCGGGCTATGTGTGTGTGCGGGGGTCTGCGGGGCTCATCGGGCTGTCCGGGGGTCTGTGCGAGGGGTTACCAGGCCTGTGCAGGGCTCATCAGGCTGTCCGGGGGTCTGTACGGCATATAACATACAGAACATACCACGTATAAGATACAGAACATACAACATACAGAACATATAATATACATATAACATACAGAACATATAACATGCAGAACATGCAACATATAAGATACAGAACATACAACATACAGAGCATACAGAACATATAACATACAGTACATATAACATACAGAACATACAACATATAAGATACAGAACATATAACATGCAGGACATATAATATACAGAACATACATATACCATACAGAACATATAACATACAGAACATACAACATATAACACACAGAACATACATACAAGATACAGAACATATAACATAACATACAGAACATACATATACAGTGATGTGCAAATTAATTGGGAAAAAGCATTTTTTAAGTAAAATTGTAAGTTGGTTACCAGTCAGTGATTCAAACCAGTTTTAACTGCTTTGAATAGGTGTGAGTGCCTGTTCAAAGCAGTTAAAACTGGTTTGAATCACTGACTGGTAACCAACTTCCGATTTTACTTAAAAAAATGCTTTGTCCCGATTAATTTGCACAGCACTGCATCTATGGAAATATCTATAGATACAGTCGTGGCAGTATTGACACCCCTGCAATTCTGTCAGATAATACTCAGTTTCTTCCTGAAAATGATTGCAAACACAAATTCTTTGGTATTATTATCTTCATTTAATTTGTCTTAAATGAAAAAACACAAAAAGAATTGTCCTAAAGCCAAATTGGATATAATTCCACACCAAAGATAAAAAAGAGGGTGGACAAAAGTATTGGCACTGTTCGAAAAATCATGTGATGCTTCTCTAATTTGTGTAATTAACAGCACCTGTAACTTACCTGTGGCACCTAACAGGTGTTGGCAATAACTAAATCACACTTGCAGCCAGTTGACATGGATTAAAGTTGAACTATACCGGCGACTGCCAGTACAGTTCAAAGCAATAATGGAGGAGAGAGCGTCAGCCAACGCTCCCTCTCCCATCATTCCCCGCTCTGCCACTGACACAGCGGGTGCGCGATGACATCATCGCACTCTCACTGTGTGCCGGCAGAGCAGGAGACAGGAGCAGCCAGCAGCGCGGGCACAAGGAGAAGGTGAGAATAGTTTTTTGTTTTTTTTTAATATATCAGTGTGAGTACTGGACTGTGGGGCCATTCTGGGGGGGAGCGGCTATATGCTATGCTGGGCTATACTCTGTGCTGGGCTGTATACTATGGTGGCATGATTGGTGGGCTTTATACCATGCTGGGCTGTTTACTGTGCTGGGTTATATACTATTGTGGCATTGGTGGGCTATATACCATGCTGGGCTATAAACTATGGTGGGCTGTATACTATGCTGGGCTACATACCATGCTGAGCTGTATACTGTGCTGGGTTATATACTATTGTGGCATTGGTGGGCTATATACCATGCTGGGCTATAAACTATGGTGGGCTGTATACTATGCTGGGCTATATACCATGCTGGGCTGTATACTGTGCTGGGTTATATACTATTGTGGCATTGGTGAGCTATATACCATGCTGGGCTATAAACTATGGTGGGCTGTATACTATGCTGGGCTATATACCATGCTGGGCTGTATACTGTGCTGGGCTGTATACCATGCTGGACTGTATACTATGGTGGGCTATATACCATGCTGGGCTGTATACTATGGTGAGCTATATACTATGCTGGGCTATATACAATGCTGGGCTGTATACTGTGCTGGGCTATATACCATGCTGGGCTGTATACTGTGCTGGGCTATATACTATACTGGGCTGTATACTGTGCTGGGCTGTATACTGTGCTGGGCTGTATACTATGCTGGGCTATATACTGTGCTGGGCTATATACTGTGCTGGGCTATATACTGTGCTGGGCTCTATACTATGCTGGGCTATATACTATGCTGGGCTGTATACTATGCTGGGCTCTATACTGTGCTGGGCTATATACTATGCTGGGCTGTATACTGTGCTGGGCTGTATACTATGCTGGGCTGTATACTGTGCTGGGCTATATACCATGTGGTGCTGGGCTATATACCATGATGGGCTATATACCATGTGGTGCTGGGCTACATACCATGCTGGGCTATATACCATGGTGGGCTGTGCTATATACCATGTGGTACTGTGCTATATACCATGGTGGGCTGGTCTATATACCATGGTGGTGCTGTGCTTTATACTATGCAGCTGAGTTATATACCAAGGGGGTACATTTTACATTATAATCTATGGGGGAGGCTGTGTTATATAATATGGGGGCTTACATTATATTCTATGGGGAGGTGGGCAGTATTTTATTCTATTTGGGGCTACATTATATTCTATGGGGGGCTGTATTATATTTATTATATTCTATGGGCGGTGATTGCATCATACTCTATGAGGGGGCTACATTATACTATATGAGGAGGCTACATTGTAGTCTATGGGGGGGCAGCATTATCTGTGGGGGCTAGATTATATTGTATGGGGGCTTTATTATATTCTATGGGGGCTGCATTATACTATATGAGAAGGGCTACATTATACTATATAAGGGGCTGCATTATACTCTATGAGGGGGTTGCCATATATTCTATGGAGGGGCTGCATTATATTCTATGGGGGGTTACATTATATTCTGTAGAATAGCTGCATTATACTCTGAGGGGTAGCTGCATTATGCTCTAAGGGGTGGCTGCATTATACTATAAGAGGGGGGCTGCATTATATTCTATGGGGATTACATTATATTGTATGGCGGGGCTGCATTATACTCTGTGGGGTGGCTGCATTATGCTCTATGTGGGCTGCATTATACTGTATTGAGGACTATGGAGAATACATTATATGATGAACTATGGTGTGCATTATACTATGGGAAGTGAATTGTACTACATGGATGACTATGGCGGTGCATTATACTATATGGAGCACTATGAGGAGTGTATTATACTATATGGTGGACTGAGCAGTGTATTTTAATATATGGAGGACTATGGGGAGTGTATTATACTATATTGAGGACTATGGGGAGTGTATTATACTATATGGAGGACTGAGGAGTGTATTATACTATATGGAGGACTATGGAGTACATTATATTATATGGAGGACTATAGGGAGTGTATTATAAAATATGGAGGACTATGGGGAGTGAATTATGCAATATGGAGAACTGAGGAGTTTATTATACTATATGGAGGACTATGGGGCACATTATATTATATGGAGGACTATGGGGTGTAAACTGTAGATGTGCTGCTGATAACATGATACTGTATGGTGATTTGTTAGTGATCCATTAGTGATTGTTCTGTCCCCATCATTCTTTCTCAGACGGTGGAAAGAGGCCGGGAAACAAGTGTTGAGCGACTTCAATATTGTCGATCACACTCATTTAGCGGCCTGAACTTAGCGCATATAAATACAACCGAAATGCTTCTGTGTGATGTGCAATATGTTAGCTTTTGGGGCCCCATTTTAATCTTTGCCTAGGGCCCCACTTTGCCTAAAACCGGCCCTGTGCAGGGGTGTCAATACTTTTGGCCACAACTGTATATCTTCTGCCAAGAGCTGCGTTTTTTGTGCGGACAAATCCACGGGAGAATCCGCAACGTGTGCACATAACCTTATGGTGTATAGTGATTTATCTATCACCCCCCAGCACCCTGCAAGCCTTGGGGATTGCAAGATATGTGGAGCAGCTCCTTCCCCGACTGCCCCTACAGTCACTAGAGTCACCCAGTGTTCAGTCATCTAACTGTAACTCCTCTGTCCATGCTTGCTCGTCCAGGTGTCATTGTTGAAATCCACCATGGCAGACATAGAATTTTCAAGAGAACGGGTGATGTTGTCTGCAACCTGTTTCTGTACTGCAGGCACATCTTTCTTAGAGAATTAATGGTGACTGGGCAACTGTTATTGGGGTGACTGCGACGGCCATCAGCTTTCAGAAACCGTCTGTATCCATAAGGCGTAAAGGCTGCATTTCCATGGCCAACAGATTGGAGTGGCCTTGCAATAACCGCAGAGATCACAGGCCATGAGTCATACAGAAACAAGTGCTGTGATCTTAGTAGCGAATAGCTCAGCTGGCCCCTATCATCCAGACAATGACACGATTATAACTCCACTTTAACTCTACACTCCTTGCTCCCAACAACAATCCTGTTTTTAACCCAATAAATAAATGCAGGCCGATTGGACGCCATTCTTCTTTTGAGGTTCACACCATCAGGGTGTTGCATCCCCTCTCCCTCAGAGTAGCGGTCATATTCTGGCCCCCAGGCTCACCCACCCACTTCCTGACCACTTTTGTGCATTGCAGCCACACTTCATGTCCTCAGAATTGACAACCCTTATACTGGGAGACTTCAACAGCTTCACCTCCCCAACTGCATCCCAGCTACTATCTCTAGCCAATTTTCATGGCCTCTCACAACTTTCAAACTCTGAGACACACAAAGATGATAACACCCCTTATCTGGACTTTGTCTGGTTCAGTTCAGTCTCCTACCTAGATGACTCACCTCTTACCCTTTGTCCCCCATGGAATTAGAAGTATAACCAAAGCTTAGACATTTTTAGGTGCTCCCTAAAAGCACAGGTGTTTAGGGCGGCCTATCAAGTTCCCTAATCAAAGTCCTTTTTATATACTGCATAAACAGCTTATTCTCTATTTCTCTGAACATAATTCACCATTAAACTCAACCGTACATAAAAGGCTCATGCAGCCTTTATCTACCCCCATTTCATCAAGATGGTTGTACCATCATAGTAAATAAGCACCTGTAATTGGTGTCACCCCCACCTCATTGTAGATTGTTACCGCTGAAGAGCAGGGTGGTCATTATTTTGCTTTAACTGTTTGATTATCTTAAACTTGGTAACTTTTGACTGTTTTATATGAACTGCTGACTCGTAAAGCTATGCACAATGTGTTTGTGATATATAAATAAAGGTTATTATTATTAATAGATTGAAGGTGAAATTCAAGCTGTTAACTTTGCCATGTGTAGGAGTAAAGAATCTTTTAAGTGAGCACAACTGCAAAAATGAGGGTTTGCTGCTATGCTGACACAGGATGAAGTAGGTAGAACACAACAAGCTGCTGGACTGTGATAGAGGTGCAGGCGGAGATATTACGGTGGATTGAGAAAGATGGTTTATCTGGGGGGTGGCAGCCGGGGCATGTGCCCCGGGGGCAGCCAGCAGGGGGGCGCAGTCGAGCCGCCTAATGCGATGGTCCTTAGGGTACCGTTACACTTAGCGATGCACCAGCGATCCCGACCATGATATGACCCGATCAGGATCGCTGGTGCATCGCTAAGTGGTCGCTAGTGAGCTACCACACAGGCAGATCTCACCAGCGACATAGCAGCGGTCGGGGGTCGCTACTTACCTGTCAGACGAGGCGATCCTGACGTCCTCCCGCCCGCGTCCACGCGTCGCTCTTCGGCGCCACAGGAAGTCGCCGACGAGAAATGGCCCAGGACGTTCTCGTGCGATCAGCGATAATCAGCGGGGGAGCCGGTCGGAGGTAAGTATCACATGTAGCGATATCGCTAGCAATATCGCTGCTACGTCACAAAACCAGTGACGTTACAGTGATATTGCTAACAATATCGCTATGTGTAACGGGCCCTTTAGTGTCTCCCCTGGCAGCTGCATTCTGCCGCCTCCCGGACTTTGAGTTGGCTGTTCTCTGTATTGGCTGTCAAGCTGACAGCCGGCACAGAGAGGTTGCAGCGTGCTGGCTCCCGGGGATCTTACATACATGAGTACAATTGAAGCACAGAGCAATGCGAGCAGCGTGATCAGATCATGTGATCACGCAGCTGACGTCACTCGCCGCCCTGCAGAAGCGCACATTGGTGGTAAGTGCTCCAGTGGCGCTAAAGACACCGAAGATTTTAAGTGCACGGGGGAAGATTTAGCTTGGTGATGGGGGATTTAATGTGTAGGGGGAGATTTGGAGTGGGGATGGGGGATTTAATGATTAGGGGGAAGATTTGGAGTGGGGATGGGGGATATAATGTTTGGGGAAGATTTAGCTTGGAGATGGGTGGATTTTTATGTGTGTGGGAAGATTTAGAGTGGGGATGGGAGGATTTAATGTGTGGGGAGATTTGGAGTGGGGATGGGGGATTTAATGTGTGGGGGAGATTTGGAGTGAGGATGGGGGGATTTAATGTGTGGGGGAATTTGAGGACACAAAATGAGGAGCAAAGGGGGAGATGCAGAGCATGTATGGGGAAACAGTATGGGGGCATGTATGAGGAAACATTATGGGGGAATGGATGCAGACAGTACGGTGAGTGGGGGGATGGGTGCAGATAGTATGGGGAGAGGATGGGGGAATGTATGCGGACACAGTATGAGTAGCGATGGGAAAATATATGTGGACACAGTATATAATAATAATAATAAATTATATTTCTATAGCGCCGACATATTCCGCAGCACTTTACATTTCAGAGGGGACTTGTACAGATGATAGAAATTACAGCATAACAATAATCACATAGGTCATAACACATACTAAGAAGAATGAGGGCCCTGCTCGCAAGCTTACAATCTATGAGGAAAAAGGTAGACACGAAAGGTGGGTGGTAACAATTGCCCTGATTGTATTTACCAGCCATAATGTTAAGTGTGTATCAGTACAGACACAGAGGGATAATAGATGCATAAAGCATGTGGGAACATGATGCGGGGAACCTGGTTATGGTAAAACTTTTGACTGTGCCACCCAGGGATAGATTAGGTTAATGTGTTGAGGCGGTAGGCCAGTCTGAATAAATGCGTTTTCAGGGCACATTTAAAATTGTAGGGATTGGGGACTAATCGTATTGACTTGGGAAGTGCATTCCAAAGAATTGGCGCAGCACGTCTATAGTCTTGGAGACTGGAGTGGGAGGTTCTGATTATTGAGGATGCTAACCTCAGGTCATCAACAGAACAGAGGGCGCAGGTAGGGTGGTATACTGAAACAAGGGAGGAGATGTAGGGTGGTGCTGAGCCATGGAGAGCTTTGTTGGTGAGGGTAATAAGTTTGTACTGGATTCTGTGGGGAGTCAGGAGTATATGTGAGTAGGCAGTATAGAGAGTGAGAGGGTAAATATATGAGGCGACAGTATGGTGAACAGGGGGGATATGAGAAGAGACAGTATGAGGGGGGAATAGTGTGAGGAGACAGTATTGGGGGAAAAAAGTGGATGGGCACAGAATAGAGACTGAGTAGTGTGGGATTTTAGCTTTGGGGGACAATGTGAGTGTACATCCAGGAGGGGACAGTAAACCAAAGAGGGGTTGTGTGATGAGAGGGTACAGTATAGAGACTGGACCCTATAGGAAGGGCACAGTGTAAGAGGACAGTGTGAACAGGGGGTCAGTATGGAAAGGAGTGGCCAGTGTGAAGAGCATGTATTATAAGAGGGAAAGCGTGAGGTCATGTTTTGTGCAGACATTATAGTGAGGGGCAATTATTTATTCAGAGGCTCAGCGTAGGGCAGATATTTTTATTCAGGAGCATTATAATGACATTGCTGTCTTTAAAGGCATTATGTGGATCATCATTTGCTGCAGAAGACCAGAGAAGATGGAAGTCTGCAGAGATGGCTGTGGATGAGAAAACAACTCCAGAGATGATGTCATCTACAAGATACCTGGATGTAAATATTGTTATACTGAATAATTCTCATGTTTTTATTTATGTTAGGAGCATTAAAGGGGTTGTCTAGGTCTGTGATGAGTCTGCAGTCATTCTACGTGACTGCAGACCTCTGAATTCTCACAGTGCTCACTCTTGTGCTGGCGATTTACATACATGCGGTCAAGTGAAGGACTTGGGGGGGCCAAACTGAATTCTTGCCCTGGGTGCCAGAGAACCTAGATACACCTCTGAATATGTAAGATCAGTCAAAAACAGCAGGCATGTCCAATTCCATATCATCTGACAGGCTCTTAATCACCCCAACTGTAGGGGGTAAACAAGTGGAGGTTGTTCGGCCGGAGATCTGTGTGACAACACTTGCCATGGTGAGGGAGGAGGAAGAATAAGAAAATGCGGTTGATGGGATTGATGGTGGTTGGCAAGATCCGCTATTCTACATTTTAGCACAGTGACATAACCAGATTACCGCATGTTGATCACGCATGTGCCAGGTCATGAACGTAGTACTGAAATTACTTCATTTTTTTACTCTACAAGGTTGTTTTTAAAAAAAGATGATTTTTTTAGATTTTTGCCGATCTGAAAAAAAGACCCAAGATAGGTATCTGCAGAACTGCTAATGCTGCTGTCCACTGCCAGACCTGGGTCTCAGGATGCATTGGTTGTCGTGGTTGTATAACTCTGTGAAAACGTAACCTCCTCGTCTTCCTCCTGCTCCTCCTCTGCTGCGCTACTCAGCTGCATGCCTCTGGGTTTACACTAAGTGTGATTTACTACCTCATCGTCATCCTCTCTATTCTCCCACTCCTCGCCCTGAGAGTCAACCTCCTTCTCTTCCTGCCTTGACAGCACAGTACAGTCTGCGAGTGCCTCAAATATCTGAGTCTCATCACAAATTGATCACCTTCACCCAATGGGGTTAACGTCAGTTGATGAGGGTTTGGTTTATGCTTAGTCAAAACTTCATCCGGCTATGGATCAAAGTGAGAAAAAATTTGGCCATCGGTGCAGATGATTTCCTCCTCTTGACTCTGTGAATCTTTAGAGCACACTTCCTATGTCCATGGCAATGTGTGAAGAAATCTGCAGACTCAGCCTTCTGTGGTTCCCAACAGTCAGGAGAGTTGTGGTGTTGAGGAAAAAAGTTAATTGGGGTGCCACCACTGTGGACTGTACTGTGTGTGATGTTAAGGTGGCTGAAGAGGAGCAGAGGCCACTTGATGCGGCGCTTGCCATCTAGTGGAGCACATGTTCTTTCTGGCCCTCATCTACAAAGCGTATCGTTGTATGGCTGCCAAACTAAGGAAGCGGAGTTGCTCGTCCAGTAACAGAAAATGCTGCGCAAATTCTGACTGCAGCAAAACAAATCAACTTCTCATCCCTCACATCAAACCGGTTTCACAACCCTAAACAGCTATTCAGTTCTTTCAATTCTTTCATGCATCCACCAGTTCTTCCACCCTCTCCTCTCATCTCAGCTGAATATTTTGCCTGACCACCTGTGAACTTGACACAATAACGTCCAACCTCATTGCAAACTTTACCATAGCCTTCATCACAAGCCTAACCCACCTCTTCAACCTTTCACTAACAACTGGTGTCTTCCATCCTGATTGAAACTTACCTCGATCACACCCATCCTCAAAAAGCCCACGCTTGACCTGTGTCTACCTTTCGCCCTATATCATTTCTCCCCTATGCCTCCAAACTACTGGAACAACATGTCCATTTTGAACAACACCAGTTGTTAATGATAGGTTGAAGAGAGGAGTTAGGGTTTGGATGAAGACTGTGGGGAGTTTTGGGATGAAGTGGGATGGAATCAGGTCAAGTGCACAGGTGGTGAGATGTGATCTTAAGAGCAATGTGAAGAACTTTGTAGGAAAGAGTGATAGGTTTATACTGTATCCTTTAGTGGAAGGGCAACCAGCTCAATGACTGGGACAGGGATGAGGCAGTGCAGTGACTGGAGCAGGCTAGCTGCAGTCAGGCCTGGCATTAGGGCAGCGCAAACTAGTCATTTGTCTAGGGCCCACAATAACCCAGGGGCCCCCACGTGCTTCTATTGGACCCCTGAGTCAGGAGGTTCAAGGATCAGATCTGGCTCCATCCCCCCCAATGCCCAGCATCACTCATTCCTCTGTATCAGTATCAGATGACGATACAGTTGAAAGCAATAATGGAGAAGGAAACATCAGGTGATGCTCCCTCCCCCATCATTCCCTCTCTGTGTCTAATGTCTCAGCCAGCAGGCTTGATGACATCACTTCATCACGCCACGCTGTGCTGAGCAGTGGAGCTGATGAGGGACCGTGCTGCAGAGACCGAAGCAGCAGAGAAACGGGGAGAGTTGAATATTGTTTTTTTTTTAAGTCGGCCAGTATGTAGTGTAATAATACTGGAGGACTATGGGGTGTACATTATACCATATAGGGGAATGCATTTTGCCATATCGGGGCTACATTATACCATGTGGTGGCCATAGTACTTGAGGACTATGGGGTGAATTATACTCTATGGATGACTATCGGGAGTGTATTATACTATATGGAGGACTGTGGGGCACCTTATACTATATGGAGGACTATGGGGCACATTATGCTGTATAGAGGGCTATGGGGTGCATTATACTATATGGAGGACTATAGGATGCATTATACTGTATAGAGGACTATAGGTGCATTATACTATATGGAGGACTATGAGGCACATTATACTATATGGAGGACTATGGGACGCATTATGCTATATGGAGGACTATGAGGTGCAACACACTCTATAGAGGACTATCGGGTGAATTATACTACATGGAGGACTATGGGGCACATTTTATATATGGGGAAACGAGTAGAACGACTTCAATATTGACAATCATGGTCGTTTACCGGCCTGAACTCAGCGCATATAAACACAGCAGAAATGTTTCTGTATGATGGTGCAATATGTTAGCATTTGGGGCACCAAACACAAACTTTTTCCCAGGGCCCCACTTTTTTTTTTAATCTAGCCCTGGCTGCAGTACAGTGACTGGCATAAAGTAGACTTAGTGCAATGTACTGACTGGCACAAAATCAAGGTAGTATAGAGTAGAGTTTGTAGTGGCATTGGTTACAGGCAGAGTTTCAAATTCTCTGTAGGTACATAGTTATGTTATTATTATTATTTATTTATATAGCACCAGTAATTCCATGGTGCTAGGCTACTTTCACACATCAGTTTTTTGCCATCAGGCGCGATCCGGCGTCACGCCGGAGCGCTGGATCCATTAAATATTATGTAAAACCGGATGTGACGGATCCGGTTTTCTGCCGGATCCGTCTTGCGCATCTGACCAAAAACCGGATCCGTCGCATCCGTTTCATCCGGTTTTTTATCCGTTTTTCGACGGATTTCGACAGATCTGGTTTTTAAAACGCCCTACAAATGTGATTGGCTACTGAAAACCTATATATACAGTGTTCCTACAGCCCATCTTTGACAGGTTGTAGAGGAGAAAGTGCAAGTTGGAGAGAAGAGCAAGTGACTGGCGAAGATGGATGTTGTGATAGGAAACATTTTGAAGAATTTGGTGGATTTTACAGCGGAGGCGAATCGTTTGAGGGTGATTGTTCTGGAGGAGAGAGCGAGACAGCAGCGCATCATGCATCAGCGACGTCGACGCCGTTTGTGGATCCACCCCATCACAGCCAAGAGAATGACGCGTGGGGTGTATTCTACACTCTGCATGGACCTTAGATGAAACCCGGAGAAATTTTTCGCATATGTTCGGATGAAAATGGAGAATTTTGATTACTTGGTGGAGCGCATTGCACACCTCATAAGAAAATCGGACACCTATTGCCGCTTCTCCATTTCACCGACAGAGCGTCTGATGGTGACTCTAAGGTAAGCCACATTTATTGGATCTGCTCGCATCAAAGCACACTTTCACTGTAATGTTGTTGGTGGTAGTTTGTATTTCCAAGTGTTATAGCTGTGTTTTGGTATGTAATGCTGTGATTTTGAACAATTTTTGTTTTCATTCCTCCCAGATTTCTGGCAACTGGAGAATCCCTTTCGTCACTCCATTTCCGGTACAGACTTGGGATTTCCACCATATCTGGAATTGTGAAGTACACATGCCGTGCACTGTGGGACTCTTTAGTTGATGAGTTTGTACCAGAGCCCACAACAGAGAGGTGGACTGAAATTGCTGACAAGTTTCTACAGATATGTCAGTTTCCGAATTGCTTGGGCGCTGTGGACGGGAAACATATCCGCACTGTAAAGCCAGAAGGATCAGGATCGGAATATTTCAATTACGATAAATATTTTTCCGTTGTCCTCATGGCCATCGCTGACTCGGAATACAAATTTATTGCTGTTGATATTGGGGCCTATGGCCGCTCCAATGACTCTCAAGTTTTCAAACTGTCTGCCATAGGGCGTAGACTGTATGGAAACACCTTCCAGTTCCCACCCCCTAGACCGCTGCCGCAAACATCTGGGCCACCTATGCCTTTTGTATGTGTAGGGGATGAAGCCTTCCAGCTGTCAGAACACCTTTTGAAACCGTACTCTAGCAGAGGATTGACAAGATCAAAACGCATTTTTAATTACCGCCTCACAAGAGCAAGAATAATGGTGGAGTGCGCTTTTGGTATTCTGACAGCCAAATGGCATGTCCTATTGACTGCGATCAACCTCAAGACTGAAACTCTGGACGAGGATATCAAAGCTTGCGTGGTCCTGCACAATTTTGTTATCTGCAAGGAACCCATTTCCATTGAGGACCACTCTGAAGAATCCACCTTGCAAGATTACCAGAACATTACCACTAGAAGTTCTGTGACTGTTTCACGGATGAGGGACAATTTTGCACAATGCTTTATGTCACCTCAAGGAAGAATAGACTGGCAGGATGACAGAGTTTGATAAATTTCTGCCCTTAACCAAAGTCGTGTACCTTCTGTACCAACGGTATACCTTTGCCAACCAAAGTTGTCTATCTTCTTGTGGTTTATCATTTTTTTTTTACTTTTGCCCACAGTTGTGTCCCTGGTTTTGTTTTTGGCAAAGTATTTCACCATTTAAAAGTTGTGTACATTCTTAGGTAATCCCCAACAAGATACACAACTTTGGCAAAATACTTTGCCTAAAGCACAACCAGGGACACAACTGTGGCCAAAAGGTAAAATTTATTTACCTTTGACCCAAAGTTATGTAGCTTGTTTAGTATACCCATTACTTTTTACCTTTTATATACCAAGTATTTTACCTTTTGTTTAAAAAAATTTAGCCGCAGAAATAGATGACAGACAACAATTGTAATACAAAAATTTAACTTTTATTGAACCTTTTTTTTTTTTTATAAACTGTTTGTAAATTTCAATATAAACTTTTTTAATAGAGCTTTAAAACCAGAAAATTTGTAATTTTTATTTTAGACACACAATCATAAATTTGTGTAGTGTTGGGTGGAAATACTGCTGGAGGGGCTGCGGGACACTTCTACACTGGGAGTGAGGAGAGAGGACTGGGATGGTGGTGGGGAAGGAACAGTTATAGGTGAAGGTGTGGAAAAAGCAATAGAATGGGTGGACATGTGGGAGGCAGAACAGGTGGTGGGTGGTGGAGTGGAGGGTTGAGCAGGGACTGGAGTAGCAGATGATGTGGTTGAGAAGTGGTACGGGGAAGGAGTTTTGTACGGGGCAGGAGTTTGGTACGGGGAAGGTTGATGGAAGTGGGGAGGTTGCTGATACTGGGGAGGTTGCTGGAAGTGGGGAGGTTGCTGGTACTGGGGAGGTGGCTGGTACTGGGGAGGTGGCTGGTATGGAATAGGAGGGGGAGGAGGGACAGTGGCAGGAAGGGGTGCAGGTGGAGGAACTACTGTGGTGGGTGGAGGAGGTTGGGAGGTAACCTGCAGTAGAGCAGCGTGGCACGAATGCATTACATGTATCTGCTGGCTAGGAGAGAGCGTTTCCATGCACTCCACAACAGACCTGAAAAAGGTGTGGTTTGGCGAAGTTCTTGATTCTGAATGCATGGTTTGCAGAAGTGTCTTCAACTCCAAAATGGCGGAGTTGAGCTGCTGAAAGCCTGTGGAGATTTGCTCTGACAAGACTTTAAGACAGTTCTGGAAAGATGCATTCAGATGCAAGAACTCTGGCGCAGAGCTCTTTTCCTGACCCCTCTGCCGCTGCCGCCCAGTACCTGCAGGTGTACTAGAGGTCGCAGCGGCAGAAGGGTGGGGTAAAGGGAAAGCGATCTCCTCACCAGTGGATTCATGTAATGTAGGCGGCCACGATGCTCCTGCGCTGGTGGATGGGAGAGATGGATCGAATGTGAGGGAAGGCTGGAAAGGTGCAGATGGGCCGGGGCGGTCGAAGTGTCCCTCGGTGGCGGTCTCCTCAGGGATCGCCTCAGAAGGGTCCAACCGTGCAGGCTCCCGAGTGCTGGTCACCGTGCTGTGGAATAAAGAGAAAAAAATACAATTAATATAGTGACATGGCATGGCCCTGGCTGAAAAAAAAATTAGACATGTAAACATTACTTTTTGACATGGGGTGCGTAATATTTACCTTCTGGTGACCATTGTTGCCCGGAGGAACGACAGGGCTTGTGCGTACTTGTACTTGCTCCTGCGTCCTCCAGATCCACTCGGGGCCCGCATCTCTTTGTTGAACTCCTTCTTGAAACGATCCCTCACAGACCGCCACCGCTTCACAATTCTCTCCCCTGAAACGAAAAAGCACAAAGTGGTTAGTATACAACATCAGTGCTTCCCAAACTCCAGTCCTCATGCACCCCACGGGTCATGTTTTCAGGATTTCCATAGTGTTGCTCAAAAGGAAATCCTGAAAACATGACCCGTGGGGACCACGAGGCCTGGAGTTTGGGTAACTCTGCTTTACATCAAACAACCGGAACTGTATATACTTACGCTCTTGAATCTGGGCCTGAACATTGAGGTCCTCCCAGCGGTCCACGAGGAGCGAACAGATTTCCTCCCAGAGCCGACGGGTCACAATAAGATCAGCATGGCGGCGGTCCCCCATATTCCACAGTGGCTCCCTTTCTCTGACCAGATCGATGAGGAGGGCCACATCAATCCCCTCCTCCTCACCGTCAGAGTCGGGGGCACTCAGTTGTGGTGCCCCTGAGGCTCAGTCGCCACAGAGGTACTGCACCTCCTCCTGAGATGTGGTGCCCCAACATCCATGTAAGTTGGAGGCTCCTGACCACGCTCCAACACTCGCACCCCACACAACAGAGTAGTTCAGCAAAGCCACATTGCGGCTCCTTGCTTAGAGAGTAGCAGAGCACCTTTGGTGGTTCCCTGCTTGGAACACGAAACGTGCTGGGAGGCGGGTGGAGTTGAGAATACATAAAAGAGCGGGAAGGTTTAGAATTTCAGTCAGTCAGTCAGTGAGTCTGAGAGCGGAAGCCACTCAGAGAGAAGTGAGGAAAGGAGATCCCTGAGAGAGGGATGGAGGAAGGAGGTGCTGCAGCAGACCTGAGTGACCCGGGTCTGCTGGCACGGGAAAGGAAAGAAGGAGAAAGACAATGAACTGAAACCTGATCTTCCATAAGAAGGAAAGAATAGAACGGAACGAAGGAGTAAAAGGGAACAGAGCGGACGTGGGTTATAGGAAGAACCCTGCCCAGAAGTTCTAAGCGCAAGGCCGGGGCCCGGTCCCCGAGGTTGTATGGACACTAATGGTTCTGCAGCAGACACCGGTGAAGTAGTGGGCAGTAAATGCACTACTCCCATCTAAGACTTGGGGGCACAACAGCAACTTGGATAGTGAGCCGGGACTCAGGAGTAGGGAGTCCCCGAAGCAGGCTACAGCTGTCTGCCGTACAAATGGAGTTCTTGGGAACATCTGTTAGGAGGCACTCCAGTGTAACTCAGTACTGGGAGTACTTCACACTTAAAGGCGCTATAGAGGAGACGTTCAGAAAGGAACATGTTGGCGGAGCGTAGGAAGGGAGCATTCCATCTTGCCTGGAGGTTGACAGAGTCCCTGACCCGGAGGACACAGCACGGAGGCAGGCACCTGTGTGTACTACAGACTGTGAGTAAAGCTTTGGAACTATAAGCCCTGGTGTCCTCCATTCATTCCTGCGCCAACACACCTGGTACCACTACATCTGGGTACCAGCTTCTACACTGCCTGCGCCTCTCAGCTTCCCCTACATCTACACTGCCCTTGTACTACAGCTCCACCTGTAGGGAGCTTCACCATCTTGGCTGCAACACACCACTAGTCCCGGAGGATCTGCATGCAGCGTCGGCCTAACATTTTACACTGCCAGGAGGCTCCAGGTACGTCTGATGCCCCTACACCTGGGAAGGCCCTGGGGTGTACCGCGGTCGCAGCGGCTGGCCAGGTTGTGCTAGATCTGGTCTGGGACCGGGATGCCTGTCCCCAGGGGGAAACACCGGAACCCCTGACGGTGGCGCCGCGGTACAAAACCAGCCTGGATCGGTCCCAGGAGGAACGGGAGGATGATGAAACTGGGCTAGTTGTCAAACTACCATCCGGCAACTGGCAGATGAACACCGGGAGAGGGAGCAACGCCGGCTAGCGGTACTAGGTCCAGATTTGGACCGGAAGGAACAGGTCAGAGCCAGTCACTACGGTCCCAGAGATGCGGCAGGTTGGGGCTACGTCCTGAATGTGAATCATGAGAGGGGGTTCGGCTTTATCCATGACCCTAGCCGAATCTCCGATCTGTTTTTCAACCGGAGAGACGTAGAACCTCATTTGAGAAAAGGGCACCCTGCCAGGAACCTAAGCCCGGGAGATCATGTGACCTTCACCAGACATGAAGGATAGAGAGGCTGGTACGTGATGAACATTAGGCGAGTCCCGCAGGATCTCATCAAGGCCTACAGGCAGAGACCGCCCACTGCCCCCATGTGCCAAGCTGGAGCCGTACCAGTCCCACAGCCAAATGTACGGAAAGCCGCACGTTTCACCCCACTGGAGGAAGAACACCTGAGGACTGCCAATGCGTTTCTCTCATCTGGTAGCAGTTCCTGGCTGGGACTGGGCTGAATCCCCATTTTGTCTCTGATCAGTTGATCTCTTTTGCTCTGTCTTCAGAATATACCTGAGTGCTGATATAGTGATTTGAAGTCTAGCGACTTCAGGGCCTTTTTCTATCAGACGTGTTGGACATTTTTTTTGGCAGGGTTTTTTGCGTGATTGCAGACAGCAGCTTTTCTTTCCTGTCCTTTCTAGTTAGCGAGGGCCCCATCGTTAGCTCAGCCTATCTTTCTATCTGTGTCTGTGTTTTCATCTTGTTTCACCGACAATACATGTTGGGGGCTGTCTATTGCTTTGGGGTCTGCTCTGGGGCAGTTTAGATTTTCCCTTTCTTTCTTTAGGCTTATTTAGTTCTCCAGCCATGACGAGGTGTCTAGGATCACCGTAGGCACACTCCACGGCTACTGCTAGTTGTTGTGGATAGGATCAGGGGTCTGCAATCCGCTAGTTACCAACCTCTCCGGTTTTCTGGGCTTAGCTTGCTTTTTGTTTTTTCCTCCTTGGTGACTCATTCATAACAGTGAAGGTTTAGAATTTCAGTCAGTCAGTTAGTCAGTGAGTCTGAGAGAGGAAGCCACTCAGAGAGGAGTGAGGAAAGGAGATCCCTCAGAGAGGGATGGAGGAAGGAGGTGCTGCAGCAGACCACATTGAACTGAAACCTGATCTTCTATAAGAAGGAAAGAATAGAACAGAACAAAGGAGTAAAAGGGAACAGAGAGGACGTGGGTTAGAGGAAGAACCCTGCCTAGAAGTTCTAAGCGCAAGGCCGGGGCCCGGTCCCCGAGGTTGTATGGACGCTAATGGTTCTGCAGCAGACACCGGTGGAGTAGTGGGCTGTAAATGCACTACTCCCATCTAAGACTTGGGGGCACAACAGCAACTTGGATAGTGAGCTGGGACTCAGGAGTAGGGAGTCCCCAAAGCAGGTTACAGCTGTCTGCCATACAAGTGGAGTTCTTGGGAACATCTGTCAGGAGGCACTCCAGTGTAACTCAGTACTGGAAGTACTTCACACTTAAAGGCGCTATAGAGGAGACGTTCAGAAAGGCACGTTGGTGGAGTGTTGGAAGGAAGCATTCCATCTTGCCTGGAGGTTGACTGAGTCCCTGACCCGGAGGACACAGCACGGAGGCAGGCACCTGTGTGTACTACAGACTGTGAGTAAAGCTTTGGAACTATAAGCCCTGGTGTCCTCCATTCATTCCTGCGCCAACACACCTGGTACTGTTACATCTGGGTACCAGCTTCTACACTGCCTGCGCCTCTCAGCTTCCCCTACATCTACACTGCCCTTGGACTACAGCTCCACCTGTGGGGAGCTTCACCATCTTGGCTGCAACACACCACCAGTCCCGGAGGATCTGCATGCAGCCTTGGCCTAACATCTTACTTGCCGAACACCACAGGTGGCGTTACGAACTATTCATTCAATCCATTACATTTCCCCCATTACTTGAGCGCCCAGGGCCACGGACCGGGTTCCCGCTGCTGTGACACATCCCGCTGATACCGGCCCGGTACCGAGTACCCTGGGAGGGCGACTCACAGTGAAGCCTGTTAAAGAGAAAGAGAAAACCACAAAAAATTAGCCTCCACACTTAAGAAATGTAAAAAAAAAAAGGGAAAGAAAAACCTAAAAAAAAAAAATTATACTTACACGATGGTGACCGCCGTATCCTACATGCCGACGACCCAGGGAGGCACTGCGAGGACCTCTTGGCCGAGCACCAGATTCGGAAGACTAGAAAAGAAAAAAAAATAAGTTATGTGCTTGGATGTAGGCATATGTGTTGTTTGCTGTGTGATCTCTGCACTAAATTGATTTCTATGTGTTGTGTCTAGTGTGATGTTGTGTTTCTGCGTTTGAGGCAGGAAACCTACCAATTGCAAGCCCACTCCAGGTATCTGTCCACCCCTTCGTTCTTCTTCTGGGAGATCCTCTTCAGCTTGTGATTCCTGTTTTGAAATAAAAGCCAATGAATAGACATATATTCCAGAGATGATGGATTGTGGAAATAAAAACTTACCGATAAACGCTGACGATGCGAGGGAGGGCTCCCAGAAGAAGATGTGGTGTCTTGCTGCTGGGCAGACTCCGCTCCTCTTGCTGCTGCTGGTGCTGCTGGTGCTGCTGCTTCTATAGGGCGGCTTCTGCTGGTCAATAAAGAGAAACAAAGGGCCAATGGATATATTGATATTCCATGGCCCTAGTTTTGAGGAATGGGGGATGTGATAATTACCGTCTGTCGTCTGCTGGTGGACTCTCCTCTGCCTGTTCAGCAAGGTCCCTTGACCCCATTTGGGGTGGTGCTCGTGGTGCAGTACTCTCCTGCGGCTGGCTCCTCTCTTGGCTGGCATATTGGCTGTGGCTGAGGGTCCCACTGTCATGGTTTTATATATGTTTGCTGTGGGCAGAGCTACTGAGCATGCTCAGACCAAAAAAGACGGATCCGGCCACCGGATCCGGCTTTGGCCGGATCCAGCGCATTGCGGCGCTCATAGATTTTCATTGTGTGAAAAAGCCGGAAGCACTGGATCCGGCGCTTACGGCTTTTTCGCCGCAGACAAAAGATGTTACAGTTGCCGTTTTTTCCAGACGCCGGATTGAGACATATTGCCAGATCCGGTAAAAACCAGACCAACTGCATGGCCATCCGGCGCTAATACAAGTCAATGGGGGAAAACCGGATCCGGCATTGCATTTCGCTGGATGCGGTTTTACTAAAAATAGCCGGATCGCACCTGACGGCGAAAAACTGATGTGTGAAAGAGGCCTAAGGGGAAGATGAGAAGAGGAGGAACCAGCAAAAGATACAGTAAATGAGCGGTCAGAGAGATAGGAGAACCAGGAGAGAACGGTGTCCTTGAGGCCAATGGAACGGAGCATAGTGAGGAGGAACTGATGATCCACAGTGTCGAATGCTGCGGAGAAATCCAAGAGAATTAGCATGGAGTAGTGATCATTAGATTTAGCTGTTAGAAGATCATTAGAGACTTTAGTGAGGGCAGTTTCAGTAGACTATAAAGAGCGGAAACCTCTTGCAAACTCTTGCCACCTCCTGTCGCCTCCAACTCAAAAATATTTACAGAATCCGTCCCTTCCTCAGCCCTCAATCTACTAAAACTCTTGTACAAGCCCTCATCATCGCCACACCTTGACAACTGCAACACACTCCTCTGTGGCCTCCCTGCAAACTCTCTTGCACCACTCCAGTCTGTCCTTAACTCTTCTGCCTGACTAATCCACCTCTCTCCTCGCTCCTGTCTCCCCCCTCTGCAAATCCCTCCACTGGCTCCCAATTCCCCAACAAATCCAGTTCAAACAACTAATACTGACCTACAAAGTCATCCACAACCTGTCCCCTCCCTATGTCTCTGAACTAATCTCCAAATATCTTCCCTCACGTAATCTTCGATCCTCCCAAGACCTCCTACTCTCCTCCACACTTATTCATTCCACACACAACCGCCTCCAAGATTTCTCCCAAATATCCCCCATCCTCTGGAATTCCATGCCTCAACATGTCCCATTATCCACCACCCTCGGATCCTTCAAATGGAACCTGAAAACCCATCTCTTCAGGAAAGCTTACAGCCTGCAATAACCATTCTGCTGCCTCATCACCGCCCAAGCTGCTGTCTCATCACCACCAGACCTGCTGCACCCCCGACCTTCTGTCTCTTCCCATTATCCCATAGAATGTAAGGCCTCTTTCACACATCAGTTTTTTAGAATCATTCTCAATCCGTCAAAGTGTGCAAAAGACAGATCCTGCACAGATTGTAAAAAACTGATGCACCGGATCCGTTTTTTTGACGGATCCGTTGCAACAGCCGCCATGGAAATTTTAAAGGGACAGAATTCTAGAGAGAGACAGAGACTTCCATTATAGCCAACGACGGATGGCGCTGGATCCTTTGCTGTACGACTTTTCGACATACACAAAAAATGTTCCTATGTCCGTTGTATCCAGCCGACGGACACAGAATTTCCAACGAGTGGCCATCCATCGCAATCCGTCGCTAATACAAGTCTATGAGAAAAAACGGATCCAGCAGCATCAGTTGCTGGATCTGTTTTTTTCACAAAACGACGGATTGTGACTGATGGCAAAAAACTGATGTGTGAATGAGGCCTTACTGTTGGGGTTCCTCAAGGATCAGTCCTAGGCCCCCTCCTCTTCTCTTTGTACACTGTGTAACGACAGCGGTCATGCCCGCCGCCGTTCCCCAAGCACGGGGTTCTCCCGCGGCTGTTACTTACCAGTCCCGTCGCGTGCCGCCTCCTCCTTCTCTATCCTGCTCTCGCGCGCCTCCCCTCTCCTTCTGCTCACGCGCGCCCCGCCTCCCTGGTCTCCTGACGGCTGCTGGCCCGCACATGCGCAGTAGGTCGCGGGCGCGCGGCCGTCAGGTTGTTTAACCCTGCGGTTGGCGACAGCCGATTAACGGTTTGCCAATCGCCTGCCGGCAGGGGATATGTCAGGCGTCTCCCATAAGGGGAGGACGCCTGATTATTGTGTGTGTCTACCTGCTTTAATTTGGCCGCCTATAGTTTGTCTATAGGTCTTTCCTATGTCTCGTGCCTTTCCTAGTCCCAGTCTTGCTGTCTCTACCACTGGTTGTCGTCCTGTCCTCCTGCCCGTCCTCTGTCCTATCTGGTCCAGGTTCCACTGTCTACGTTCCCCGGTTCCCTGTCCCTGCTCCGTCCTCCAGTGTCTGCTCAGTCCCTGTCCTGTACTCCTGCCCACTGCTTGTCAGTCGTCTGCGTTGCCTTCCCTCACTTCCTGCATGGAGTCCCGTTCCTTGGTAATCCTCTCCAGCCTGTAGTCATTCCAGTCCCTCGAGCCGTCCCTCTTGGTTCCAGCTGTCGCGGTGTCTGAACCCCCGCGGGCCTGCCCCTAACGGTCCCTGTATAGGGGTCGGTTCCACCTGGTGCGCTCGTCCCGGGGGCCTCAGTTCCGTGACCCAGAGGGTCCACTGTTATGAACGAGTCACCGTTGGAGGCAAAAACAGAAATACTAGCTAAGTCCAGAAAACCAGAGAAGTTGGCAGCTATCGGATTGCAGACCCCTGAACCTATCAACAACAACTAGCAGTAGCCGTGGGGGGTTCCTACAGTGCCCTAGACCACTCGATCAAAGCCGGAGAACTAAATAGCCTAAAGACAGAAAGGGAAATCTAAACTGCCCCAGAGCAGACCCCAAAGCAATAGGCAGCCCCCAACATATAATGACGGTGAAGCAAGATGAAAAAACACTCACACAGAAAGAAAGATAGGCTGAGCAAATGATGGGGCCCAAGCTAACTAAATAGGACAGGATAGAAAAGCTGCTGTCTGCAATCCGCCAAAACCCTATCAAAACAAGAGCCAACAGACTGATAGGAAAAAGCCCTGAAGATGCTAGGCTTCAAAAGATTATATCAGTACTCAGGTATTTTCTGAAGACAGAGCAAAAAGGAATTCAGCTCACCCCAGCAGGGAATGGCAGCAATCCAGAAAAACAAGGCAAAACAAAACCAAAACACAAATGCAAAAAGCAGAGCAGAAAACTTAGCTTTTGAGGAGCAGGAATCAGACTGGTCTCCTAGAATCCCTCTGAGAAATCACCAGCAAGGCAGAAGGGCGTCGGCTGCCTTATATCCAGTCAGCAATTCCAGTCACCCAGTCATCATCATCCTGCTCAGGTGGTTGGTAATCAGCCTCATTACCTTCCTTCACCAGAAGAGGGAGTTCATCAGACCTCAATGGTGAAGGGGAAAATGAACTCACAACAGTCCACTCTCGGACGCTGCCAAAACCCCTGAAGCGTCACGGTCCATATCCCTGAAGCGTCACACACTGCCCCTATTGGTGAAACAATCAGTAGATTTGGTTTCCAGTACCATCTCTATGCTGCTGACACCCAATTATACGCTTCTTCTCCTGATATCATGCCTGCCTTTTTAGAAAATACCAGCGATTGTCTAAACGCTGTGTCTAACATCTTGTCCTCACTATATCTGAAACTGAACCTGTCAAAGACTGAACACCTTGTGTTTCCTCCCTCTACTAACCTACCTATACCCGACATTGCCATTTCTGTGTGTGGTTCCACTATTACTCCCCAGCAACATGCCCGCTGTCTTGGGGTCATACTTGACTCCGAACTTTCATTCACACCCCACATCCGATCAGTGGCTCGCTCTTGTTATCTGCACCTCAAAAACATTTCTAGAATTCGACCTTTTCTTACTTTTTATTCCACAAAAACTCTTACTGTTTCTCTTATTCATTCTCGTCTAGACTATTGTAACTCTCTTCTAATCGGTCTCCCCCTAACCAAACTCTCCCCTCTCCAATCTGTCTTGGCCCTCTCCTCTTCTCTTTGTACACTGCCCCTATTGGTCAAACAATCAGTAGATTTGGTTTCCAGTACCATCTTATCTCTATGCTGATGACACCCAATTATACGCTTCTTCTCCTGACATCACGCCTGCCTTTCTAGAAAACACCAGCGATTGTCTAAACGCTGTGTCTAACATCATGTCCTCACTATATCTGAAACTGAACCTGTCAAAGACAGAACTCCTTGTGTTTCCTCCCGCTATTAATGTACCTATACCCGACATTGCCATTTCCGTGTGTGGTTCCACTATTACTCCCCAGCAACATGCCCACTGTCTTGGGGTGTCATACTTGACTCCGAGCTTTCCTTTGCCCCCCACATCCGACCACTGGCTCGCTCTTGTTATCTGCACCTGTGGTGCCCTCAGGAGTGTGGCCGCCAAAGTGGCTTTGCCTTCCTCCAGGGGAGGGTAATGCCAGGCTTGGAGGCAATGATGGGTCTCTCTCGCAGTCAATCCATGCATGCAACACAGTTACACTCCATGCCAGCAGGGGGACCTCTGAACCGGGATTAAGGGGAGGAGTGCTGTCTGAGAGGCCAAGAGGAAGGAGTGGTCAGTTAGTCTGCGGAGGGTGAAGTGTGCAGACGTGTAGAGAGAAGATGGAGGTTGAGCTGGGAAAGGAGAGCTCCCTCACAGTGAGTGCATGAACTGGAGCCTGGTCTCCACGAATGTGGCGCCTCCAGGAGTATGGCTGCCACAGTGGCTTTGCCTTCCTCCAGGGGAGGGTAATGCCAGGCTTGGAATCAATGATGGGTCTCTCTCGCAGTCAATCCATGCATGCAACACAGTTCCACTCCAGGCCAGCAGGGGGAACGCTGAACCGGTATTAAGGGGAGGAGTGCTCTCTGAGGGCCAAGAGGAAGGAGTGGTCAGTTAGTCTGCAGAGGGTGAAGTGTGCAGACGTGTAGAGAGAAGCTGGAGGTTGAGCTGGGAAAGGAGAGCTCCCTCACAGTGAGCGCATGAACTGGAGCCTGGTCTCCACGGTTGTATGGATACTAACGGTCCTGCCGGGGGTCTGTGCGGGCCTGCCGGGGGTCTGTTCGGGCCTGCCGGGGGTCTGTTCGGGCCTGCCGGGGGTCTGTGCGGGGAGGTCTGTATGGGCCTGCCGGGGGTCTGTGCGGGCTGCTGGGGGTCTGTGCGGGCCTGCCGGGGGTTGTGTGTGTGTGCAGGCATCATCCGATGGGACTACAAGTCCCATCGGGCTATGCCTGCTACAATGACAGTGATTGACACATTAGCCAATGATGGGACAGTAGTAGTCCCATCATCCGGCTAATGTGTTGAATGTAAAAAAAAAAAAACATACATACTACATACATACTACATATAGACTACATTCATACAACATACATACATACTACATACTACATACATACTTCATATATACTACATTCATACAACATACATACATACTACATACATACTACATATATACTACATTCATACAACATACATACATAGTACATACTATATACATACTACATATATACTACATTCATATAACATACATACATACTACATACATACTTCATATATACTACATTCATACATCATACATACATCCATACTACATATATACTACATTCATACAACATACATACTACATAATACATACATACTACATATATACTACATTCATACAACATACACACATACCATATTACATACATACTACATATATACAACATACATACATACTACATACTACATACATACTTCATATATACAACATACATACATACATACTACATACATACTACATATATACTACATTCATACAACATACATACTACATAATACATACATACTACATATATACTACATTCATACAACATACATACATACATAGTACATACTACATACATACTACAGACATACAACATACATAAAACATGCTACAGACATACAACATACATACTACATACATACTACATACAATACATTCATACATTCATACAATACATACATATAGACATACAGTACATACAACATAGAGTACATACTCACCATCACTTGTCACTTTGATCCCTGAAGCCAGTGTCATCTATAAAAAAATAATAAAATAACAAACAAGCAATATACTCCATGATCCGCAGAAATCCACGAGTGTCCCATGACAATCTCCCATGGAGAACAGCAGCATCAGCTGATACGACCACTCTCTAGGGGCACCAGGAATACAATGACGGGAGATAGGTATCCTTCCGCACTGTATTCCTCCGCCACTGTAAAAAAACAGTCCCTAGTCTCACTTTTGGCATTGCTGTATGAGAAAGTTCCCACGCAGCTTTTGCCATAAAGTGAGACCAGTGAACTATAGTAACCTCTCAGTGATGCACTGCAGGAGATCGTCGTGGGACATTCGTGGATTTCTGCAGATGAGGGAGTATATTGGTTGTTTGTTATTTTAATATTTTTTACAGTGTTGTATGAATGTAGTATATATGTAGTATGTATGTAGTATGTATGTATGTATGTTGTATGAATGTAGTATATATGTAGTATGTATGTATGTTGTATGAATGTACTATATATGTAGCATGTATGTAGTAAGTATGTATGTATGTATGTTTTGTGAATGTAGTATATATGTATGTAGTATGTATGCATGTATGTTGTATGAATGTAGTATATATGTAGTATGTATGTATGTTGTATGAATGTAGTATATATGTAGTATGTATGTAGTATGTAGTATGTATGTATGTTGTATGAATGTAGTATATATGTAGTATGTATGTATTATGTAGTATGTATGTATGTTGTATGAATGTAGTATATATGTAGTATGTATGTAGTATGTAGTATGTATGTATGTTGTATGAATGTAGTATATATGTAGTATGTATGTATTATGTAGTATGTATGTATGTTGTATGAATGTAGTATATATGTAGTATGTATGTAGTATGTATGTATGTTGTATGAGTGTAGTATATATGTAGTATGTATGTATAATGTAATATGTATGCTGTATGAATGTACTATATATGAAGTATGTATGTAGTATGTTTGTATGTTGTATGAATGTAATATATATGTAGTATGTATGTAGTATGTAGTATGTATGTATGTAGTATGTGGTATGTATGTTTTTTGTTTTTTTTACGTTCAACACATTAGCCGGATGATGGGACTACTACTGTCCCATCATTGGCTAATGTGTCAATCACTGTCATTGTAGCAGGCATAGCCCGATGGGACTTGTAGTCCCATCGGACAATGCCTGCACACGCACACAACCCCCGGCAGGCCCACACAGACCCCCGGCAGGCCCGTACAGGCCCCCGGCATGCCCGCACAGACCCCCAGCAGCCCGCACAGACCCCCGGCAGGCCCGCACAGACCCCCGGCAGGCCCGTACAGACCCCCGGCAGCCCGCACAGACCCCCGGCAGGCCCGCACAGACCCCCGGCAGCCCGTACAGAGCCCCGGCAGGCCCGCACAGACCCCCGGCAGGCCCGTACAGACCCCCGGCAGCCCGTACAGACCCCCGGCAGCCCGCACAGACCCCCGGCAGCCCTCACAGACCCCCGGCAGGCCCGCACAGACCCCCGGCAGGCCCATACAGACCCCCGGCAGGCCCATACAGACCCCCGGCAGCCCACACAGACCCCCGGCAGGCCCGCACAGACCCCCGGCAGGCCCATACAGACCCTCGGCAGGCCCGCACAGACCCCTGGCAGCCCGCACAGACCCCCGGCAGGTCCGCAGAGACCCCCGGCAGGCCCGTACAGGCCCCCGGCATGCCCGCACAGACCCCCAGCAGCCCGCACAGACCCCCGGCAGGCCCGTACAGACCCCCGGCAGCCCGCACAGACCCACGGCAGGCCCGTACAGACCCCCGGCAGCCCGTACAGACCCCCAGCAGCCCACGCAGACCCCCGGCAGCCCTCACAGACCCCCGGCAGGCCCGCACAGACCCCCGGCAGGCCCATACAGACCCCCGGCAGCCCGCACAGACCCCCAGCAGGCCCGCACAGACCCCCGGCAGGCCCATACAGACCCTCGGCAGGCCCGCACAGACGCCCGGCAGGCCCGCACAGACCGCGCATCATGATGACATCATTTCAGCAGCGAATCACAGCCATGCCATTAGTTAACATGGCTAACACAACTGGCTCATTGCATTATGGGAACTTCCAATTCCAGTATTCGATATTGTAAAAATATCGGTACTCGGTATCGGAACTCCGATACAGCGAATATCGGCCGATACCCGATATTTGCAGTATCGGAATGCTCGACACTACTGGCTACCCATCCACTCCAGAATCCAGTACAAACTTATTACCCTCACCCACAAAGCTCTCCATGGCTCAGCACCACCCTACATCTCCTCCCTTGCTTCAGTATACCACCTTACCCGTGCCCTTCATTCTGCTGATGACCTGAGGTTAGCATCCTCAATAATCAGAACCTCCCAATCCTGTCTCCAAGACTATACACGTGCTGCACCAATTCTTTGGAATGCATTTCCCAGGTCAATACGATTAGTCCCCAATCCCCACAATTTTAAGCGTGCCCTGAAAACGCATTTATTCAGACTGGCCTACCGCCACAACACATTAACCTAATCTATCCCTATGTGGCACAGCCAGAAGTTTTACCATAACCAGGTTCCCCGCATCATGTTCCCACATGCTTTATGCATCCATTAGCCCTCTGTGTCTGTACTGTTACACACTTAACATTATGGCTGGTCCATACAATCAGGGCAATTGTTACCACCCACCTTTCGTGTCTACCTTTTCTCCTCATAGATTGTAAGCTTGCGAGCAGGGCCCTCATTCTTATTAGTATCTGTTATAATCTATGTGATTATTGTTATGCTGTAATGTCTATCGTCTGTACATGTCCCCTCTGAAATGTAAAGTGCTGTGGAATATGTCGGCGCTATAGAAATAATATTTATTATTATTATTATAAGAGTTTGGACATGTGGATAAGAAAAAGGAGTTAGATTATACTCACCGGGGGGCGGTCCTGTCTTGGTCCAATGGGTGTTGCGGTCCGGCGCCTCCCATCTTCATACGATGCCGTCCTCTTCTTTCCTTCCTGTCGTGGCTCCGGCACAGGTGCACTGCTCTGTCCTGTTGAGGGCAGAGCAGAATGCTGCAGTGCGCAGGCGCCAGACCTCTCCCTGAGCCTGCGTACTGCAGGACTCTGCTTGACCCTCAACACGGCAGAGCAGTGCACCTGCGCAGGAGCCACGACAGGAAGGAAAGAAGAGGACGGCATCGTATGAAGATGGGAGGCGCCGGATCGGACCGCGACACCCATCGGACCAGACCGAACACCGGGGTGAGTATAATCTAACTCGTTTTTCTTATCTTTCAGGTTACATCGGGGGCTTATCTAGAGAATTACAGAATGCTGTAGATAAGCCCCTGATGTCGGTGCCGGCAGCTCATATTCGAAAAAAGGGGTGACAGACTCTCTTTAAGCATATGTGCACACGTTGCGGATCCACAGCGGATTTGGCCCTGAGGATCCGCAGCAGTTTTCCATGCGGTGTACAGTACCATATAAACCTATGGAAAACAAAAGCCGCTGTGCACATGCTGCGTAAAAAATTCCGCCCAGAAATGCAGCGGTTTATTTTCCGCAGCATGTCAATTCCATTATAGCAATCCGCAGGTGTAAAAACGCAGGCGAAATCCGTACAAAATCTGCAGAAAGTCCACACTAAATCCGCAGGTAAAACGCAGGTGATTTTACCTGCGGATTCTGCAGATTCTGCACGGAAAAATCCGCACAGGAATCTGCAATGTGTGCACATACCCTAAGATTGGCATTGCGTACACCAGCCTTAATTTTGCTCATTTTGCCTTTCTACCCAGCTATTTCTTCTCTTTTCCATTAGATTTATGACACCGCGTAATTAAAAACTGACTAACTGAACCCTTCTAAGTTCTATGTAAAAGCAGGAGATCACTTTTCCCTGTATGACTAATGAGTCACTGCAAATGTCTATGGCAGGAGGGGAGGAGGTCACAACTGATGTCAGGAGGTGAAGAGGGGAATGATAAATACAGGGACAAGAGACTTCCTGTTTTTACTTGTAAGTACACAGTGCTATATAATATGATGACTGCAACATATTAAGAGGATAAAAACTTTGATGAAAGGCGTGCTTCTTTAAAGGGAACCTGTCAGCAGGATTGTGCTTAGTAACCTACAGACAGTGTCAGGTTGGCGCCGTTGATTAAAATGATACCTTGGTTGATGAAATCCGTCTTGTGGTTGTTATATAATCTTTATTTTCAGTTTTGAATTAATGATATGCTCATGCTCCAGGGCGGACTGTGATCTTAATGTGGTGCTGTGATTAGGTATTCACCAGTATGGCTTCTGACTCGTCACTGATCCCTCACTGATCTGGCCCCTATTTTACATAATGAATATTATATATACTGTATATTGAAAAAAAAATCCCCTTCTGCAGGCAGGCATCGGCGGCGGTGCCTGCGCTGCAGCATGATCAAATCTATAATGTTTGCTAGAGAAAAAAAATTTGCTCCTCCAAGATGGCGCCGCCTGCGCGGTAGCAGCTATCATATCGCCAGTGCTTCTTCTACACCTTCTGAGTGGCATTGCTACTCCGTGTGCTGCGCCAGATATACTACTACAGTCAGGTACTGGAGCAGCATTTCTGCAGTACAAAACGCCAATGTTACAACAGGGTCTGGCTCACAGCCTTACAATCTACCAGTAATACAAATGAAACAGTAGGAGCAAGGGTATCAACCCAGTCAGCATCATTTGTATATTTGGACGCACTGTGAGGGGACCAGTTTCCTTTTGGGCATCTCAGTAAATAGGAGTGGAGAGACGAGGTGAGGAGGATGATATATTTTTTAGAGTCTTCTCAAAGCTTTGCATACTGGTGGATAGTATTGAGGAATGGAGAAGAGCAATCTAATAGACAAAGGCAGCACAAGAGAAGACTTGGATGAGGAATTGAGATGTGATTACCACAGACAGAAATTGGTCCTTAGCAGAGGAAGACATACTGAAGGGAGGATTAGAGATCACAAAGCTTCTTTAGAGCCTTCTAATAGATTTGGATACTAGTAGGTAGTCTTGAGCAATGGGGATGAGTAATCCAATTGAGAGGTTAAGCGCATGCGAAGTCTCAGACGAGGAATCAAGATGTGGGGCCTTAGGGTACCGTTACACTTAGCGATGCACCAGCGATCCCGACAACGATATGGATCGCTGGTGCATCGCTAAGTGGTCGCTAGTGAGCTGCCACACAGGCAGATCTCACCAGTGACATAGCAGAGGTCGGGGGTCGCTACTTACCTGTCAGACGCGGCGATCCAGACGTCCTCCGCCCGCATCCATGCGTCGCTCTTCGGCGCCACAGGAAGCCCAGCAGGAAGCGCCCGACGAGAAATGATCCAGGACCTTCAGCGATGAGCAGCGGGGGAGCCGGTCGGAGGTAAGTATCACATGTAGCGATATCGCTAGCAATATCGCTATAACGTCACAAAATCGGTGATGTTACAGCGATATTGCTAGCGATATCGCTATGTGTAACGGGAGCTTTAGCATACCAGAGTGCATCGAAAGATAAAATAAAAAAGAAAGAAAGAAAGACACAGAAAATGAGAGATTTTAGACCACAGAGCATTTAGAGCCATCTTAAACCTGTCGATACTGGTGGGTACATTAAAGGAAGAGGAAAAACAATCCAATTGAGAAGGGCAGCACAAGGGAAGTTTTGGATGAAGAATCGAGATTTGGTTACCATAGAAAACAGTAGCTTCTTAGCAGAGAAAGGCATAGAGAAAAGAGGATTAGAGACCACAAAACTTTTAAAGCCTTTTCATAGCTTTGGCTACTGATGGGGCATTTTGAGCAATGGGGAAGAGCAATCCAATTGAGAGGAGAAACACAAGAGTCTTGGTTGAAAATTTGAGATGTGGGTCCTATAAATGAGTGCAAGGAAAGTTATAGAAAGGGTGAGATTATAGGCCACAAAGCATTTGGAGCTGTCATAAAGCTTTCGATAATGGAGGGTAGATTAGATTAACAGGAAAGAGCAATCCAATCGAGAAAGGCAGCACAAGAGGTCTTAAATTAAGATTCAAGATGTGTTTACCATAGGAGATCACAGTCCATAGAAAGGCACATAAGGGGGCTTGAAGGATACAAATTAGACAGTGGAAATGACCGAAACATAAAGCCTATGTCATATCTCATAGATTGTAAGCTTGCGAGCAGGGCCTTCATTCCTCTTGTTTTCTGTTTTGATCTATGTATCTATTGTTATGCTCTAATGTCTATTGTCTGTACAAATCCCCTCTGAAATGTAAAGTGCTGCGGAATATGTCGGCGCTATAGAAATAAAATTATTATTATTATATAAGGAAGACTCTATAAACTCCATGTTACCTTCAATAGAAGAATGTAATACAGAGTCCTGTCTATCAATGATTACCACTTTATAGCTCTGCTTAGAAGCTGACCAAATAATCACACAGCCGAAGCCGTAAAATCTAATCACACGGCTTCGAACCAAGCATGAATAATGACTGCTAATGAAGCAACATTTTCCACCGATGCTCATTAATTATCAGGATGTTTTTAGATGAAGGAGAAGGAATCAATATCCTGTACTCAGTACAAAGGTAAAGTAACTGTATTTACACCACATGATCAATAGGCTTATGTCTATTTGTGAATAAGGCAGCTTGCTTTAGCAGAAATCTTCTTCCCTCTCAAACTGCCCTGCTTCCAATAAACACAGGCACTATAGAGGGCACAGGGGTTGCATCAGGGCCCTGGAGCCAATGAGCCGCCATTGACATTTGTACTAGGGATAAAAGTTCACATGGACCAAGATTTTGATTGGCGCTAAACCCGGAAAAGAAGTCTAAGGGAATGAAGACCTTAACCAACCCAAGAGATGTGAATTTTAGGTTGCTTCCTGTGGATTAATCTCCTTTAGCATCAAATGGGCTGAATATATTAAGTTATGGTACCAATGAAGAGGCCAGGAATCATAGACAGAGCTTGGGTCAGGGCAGGAAGAATACGGTGTTAAGCCCGTAGGCATGCAGAGGTCAGGATGGGCAGCAGAACAGTATATGTGGTCAAATATACAAGATGAATTGGTAGCAGTAGGAGAAAGAAAGATCTTGGCCAATGGCAGGGACCTAAGTAGCCTTATGGCCTAGACCCTTAGGCAAGGAGGTGGAACATTTATGAAATTCAGGGCACCTAGCAGTGGCGCAACTTGAGTCCAATGAGATCCGATGCAAAATTTGGACCTGGGCCCATATCTATATGTTGGTGAGATGTATGGGTCCTTGAAGCATTCTAGCTCCTTTCAAGAAATATGTATTATCCCCCATGTAATGATGTCTCTGTCACAGACCCGTCGCTGACACCGGTATGTCAAGGACGGAGGGATGCGATGCACGGCCGACACACGGCTATAACAGGCACAGGGGGAGCTTATCTTAGTTATCCCACCGCTGGTACCATGTGATAAAAAAACAGCAAGCTAGTCTTGCCCTAACAATTTATCACAGGGGGGTTATTTTGGTTGTCCCACCATTGCCCACAATACTTCATGAAACTTTTCAGTTCCACTTTGGAACTTGCAGCTCTCCAGAGCCCCCCTTACCCTCAGGTCAGTCAGGGAACTACACCTGGGATAATTGGTCACCGGCCGGCTGCTTCAATGAGGTCTGGCCACCAGGCATGCTGCAGTGAGGGAATTATAAAATACTCTGGCCGCAGCCACCCAATTAGCTTATAAAATCCCTGGGGTCCTTACGGCATCAAACCTCCAGCTTGAATGACCAATTTTAGGGAGGGAATGCCTTATGGCTTTGGGTTTGTGACATCACGAAAGGGGCGGTCTAGGGATGTTCCTCCCCCTGCTCTAGGAGTTACAATTCTGACTACAAAACTTCTAATGACTACTGTATATCTTGCAGAGGGTACCTCGTATAAGCACACACATGGTATCATTCTCTTTAGCCTGTCGAAGACAATAGTTAAAGACCAAACATGCAGTAATTATGTCACACCGTTTAGGAGAAATCCAGTTCACAGCTTCTGTGGGTGCTGGAACCGTTAAAATTATGGGCCAGAATGGTGGTTTCGTGTCCGACGAGGATATGTGATTTTTATACCTCTGTCGCATATCGTTTTCACAATCCAGTCTCTTTAATATTACCTATACTTATATCCAGCCACATGGTGCTTCAAACAAAGACATTCTTCCCCCTTAGCTTAAGTAATATTCCTTAGGGTACCGTTACACCTAGCGATGCACCAGCGATCCCGACTAGCGATATGACGCGGTCAGGATCGCTGGTACATCGCTAGGTGGTCGCTAGTGAGCTGCCACACAGGCAGATCTCACTAGCGACATCGCTGGGGACGGGGGACGCTACTTACCTGTCAGACGCGGCAATCCTGACGTCCTCCCGCCCGAGTCCACACGTCGCTCGTCGGCGCCACAGGAAGCGCAGCAGGAAGTGGCCGACGAGGAATGGTCCAGGAGCTTCTCGCGCGATCAACGATAACCACCGGGGGAGCCAGTCGGAGGTAAGTATCACATGCAGCGATATCGCTAGCAATATCGCTGCAGCGTCACAAAATCGCTGACTTTACAGCGATATTGCTAGCAATATTGCAGTGTGTAACGGGGGCTTTAGCTGTGGAGCAGAGAATGTTTGCACAGGAAGCATCTGGTGTAGGGTTACAAGCAGGCACATACAGTGCCAATACTTTTGTCCACCCTCTTTTTTTATGTTTGGTGTGGAATTATATCCAATTTGGCATTAGGACAATTCTTTTTGTGTTTTTTCATTTAAGACAAATTAAATGAAGATAATAATACCAAAGAATTTGTGTTTGCAATCATTTTCAGGAAGAAACTGAGTATTATCTGACAGAATTGCAGGGGTGTCAATACTTTTGGCCACAACTGTAGCTGCGGTGTGAGTGTAAGCTGTGTGTGAAAAGAGGAGGGGTTGCAGCTATGTGACAGGCTGGTTCTCATCTGTAGTGTAATAATCCGGGAACCTTAAGTCATACCTTACAGTCATATCTTACTTATCATTACATCTCCTCCTTTTAGAGGGCGCTAAGGAGGCCGGGCCTGTTGGCCCGCGTCCGTGCGCACATCAGCGGGTTAGTCCTCGAAGGACATCACCTGTTTCTTGGTCCTGGGGGTGGGCCAGGACACGATTGCGTCCACTTTCTCTGGCTCCGGACTCATGGAACCCCTGCCTACCTGGTGCCCCAGGTAGTGGACCTCGCTCAAGCTCATCTGGTACTTTCCCGGCTTGATGGTCAGGCCTGCCTGGGTGAAGACGCTTGTGCACCTCCTGGAGATGCTGAAGGTGTTCCTCCCAGGTGGAACTGAAGACGGCAATGTCATCCAGGTACGCCACCACGTACTCCTCCAGTCCCCGGAGCAGGTGGTTGACCATCCGCTGGAAAGTGGCAGGGGCATTTTTCATACCGAAGGGCATGACGGTGGACTCATACAGTCCAAAGGGGGTGATAAAGGATGATTTCTCCTGCGCCTCAGGGCTCAGGGGAATCTGCCAGTATCCCCGACTCAAATCCATGATGGATATGTATTTTGTTTTCGCCAACTGCTCAAGCAGATCCTTGATGCGCGGCATCAGAGGTTGTGATGGCGTTGAGCCCCCTGTAGTCCACGCCGAACTGGGTGGTCCGATCCTTTTTAGGCACGAGAACTACAGTCGAGGCCCACGCGCTTTTTGACCGTCGATCACCCCCAGCTGTAACATCTCATCGATCTCTTGCCACATAACCTGCTGCACCTCCTCAGAGATCCAATAAGGTGTTCGCCGTAGTGGGGCATGATTCCCGGTGTCCACCTCATGAACTGCTAACTCCGTCCTCCCAGGTCGGTTGGTGAACATGGCCCGGAAGGGTTCCAGGGTGTCCAACAACTGCGACCGCTGGGGTACGGTTAAGGAAGCACTTACCTCCATGTCCTCAATGGACCCATTGGCCTTGGTTTGGGCCAGCACGTCCAGGAGGGGATCTTCCTCCCCATCCTTGGGCAGGTTGCAGACCGGTAGGATGCAGGCTTCACGTTCGTGGTGAGCCTTCAGCATGTTGACGTGAAAGGCCTTGCGCCTACCCCGAGCATGGTCAAGTGTGACCACGTAGGTGACCGGGTTGAGCTGTTGGTGGACGACATGGGCCTTTCCAGGCTGCCTGAAGCTTATCCGTTGGTACGGGGACCAGCACCCACACCTTTTGACCCACCTGGTAGGTCCAGTCCCGGGCGTTCTGGTCGTTCCAGTGCTTCTGGTCAGCCTGAGCCTGTGTCATGTTGTCTTGCACCAACTGCGTCAAGGTCTGCATTTTGTCATGGAAGCGCATGACATAATCCACGATGGACACTTCTGTGGGGTTTGGCTCATCTTCCCAGAATTCTCTTATCGACCCAAGGGGTCCCCGGACTCACCTGCCATACAGGAACTCGAAGGGGGAGAACCCCGTTGAGGCTTGCAGAACTTCTCTGTAAGCAAACAGCAGGTGTAGGAGGTACCGCTCCCAGTCGCGCCCTTGGGTCTCAACCAGCATGCGGAGCATCTGTTTGAGGGTACCGTTGAAGCGTTCACACAAACTATTGGTCTGTGGGTGATACGCACTCGATACCAGGTGCTTCACCTGCATTTTCTCACAGAGAGCCTCCATTAGGCGAAACATGAATTGGGTCCCTTGATCGGTAAGCATCTCCCTGGGAAATCCTACCCTTGAAAAGATGGTCACCAGTGCATCAGCCACCTTATCCACCCTGGTTGATGACAGAGCTACTGCCTCTGGGTACCGGGTAGTGTAGTGTACCACAGTGAGAATGTATTGCTTTCCAGAGCTGCTGGGGACGGCCAGCGGGCCCACAATGTCCACCGCGATTCTCTGGAAAGGATCCTCTATCACTGGCAAAGGGATAAGGGTCGCCTTAAGAGCAGGCCCCACCTTACCCACTCTTTGACAGGTGGTACAGGTGCGGCAGTAGGTTGTTACGTCTGTCCCCATCTTGGACCAATAGAAGTGTTGAGACAGCCGTGCCTTAGTTTTGTTGACCGTCAAGTGTCCAACGAGTGGAATCTTCTGGGCAATCTGAAACAACTCAGTTCTGAACTGATAGGGGGCTACCAGCTGTCTTTCCCTCAACCACTCCTTTTGGGATTCTCCGGGTACTGTCTATCAGTACAATCTTCCTCGTTCCCAGAACACCCTCTCCTTATCAGTCCTGGAGGTGGGCGTCTCGGCAAGGTGTCTCAATTTCTCCAGGCTCGCATCGGAGTGCAGAGCAGCCTGGAACTCCTGGCTGGAGGCAGCCAGAAGTGACAGCAGGGTTCTTTCCTCACTGGGACCCTCTGGAGCCTGCTCTGCGTTCACCTCTGGTTCAGTCTCTCCTGTAGCGGGAGAGGGTCCAGAAGGCAGGGCGCTACCTGCGATCCGGGCACTCTGACTGCGGGTGACAGCGGCTATGTTTCATTTCTATAGACCCACCAGTCGGCGCTGCTATGGGCTCTACCTCCCCATTCACCCCTAACACATCAGGAGCAGTGCTACTCATGGGCCAGTTACCTTCCTCGGTGGCACTGGTCAGTTGCAGGGCATCACCTTCCTCACGGTTCCCATGCACCTGCCAATTTCCTTGAGCACCGACACTTGCTCCTGCTAGGGGTTCCTCAGCCATCTCACTCCGCAGAGCGACAGGGCTGAGCACTCCTGTACCTGTCGACACATCTACCATTTCAGAGAAATGGTTAACAGGTTCAGTCGGCACAGATACATCATCATCATCAGCATCATCCCTAGGAAAAGAATGGTTATCAGTTTTCTTTGGTACATTTACATCACCATCAGCATCATTCCTGGGGAAAGAATGGTTATTAGTTGCATTATTACTCATCAAGGCATTAGCATTCAGTTTCCCATAATCATCAACATCATCATCATCATCAGGGTTAACGTCACCCTTATTATCAGATTGGGGAGGGGTGTCAGGGACGTAGTAGGCAATCATCCTCCCCAAGTCAGTCCCCAATAAAACATCAGTGGGCAGGTTTTCGGACACTCCCACTTCCCTCACCCCGCTCCCAGCACCCCAATCAAGAAAAACCCGGGCCACTGGCAAGGGACAGCGGGTACCTCCGATCCCGGTCACAGTCAGGGTTTTCCCCTCAATACTCTTCAGGGGCCGCCAGTCCAGGACGAATGAGGGTTCGTTCAGCCCCGGTGTCCTTGAGGCCTGTAGCAAAATGGGCCCCCACCTGGACGTGCTGAACGTTGTCGTCAATCCCCCCCAACCACACCTCCCACCAAAAGAACAGAGGCGTTGGGCCTAGAGACCTTGGCTGGGGGGTCTTCTGCTTTTCCGGACAGGTGGCACTGATATGACAAGTCCGACTGCAGTTGTAACACTGGCGACTCTCAGTAGTAGGCCTGGTTTTGGCAACAGGGATAGGGCCTCCGGAGGGATGGCTAGCAGGGGCACTTGGGTTGGTTGCAGGCTTACCCTCTCTCCAGCTGGTGGTGACTGGCCTCCGTGTCTCTGGCCTCTGGTTGGCCTCATAGTTGTCGGCGGCCTGCGCGGCTTTGTCCGCATTCGTTGGTTCTGGGTCCAGGATGAACTGTCGGACCTCAGCTGGGCAAAGATGCAGGAACTGGTCTTTGATCATCAGGTCCCTTAGCAGCTCAAAGGAATCAACTGACAGTCCATGGATCCACTGGTCAAAGTGGGTCCTGAGTCCTTGCACCACATCGCTATAGCTATTGTGTGGGCCACGTTGGAGGTTCCGGAACTTCTTTCGGTATACCTCAGGTGTCAGCCGGTATTTGGCGATCAGGGCCTGCTTGATGGCATCATAGTTGTTATCTTCGTCTGGCGGGAGAGAAGCAAACGCCTCCAGAGCTTTGCCTTTTAGCCCTGGAGTCAAGTACCTGGCCCATTAGTCCGGATGCAGCCGGTACTGTCTTCAGGCTTTCTCAAAGGCCCTCAGAAACGTGTCCAAGTCCCCGTCCTTTTCCATCACGGGAAAATGCTCTGACCAGGGCTTCGGACTCTGAGCGCTGTTGGGCTCACTGCTCCAGGCTGTGGAGGGTGTTTCCCTCTGCCGGGCCAGCTGTAGTTCATGGGCTCTCTGAGCTTGGGCCTCCCGCTCAGCTCTCTGCTCTTCTCGAGCTTGCTGGATCAGCTGCAGACGTCCAACATGGTCTTCGGCAGAGAGCTGCTGTAGGGCCATTTGCAGATAGTGGTCCATGACTTCCTAGCTGCCGGTCAGGCCGACCTGCCCCAGCTGGACCTCCGCGGCTGCACCATCAGCACTGGTGCTGCCTTCCGTGCCCTGGCTCTTCTCCCATTGTACCAGAGCCGCGACCAACTGGGCTTTAGTCATGTCGGCGGTGTCAATCTGTTTTGCCGTGCACAGGGCCCTGAGGGCGTCCTTGTTAAACTGCTTATAATATGCTTCTCCCCGCATAGCCATGGTTGCCAAATAAAAGAATAGAAAAACAAAGAGGAGGGATGGGATACTTGCAACTGCAAGTACACACAGTTGTCTCAGGACTAGTAAACACTGAGTCTGTTCTCCAAAACCTATGACGCAGGGCCTCGCAGGAACCGTGCAGGTTTTTAGTGAGAGGAATGATTGCTCAAGCCAGATCACTAATGCTCTATGATCATCCCACCGCACTGCCACCAATATGTCACAGACCTGCCGCTGACACCAGTATGTCACAGATGGAGGGATGCGACGCACTGCTGACACAGGCACAGGGGGGCTTATCTTAGTTATCCCACCGCTGGTACCATGTGATAAAAAAACAGCAAGCTAGTTTTGCCCTAACAATTTATCGCAGGGGGGTTATTTTGGTTGTCCCACCACTGCCCACAATACTTCACGAAACTTTTCAGTTCCACTTTGGAACTCGCAGCTCTCCATCGCCCCCCTTACCCTCAGGTCAGTCAGGGAACTACACCTGGGATAAATGGTCACCGGCCAGCTGCTTCAATGAGGTCTGGCCACCCGGCATGCTGCAGTGAGGGAATTATAAAATGCTCTGGCCTCAGCCACCCAATTAGCTTATAAAATCCCTTCCGTCACTCTCAGCAGTACCCAGGGCCCAGATCACACCTTGCCACCACCAGCTCCAGAGTTTCTCTGATTAAGTTATAAACTTAATAGATGGGTTCAAAGCCAACCCAATTCAGTAGCAATTATCTTAAAGGCACGTGTTTGTTTTTAAAGCATGAAGACAGACTAATAAAGTTATAATTTAATCCCAAAAAGGGGGCAGTGATTACACAGATAAAAGATACAAAGTTGAGACATTAGGTATGTACAATACAAATATAAAATAAATTAACATAGAGATCAACACTTACAGTTGCTTAATGGTCTTTAGGCTAACCATGTGGGGAGGCGGGGCCACACGTCGCCCTGCATCTGGGGTCCTTTCGGCATCAAACCTCCAGCTCGAATTACCAATTTTAGGGAGGGAATGCCTTATGGCTTTGGGTTTGTCACATCACGAAAGGGGCGGTCTAGGGATGTTCTTCCCCCTGCTCTAGAAGTTACAATTCTGACTACAAAACTTCTAATGACTATATCTCGCAGAGGGTACCTCGTATAAACACGTACATGGTATCATTCTCTTTAGCCTGTCGAAGACAATAGTTAAAGACCAAACATGCAGTAATTATGTCACACCATTTAGGAGAAATCCAGTTCTCGGTTTCTGTGGGTGCTGGAACCATTAAAATTATGGGCCAGAACGCTGTTTTCGTGTCCTACGTGGATATGTGATTTTTATGTCTCTGTCGCATATCGTTTTCACAATCCAGTCTCTTTAATATTACCCATAGTTATATCCAGCCGCATGGTGCTTCAAACAAAGACATTCTTCCCCCTTAGCTTAATTAACATTCCTTAGCTGTGGAGCGGAGAATGTTTGCACAGGAAGCATCTGGTGTAGGGTTACAAGCGGGCACATAGCTGCGATGTGAGTGTAAGCTGTGGGTGAAAAGAGGAGGGGTTGCAGCTATGTGACAGGCTGGTTCTCATCTGTAGTGTAATAATCTCGGAACCTTAAGTCATACCTTACACTCATATCTTACTTATCATTACAGTCCTCCATCCTCTCTGTTTCCTGTAATAATTACTCCCATCCAAGCCCTAGCCTGTAATAATGTCCCCCATTCTAGGCCCTTTCAAGGAATAATGCTCCGCTTGCTGGTACCCATGTGATAACAATGTCCCACATCCTGGGCCCCTTCCTGGTATAATTTCTCTCGCCTGGTCTCCTTCCTGGCAAAATGTTCCCAATCATATAATAATATCCTCGATTATGGGCCCCTTCCCATAATAATGTACCCCATCCTGGTCATCTTCCAGCAAAAATGTCCCATAATGTCCCCTTGTCGTAAGAATGTCCACTGTTCTGGGCCCTTTCACTAAGAATGTCCCCCATTCTGGGCCTCTTTCTTGTATAATGTCCCCCCCATTCTGGGCCTCTTTCTTGTATAATGCCCCCCCATCTTGAGCCCTGTCCTGGTATAATGCCCAAAGGACATCAATTCGTCAAATCCTTCTAAAGAATGGTGAATTGAAGTCTGCATTCAGCCACCACTAGGGGGAACTCACTGCGCATGGATGCATACAACTCCTATTGAACGGTAATAAATCTGTATGCAGTCAACTCCTGAGCTCTTCCTAGTGGTGGCAGCAAGCAGATTGAATTTTACCATTTAACTCTTTATGCAGGAGATTTGCAGCTCTGCATAAGTAAATTGCTACTCCAACTACTATAAAGATGAATTAAGAAATTATACATAGCAGAATATTGGACAGTTACTTTGGGCCATCATCGTTGGGATCAATACTGAGAAAACCCTCATCATGCTAAGGTTAACCTGCAATAACTGGTTATTCAGAGTTCACCATGATGGATATTTGAACTCAGCTATCTTTATTTAAAACCTGTAATTACAACAGAAATTTGTACAAATCCCACTGGGGTCTATCAAGACGGACGAGCATAATCAGCGCCGCGGCTTTATCTACAAAATGTGCAATTACCGACCGATGAAAGTGGCCTGTTATTGTACAGTCTCATCTGTGCTTCCTATGCAGATCAGTTTACAGTGGCGCGCCCCTCATCAGCCCCCGGACCTGGCAGCATCCATGTCACCACTTATCTTCAAACCTTTTGCTAACAATTAAAGTGTAATAAACTCCAGACTAAAGTGCAAATAACTCCGAAATTTACTCTTCCACCCCATCACGGAGAAACACAGGACGATTGATGATAACATCACTGACAGATCACAAATCTGGTATCAATTACATAATTAGATCATTCATGAAGGGCAAGGAAAAAGGGGGCATATGGAAAATAGGGGTCACAAAGAAAAGGGGGTACACAAGAAATGAGGGGCACAGAGAAAAGGGGACACAGAAAAATGAGGTGAAAAGAGAAAAAGGAGCATACAGAGAAAAAGGAGGTGCACAGATAAAAGGGTACACAGAGAAAAATGAGGTGCACAGAGAGAAAAGAGGTACACAGAAAGAGGTTCACAGAGAAAAGGTGGCAAAGAAAAAAAAAGAAAAAGGGGTACACAAGAAATAAGGGGCACAGAGAAAAGGGAACACAGAAAAATGAGGTGAAAAGAGAAAAAGGCGCAAACAGAGAAAAAGGAGGTGCACAGATAAAAGGGTACGCAGAAAAATGAGGTGCACAGAGAGAAAAGAGGTACAAAGAAAAGCACAGAGAAAAAGGGGCACAGAGAAAAAAGTGGGGCATATAGAAAAAGGAGGGGCACAGAAAAAAAAGGAGGGATACAGGGAAAAGTGGCACACACAAGAAAGGAGGTGCACAGAGAGAAAAGTTGACACACAAAGAAAAAGGGGAACACAGAAAATGAGGTACATAGGGAAAAGAGGGCACAGAGAGAAAAGGGGACACAGAAGAAGGAGGTGCAAAGAGAAAAGGTGGCACAGAGAGAAAAGGGGAGACAGCAAGAAAAGAAGGCGCACAGAGAGAAAATGGACACACAGAGAAAAGGGAACACAAAAAAGAAGGTACACAGAAAGAAAAATAGACACACAAAGAAAAAGGGGTACACAGAAAATGAGGTGCACAGAGAAAAAAGGACACCGAAAAAGGAGGTGCACAGCGAAAAGTGGGAATACACTGAAAAGAGGACACCAAAAAGGAGACGCACACAATAAATGTGGCACAAAGAAAAGGGGACACAGAGAAAAGGAAGCAAAGAAAATTGGGCACACAAAAAATACATAGAAAAATGGCTGCACAGATAAAGAGGTGCACAGAGTAAAGGAAGTACACTAGAAAATGAGGCACGCAGAGAAAAGGGGGCACACAGAAAAAAGGGAACAAAGTGAGCACACAAAGAAAAGTAGGAACGGTGAGAAAAGCAGGCACAGGGAGAATAGGGTGCACACAGAGAATAGGAAGTACACAACTGGGGCACACAGAGAAGGAGTTGTACAGAAGAAATATTGCACATAAAGAGGGCACAGAGAAACTGAGTTGTAAAGAGAAAAGGGGACACACAGAGAAAAGGAGGGCACAGATAAAGGGGGCATAGAGAAAATTAGTTGTACAGAGAAAAGAGGGCACACAGAGAAAAGGAGGGGCATATATAAAGGGGTTCACAGAGAATAAATGCACAAAGAAAAGAAAGTGTACAGAGAAAAGAGGGGCACACAGAAAAAATTAGGTGTACAGAGAAAAGGTGGCACACATAGAAAATGAGGCACCTCTAGAAAAGATGGTGCAGAACACTGACAAAGATGATGGCATCTTCTCTACCTCAAGTGTTAGTATCATTGTGTAATACCATGATGCACTACTACGCCATAGGTCATACACAGTTTGGTGTATGCATGATATCACTTCGCTATGGCCAGGTTAAAAAACAAAACGAAGTTCGAGACTCAGGTGCATTTAATTAACCTTTGTTTCCTGGCAGTGCGATGTAATGTGGTGCACTGCAAATAGTCCAGAAAACAGGGAGGCTACTGAAAACGTTATTTCTTGCACAAATACACAGATAAATGAAGGTTTAAGAGAGATTTAATTCCAATTCATCAATCACAGGTACTTTCTGTTATAGTCATGCAGATGTAACAATGGTGCAGTGATTCCTGAGTCCCAACTTCCGCTTATATGGACAGTCCTTAGCACACAGCTGTCAGAGCTGAGGCTGTGGTTTCTCTTTTACTAGAGTTCTGCCTGTTTCCTACCTGCTCCTACAGGTTTCCCAGGCAACACACTGGTACACACACAATGTCTCCTCTCTCAGTGCTAAGCCCAGGACCCAGTCATAGTTAACTCTTAACCTCCTGACAGCAGAATATAATAAGTTCATCATTCTATACATATATAATCCACTTCTATGTACTTAATTGTAAGGTACATTATCTGCAAAGGGAAATGTGAACATTGGGCAACCTTAATGAGGTAGCTGCTAGCTCTGCTACATCGTAAAGGCACATACACCACAACTTTGGGGCATTACGATTGCACTGGGTGGGCACAGTATATTTGGGGCCCCCTTGGTGTCTTTGGTTGTCCAACCTTCCTATCACCCGGATGGTAATATCTGACATGTCTCTGTCCACGTTGACATGATATATCTCATAGCCACAACAACTGGACAAGATTTTTCCTCAGCCAAACAATCTGTTCCGATACGACTATTAGGAAACACAGGATATAACTCCGCCGTCCTGGACTCTGCATGAGGGACAGAGACATCAGTGAGTCACGGAGTCTGATGTGCACTGAGTATAGAATCATCTGGAGCAGCAGGACACATAGCACTGGGAAGGGCCCGGATATCTGTCCTATTCTAAGGCTCAAGAGAATAATGTAACTGGACCAGAAATTATAAATAGAAGATGCCCAGGTTATACCAGCTGTACATATATAATTATATACAGGAGATGTCCAGGTTATACCAGCTGTACATATATAATTATATACAGGAGATGCTCAGGTTATACCAGCTGTACATATATAATTATAGACAGGAGATACCCACGCTATACCAGCTATACATATATAATTATATACAGGAGATGTCCAGGTTATACCAGATATACATATATAATTATATACAGGAGATACCCAGGCTATACTAGCTGTACACATATAATTATATACAGGAGATACCCAGGTTATACCAGCTGTACAGTAATAATTATATACAGGAGATACCCAGGCTATACCAGCTGTACATATATAATTATATACAGGAGATACCCAAGTTATACCAGCTGTACATATATAATTATATACAAGAGATACTCAGGTTATACTAGCTGTACATATATAATTATAGACAGGAGATACCCAGGTTATACCAGCTGTACATATATAATTATATACAAGAGATACCCAGGTTATACTAGCTGTACATATATAATTATATACAGAGGACACCCAGGTTATACCAGCTGTACATATATAATTATATACAGGAGATACCCAGGCTATACCAGCTGTACATATATAATTATATACATGAGATACCTAGGTTATACCAGCTGTACATATATAATTATATACAGGAGATACCCAGGTTATACCAGCTGTACATATATAATTATATACAGGAGATTCCCAGGTTATATCAGCTGTACATATATAATTATATACAGAATATATCCAGGTTATATCAGCTGTACATATATAATTATATACAGAATATATCCAGGTTATACCAGCTGTACATATATAATTATAGACAGGAGATACCCAGGTTATAGCAGTTGTACATATATAATTATATACAGGAGATACCCAGGTTATACCAGCTGTACATATATAATTATATACAAGAGATACCCAGGTTATACTAGCTGTACATATATAATTATATACAGAGGACACCCAGGTTATACCAGCTGTACATATATAATTATATACAGGAGATACCCAGGCTATACCAGCTGTACATATATAATTATATACATGAGATACCTAGGTTATACCAGCTGTACATATATAATTATATACAGGAGATACCCAGGTTATACCAGCTGTACATATATAATTATATACAGGAGATTCCCAGGTTATATCAGCTGTACATATATAATTATATACAGAATATATCCAGGTTATATCAGCTGTACATATATAATTATATACAGAATATATCCAGGTTATACCAGCTGTACATATAGAATTATAGACAGGAGATACCCAGGTTATAGCAGTTGTACATATATAATTATATACAGGAGATACCCAGGTTATACCAGCTGTACATATATAATTATAGACAGGTTATACCAGCTGTACATATATAATTATATACAGAATATACCCAGGTTATACCAGCTGTACATATATAATTATAGACAGGAGATACCTAGGTTATACCAGCTGTACATATATAATTATAGACAGGAGATACCTAGGTTATACCAGCGTGCTCCATATCTCTGCAAGTAGCTATACATTATTGGCAGGAGCTCGTGGACCAGCACTTCTCCTGCTTGCAGTTTAGCAGTTCTCCTTGTGTCCCTGGGGCTGGTTGGACTCAGCGCTTTGCTTCCCCCCTCCTCCTGCTTTCTGCATATGGCTTCCTCTGTCCTATATGAGATCTCATCTCTTGATAGAAGACAGATCGTTAGCTACAAAGCTGGAGGAACCATCATCTCGCTTAAAAAAAATAAGATGTCTGCGGAGGATCACATTGGCATTGGACCCGTCCGGCCTCGTCGTCTGTACCCGGGATGTGACTGGTCACTTAATTTCTGTAATTTTCTATAATCTCCGTGAAATGTCGTTTTGATCTGCTGACAAATGATACCATCCCTTTAATTGCTGCCAAATTTTCTAGTTTTAGGTAAAATGGCTCAATTTCCTCTTTTTCCTAGACCTTTAAAAAAACATTTCTGCTTTCGTCACTGAGCAGCACCACATCTGTCTATAACTTGTGTACATTGCTGTAGCTCAGCCCCATTCACTTCAAAACGGCTGCAATACCACATATAGCCTGTGGACAGGGGTGGCGCTATTTTTTAAAGAGTTACATAGGGCAGCACGGTGGCTCAGTGGTTAGCACTGCAGCGCTGGAGTCCTGAGTTCAAATCCCACCAAGGACAACATCTGCAAGGAGTTTGTATGTTCTCCCCGTGATTGCGTGGGTTTCCTTCGGGTTCTCCGGTTTCCTCCCATAGTCCAAAGACATACTGATAGGGAATTTAGATTGTGAGCTCCATCGGTGACAGAGATGATAATGTGTGCAAACTGTTAAGCGCTGCGGAAAATGTTGGCGCTATATAAAAATAAAGATTATTATTAATTACATCTTTATTCTGTTAGAACCCCTTTAACCTGTGAATGGAGGTCACAGCTATTACTGCCTATGTAAGAATTACTTGACTCATCCACACCCCAATGCCAATTAACGGGACTGTACCACTCTAAAACTCTATCTATAAGAGATGCCCGGCAGACGCTTATCGGCTGAGAAAGTTGCACAATTGGCCATGGTGAGTGTGCATGTAATGTGGGGCACGTTCCCACATTTGTTTTTTTGTGTAACTATTTTATTATTACTTTAGCCCTAACCATATAACTAACTCCAACATTAGTCCTAACTCTAGAACCTACCCTAGAACTAGTCCTAACTTTAGCTCTACTCTAGCATTAGCCCTAACTCTAACCCCATACCTTACCCTAACACTGATCTTAACCCTAACTTTAGACCTAACCCTAACATTAGTTTTAACCCTAACTCTAACTCTAGACTTGTCCCCAACTCAAGCTATAGCTCTAGATTTAACCCTAGCACTTGCCCTAACCCTAGTCCTTATTCTAACTTTAGACCTAACCTTATAACAAGTCCTAAACCTGACTCCAGACCTAACCCCAGCATTAGCCCTAACCCTAATTCTAAATCCTAGCACTAGTTCCAACTCTTGCACTAGTCCTTATTCTAACTCTAGACCTTAGACTAGCACTATCCCTAAATCTAGACTTAACCCTCACCCTGGTGCTAACCCTAACTCTAGACCTAACACTAACATTAGACCTAACCTTAGCACTAGACCTTTCCCTGGGTCTAGATCTATCCCAAGCACCAGATTTATGCCTAACTCTAGACCTAACCTTGGCTCTAGCCCTATCCCTAAGTCTAGACCTAACCTTAGCATTAATCCTAACCCAAACTCTGGACCCAACTCTAGCACTAACTGTAAACCTAGACCTAACCATATCACTAGTCCTAACCCTAACTTTAGACCTATCCTTAACTAAACCCTAAATGTCTGCTTATGCCTAAACTATCTTAATTGATGTGCTCACTCAAGAGTAAGTGGCGGGGCTGGGAATTTTGAACCACCTGTAGAAATGGGCTCCTGTGGTCCCCCCACGCTTCGCCAAAGGCAGGGTCCATGGGTCCCTAGTGTGTACTGGTTAACATAGAGTAATTTGGTGCTGGTGATCCGTCACTAGACCTTGGTCCAGCAGCCCCTGGGACACCAGCTCGGTCCATGTAGAATTAATCCCATCCCATCATGGTACCTTACTATCCCCTAGATGTGATGTAAACCTGCATGAGTCATCTCCATTTACTCAGCACCGCTGTATCCTTCCTGGTTCTACACTTCTCAAAGCTGAGGGTCTGCTACAATAGGCTCCAGTGTAAGCAATTCTCTAATACTTTTTACATCTCTGATCCCCCTCCCTGTAGCATAACATCCAGCAATCTCCCTCCCTCCATATCTTACCTAATTCCCTTCCCCACAATCTGCCTCTCCTGAATGATGAGGTGACAGACTTTTCTTCCTGCAGCTAAGAAACAGAAATCCTAGCAGTGCGTTTCGCATCAGACGACTATTCATAGGGTGAACGGAAAAGATGTGTTATAATGAACATAGCAGAGAGGAGCGGGAGGAAAACATCTGTGATTGTCGGGTCTACAAGGACTGAACGCGGACAATCCAATGTCCCCGTAGAAAACTGAAAATGCACAATGTGGACTGGCTTCTAGAAATGTCTCCGAGAGAGACCGTCGGGATTTACAATGAATCCTATCAACCAGAGAGACAGTCCAGTGGTCTACAGGAACATTCCTAGCTACCATCTTCTATATCACTCGTCTAATCCGAGCCAACTTCTTAATAATAATAATAATCTTTATTTTTATATAGCGCTAACATATTCCGCAGCGCTTTACAGTTTGCACACATTATCATCGCTGTCCCTGATGGGGCTCACAATCTAAATTCCCTATCAGTATGTCTTTGGAACTTCTTCCACTAAGATGGAAAAGAAGCGCTGCAGCTGATCTGACAGTGCAGCGTCACTATGACATGCCAGGAAATTGGTCAGGGATGCATTGCTCAGTGCGGAGAAGTGGCATTGATCCAGCAGGGATGTCAAGTGAGCACTGCAGCTAATCAGCGCCCTCTGGTCGGCTGCAGTGTTCATGTTCCTTCTGAGTGGAAGAAGGTGGCTTGGTCAGAATGTGAACGTGACACCCCCACAGGACACCGGCCAAGGGGGGGTTGCATTGGTTAGTAGAGAGGAGACAATAGTTACCACCCAGTTTTGCCATCTACAGTACCCCTGATGGTCTCCTGCTTCAACTTCGTAGGGATCGTCACACTCACATTCCGTCTGCGCCAGCTTCTTCTGCTCAGACGGAATGTGATTGCTGCAATGTCCTTGCCAGAAGCTGAGTACTAACAGATCGGCTCAGTATGGCAGATTGGCACCTATCTGGGAGGTATCAGGCTGTGTGCACACGCTGCGGATTTTGCTGCGGTTCCACCTGCGGATTTTACAAAATCCGCGCGGATGAATCCGCACCTAATCCGCAGCGTGTGCACACAGCCTCAGTCTGTGTTTTGTTTTTTTCATCATAAGTCCTCATCCTTGTGCTTGGTGATGTCTCCTAAGACACAAATATGGGGTGTGTTTGTCTTTTTATCCTGTCCACCCCATATGATTAAATATAACTTGCTTCCTAGGGAGAAGTCACCATTGTTGTCTGAGCCGTCTCTATGAATGGACCCCACAGCATTCACCTTGGTTGCCCACATGGCTACATACACCTTTTGCTCCCTATATTTCTATTTCTCCCCTCCCCTGGGTGCAGTATTACAAAACACAGAGGATTTGCCCAGCTATAATCTCTGGAGAAATGTGCCACTTGCAGTTCACAATGTTGTATTAAGTGTTCTCCCGTCCTGAGATAAGCCATCATAAATCTCATGTTCAGTCTCTGAATTCTTCACATTCCTAAACTTCCCATATAAATGTCAGCATCTTCCTGGGGGATCTGAGGAGGCCGCATTCCTAATCATTGTGTTTAGATTCAGGCCTTCACTAGTTACCCAAGACCACCCCAGGTCTGATAATCAAGATGCAGGCCCACTAGCTGATAAACAAAGTGCAGGTCTATCGCCTGATAACAATGTGCAGGTTCACCGGCTGATATACAAGGCACAGGTGTATTGGCTGATAAAGTTAAGGGCCTGTCACACTAAGCGATATCGCCAGCAATATCGCTATAACGTCACAGGTTTTGTGACGTTATAGCGATATTGCTAGCGATATCGCTGTGTCTGATACTTGCCTCCGACCGCTCCCCCGCTGATTATCGCTGATCGCGCAAGAACGTCCTGGACTGTTTCTCGTCGTCAGCTTCCTGCTGGGCTTCCTGTGGCGCCGACGAGCGACGCGTGTACGCGGGCGGGAGGACGTCTTCATCGCCTCATCTGACAGGTAAGTAGCGACCGCCGACCCCTGCTATGTCGCTGGTGAGATCTGCCTGTGTGGCAGCTCACTAGCGACCACTTAGCGATGTACCAGCGATCCTGACCGGGTCGTATCATTTGTCGGGATCGCTGGTGCATCGCTAAGTGTGACAGTACCTTTACAGTCCCACCGGTTAATGCACAAGGAGAAGGCCCACTAGCTGATATACAAGATGCAGGCCCAGCGGTTGATATACAAGGTACAGGCCCACTAGCTGATACACGAGATGAAGGCACAACGGCTGATATACAAGGCACCGGTTTATTGGCTGATAAAAATGCAGGGCCACCGGTTGATGCACAAGGAGAAGGCCCACTGGCTGAAGCACATGGTGTAGGCTCACCGATTGAGATACAGTACAAGGTGTATGTCTATTGACTGACAGGTGTGGGATACCTCACACTCGCTTGTAGGTTGCAGGCCTCCGCTGCCTCAAGGCTTCCGTCCTTAAAAGCTGCTACACACAATACATGGGACACCAGGTTCTTTACAACAGGGAAACGTTTATTGGTCAGTTCAAGTTCATGGGGTTGAGACATGTAGGATAGGGTACAGCATTTCATGCTTCTTCCTTCTTTAGTAAAGTACCACTCGTTCATCCTGGACTAATCCCAAGCCCACTGACACTGTCAGTCTCGTGGATTTCCTGTCCATTTCAGCAGTGCACCCGAGACTGGCCACCTGCCCTTCCATGTTCACTAACTTTGAGATGTCAGAAGACCAGGACCTCTCTATGGTACCTGTAACGAGCCCTAGCCCTAGCCAGGAATGTCCACAAGGGATAATAGTACGGCCTCCCACTGCCTCGAACGACTGGCACATAATGCCCCTAGCAGCCCACGTCACCCTAAACTTGACCTTGTCACTGCACTTCCCTATCTATCTCCCTAGCAGGAAATGCTCACCTTTTATTAACACTAGTTCCCACTGTCTGTGCTAGTTCTATTATTAACTATGGTCATACCCTACAGACTTAGGGTACCGTTACACCTAGCGATGCACCAGCGATCCCGACCAGCGATATGACGCGGTCAGGATCACTGGTGCATCGCTAGGTGGTCGCTAGTGAGCTGCCACACAGGCAGATCTCACCAGCGACATCGCAGGGGATGGGGATCGCTACTTACCTGTCAGACGCGGCGATCCTGCGTCCTCCCGCCCGGCTCCACGCGGAATGGTCCAGGAGCTTCTCGCGCGATCAGCGATAACCAGCGGGGGAGCCGGTCGGAGGTAAGTATCACATGCAGCGATATTGCTTAAACCTACTGTCCTTATCTTATGTCCTATACCAGTGTTTCTCAACTCAAGTACTCAAGGCGCACCAACTGGTCAAATTTTCAGGATATCCTTAGTATTGTGTAGAGTTCAGACAGGTTCTCAGGATGCAGTGACGAGACACGAGACTGAGTGTGATTTGTAAAATAAATGGTTATAAATTGGTGCCGCTGGGGCTTTGCTGAACAAACCAAATAGGCAAAAACAAACTGTCCTCGCAGGGACTCAATAACATTTACAACACTTTTTCTTATACTAAATACGACTAATCCGGCTAGTCCGGGTGTTGCAGGCCACGTACGGCCGAACTAAGGGTCCTTATTTCCTATGGACAACTTATCCTTCCAGGCGTCGTTCAGAATCGCAGATGCGGCCGCTTAGAGATCGTTGATGCGGCTGTCTTGACGCCTCGGTATCCCAGGAAGATTTGGGCTCGACAGGCCCTGAAGAAACGATGCCGGTGGGGCGCAACAGGCCCTGAAGAAACTGTGCCGGTGGGGTGCAACAGGCCCTGAAGAAACGGTGCCGATGGGGTGCAACAGGCCCTGAAGAAACGGTGTCGATAGGGCGCAACAGGCCGTGAAGAAACTGTGCCGATGGGGCGCAACAGGCCATGAAGAAACTGTGCTGGTGGGGCGCAACAGGCCCTGAAGAAACTGTGCTGGTGGGGCGCAACAGGCCCTGAAGAAACGGTGCCGATGGGGCGCAACAGCGGAGTCATGACGCAGTTTCTAAATATAACCGTTCACCAACTTCTGCTCAGAGTCCCTCAGCAAACCGGATGGGGGCCTCTACGGCCGCCTGTAGCGAGGTGGCGCCCCCTGGGGCCGGTGATGACAGGGCCGCAGCTGTGGGAGGAGGCAGGGGGGCAGTGTCCTGACCGCTGTAACCGAATGATCTGTAGTCGCAGCGGTCACTTGAGGTAGCGGACTTGTCACAACAGGGCGGGAAACAGTGGGAGTCGCTGTAGCTTTCCCCTCACAGAACCCTGCCGGCCTCTCCAAAACACACCGTTCGCTCCCTCGGTCCTCTCTATCTCACATGGCTTCCTGTCTGTTGTCAGGCTCTCTGTCAACTGCCACTTCAGCGCGCCCCCTGTTTCCCTGACAACTTCAGTCAAGTCTCTCCCTTTACTGTCCTCCCAGTATCGTTCCCTCAGGAACCCTGAGGGCGGTCCCCTGGGTACAGCGTCGGACTGGCCCACCGTGGGCCCTGGCATCTGGTGGGCCCTGGCACCTGCAGGCATACAGGGCCAGCAGTTGCCTAGGGCCCCCGCTGGTCCAGGGGCCCCCAGCCAGTGGTGTGTCGCACACCATGCAGCTGCTATGGGGGCCCCTGCCAGCGGAGCAGCAGCGGGTGTCAGGAGGCAGGAGCCCCTGTCCCCGCTGCTAAAGAGAAATGAATATTCACTGCGAAGCAGTGAATATCATTTCAGGTCTCCACCCCCAGAGGCCCCGCCCCCAGCCCAGTAAGCCGCTCTGCATCAGGGCCGGCGCCGCCCTCAGTCCTCTCTGCTCCTGGCTCACAGCCAGTGCGCGATGACGTCACTACATCGCGCACCCGCTGTGTGTCTGGCAGAGGGGGCAGCTCCTGACACTGAAGCCGGGATCAGCGTGGGACCGAGGAGGAGAGGTGAGTATCGTGTTTTGGTTTTTTTTTTATATCTCTCTCGCTCTCCCTATCTGTCTCTATCTATCTATCTATCTCTATTTCTCAATATATCTCTCTCTATCTCTCTTATATCTATCTTTCTATCTCTATCTATTATCTATATCTATCTATCTCTATATCTATCTCTATCTATTACACTGGTCAACAGCATTTTTGGTGCCAAAGATATTTCATCGAATTTGGGGTATTTTTGGGGTGCTGATTCTGAATATGTCATCAGTTTTGCCAGATTGGCTCAAGTTTTTGAGATTTTTGGTATCTTATTTATAGCACTTGTTGGTAAATGCGACGCATCATCTCATTAATTTCTTTGGATTAGTACTTGAACTGAGCAGTTCTCAATATAGTTTTGTGTTAATTAGTGTTCTAAAAGTTTGTTCATAGCTTGATTTTTGCACTAACTTTATGTTGTTGTCTGTTTTCCAGTGAAAAGCATGAACTCATCAAGAAGAAGTTGTCTTAACGATCCAGACTCATTCTGTTACATTTGTGGTGAATACACACTGCCAAAACATAGAAGAAACATAACAGACTTCGTAAAAAAAGTGTATTTTGCCTATTTTGGGGTTATGCTTGGGGACCAAGACAAGTTTTGGGCACCACACATAGTGTGCAAAGCATGTATCGAATTATTACGAAAATGGAGCAAAGGACAAAGAAAAAGCTTCAAATTTGGTGTTCCAATGGTGTGGAGAGAGCCAAAAAATCATCATGATGACTGTTATTTATGGTAAACACAGGTACAGGCACATCTTCACAATGAGGGACAGGCCTTCTTGCAGATTCCATGTTACTCCCATTTTCGTTTCTTATGCTTATTGAATCCTTGCACTTGCACTGCACAGAAATAACAGTCATCATGATGATTTTTTGGCTCTCTCCACACCATTGGAACACCAAATTTGAAGCTTTTTCTTTGTCCTTTGCTCCATTTTCGTAATAATTCGATACATGCTTTGCACACTATGTGTGGTGCCCAAAACTTGTCTTGGTCCCCAAGCATAACCCCAAAATAGGCAAAATACACTTTTTTTACGAAGTCTGTTATGTTTCTTCTATGTTTTGGCAGTGTATATTCACCACAAATGTAACAGAATGAGTCTGGATCGTTAAGACAACTTCTTCATGATGAGTTCATGCTTTTCACTGGAAAACAGACAACAACATAAAGTTAGTGCAAAAATCAAGCTATGAACAAACTTTTAGAACACTAATTAACACAAAACTATATTGAGAACTGCTCAGTTCAAGTACTAATCCAAAGAAATTAATGAGATGATGCGTCGCATTTACCAACAAGTGCTATAAATAAGATACCAAAAATCTCAAAAACTTGAGCCAATCTGGCAAAACTGATGACATATTCAGAATCAGCACCCCAAAAATACCCCAAATTCATTAAAATATTTTGGACACCAGAAAAAAAAATTTTTTTCGTTGACCTGTGTTATCTATATCTATCTCTCTATCTTTATATCTATCTTTCTATCTCTACATCTATCTCTATATCTATCTATCTCTATATCTTTCTATATATATCTCTATATCTATCTATTATGTCTATCTATCTATCTCTATATCTATTATCTCTATATTTATTATCTATCTAGCTACCATCTATATCTATCTATCTTTATCTATATATATCTCTATCTAATATCTATATCTATCTATCTCTATACCTATCTATCTATTTATCTATCCGTTATCTATCTCTATATCTTTTCTCTGTATCTATCTATCTCTATATCTATATCTCTCGCTATCTATCGCTCTATCTCTATATCTATCTTTATATCTATATATCTATCTCTATCTATCTCTATATCTATCTCTATTTCTCTCTATATCTATCTCTCTATCTCTATATCTATCTATCTTTATCTATTTATCTCTATATCTTTTCTCTGTATCTATCTCTCTATATCTATCTATCTCTATATATATCTATTATCTCTATATCTATATCTATTTCTCTCTATATCTCTCTCTATATCTATCTATCTATTTATCTCTATCTCTATATCGATCTCTCTGTATATCTATCTATCTTTCTATCTCTATATCTATCTATTATCTATATCTATCTCTATCTATCGCTCTATCTCTATATCTATCTTTCTATCTCTACATCTATCTCTATATCTATCTTTCTATCTATATCTATCTATATCTATCTATTATGTCTATCTAGCTATCTCTATTATCTATATCTACCTATCTCTATATCTTTCTATCTTACTCTATCTCTATATCTATCTGTTATCTCTATATTTATTATCTATCTTTATCTATCTATCTCTATCTATATCTATCTCTCTATTTATCGATCTCTGTATCTATCTCTCTCTCTATCTACCGCTCTCTCTATCTCTATCTATCTTTATATCTATATCTATCTATCTCTATATCTATTATCTCTATATCTATCTATCTCTATATCCATATCTATATATATCTGTTTCTCTCTATATCTATCTCTATATCTCTCTCTCTATAGCCATCTATATATTATCTCTATATCTATCTATCTATATATTATCTCTATATCTATCTATCTATCTATCTCTATATCTATCTATCTCTATATCTATCTATCTATATCTGTTATCTCTATATCCATATCTATCTCTATATCTATCTATCTCTATATCTATCTTTCTATCTAACACTATATCTCTATATCTATCTCTATATCTCATTATCTATCGATCTCTATCTCTCTCTTTATCTATCTAGCTATTGATCTATCCATCTATCTCTATAGCTATCTCTATATCTATCTATCTATTATCTCTATTATCTATATCTATCTATCCATCTATCTAGCTATCTCTATCTATCTCTATATCTCTCTATATCTATCTTTCTAACTCTATATCTATCTATCTCTATACATATCTCTATATCTAGCTATTATCTCTATATCTATCTTTCTATATCTATCTATCTCTATATCTATTATCTCTATATTTATCTATCTCTATATATCTCTATATCTATTTTTATTTATAGCCATCTATCTATATATATTTATCTCTATATCTATCTATATATGTCTATATTATTATTATTATTATTATATCTGTATATCTCTATCTATTATCTATCTCTATCTATTATCTTTCTCTATCTATATATCTATCTCTATATCTTTCTATCTATAGCTATCTATCTCTATATCTATCTATCTATCTATCTATCTATCTATCCATTATCTATTTTCTATCTATCTCTATATCTATCTACCTATCGATCTATCTATATTTCTTTCTATATCTATCTTTATATCTATCTCTATGAATCTTTCTATCTATATCTATCCATTATCTACTTTCTATCCATTATCTACTATCTATCTCTATATCTATCTATTTCTACATCTATCTTTCTATCTATTTCTATCTAACTCTATATCTATATATCTATATAGCATTATACCCTATGAGGGGGTGCATTATTACCTATGAGGGGGCAGCATTATACCCTATGAGGAGGCAGCATTATACCCTATGAGGAGGCAGCATTATACCCTATGAGGAGGGCAGCATTATTCCCTATGAGGGGATGCATTATTCCCTATGAGGGGGGCAGTATTATACCCTATGAGGGGGGGCAGTATTATACCCTATGAGGGGGGGCAGTATTATACCCTATGAGGGGGGCAGCATTATACCCTATGAGGGGGCAGCATTATTCCCTATGAGGGGATGCATTATTCCCTATGAGGGGGGCAGTATTATACCCTATGAGGAGGCAGCATTATACCCTATGAGGGGGTGCATTATTCCCTATGAGGGGGGCAGTATTATACCCTATGAGGGGGGCAGTATTATACCCTATGAGGGGGTGCATTATACCCTATGAGGGGATGCATTATTCCCTATGAGGGGGGCAGTATTATACCCTATGAGGAGGCAGTATTTTACCCTATGAGGGGGGCAGCATTATTCCCTATGAGGGGGGCAGTATTATACCCTATGAGGGGGCAGCATTATACCCTATGAGGGGGCAGCGTTATACCCTATGAGGGGGGCAGTATTATACCCTATGAGGAGGCAGCATTATACCCTATGAGGGGGTGCATTATTCCCTATGAGGGGGGCAATATTATACCCTATGAGGGGGCAGCATTATACCCTATGAGGAGGCAGCATTATACCCTATGAGGAGGGCAGCATTATTCCCTATGAGGGGGTGCATTATACCCTATGAGGGGGTGCATTATACCCTATGAGGGGGGCAGTATTATACCCTATGAGGGGGGCAGTATTATATTCTATGAGATGGCTGCATTATATTCTATGAGATGGCTGCATTATACTATGTGAGGGGGCTGCTTTATATTCTATGAGGGGGCTACCCCAACTCCTGCTACATAATTAAGACATGTACAACCTTATATTATACCCAGATATTAGCGTGTTTTACCGCATAATTGGTGGTCTGGTATTTAACTCTATGCAGCTACATAGTGGGCCCCAAGAATGATTTTCTCTGGTGGGCCCAAGGTGTTCCAGTCCGACGCTGCCTGGGTACCTGCCCGGTCACTGCCTGGGAGTCTTCCTCCCCACACTCCTCCACTCTGTAAGCTCACCAGTCCTCGGGCAAGGGCCTTAGTCTATTGAGATCGGTCTGTAGGGGTTTCAATGTTCATTGCCATATGAATTCATCTTGCTCATATCGTTCAGGGGGTTTGCCGGCTGTTGACCGCTCGGAGCGTCTAAGTTCAACTGGGGTAGAGTCGTCTGGGGTGGTGGACATCGATGGGCTGATTGGTGCAGGCGGGCTAATTGTGTCAGATGATTCATTACTGAGTGGAGGGCCTCTGTGTCCTGGGAGACAATCTTCGTCGTCTGGGTCCCAACATACGGAAGACGGTACGGATGTCAACGGGGTAGGCTACGGTTGCTTCGGGTCAGAGAAAGTACATGGACTTACCATATTACGATGCACAATACGAGTGGGCAGTGTTTCATCCTCCTCAGGTCGTATTTCGTACACCGGTCCGTCTGGATGGATACGGCGTAAGACCCGATAAGGACTTTCTTCCCAACGCGGCACCAGTTTGTTCTGGGGGCGTTGATCTAGTACAAGCACCCGGTCCCCACTTTGGAGGTGAGGAGGTGGGGTTGCATTCTTCCCTGGGTGCTCCCAGTCTCGGAGCTTGGTGTGTACAATTCGGTGAAGACTTTGCAGCCGGTGACGATGATTTCAGACCCAAGACGACACTCCAGTCCAGGGCTGAGGCTCTTCGGGGTCTAACTCCACCTCCGTGATCCCTTTACCTTCTCGTCCGAACAACAGGGAATAGGGGGTATAGCCAGTCACTCGATGTACCCTATTGTTATAGACCCAAACGAATTCAGCAACATATTCGGGCCAACGGGCCTTCTTGTCACTCTCCAGAGTGCACAACATCTGAATCAATGTCCGATTAAATCGTTCACAAGCCCCATTCCCTTGCGGGTGATACGGTGTGGTCTGGGATTTGTCAATTCCATAGAGGTGATGTAGTTCTTCCATGACTTTTCCCAAAAAACATGCTCCCTGATCAGAATGTATTCGTTGAGGACAGCCGTATACTTGTATAAAGTTTCTACAAATTGCGGAGGCAGCTGACTCTGCGGTCTGATCTCGAGTGGGGTTGACCACAGCGAACTTGGTGAAATGATCTACCATAATGAGACAGTGTTCGTATCCCTGAAATGCGGGCCCAATGGTCAGATAATCCACCGTCAAGAGCTCAAGGGGAGCTGAGGTCACAATACTCTGTGTTGCGGCTTGCTGAGTGGGTGGTTTGGCTAATTCACACAAGCGGCAGGTCCGGCAAATTTCGTCCACAACAGCCAGCAAGCGCGGGTGGTAAGCTTTCTGTTGCAGCCATTGCAAAGTTTTTTTTGGTCAGAAATGGGCCCCTTTTTCGTGAGCCTCCCGAGCCAGTACATGAAGTTGGGCTCCTGGCGTAACCACCTGCCAAACCGTCATCGAGGTTGTTTGTGATGTTATTTTAAGATACAATAATCCCTTTCGGATAATCAACCTCTCCCATTGTCGCAGCATAAGCAACAGGTCTTGCGTCAAATTTTGCCGTTGACAGTCAGTGGGTAATTGCCCAGCGGCGACCCGTGTCCTGAGAAGGCCAACCTCTTCGTCTTCTTGTTGCTGTTGTATCCACTTATCCCGGGATTGTTCCAATATGCCCCCTGGGGTCTCAGAGGAAGATTTTTTTTATTGTCAGTTGTGAGCACGGCAGCAGTGAGAGCGAACGGTATTTCCTTTCCTTCTAATTCTTCGTCTCGATTCCGTCCTGGAGTTGTATGTCGAATCCTGGAGAGGGCGTCTGCATGGACATTCTCGGACCCTCTTTTGTAGATAACCTTATGATTGTACTTCGCCATCCGGGCCACCCATCGCTGTTCCAGAGCCCCCAATTTGGCGTTTTCCAAATGAGCCAGCAGGTTGTTGTCAGTTCGCACTACCACCTCGGAGCCTGCTAGGTACTCTGCGAATCTCTCCGTCATAGCCCACACCACTGCGAGGAGCTCGAGCTTAAAGGAGCTGTAATTGTCAGGGTTACGCTCGGAGTCATGGAGTGAGTGACTTCCATATGCGATCACCCTCTCCCGGCCATCCTGAACCTGTGACAACACAGCCCCCAGCCAGTGAAGACTCCCGTCAGTGTGCAAGATGAACGGTTGAGAGAAATCCGCATAAGCCAACACTGGGGCATCCGAGAGCGCAGCCTTGAGATCTCGGAAGGCCTCTTCATGAGGGTGTTGCCACTGGATTTTTCGCCCATTGACCCCAGCGGGAGCCCCCTTCAGCAGGTCGTGCAGGGCTCGAGCTCGACATGCAAAATTCTTTATGAAGCGACGGTAATATCCGGCTAACCCCAGAAAAGCCCACACATCTTTCACCGTCTCGGGGGTAGGCCATTCCTGGATAGCAGCAACCTTCTCCCGGGATGGCCTCACACCCTCTGCCGAAACGACATGACCCAGATATGCAATCTGAGAGTGAAATAGGTGGCATTTCTGAGGCTTCACCTTCAACCCGTACTTTTGCAACCGGCTGAGTACCTGTCCCAACCGCTTGAGGTGGTCCACAAAGGTGGTGGCATAGACGATGATGTCGTCCAGATAGATCAACGTAGCCTCAATATTGAGATCTCCCAGACACCGCTCCATCAATCGCTGAAAGGTCCCGGGGGCGTTGGCCAGCCCAAACGGCATCCGATTAAATTCAAACAGTCCCATGGGCAATATGAACGCCGTCTTGGCTCTATCTTCTTCTGACATGGGCACCTGCCAGTACCCACTGGCCACGTCCAGGGTTGAAAAATATGTTGCTTTTCCCAAGGCGGACAGGGATTCTTCTATGCGGGGCAGTGGATATGAGTCTTTAATAGTGCAAGCATTCAGTTTACGATAATCCACACAGAATTGTAGTGTACCATCTTCCTTCCGGACCAACACGATTGGGGCCGCCCAGGGGCTTTGACTTTCCCGTATCACTCCTTTTCGCAGCATCTGGGCCAGCAAAGTTTTCACCTCCTGGTAGAGTTGTGGACTAGAGTTGAGCGAAACGGGTCGAAAAATTTCAAAAGTCGCCGACTTTTGGCAAAGTCGGGTTTCATGAAACGAAACCCGACCCTAGGATGAGGTCGGCCACGAGGTCGGCGACTTACGCGCCAAAGTCGCGTTTCAAAAGTTTGTTTTGCACTCTTTTTCAGCCAATCAGGATCCACGGACACTGTGGGCAACGTGATGACATAGGCACGGGTCACCACCATCTTTCAGAAGGGCATGCAAGTGATTGGCTTGCTTTGGTGGGCGTCACAGGGGGTATAAAAGGGCGTGCACGCCGACCGCCATCTTACTTCTGCCGATCTTAGCATAGGGAGAGGTTGCTGCTGATTCTGTAGGGAGAGTGTTAGGCAGGGAAGAAGAAAAAAAAAACTGCTTCTGCTGCTAGCGATTGTGCCTGTACAACACACCAGTCACTGTGTGTGCAGTGCAAGGGGAGGCTATATTGTGGTGTATCAGTGGTGTTCGTTGTTGGGCTGCCTTCTAAGGCTTCCTGACAGCTGCATTGCTGTTTACCCACTGCTCTGCAAACTGCTTTTTTAAAAGCAATCCCAATTTTTTTTTTTTGTCCTGCTGAGGTACTGAGCGTGCATTTTTTCACACCATATAGCGGTGTACGCTCCTCACACAGTACCGTGTAACGGCTGTTATCACAGCCACAGTGAAGCTATCTGTGTCACTCTGTGAGAATAAGTCGAGGACATGTTCCGTTCTTACAGACCTGCACTCTAGGGAGATTCCTACTCTGCCCAATTCTACATACACCTTGTAGTTTGTGATACACTAGCCAATTTCTGCCTGTGACATAGCGCTGTGATATTCAGTGGGCCTCAAACAATCCAAAAGTGTCCAGTGTCCACAAGTGTCTGCAGAAATTCAAAATCTCACTTATCCTCTAGTCACTTTGGTCACAGCTGTGCCATCGAGCCTGTGAGATAGCACTCAGATATTCAGTGGGCCTCACACAATCCAAAAGTGTCCAGTGTCTGCAGAAATTCAAAATCTCACTTATCCTCTAGTCACTTTGGTCACAGCTGTGCCATCGAGCCTGTGACATAGCGCTCAGATATTCAGTGGGCCTCACACAATCCAAAAGTGTCCAGTGTCCACAAGTGTCTGGAGAAATTCAAAATCTCACTTATCCTCTAGTCACTTTGGTCACAGCTGTGCCATCGAGCCTGTGACATAGCGCTCAGATATTCAGTGGGCCTCACACAATCCAAAAGTGTCCAGTGTCCACAAGTGTCTGCAGAAACTCAAAATCTCACTTATCCTCTAGTCACTTTGGTCACAGTTGTGCCATCGAGCCTGTGACATAGCGCTCAGATATTCAGTGGGCCTCACACAATCCAAAAGTGTCCAGTGTCCACTAGTGTGAGCAGAAATTCAAAATCTCACTTATCCTCTAGTCACTTTGGTCACAGCTGTGCCATCGAGCCTGTGACATAGCGCTCAGATATTCAGTGGGCCTCACACAATCCAAAAGTGTCCAGTGTCCACAAGTGTCTGCAGAAATTCAAAATCTCACTTATCCTCTAGTCACTTTGGTCACAGCTGTGCCATCGAGCCTGTGACATAGCGCTCAGATATTCAGTGGGCCTCACACAATCCAAAAGTGTCCAGTGTCCACAAGTGTCTGCAGAAATTCAAAATCTCACTTATCCTCTAGTCACTTTGGTCACAGCTGTGCCATCGAGCCTGTGACATAGCGCTCAGATATTCAGTGGGCCTCACACAATCCAAAAGTGTCCAGTGTCCACAAGTGTCTGCAGAAATTCAAAATCTCACTTATCCTCTAGTCACTTTGGTCACAGCTGTGCCATCGAGCCTGTGACATAGCGCTCAGATATTCAGTGGGCCTCACACAATCCAAAAGTGTCCAGTGTCCACTAGTGTGAGCAGAAATTCAAAATCTCACTTATCCTCTAGTCACTTTGGTCACAGCTGTGCCATCGAGCCTGTGACATAGCGCTCAGATATTCAGTGGGCCTCACACAATCCAAAAGTGTCCAGTGTCCACAAGTGTCTGCAGAAATTCAAAATCTCACTTATCCTCTAGTCACTTTGGTCACAGCTGTGCCATCGAGCCTGTGACATAGCGCTCAGATATTCAGTGGGCCTCACACAATCCAAAAGTGTCCAGTGTCCACAAGTGTCTGCAGAAATTCAAAATCTCACTTATCCTCTAGTCACTTTGGTCACAGCTGTGCCATCGAGCCTGTGACATAGCGCTCAGATATTCAGTGGGCCTCACACAATCCAAAAGTGTCCACTAGTGTGAGCAGAAATTCAAAATCTCACTTATCCTCTAGTCACTTTGGTCACAGCTGTGCCATCAAGCCTGTGACATAGCGCTCAGATATTCAGTGGGCCTCACACAATCCAAAAGTGTCCAGTGTCCACAAGTGTCTGCAGAAATTCAAAATCTCACTTATCCTCTAGTCACTTTGGTCATAGCTGTGCCATCGAGCCTGTGACATAGCGCTCAGATATTCAGTGGGCCTCACACAATCCAAAAGTGTCCAGTGTCCACTAGTGTGAGCAGAAATTCAAAATCTCACTTATCCTCTAGTCACTTTGGTCACAGCTGTGCCATCGAGCCTGTGACATAGCGCTCAGATATTCAGTGGGCCTCACACAATCCAAAAGTGTCCAGTGTCCACAAGTGTCTGCAGAAATTCAAAATCTCACTTATCATCTAGTCACTTTGGTCACAGCTGTGCCATCGAGCCTGTGACATAGCGCTCAGATATTCAGTGGGCCTCACACAATCCAAAAGTGTCCAGTGTCCACAAGTGTCTGCAGAAATTCAAAATCTCACTTATCCTCTAGTCACTTTGGTCACAGCTGTGCCATCGAGCCTGTGACATAGCGCTCAGATATTCAGTGGGCCTCACACAATCCAAAAGTGTCCAGTGTCCACTAGTGTGAGCAGAAATTCAAAATCTCACTTATCCTCTAGTCACTTTGGTCACAGCTGTGCCATCGAGCCTGTGACATAGCGCTCAGATATTCAGTGGGCCTCACACAATCCAAAAGTGTCCAGTGTCCACTAGTGTGAGCAGAAATTCAAAATCTCCCCTGTCCTATAGACATCTTGTACCTTGTTTTACATTACTATATAGTTTGTTGGATTTTGTCTACATTTCTACCAAAAATGAGGAAGGCTGGTGGAAGAGGTCGTGGAATTGGGCGGGGGTTGGCAGCTGGTAATGATGGTGTTGGTGGTGGATCTGATGGTAGTGGCAAGAGCAAAATAGGACCGAATGCAGGAGGTGTTGAGCCTGCGTCATCCTCTGGCTCCATAAGGCTTCGAAGGCTTAGTTTTCTAGGAGTTGGCAAACCGCTTTTAAAGCCAGAGCATCAGGAAAAAGTTTTGTCTTACATTGCTGACTCAGCCTCCAGCTCTATCGCCTCCTCTTCTTCAGTTGTAAAAAGTAAAAGCACTGAGTCGTCATTGGAGGCTCATGTTCATGAACCACACCTTTCCTTGTGTCCTTCACCCCAACCAAGATTGAAGGATGACGCAGGCCATGCTACTGATTACTCCATGGAGCTGTTTTCACATACCATGCCTGGATTATCAAGTCAAATGGTGAATTACCCAGGCCAAGATGAATCTGACATGGAGTGCACTGATGCACAGCCGCTGATGGATGATTCTGCTGGTACATTCACTCAGAGCACTACATTGTCCTCGCAGTGTACAGAGCCAGATTCTGACCCTGATGAGACTCAGGTGCCCCTTCCCGCACACTATACCACCATACACGGTGACACAGAGGAAGGTGCACATGACATTGAAGAGGAGGTGATGGATGACCCAGTTGTTGACCCAGATTGGCATCCATTGGGGGAAGAGGGTGCTGCTTCCAATAGCTCAGATGAGGAGCATCCACAGCAGACATCGACATCGCAACAGCTGTTATCTGGCAGGCCCGGAGCACTCCCAAGACAGGTTCCAAAAATCAAAAGAGTTGCTGGACAGCTTGTCCAGAGGGTCAAAAGATCACAGCGTGCTAGGCCGCAAAATGTCTGCCAAAGTAGGAAGAGTGCAGTGTGGCACTTTTTTGAACAAAATCCTCATGATCAGGCCAAGGTTATCTGTAAGAAGTGCGCAAATACCTTTAGCCGAGGGAAAAATCTGAAAAATTTGAATACCAGTTGCATGCTTAGACATTTAAACACCATGCACTTGCAAGCGTGGACACAACACCAAACCTCAAGTGCCACATGTGCAACTGATCACAATGAAGGTAGTCAGCAACGCTACATTGTTTCCCCCACTGTAAGCCCACCGGTTAGCACAGCAGCAAATGTTGAGGTGTCGTTGCAAGGCCACAGCAGTCAGGGAATCCCACTGTTATATCAACGAAAGACTGATTCTAGGCCATCAGAAAGAACACCAACTCCATCACCATCATCAACCCTCTCTCAGTCCGCCCTGTCCACCGCTACTTCCACCATATGCAGCTCTCAAGTCCAGCTCACCCTCCCAGACACTATGAGTAGGTCAAGAAAGTACTCAGTCTCTCATCCGCGTACACTGGGTTTGAACGCCCACATTGCCAACTAATCTCGTTTGAGATGATGCCCTTTCGGTTGGTGGAAAGCGCAGCTTTCCGCGAACTCATGGCCTATGCAGTACCACGCTATGACCTACCCAGTCGCCACTTCTTCTCTCGCAAAGCCATCCCAGCCCTCCACCATCATGTGAAAGACCGCATTGTCCATGCACTCAAGCAGTCAGTGAGCGGAAAGGTGCACCTCACAACTGATGCATGGTCCAGTCGGCATGGCCAGGGCCGTTACGTGTCCATCACTGCGCACTGGGTTAATGTGGTGGATGCAGGGTCCACAGGGGACAGCGGTGGTGGGACAGTGCTGCCTAGCCCACGGTATAGGAAACAGTTGGCTGTAGGCGTTCGACCCTCCTCCTCCTCCAGAAGCGAAAGCTCGTCCACAGAGCGCAGTCGTACGAGCACTCCATCTGCAGCTGCCACTGTTGCACACGAGGTGTCCCCCTATCGAGCAGCTAGTGGAAAGCGTCAGCAGTCTGTGTTGCAGATGATGTGTTTGGGCGACAGACACACCGCCGAGGTGCTGGCCGAGTACTTGAAGCGACAAACTGAGTCATGGCTGGGCAGTGTACATCTTGAGGCAGGCAAGGTAGTTAGTGATAACGGCCGTAATTTTGTGGCAGCCATAGCCCTTTCAAAACTCAGCCACATACCTTGCTTGGCTCACACCTTGAACCTGGTGGTGCAGTGCTTCCTCAAAAATTATCCGGAGTTAACAGCCCTGCTCCAGAAGGTGCGAAGACTGTGCGCGCACATCCGCCGGTCGCCTGTACACTCCGTTCGTATGCAGAAGCTGCAGCGATTGCTCCACCTTCCCAACCACCGCCTCATTATCGACATTGCAACAAGGTGGAACTCCACCCTGCACATGGTGGAGCGGCTGTGCGAGCAGAGGCAGGCCATAATGCATATGTGGGAGGATACACGGCCAGGCACTTTGAGAGCAGACATGGAGTTGACAGGTGTGCAGTGGTCGAAGCTGAAAGACCTCTGTAAAGTCCTTCAGTGTTTTGAGGAATGCACACGGCTGGTAAGCGCAGACGACGCCATCCTAAGCATGAGCTTGCTTTGGTCCACCTCTTCCTGGGACTTGACCTATTTCACCTTTTGCATCAGCTGAATGTCCAACATCAACATATGCCACTTTCTAAAACTCCCTAACTGTGCTGCCTCCCCCCCCATGGCCGGGGTCACCACCTAGCGCACGACACCGTGCGAGTGCCGTTGCCCTGGACAGGTTGGTAGGCCGACTCTTGGGCGCGGACACTGGCACAGTGTCCCTCATAGTGCAATCAAGTGTCTCTGACGGTGGTGGTGCACACCCGCCGTCAGACACACCGCCGTACTATGAGGGGCGCAGTGCCAGTACCGACGCCCACGAGTGGGCCCCCCTTGCTTGGGCAGGGCTCCAGCATTTGCAATCTTTACCTCTCCCTGCTCCTCCGCTGTGTAGTCTGGGCCGTCAAATCCATACTGTGCCTGACACCGTTTGAGCCTGCCTCCTGATGTATAGACATATATTTTGAATGTGTACGCTATCCATACATGTTATCTGGGGATATGGTACCCTTTCTCACCTTTGTGCAATCACGTGCAATCCATACTGGGCCTAACACCGTCTGAGCCTGCCTCCTGATGTATAGACATATATTTTGAATGTGTACGCTATCCATACAAGTTATCTGGGGATACGGTACCCTTTCTAACCTTTGTGCAATCACGTGCAATTCATACTGGGCCTAACACCGTCTGAGCCTGCCTCCTGATGTATAGACATATATTTTGAATGTGTACGCTATCCATACATGTTATCTGGGGATACGGTACCCTTTCTCACCTTTGTGCAATCACGTGCAATCCATACTGGGCCTAACACCGTTTGAGCCTGCCTCCTGATGTATAGACATATATTTTGAATGTGTACACTATCCATACATGTTATCTGGGGATACGGTACCCTTTCTCACCTTTGTGCAATCACGTGCAATCCATACTGGGCCTAACACCGTCTGAGCCTGCCTCCTGATGTATAGACATATATTTTGAATGTATATGCTATCCATACATGTTATCTGGGGATACGGTACCCTTTCTAACCTTTGTGCAATCACGTGCAATCCATACTGGGCCTAACACTGTCTGAGCCTGCCTCCTGATGTATAGACATATATTTTGAATGTGTACGCTATCCATCCATGTTATCTGGGGATACGGTACCCTTTCTAACCTTTGTGCAATCACGTGCAATCCATACTGGGCCTAACACCGTCTGAGCCTGCCTCCTGATTGTATAAACATATATTTTGAATGTGTACGCTATCCATACATGTTATCTGGGGATACGGTACCCTTTCTAACCTTTGTGCAATCACGTGCAATCCATACTGGGCCTAACACCGTCTGAGCCTGCATCCTGATGTATAGACATATATTTTGAATGTGTACGCTATCCATACATGTTATCTGGGGATACGGTACCCTTTCTCACCTTTGTGCAATCACGTGTAATCCATACTGGGCGTGAGAACGGCTGGCGAGCTGTTAAGCAAGCTACAGCACCTGTGGTTTGCATACGTAAGTTTTTCATTTTTTCAGGAATGACGGTTAGGCCTAATTCCGGAACTGCGGTTGACCTGCACTTACTGGGAAATCATTGTTCGCGGGTAATAATTGTAATCAGTGATCCCCATCACTAACGTTGTTCAGCGGGTTATCTGCACCTGTAAGCGACAAACGCTGGCCTTTTCAGTGTAGCGCATATGCAGCCACGGACATGTAAGGGCATGACACACCAGTTATTGGCCAATCTCATGTGCCAGAGCCTCACGTGTCCCTCTAGTAAGCCGGACTCGGACCGCGGGGCATGACGGAGTCTCATTCGTTAACGGAATTAAGCTTGTAATGTGTGCATCTGTTCTGTAGCTGGCATGGTTGAGGTTTCCCAGGTGGAGTCGAATTTAACCGTAGGCTCCACTCCTGGTGGAGCCCTTCTGGACATTCCTTTAAGGTTCAGCTTTGCAACCATACTGCCCACGTAAAACAAACACTTTGCCTTCATGAACGCTGTTTGGAGGGTCATGACTCGTGGGAATAACGCCGCCCAATCAGTTAACCTGCTAGAGAGATCGTTCGTTGCTCCCAAGCATGACATCACACTCCCTAGGAAGAAGGTAATGCCACTGTGGTGACCGTACTCCTGGGGGCGACACAAGTGCACTGATGCCCAGCCACTGCTCGATGAATCTGCTGTTACATTGACCCAGACCACTACATTCCCCTCGCACACTACACGGCCTGAATCTGACCCTGATGAAACTCAGGTTACCCTTCCCATATACAGTTCCATCTTACAAAGAGGAAGCTGCAGATGAAAGTGCAGGTTCGGCCCACCCGCCATCAGACACACCACCGTACTATCAGGGGCCCTGTGCCAGTGCCGTCGCCAACGAGTGGGCCCCCCCTGCTTGCTCAGGATCACAGCACTTGCAAAGTTGAAATACTGTGCAGTGAGATGGAAGATGGGGACGACGAGGAGTCCAGACAAGTACAGGGATTCCCTAGCGAGGAGACTTATTTGATTGTTTTCAATGTTGGGACAGCAATTTTTGGGGAGCACTATACTCTGGAGAATGATAGATGGGGCCCACCATACACTGGAACATTCCAAAGGTGGACATCAGACACTGGAGCAGCATTTACAGGGCCCATTATACACTAGAGCATTAGAAATGGGGCCCATTATGTTTGGAGCATTATTTGGGCCCATAAGACAGTGGAGCTTCATCCAAGGGGACCAACATATACTGTAGCATTATGTGGAATACTGTTTCAAACATTATATGGGACCAATGATTCTGTATGGAGAAATAGATGGGCCTCGTCATGAGATGTAAAAAGTGAAGTATTTTTCATTGTACTATACCGCTATTTCTCTGCCGTATCGGAGCATGATGAGTTGTGGTATGTGTTAAATGGGCGCTCTTTCGCCCAGGGCACATGAAAACCTGGAGCCAGCCCTTCCCCCCCCCACAACTGTAGCCAAATAATCCCCATTTTTCAGTGCGTAACTTGTATTATGAAGTTAATTAAGGTTGACAAGCTTAAGTAAGAAGAATTGATGCTTTTGGCATTCAAATGGGCACTGTTGGTATGTTTCCTGTCCTCCTCTCACTGCCGACTTTTATTCCCCATTGACGTACATTGGGTTTCGTGTTTCGGTACGACCCCGACTTTTCCCTATAATCGGACGATCTTGCTCGACCCGACTTTTGGAAAAGTCGGGTTTCACGAAACGAAACGCGACCCTAAAAAAACAAAAGTCGCTCAACTCTATTGTGGACGGATCTGTCGATATCGCTCCCGGATAGGGGCCAGTCCTGCTGTGGGGATTTCGTGAGTGATGGCAGTGGTACACCCAAAATCTTCTTCATGACTACCAAATACTTCATGGTACTGTCCAAGCAATGTTTTTATCTGTGAGAGTTGGGCTGAAGTTAACCCGGAAAGTTCGGCCCGCATCTGCTCCAGAATATTTCGACCCTTCTCCTGAGCCGAGACTTCGGTGGCCTGTAGGGTTCGAATCGTTACTTCCCAAGGATCCTTGGAGTGTACTCGCAATTGAACCGCGGAGGCTGGCAGCACTTCCTCTAAAGGCTTTACTAGTTTGGCCAGTTCAGTCCGTGCTTTCAGAACGGTGTCTTGGTTTTCAAGGTTAACGCAGCGCCCCAGGACGGTCCCTTTTTGCACTGTAGCCAGGGAGCGGGCCACCAGTATTCCAGGAGGTAAGCGCTCCGAGTGGCACGGCTCCATCTGCACCTCCACACCCTCCAAGGGTATCGGGGCCCAAATTGGCAGGGCCACCACGGTCTGACCAGGAGGTAGCACAAGCAGGGGAGTCACTGGCGTGATGACCTTGCCCAGAGCCTTGCCTTCCTGACGGTCCTGATGTAGCCACGCTCCCCGCACCAGCTGCTGGAATACCTGTCCCTGGGCCGTGTGAGAACCCCACTGCTTCAGAATCTTCTGTGTAGGATCATTTAGCAGTAGGTTACCGAACTCTCGTAACACATTCATGCCTAGGGTGACGGGGTGCCGTTTATCGGTTTCTCCTTGAGTTAGTACCACCCCTCTGCGACCAAGGAATTTGCCGCACAGCGTCACCTGCACCCACACCACAAAGGCAACCGGGACCGGCAGTTGGTTGGCAGCTATTAGTCTGATCGTGGACCCCCACTGAGGTCTTGCTGCCTCTGGGAAGTTTTGTTGAAAGTATGTTGCGGGCATAGTGGTTACTTGTGACCCCGTGTCCAGCAGACACCGGACGGCCCAGCCCTCCACTTCTGCCCAGACCACCGGACATTTTGAAACCAAATCTTTGGGACTTCCACCACCCCTAGTTGTGGTTTTCAGCTCCGAGCGGCGTCCCCCCCACCACGGAGCCCTTTAGTTTAATTGCCGCCGGGGGTGGGTATCTCCAACGCCGCGGACACTCTCGGGCGAAGTGGCCTGGTTCTCCACACTCATAACACCGGGCGTGTGCAGACTGACCACCCCACGGGGGGGCGTGATCCCCATGGGCTGGGGTTAAAGCTAGGTCGTCCAGTCCCGGTCTCGGTCCTCCTCTTTACTTCGGCCAACTCGCCCTTAATATTCTTCAACTCTTGCTTCATCTCCTCCAACCACTAAGGCTCTTCGACTACATTCACGGAGGCCTCCACACCTCGTATCTTCCCCACGGGGACCGCCATCCCCTGCTCTTGCTCTCGAGCCCGTTCCTGACTTCTCACTTCTGAAAAGTCTATTTGGGGATTCATTCTGATCTGCTCTCGAAATGCCTGCTTTATTAATGGATCCCGCAATCCAGTCACCAGTAGGTCGCGTAGGGTAATGTCAACAGGTCCTACCCCTAACCTGTCCTTTCTTTCAATGACCGTATGCAATTCTTGGAGGACATTCATATACTGAGTGATTGTCTCCCCCTCTCCCTGCATCCGACTGAACAAGCGGGTCCTTAACTCTCCCACATTAGTTGGGTCCCCATGGGTCTGTTTTACTATCTGTAAAACTTTATCAAAAGTGTTACGGTGTCCCAGAGGTTTCAACATCACTGACCTTCTCACCTCCCCATCTAGTGCCATGAGAGCCACTTCGGCTTCCAGATCGGGAGTCATTGGGTGCATCCGAAAAAGCCCCCGCATCCGCTCTGTTCAGCTCCATAGCATAGTATTGGAGCCGGAAAATCAAGGCAGGTTGTTCAGCATGGCCCCCAACGAAATGCTGGAACGGAGACCCTCATTATTTGTAGAGTTCACAGCTCTGCCCTGATCTGGGACACCACTGTCCGTGCTCGGAGACTGCATCCTGCCGACTACGCCAAGTGTAGGGTTCAGACAAGTTCTCAGGATGCAGTGACGAGACACGAGACTGAGTGTGATTTGTAAAATAAACGTTTATAAATTGGTGCCGCTGGGGCTTTGCTGAACAAACCAAATAGGCAAAAACAAACTGTCCTCGCAGGGACTCAATAACATTTACAACACTTTTTTTTATATTAAATACGACTAATCCGGCTAGTCCGGGTTTTTGCAGGGCACGTACGGCCGAACTAAGGGTCCTTATTTCCTATGGACAACTTATCCTTCCAGGCGACGTTCAGGATCGCAGATGCGGCAGCTTAGAGATCGTTGATGCGGCTGTCTTGACGCCTCGGTATCCCAGGAAGATTTGGGCTCGACAGGCCCTGAAGAAACGATGGCGGTGGGGCGCAACAGGCCCTGAAGAAACGATGCCGGTGGTGCGCAACAGGCCCTGAAAAAACTGTGCAAGTGGGGTGCAACAGGCCCTGAAGAAGCGGTGCCGATGGGGCGCAACAGGCCCTGAAGAAACGGTGCCGATGGGGCGCAACAGGCCCTGAAGAAACTGTGCCGATGGGGCGCAACAGGCCATGAAGAAACTGTGCTGGTGGGGCGCAACAGGCCCTGAAGAAACTGTGCCGATGGGGCGCAACAGGCCCTGAAGAAACGGTGCTGATAGGGCGCAACAGGCCCTGAATAAACTGTGCCGATGGGCGCAACAGGCATTTCCTTGCGGCTCTCGTCTCACAATGGAGTCATGACGCAGTCTCTAAATATAACCGTTCACCAACTTCTGCTCAGAGTCCCTCAGCAAACCGGACGGGGGCCTCTACGGCCGCCTGTAGCGAGGTGGCGCCCCATCTGGGGCCGGTGATGACAGGGCTGCAGCTGTGGGAGGAGGCAGGGGGGCAGTGTCCTGACCGCTGTAACCAAATTATCTGTAGTCGCAGCGGTCACTTGAGGTAGCGGACTTGTCACAACAGGGCGGGAAACAGCGGGAGTCGCTGTATCTGACCGTATGCAGGGAGCGGCCCCGGTGAAAGTCTCTCACGTGTCACTTGTCGGTGAGTGTGTAGCTTTCCCCTCACAGACCCCTGCCGGCCTCTCCAAAACACACCGTCCGCTCCCTCGGTCCTCTCTATCTCACACGGCTTCCTGTCTGTTGTCAGGCTCTCTGTCAACTGACACTTCAGCACGCCCCCTGGTCATTTTTTCCTTGCCCCGCCCCATGTTTCCCTGACAACTTCAGTCAAGTCTCTCCCTTTACTGTCCTCCCAGTATCGTTCCCTCAGGAACCCTGATGGCGGTCCCCTGGGTACCTGCACGGTCACTGCCTGGGAGTCCTCCTCCCCACAATTGCACAGGTGATAATTTCATTACCTGCTCAAGCATTAATTCCATCACCTATGCAATATTAAGGAAATCCTGAAAACATGATCTGTTGGTGGGTCTTGAGGACTGGAGCTCAGAAACACTGTCCTATACCTGTGCTAAAAACACTTACTATATAAACCATACTCGTCTAATCCCTAATCTAGTCCTGTACTATCCACTACTCACATTATACATTAACACTTTACATTATTTACATATTACATATAAAACCGAATGACACTATACACATAGTGCGATTGTTGTCTTCACGAGTAGGAACACAGCAGAGCAGTCCATCATTGTTACATTCTCCCTCTTTGAACATGGTCATCCTCGACCATTCTGGTACCTGGAAGACAACATGCAGCATATAAAATACATATAAAACACATAAAACCAGTAGTCTCCTCTTCCCAGGGTATAGAGTGTCCATTGCTGGTGAGCCTACTAACCCAGAATAAAAGATATCAAGTTCTTGGGCCCGCAGGCCAACATAGCAACCACCCAGCAGAGCAGTCCTTGGACGCATACGAAGTCCTTTCCCTGCACAATACTTTAATTAGGCTGTCTTCTCGGTTGGAAATGTATTCAGAATTGAGAGTCCTCAGTGGTTGATACCTTTTAATGGCTAACTGAAAAGATGGTAACACATTGCAAGCTTTCGAGACTACTCAGGTCTCTTCATCAGGCATTGACTAATACAAAATCTGAAGAATCACATATTTATACACAACACAGCACAGAAAAAATGCAATAGATAAGACAAGTGATGTGAAGCAGAACTATCATTGTGGGAGAGGGAGAAACAAGTTGGTTGGAAATGCAGAGTAATGTACATCCAAGTCCACGTTTCCTGTAAAACAATGACACTTAGGTCCACACAACAGCAGTAGCCCAACAGTCCATGGGCAGAGTCCAGTGTCTTGAACCCAGTAATGACAAATGGTTGTCCAATTGTTTCCCTGGATACACATGACCCTGGTTTCACCAATTTTGGAGACCCTGACACAGCGTGTACACATTTTTATAACTAAAGGCCCTTTGGCCAACACATCAGTAGCTCCAGTAGTCTAGGAGAATAGTCCATAAAGTTCCTCATCAATCCTTTGAAGACAAGGATAAAGTTCAAACATTCCTGACTCAGCTCGAACATCGGGTCATCCGTTTCCTCCCCTTCCCCTTTCGTGAACAACAATCCCTTTAAATAGCACAATGCTGCCCTAATGTCAGGCTCACAGTCCCTTGGAGTAAAGCTCATGGAAAACAAGAGGCAGAGTTTAAGGGGAGATGGGACAGAGTCTATGGGGGCAGTGTGCACTGTCCATAGGGACAGAAAGGATTTGAGACCCTTAAACAGTTCACAGTCGCTCAATCCAGCAGGCAGAGGGATACACAACATGCACAAAACATCTGGGAGGGGGCAAAACTCAAACCTCTTTCAATCCCTTTAAGTGCTAGTTGCACATTTCCGGGACTGTTCCACATCCTCTCAGGGTAAGGGAACCCTGCCACGCTCTATGAGAGAGCTGAAGACGGTCTATGGGACCTGTTGAGAATTTTGTGGGGGTTTTTTGTTTATTTTGTTGCTCCTGTTGCGCCCCTTCTGCTGGATGGTGGAACTATGTTTGAAAAGATGGACTGTTACGGAATGTTGAAGTGGAGCATGCAAATGTTGTGCTCCCCCCAAAGGAAGGGGGAGGGGCACTTTGTATAAGAAGTTTTTGTATGGACCTGTACGTTATGGTATTAAAGAAACATGGACATTATTTTTTTGTAGATTTCTACCTTATATTGAGAAAAAAGGACATAATTGCTCTCCCTGTGTGGAGTATCTCTTGTAAAATGATATTTAAATATATTCATGTTTATATTTTTTGTATTCATTGGGTCGCATTGTCGGAGATGACAATGATTTTAGGGTGGGGTATGTAAGGGGATCAGGGCTTAGCCCATTTAAATGTTCATGCTGCTATGTACATTTACCTGTATATAATTGTAATAAATTGCATTGTGTCATATTTTCGTATCTTTGTGCTTTTTGTAAGCTAGGGACAGTGCAGTTAGGAAAAGGACCACTAGATGGGGGCACTGAGTACACTGCATGTTATGGTTTAGTTGTAGGACACTTAAAGGTTAATACTAGGAGGGATAGCTGGGGAATAAGGTAGTGTGACTTCCTGGATACAGTCACTCAGGGGCAGACCCCTGTGTGTGCTCAGGTGGCCTCTGGCCTGGGCTGCTCAGCTACCACGTAACTTTAGAAGCTGAAGCCCAGCCATCCAAGGAAAGGAGTGGGAGTATAAAGGAAGAAGAGAAGAGTTCAGAGCACAGTATATGCAGCAACGTAGTGAAGACGTTACAGAAGAAGTTTGAGTACAGAAATTTGGGTACAGAAGAAGTTAGAGTGGGCCACCGTGAAAGTGTGCGGGCAGGATAACCGTAAGGGGGTGGATGACCCAGTAGATAGCATTTCCGAGTCTGGGACGAAGTCCGTTTCAGGGAGATATATTGAAGTGGCGTTTTCACTGGGCTCCTCGTCCCGTTATATCTTTGTGGCCTATTCCTGTGAAGCAGAAGAAGTTAGGGAAAGACAAGAAAATGCATTGCTGGTACTGTGACAAGTGTGCTGGAAGTGTTATGGATGTGCTGTGTCCTGAAGAAAATAAATCCGTATTGTTTAAAGTTGCTTTGGACTCTGCCTCCTGTCTTTTGAGCAAAAGGAAGTACGGGAGACACAGCAGGGAAGAAGCAGCTGACAGCACAGTGAGTATAGATTGTGCTGACGTGACACTCAATCCTGTCGCTGTTTTACACCCCAGCATCTCAATAGGATTAAGGTCAGGACTGTTTTTCTTAAGCCATTCAATGGTGAACTTGCTGATATGTTTTGAACCATTGTCCTGATGCATAAACCAAGTGCACTTCAGCTTGAAATCACAAACAGATGGTTGGACATTCTCCTTCAGGATTTTTTGGTAGACAGCAGAATTCATGGTTTCATTTACCACAGCAAGTTTTCTAAGTCCTGATGCAGCAAAACAGCCCCACACCATCACACTACCAACATCATATTTTACTGTTTATATGATGTTCTTTTTCTGAAATGCTGTGTTACTTCTACGCCAGATGTAAAGGGGCATACACCTTCCAAAAAGTTCAACTTTTGTCTTGTCAGTCCACAGAGTATTCTCCCAAAAGTCTTGAGGATCATCAAGATATTTTCTAACAAAACTGAGATGAGTCTTTATGTACTTATTGCTCAGCAGTGCTTTTCGTCTTGGAACTCTGCCATGCAGGCCATTTTTGCTCAGTCTCTTTCTTACGGTGGAGTCATGAACACTGACCTTAACTGAGGCAAGTGAGGCCTGCAATTCTTTGGATATTGTTGTGGGGTCTTTTGTGACCTCTAGGATGTCGTCGCTGTGCTCTTGGGGTAATTTTGGTAGTCTGGTTCTATTTAAGTGATTTCTTGATTGAGAATAGGTGTGGCAGTAATCAGGTCTGCATGTGGTTAGTGTTTTTCAACTCATCTTCCCAAAGATGTGATTAACCACAGTTAATATTTTAAGGAGGGGGCAATCACTTTTTCACACAGGGCCCTGTAGGTTTGGATTTCTTTTTCCTTTAATAGTAAAGACCTTAATTTATAAACTGCATTTCGTATTTACTTGTGTTATCTTTGTCTAATATTTAAATTTGTTCAGTGATCTGGAACATTTACATCTGACAAACATGCAAAATAATAGGAAATCAGGAAGGGGCAAACAATTTTATATATATATATATATATATATATATATATAGTCCTCAAGATGAAAGCAGCACACCAAAGAGATTCCAGATAAAGTGCTATTTATTAGTCCATCAGGTTAGTTGCCCATACATCGACGTTTCGGTCCTAGAAATTGTGGACCTTTTTCAAGGCTTGATACAAACCAGCTGGATACAAACCAGCCAGTGTACGGGTCAGAAAATAGGGGTGTTGTGTATACATGGGGACTGAAAAGACTATCCCACTGCACTAGTAGTGATAAACACGCCAGCAGGAAGGCAGTGCTACGAGGTGGGGGTTGTGACTAATCTGCATTATGAAGTGATAATTGGAAGATACTTTCCTTTATTTTCTGTGCTGTGGCCATCTGTTGTCCCACCCACGGAGCAACTGCCGACACCAGAGGCAACCAGGTTACATTCTCCAGAAGTAGGGCATGAACCTGGTGGCCTGGAGGAAGAAGTGCTGGCAGTAGGGATAACCTTCCCTTCGGTGGAGGAGGGGAAGAATTCTCCCATAGAAGTATTGGCTGGAGAGGTGGAAGTCTTGCCGCCGGGACCCGAGTTGTCAGACTTGAATATAGCAGGTGACAATTTTGGTATAGCGCAACTCCGAGACCCTACTTTGGCCCGGGCCAGAGAAAATGTACTGTTTGCTAATGGGGAACCCTAATAAATAACAACCTGGGGCAGCTACAGTGTTGCCACACTTTGAGCTGAACCAAGATTTGTTGTACCGAGTGGAGAAAATACGTGGGGAAATGGTAGAACAGTTACTGGTACCTCAAACATATCGTAGGCTGGTAATGGACTTAGCGCATGCACATGTACTTGGGGGCATTTGGGCCAAAAGAAAACCCTAGACCAAATTCTGCAGCGGTTCTACTGGCTAGGGGTCCATGAAGAAGTTAAATGGTACTGTAATTCCTGTCCAGTGTGCCAGATAACCAGTCCCCAGCCTTACTTTCGGAGTCCCTTGGTGCCTTTACCAATCATAGAGGTACCCTTCGATAGAGTGGCAATGGATCTGGTCGGGCCTCTCAATAAGTCGGCAAGGGGACACCAACAAATCTTGATAGTTCTAGATTATGCCACTCGATATCCTGACGCCATTCCTCTGCGCCACACCTCAGCTAAGCTTATAGCAAAGGAACTCATGGGTATGTTTTCGCGGGTGGGAATTCCTCAAGAAATTTTATCAGACCAGGAAACCCCCTTTATGTCAAAAATTATGAAGGAACTCGGCCGTTTGCTAAATGTCAAACAGTTGCGCACATCGATCTATCATCCCAAAACAGATGGTCTGGTAGAAAGATTCAATAAGACGCTGAAGAACATGTTAAAAAAGGCAGTTTCCAAAGATGGGAACGACTGGGATCTCTTATTGCCATATTGTTTGCAGTGCGGGAGGTGCCTAAGGCATCTACGGGGTTCTCGCCCTTTGAAATATTGTACAGCAGACATCCACAGGGCTTACTCGATATAGCCAAAGAGGCCTTGGAGAACCAACCTACCCCCCACAACAGTGTGATAGAACATGTTGCAAAAATGCAAGAAAGAATGGAGACAGTCCTACCCTTTGTCCGGGAACATATGGAGGCAGTACAACAGTCACAGAGTCGGGTCAATAACCGGGGGGCTCAGGTAAGAACCTTTAGCCCTGGGGATCGGGCGTTGGTACTTGTGCCTACCGTAGAAAGCAAATTTCTTGCAAGTTGGCAGGGACCCTACGAGATCATGGAAAAGGTCGGGCCAGTAGACTACAAGATACACCAGCCGGGACGGAGAAAGCCAGAACAGGTTTACCACGTTAATTTGCTTAAACCATGGAAAGATAGCGAAAACCTTGGTGGGGATAGTCCGCTGCCTGCATTTCAGACGGAGAAGGCTCCATTACCTTGGGGCGAGGCAGGGGAAGCCCAACCTGCTGTCAAAATTGCAGACACTTTGTCTCCTAGACAGGTTCAGGAGGTCCGGGAGTTCATTACCCGAAATACAGATGTTTTTTCGGAGCTCCCCGGACGCACCTCCCTAATCCAACATGACATTGTCACGGAGCCACAGGCCAAAGTCCGACTAAAGTCATATCGGGTGCTTGAGGCCCGGTGACAAGCCATCTCAGAAGAGGTAAAAACTATGCTACAGGTAGGGGTCATAGAAGAGTCTCAAAGTGAGTGGGCCACCCCAATAGTCCTAATACCCAAGCCTGATGGGTCTCTAAGATTCTGTAATGATTTTAGAAAACTTAATGACAAACGTTTGACGCCTACCCTATGCCCCGGGTTGACGAGTTGATAGAGCGATTTGGGCAGGCACGGTATTTTACAACTCTGGACCTCACAAAAGGTTATTGGCAGGTACACCTAACAGAGGCGGCGAAGGATAAATCGGCTTTTGTAACACCCGAGGGGCTGTTCCAGTATAAGGTGTTATCCTTTGGGTTGCATGGCGCACCAGCAACGATCCAGCGATTAATGGATATTGTTCTCCGTTCCCATTGCCGCTATGCCTCAGCCTATCTAGACGATATTATTGTGTACCGCACCGACTGGGAAAGTCACTTAGCAAAAGTATGGGCAGTGATAGACTCTCTGCGACAAGCAGGGCTAACTGCCAACCCAAAGAAGTGTTCCATAGGGTTGGAGGAAGCGCGGTACTTGGGTTACATCATTGGGAGAGGCGTTCTCAAGCCTCAAGTAAACAAAGTGAAGGCAATTCAGAACTGGCCCCGTCCCCTCACAACAAAACAGGTAAAAGCATTTTTAGGTTTGGTGCGAGATTACAGGCGGTTCATTCCCAACTTTGCAACCCTTTTAACAGACTGCTTAAAAGGGAGGAAATCTGTGATGGTCCACTGGAATGATCAGTTAGCGGGGGCCTTTGCAAAGTAAAAAGGGGTACTGTGTGGTACACCAGTCCTGATCACTCCAAATTTAAAAAAAGAGAGTTCGTTGTGCAGACGAAGGTCATCAATGACCTTTGATGACGTAGCGGTCTCGCGTGATGCTACATCATCTGGGGTCATTGTTGCAAGGCATCGCTGGGAGCGGGACTTGCCGGGAGCATCGCCGAGGCCTGGGGACGCTGCGCGGGACGCCGGCACGTGAGAAAAACACCATTTTTTTTTTATTATTATTATTTTTAACTTTATATCTTTTCACTATTGATACTGCATAGGCAGCCTCAATAGTAAAATGTTAGTCACACTTGTCAAACACTATGTTTGACGAGTGTGACCAACCTGTCAATCAGTTTTCCAAGCGATGCTACAGATCGCTTGCAAAACGCTAGGTAAAACGCGGGAAATATGCGGGAATTACGCATGTGGAATTCTAGCATATTTCCCGTGGCAGGGAGTTGCGGAATTCCCAAGGAAATTTCCTCGGCAATTCCGCAACGTGTGCACATAGCCTTACTCTTTGAAAAGGAGTGCTGCCTTCAGTTTTTTCATATGTGAATTTTGGCTTTTGGGATAATTGCTTGGGAGGCCTGTGCACCTGAAAATTTTGAATTGTGCTGTTCCATTTTCTCTTGTTATAATCTTATCATGTGTGATACTGTCTGCTGAGCTTCTTGCTTTATCACCCATAGGACAATATTATGGAGTTGCTCTTTCAGTCTTTTCCGTCCGCTCCGCTGATGATGAGGTTGCATCCCCACATTTCAGCGCAGAGCGAGGGGCTGTGGAGGTCTCCAGCTTACCTGGGATTATTACCTGCAGCCATTGTTGCGGTTAGGAGCATGCACAATGGTTGCTCCGCTTGTCTGACTCTATTAGTGATGGTGAATGACAGCGGCCTTTGGAGATGAGTCTGCAGACGTCACCTATGCACCTGTGTCCATCACACCCATCCATGGTGCAGGCAATACCTCCATCCCCAGCCCTGCGCTGCCTGGGTATTGTTTTTTTTTATGTGACAGTCTTCGTCATCTGCCTCCTAAACATAGAAACCTGAAAAACTGTTCTGTTCTCGTCCCCTGTGAAACCGGCTCTGGAATGAAGATGAAAGACAAGATTAAAGCAGGTGCACAAGTGCTATTGTCCCCGATCAAATACCCTTGGAATACCCCACTATTGAAGCCCATACACACACAAATAGCGCCTTATAAAAAACTGCATTATGTTCCAGAGCTGCACTCATTATTCTGCTGGTGGAGCCACTGTGTACGTACATTACATTACTTATCCTGTACCGACCCTGACTTACATCCTGTATTATACTCCGAAGACATACTGATAGGGAATTTAGATTGTGAGCCCCATCAGGGACAGTGATGATAATATGTTCAAACTGTAAAGCGCTGCGGAATATGTTAGCGCTATATAAAAAAAAAAATAAAAAAAATAAAGATACTCCAGAGCTGCTCTCACTATTCTGCTGGTGCAGTCACTGTGTACATACATTACATTACTTATCCTGTACTGATCCTGAGTTACATCCTGCATTATACTTCAGAGCTGCACTCACTATTCTGCTGGTGCAGTCACTGTGTACACACATTACATCACTTACCCTGTACTGATCCTGAGTTACATTCTGTAGATCTTTTATTATAAAAATGAAAAACATAATAATAATAACAGAAACAAAACAAAAATATCAGCCAGAAAAATAATCCGTATAATGAACACTGGTCCAGCCACTCATTCTCTCCTGTCACACATATTATACATATATACAGAATAATAACTAATATTAAGTACTTACTGCTTCCTGCCCTTTCACCAATCAAACTAATAACAACCAAATAAAATAAACAATAGCAAACAAAAACTATGTACATAATTTTTTTTTTTTAATTTTAAATAAAATAAACACAAACTATACAAATATATACAAGACTAAACTAATCACCACCCCACACTCAAGCCCACCATTCCCAACCTCCGCACCGACCTGAGAGTTGGTCCTGCGTCTCATGCCTCAGTCCATGTCCAATGTCCATAGGCCAGATCAGGCAGTGCCAGTGTTTCCCCAAACACCCCAGGGTCCCATAGTCCCACAAGATAAACGCACCTCCCCCTTTTCCCACCCCCAACCTAACACCTACACCCAAATCTATATCCCTATATGTGGCGCCCCTGAGGCTCAATCACCACAGAGGTACTGCACCTTCTCCTAAGGTGTAGTGCCCCACCATCCAGGTAAGGTGGGAACTCCTTTCCACACTCCAACACTTGCACCCCACACAACAGGGTAGTTCTGCACAACCACATTGCGGCTCAGTGCTTAGAGAGTAGCAGAGCACCTTTGGTGGTTCCCTGCTTGGAACACTGGATGTGCTGGGAGGTGGGTGGAGTTGAGATACATAAAAAGAGTGGGAAAGTGTAGGATGACGGGTCAGTCTGACGGGAGGTCAGCGAGGAAGGAAGCCACTCGGGAGGAGTGGGGATCCCTGGAAGAAGGGATGGAGGAAGGAGTGCTGCAGCTGCCTCAGTGATCTGAGCCAGCTGGCTTGGGAAAGGAAAAGAAGGAGAAAGACATAGAACTGCAACCTAAGCTTCCATAATAGAGAGAAAGACTAGTACGGAACGAAGGAGTAGGAGAACAGAGAGGACGTGGGTTGGAAGAGGAACCCTGCCTATAGGTTCTCAGCGCAAGGCCGGGGCCCGGTCCCTGAGGTTGTATGGACACTTATGGTTCTGCAGCAGACACCGGTGGAGTAGTTGGCTGTAAATGCACTACTCCCATCTAAGACTTGGGGCACAACAGCAACTGATTATAGAGCCGGGGCTCAGGAGAAGGGAGTCCCCGAAACAGGCTACAGCTGTCTGCCGTACAAGTAGAGTTCTTGGGAACGTCTGTTAAGAGGAACTCCAGGGTACCACGGTACTGGAGATCTTCACACTTTAAGGCGCAATAGAGGAGTCGTTCAGGAAAGGTACATGTCGGCGGAGTGTTGGAGAGGAGCTTTCCATCTGGCCTGGAGGTTGGCTGAGTCTCTGACCCGGAGGACACGGCTCGGAGGCAGGTATCCTTGTGTACCGCAGACTGTGAGTAAAGCCTTGGAACTGCAAGCCTCGGTGTCCTCCATTCATTCTTGCGCCAACCCGCTCAGCACCGCTACATCTGGGTATCATCCTTTACACGGCCTGCGCCTTTCCACAACCATTACAACTACACTGCCCTGGGACCTCAGCCCTGCCTGTGGAGGGCTATACCATCACTGCTGCACCATACCATCTGTCCCAGAGGATCTGTCTGCAGCGTCGGCTTAACACCTCCCTTGCCGAGCACCACAGGTGGCGTCACGAACTATTACATTACAAACTTCCACCGATTTTTCGGGCGCCCAGGGCCACGGACCGGGTCACCGCTGCTGTGACACATTCCCCCTGACACCGGCCCGGTACCGAGTACCCCACGGCCCTGGGAGGGCGACACATACATACAATATATACAGCAGCACACACTACAATACCAACAAATCACAAAGCCCAAGTTCAGCGCCTGCAGCCCTACATCACTGTATACCGATCACAAAACAAAAATCTACAGTGTAAGCAGCAGCCCACCACCAGGAAAGGAGATGATCAGACTAGGGCAGGGCACACTAAAAGAAAAGCCCCTTTAGAGGAGAGCGTCCCTACATGTGCCCAGTCGCTCATACTCCAGAGAGCGCACCTTCACCAGGTCACCGAGTATAGTCCTCAACACATCGTCCACTGAGAGGATTTTCCGTTGCGTCGATACTAAGCACCGTGTGTTCCACGTGTGATACCTAACCACTGTGCTAACCAGAAATAAGGTGCAGCGGTCCAGACCACCAAGGTCTCTGAAGGCTCCATAGGCCCATTCCGCATAGGAGAGACCGGCCAGCCGAGACCAGCCAATGGAGGCGCCCACCCTGTTGTACACCTCTGTGTTGAAGGGACAATGAAGCAGGAAATGGTCCATGCTTTCCAGCAAAATGCTCCTGAGGACAGTTCCGGTCCTCAGAGCTCCTAAGCTTCAGATTGTCCCTAGCACGCAGTTTCCCATGGAAGCAGCGCCAAGCCAACTCCCAAAACTTCGAGGGGATCCTGATAGAATTCAAAAGACGCAAACCCACCCCAAGATCCTGACTTGGGCAATCCCTGAGCACTAAAGGCCTCTGGAAATGGGTCAACAGAATCCTATTGTCAAGGAGTTTCCTTGGCAGAGTCCTTATCTCCCGCATTCCCAGACCCCACCGGCGAATTACCTTCAGAACCAAGGTAGCGTAAGCCGGAAGATGTCCATGCAGTGTGTGAAGATCCTTCACTTGCCCTCCTGTCTCCCATTCCTGGAAGAAAGACTGAAACGATGCCCTACAGGAGAGTACCCATGGAGAAGCCCTCTCTTTCTAGAGGTTTGCAATATTGATCTTAATGAAGGTATCCACAAGGAATACCACAGGGTTGACCATACCCAACCCTCCTAGTCTCCTCATACGGTAAGTATCCTCCCTCTTGACCAGGTTCAGTCTATACTCCCATAACAGTTGTAAGAACAAACTGTAGACCCGAGTCCACAGAGACTCCGGCAAGATGCACACACTGCCCAGATAAATCAGTAACGGGAGCAGGTAAGTTTTGATCAGGTTTACCCTTTCCCTTAGGGTCAAAGACTAACCCTTCCATTGATTCACCTTCTGAGTGGCGATCTCTAGCCTGCTGCCCCAATTTTGTTTGGAGTAATCCCCCTGGCCAAATTCAATGCCAAGGACTTTCGCAGAGACTTTAGGTCCTGGTAGGGTGTCCTGGAGATCAAAAGCAGGATCTCCTCCTCCCAGCCGGAGACTCTCACACATATCCCGGTTGATCTTGGGCCCAGATGCCTCCGAGTAGCGATCTACTGACATCAGCCACCCTGCCTCCTCGTGAGAGGAAACAAAAACAGTGTCATCATTGGCATACACCACCACCCTCAGAGTGACTTCCGGTGCTGCCTGGTCCATTCTGATCTTGGCCAAAGGTCCACGCTCAACCCTCCTAAGAGGTGGGTCATTTGCAAACATGTACAGTGGACTCAAGGGACAACCTTGGCGAACACCAGATCCAACCTCAAAAGAGCTGCCAATCCAACCGTTCACAAGCGGGAAACTCTCTGCCCCACTGTACAAGGTTTTAAGCCAATCAACAAACCCCCCCGGCAGGCCATATCTCAGAAGGACAAACCAGAGGTACTCATGATTAACCCGATCAAATGCTTTTGCCTGGTCCAGTGACAGCATACACCCCTTCCAGTGACCAGCCCTACCCTGCTCCACCGCCTCCCGGACATCGAGCACAGCACTAAATGTGCTGCGACCTGGAACAGATTAATGCTGGGCCTCCGGAAGGAGTCGGGGTGCAAATTTCACCAGCCAATTAAACAGCACCTTTGCCAGAACCTTCCTGTCTGCATTGAAAAGCGCTATGGGACGCCAATTCTAAATGCATGATGGGTCCTTACCCTCTGACAAGATGATCAGGGCAAACCTCCTCATTGACTTTGGCAGAGTGCCCGAGGAAAGACACTCATTGGATACCTCAGTCAAGAGGGGAACCAAAGCGTCCTTTAATGTCTTACAGAACTCAGATGTTAAGCCATCTGGACCGGGCAATTTTTGGGGGGCAAGCCCTTCAATCGCCATCTTAGCTTCCTCTTCCCTGATCATCTCTGTCAAAATGTCAAGAGAGGGGTCTACCCCTGGTTCGGGAATGGCTTCAGCCAGGATGTCATGATCCTAGTGCAGGTTTTGACCTGCACGTCAGGGGTTAATGTCTTGAGATCAGTGCAGGCTTTGACCTGCACGTCTGGGGTAATCATTGTGGCCTCTCTTTGGTTCAGTGAGAGCTTCTTATAGCCCTGAGAAACTCATTCTCCCGTCAGTTATACTTTTGCCTTTGGCCGAGTGTGGTGACCCCTGTGTGCGTGTTCATTGTCTTATAGCTTGCTTATATGGTTCTGATCCGGTTCTGTCCCCCGTTGTGAGTTTGCCTGTTGATTCTGTACTGTATATCTGTTTCTCTGGTTTCTGACTTCTTGGCTACGTCCTGACTATCCGTTCTGTCTAATCCTCCGGTATTGTCGTGCTATCTCGTGCTTTGACCCCGGCCTGATCTGTTTACGTCCCTGTCTATGCCCCTTGGTAACTTTATCCCGTAGTTACCCTGCTAGGAGTTTTCCTGCAGCTCCTAGCTCTCTGAGGTTTCGGCCACGCCCCCAGCAGTCACGTGCTTCAGGTCCTGTGGGTCTGAAGCACGCACCTTCTCTGCTGCTGCCTGCTCCACAGGTTTCTCTGAGCACAGTTTGTCTTACTCAGGACACGCGCACTGGCTCAGTGAGCAAGTGCAGTGCTGTGTTCCTGACACAGGAAAGCCGACATCTCATCCCAATCAAGATCCTTCTTCCCCAAGAGGTGCGAGTAGAAGGATCTGACAGCCTCCAGGATCCCTGATCTTGATCGTCTCAGGGACCCCGTAGTGTCGACCAGTCCTGTAACCACATTACTATTCACTGATATCTTGCAGTTTCTGTAAGGGTCGCGTGAGCGGTACTTCCTGTAATCCCTCTCAAAAACCAAAGATACGTGTCAATCGTACTGACACCTCATAAGCAAAGATTTCACTCTGGAGATCTCCTCACGGCTACCTCCAGTTGAGACAAGATGCTCGAGTTTCCTCCTTAGACCCTGATACAGGCAGTACCTGTTCAGACTACTGAGGCTCGAGAGCTGGCGGAAGAATCTTGCCACCCTTTTCTTGAACATCTCTCACCACTCTGACTTACTACTACAAAGATCCAGTAAGGGTACCTGGCTCTGAAGAAAATCCTCAAAGGACTGTCTTATGTCCGTGGGTCGCCCTCCCAGGGCTGTGGGGTACCCGGTACCGGGCCCGATGAGCTTCAGTGGGAGATGTCATGACAGCTGGGACCCGGCCCATGGCCCTGGGTGCCCATTGTAAAAAGGGGGGAAATGTTCAGTGGGCTTATGATGATTAGAGTTTATGCATAAATGAGTCGTGACACCACCTGTGGTGTTCGGCAATGAAGATGTTGAGCCGACGCTGCAGACAGATCCTCTGGGACAGATGGTGTGGTGCAGCAATGATATTATAGCCCTCCACAGGCAGGGCTGTAGTCCCAGGGCAGAGTAGGTGAAGTGACAGTTAGATGATGTAGTGTCGGGCACAGGGGATGTAGCAGTGCTGGGCAGGTTGACGCAGGAATAAGTGGAGGACACCGGGGCATGTAGTTCCAAAGCTTTACTCACAGTCTGTTGTGGCACCAGAGCCCGCATCTGTGCCGTGTCCTCCGGGTCAGGAGCTCAGCCAACTTCCAGGCAAGATGAAGTACTCCTTTCCAACACTCCGCCACATATATGCCTTTTCTGAACGTCTCCCTCTTAGCGCCTTTAGCGAAGTACTCACAGTACTGAGTTACACTGGAGTTCCTCCTGTCAGATGTTCCTATGAACTCTACTTGTACGGCAGACAGCTGAAGCCTGCTTCGGGGACTCCTTGCTACTAAGTCTGGCTCACTATCGTTGCTGTTGTGCCCCCAAGTCTGGTGTGGGAATAAAGCGGTGACAACTTTTATTCCTCCGGTGTCTGCTGCAGGACCATTAGTATCCATACAACCTCTGGGACCGGACCCCGGCCTTGCACTTAGAACTTGGGAAGGGTTCTTCTCTAACCCTGATCCTTGGTTCTCTTCTTCTCCTCACGTTCCGTACTAATTCTTTCCTTCTTATGGCGAGTCAGGCTTTCTATTAATGTTCCTTTCCTGTGCCAGCGGACCCAGATCACTGTGGTCGGCTGCAGTACTTCCTTCATCCATCCCACTCAGGGGATCTCCTTTCACAGACTGACCTCGTCAGACTCCTGTGACTAACTGACTAAATCCTATCCTCTTCCCACTCTTTTAATGCAAACTAAACTCCACCCACCTCCCAGCACGCTTCGTGTTCCAAGCAGGGAGCCACCAAAGGGTGCTTTGCTACACTACTATGTTGTGTGGGATGCAGGTGTTGGAGTGTGGTCAGGTGTCTCCACCTTACCTGAATGGTGGGGTACCACACCTCAGGAGGAGGTGCAGTACCTCTGTGGCGACTGAACCCTCAGGGGCGCCACATCCGCTTCTTCCAAGAGAGATGAATTGAGCCTCCAAAAGCCTCTTCCCATCCGGAGGGTCTCTGTAACATTCAGAGAAAATAAAATTAAACAGTGGTCGGAGAACTCCACCTCAACAACAGACACTGCTGAAGAGACAGCTTCCTACTTTAAATAAAACCTATCTATTCTGGACCTACAGTTACATTTATGATAGGTGAACCCCTCGTGGCCTGGGGTGTGCCGAATATGGACATGCACCAGGCGAGCCTCACTAGCTATACTATTAAGGGCAACGCTATCATAAGTCAGCTTGTTTCTGGAACCTCTTCTATCTTGGGGCCTCGTGACAGTATTGAAGTCCCCTCCAAAGACAACCTGCCGACTTGTGAAAAGGTAGGGCTTGATCCTAATAAAGAGGCACTTCCGGTCCAGCTTAGATTGGGGACCATAGATGTTAATAAGCCGGAGCTCTTGTCCCTTCATGAGGACATCTAAGATCAGGCACGTCCCCATTTCTAACTCAATAACCCATCGGCATTCCACCGCTGCGGTAAAAAGGACTGCCACTCTGCTATATGTCTCTGCCGCAAGAGACCAATAGGAGGGACCGAGTCTTCACTCCCTCTTGGCTTTAAACACATCTGCCATGTTTGGCAGTCTGGTCTCTTGCAAAAAGAAAATGTCAGCTTCAACACGGCTGAGAAAATCAAAGGCCGTAAATCTGGCTGTATTTGACTTTATGCTGGCGACATTAATGGACGCCAGCATCACTGGAGTGGGTACCGCCATCATTGGTGATTCAGTTAGATGGCTTTCTTCTTCCCACTTCCCCTATCCTCTGCCTAAGAGGAGGAATCCTTCCCCCTCTTTAACCCCTTACCTACAATTGACGTAATATTCCGTCCATGTGACCATGGACCTAATTACCATGGAAGGAATATTACGTCATCGCGATCAGCGGCGCCCACGTGGTGAGCGCCGCTGATCGCGGCCGAGTGTCAGCTAATTATCATAGCTGACACCCGGCACAATGTGTCAGGGGTGGTCACGGACCGCCCCCGACACGTTAACCCCTTGCACACCGCGATCAAACGCGATCGCGGTGTACCGGGGGTTAAAGGGAAGCATCGGCAGGGAGGGGGCTCCCTCCGTGCTTCCCTGAGCCCCCCACGGCAGCGCAATGTGCAGCGCTGCTGTGGGGGGCTCTTTCCCTACAGGCCCCCGGATCCAAGATGGCGACGGGGGCCTGCAGGGAGCTGACTTCCTCACTGCCTGCAAAGCGCAGGCATGAGGAAGTCTGCAGCAGTGCCTGTGACAGATCGCTGATCTGTCACAGTGATCTGTGATGTGACAGATCAGCGATCTGTCACAGGACAGTGATGTCCCACCTGGGACAAGGTAATAAAGTAAAAAAAAAAAAAAAAAAAAAAGTGTTAAAAATAATTTAAAAAAAATCGCTAAATAAATCAGTAAAAAAAAAAAAAATTTTTCCCCAATAAATCCATTTTTTCAAAATAAAAAAAAACAAAAACAATAAAAGTACACATATTTGGTATCGCCGCGTCCATAATGACCTGCCCTATAAAACTGTCCCATTAGTTAACCCCTTTAGCGAACCCCTTAAAAAATAAAAATAAAAAACGAAGCAAAAAATAATGATTTATTATCATACCACCGAACAAAAAGTGCAATAACGCGCGATCAAAAAGACGCATATAAATATGCATGGTACCGCTGAAAACGTCATCTTGTCCCGCAAAAAACGATCCACCATACAGCATCATCCGCAAAAAAATAAAAAAGTTATAGCTCGCAGAATAAAGCGATACAAAAATAATTATTTTTTATATAAAATAGTTTTCATTGCAAAAAACCGACAAAACATAAAAAAACGACCTAAATGAGGTATCGCTGTAACCGTACTGATCCGAAGAATAAAACCGCTTTATCAATTTTACCGCACGTGGAACGGTGTAAACGCACCCCCCCAAAAGAAATTCATGAAACGCTGGTTTTTGTTCATTCTGCGTCCCAAAAATCGGAATAAAAAGCGATCAAAAAATGTCACGTGCCCGAAAATGGTACCAATAAAAACGTCAACTCGTCCCGCAAAAAATAAGACCTCACATGACTCGGTGCGTCAAAATACGGAAAAATTATAGCTCACAATATGTGGTGATGCAAAAACTATTTTTACAATAAAAAGCGTCTTTTAGCGTGCGACAGCCGCCAAACATAAAAACCGCCATAAATCGTAAATCAAACCCCCCGTTATCACCCCCTTAGTTAGGGAAAAATAATAAAACTAAAAGAAAATGTATTTATTTCCATTTTCCCGCTAGGGTTAGGGTTAGGGTAGGGTTAGGGCTAGGGTTAGGGTTAGGGCTAGGGTTAGGGTTAGGGTTAGGGCTAGGGTTAGGGTTAGGGTTAGGGCTAGGGTTAGGGCTAGGGTTAGGGCTAGGGTTAGGGCTAGGGCTCAGATTAGGGTTAGGGGTGTGTTGAGGTTCGGGTTGGAGTTATAATTGGGGGTTTCCACTGTTTGGGCACATCAGGTGCTCTCCAAAGGCAACATGGCGTCTGATCTCAATTCCAGCCAATTCTGCGTTGAAAAAGTCAAATGGTGCTCCTTCCCTTCCAAGCTCTGCCATGTGCCCAAACAGTGTTTTACCCCCACATGTAGGGTATCAGCCTACTCAGGACAAATTACAAAACAACTTTTGGGGTCCAATTTCTCCTGTTACCCTTAGGAAAATAAAAAATTGGGGGCAAAAATATAATTTTGCGGAAAAAAATGTTTTTTTTATTTTCACGCCCAGGCGTTATAAACTTCTGTGAAGCACTTGGGGGTTCAAAGTGCTCTCCACACATCTAGATAAGCTCGGTGGGGGGTCTAGTTTCCAAAATGGGGTCACTTGTGGGGAGTTTCAATAGTTTAGGTACATTAGGGGCTCTCCAAACGCATATGACACCCGCATACCAATCCATCAAAGTCTGCATTCCAAAACGTCACTACTTCCCTTCCGAGCCCCGACGTGTGCCCATACAGTAGTTTTCTCCCACATATGAGGTATCAGCGTACTCAGGACAAATTGGACAACAACTTTTGGGGTCCAATTTCTCCTGTTACCCTTGGGAAAATAAAAAAAATGGGGACTAAAAGATGATGTTTGTTGAAAAAATACGATATTTTTATTTTCACGCCCGGTCGTTATAAACTTCTGTGAAGCACTGGGGGGTTCAAAGTGCTCACCACACATTTAGATAAGTTCATTAGGGGGTCTAGTTTCCAAAATGGGGTCACTTGTGGGGGTTTCCACTGTTTAGGTACATCAGGGGCTCTCCAAACGCAACATGACACCCGCAGACCATTCCATCAAAGTCTGCATTCCAAAACATCACTACTTCCCTTCCGAGCCCCGACGTGTGCCCATACAGTAGTTTTCTCCCACATATGAGGTATCAGCGTACTCAGGACAAATTGGACAACAACTTTTGGGGTCCAATTTCTCCTGTTACCCTTGGGAAAATAAAAAAATGGGGACTAAAAGATCATGTTTGTGGAAAAAATACGATTTTTTTATTTTCACGCCCGGACGTTATAAACTTCAGTGAAGCACTGGGGGGGTTCAAAGTACTCACCACACATCTAGATAAGTTCCTTGGGGGGTCTAGTTTCCAAAATGGTGTCATTTGTGGGGGGTTTCTACTGTTTTGGTACATCAGGGGCTTTCCTAACGCGACATGGTGTCCGATCTCAATTCCAGCCAAAAACGTCAAATGGCGCTGCTTCCCTTCCGAGCTCTGCCATACGCCCAAATAGTGGTTTACCCCCACATGTGGGGTATCAGCGTACTCAGGATAAATTGCACAATATCTTTTAGGGTCCTGTTACTTTTGGAAAAATAAGAATTGAGGGTGAAAAGATCATTTTTGTGGAAAAAATATGATTTTTTAATTGTACTGCTGTACGTTATAAACTTCTGTGAAGCCCTTGGGGGTTCAAAGTTCTCACCACACATCTAGATAAGTTCCTTGGGGGGTCTAGATTCCAAAATGGTGTCATTTGTGGGGGGTTTCCACTGTTTTGGTACATCAGGAGTTTTCCAATCGCGACATGGTGTCCGATCTCAATTCTAGCCAAAAACGTCAAATGGCGCTGCTTCCCTTCCGAGCTCTGCTATGCGCCCAAATAGTCATTTACACCCACATATGAGGTATCAGCGTACTCAGGACAAATTGCACAATAACTTTTAGGGTCCTGTTACCCTTGAAAAAATAAAAATTGGGGGTGAAAAGATCATTTTTGTGGAAAAAATATGATTTTTTAATTGTACCGCTGTACGTTATAAACTTCTGTGAAGCCTTGTGGGTTCAAAGTTCTCACCACATATCTAGATAAGTTCCTTGGGGGGTCTAGTTTCCAAAATGGGGTCACTTGGGGGGGTTTCCACTGTTTAGGTACATCAGGGGCTCGCCAAACGTGACATGGCGTCCGATCTGAATTCCAGCCAATTTTGCATTGAAAAAGTCAAACGGCGCTCCTTCCATTCTGAGCTCTGCCATGCGCCGAAACAGTGGTTCCCCCCCACATATCAGGTATCAGCGTACTCAGGACAAATTGCACAATAAGTCTTGCAGTCCAATTTCTCCTGTTACCCTTGGTAAAATAAAGAAAATTGAACCTGAAGTATTTTTTTTGTGAAAAAAAGTTAAATGTTCATTTTTTTTTTAATATTCAAAAAATTCCTGTGACGCACCTAAAGGGTTAATAAACTTCTTGAATGTGGTTTTAAGCACCTTAAGGGGTGCAGTTTTTAGAATGGTGTCACTTTTGGGTATTTTCTATCATATAGACCCCTCAAAGTGGCTTCAAATGTGAAGTGGTCCCTAAAAATAAAATGGTGTTGCAAAAATGAGAAATCGCTGGTCAATTTTTAACCCTTATAACTTCCTAACAAAAAAAAATTTTGGTTCCAAAACTGTGCTGATGTAAAGTAAACATGTGGGAAATGTTATGTATTAAGTTTTTTGTGTGCCGTATCGCTGTGATTTAAGGGCATAAAAATTCAAAGTTGGAAAATTGCGAAATTTTCAAAATTTTCGCCAAATTTCCGTTTTTTTCACAAATAAACGCAAGTTATTTGAATGCAATTTTACCACTAACATGAAGTACAATATGTCACGAGAAAACAATGTCAGAATCACCGGGATCCATAGAAGCGTTCCAGAGTTATGACCTCATAAAGGTACAGTGGTCAGAATTGTAAAAATTGGCCCGGTAGTTAACGTGCAAACCACCCTTGGTAGTGAAGGGGTTAATGACACAGAGGTGTCCATTCCCACGTGTTTTTTCTTTTTGTCGTCCTCGTCTCCGGACTCTGGGCCAGTCCCTCCCTCCAAGGACAGAAGAAGGAAACTCGGCACCCCCTGTAAACTCCGCTGAAGCCGGAACCTCACCCTCAGCTTCCTTCTCAGAGGAAGAGATGTTCTCAAGGGCTTGGAACCGGTTAGAAAGACCAACCAGAGGGGAGTCAGTTTTTCCTTCCTTAGGTACCTTGGTCAGAGAGGGAGAAGATGTTTTATCTCCCTTCTTTCTCTTCTTTTTGGTGAAAAGCTTATGCTTGTCCTCTAGCCACTGCCTATTATCCTCATCCATACTTTCATAATGGGAGGATTCGGAGGCAGTGACAGTTCCTGCCTGTGGATCCTCCTGACCTTCTCATCCAACTCATCATCCCTCGGGGCCTCAGCAGCAAGACTGGCATCCAGGACAGGGGCCACCTCAGTAGCCCGGAGCTCGCCCAGCTCCCACTCCTGTCTGTGCTTGTCTAGACGCCTTAGCTGGGCTGGCATCTTTTTATTGCTTTTCCTCCTATGCCCCTCAGCTCCCCCACCCCTGCTAGTCCCTTCCCCAACAAAATCAGCCTCACGGCTTTCTCCAACCAGGGTCACGACTGCATTAGCGAAGGACAACGGTTGAATGGGTGACCCAAGTCACCACACATGTGGCACCTAATCTCCACACAAGATACAGCAAGATGGCCGATATCCCCACACAATGCACATTTCTGCACAGTGCAGTTTGCACTGAAGTGTGTGTGGTCGCCGCACTTGTGACAGAGCTTCGGTTGCCCTTGGTAGAAGACCCAGATACAATCCCTTCCCAGGAAGGCAGATGATGGAATGTGGGCATCCATACCACCTGAACGCTTTCGTTTTACCATAAGTGTCCAGGCCCCTGACCAGATACCAAACTTATCACGGTTTTTCTTCGGCATCTCCACCACCTCTCCATATCGGCCAAGCCACGTCATGATGTCATAAGAAAGCGACTCATTACAAGTCATCACGGTCACTTTCTTGACTTGATTTTGGCGAGATACCGCCTGAATGGCAAAGCCTCGCCAGCCGGGCTCATTTTTTGACAACTCCTAATTCGACAAGAAGAGTTCAAGCCCCTCTGGCCGAACAAAGCTGACATCAAACTGAGGTGTTGAATTGGGATGTATCAAGGCATAGATATCAATCAAAAAAATAGAAGTGGATCCAGCTCACTCCCAGGGCTTATTTAAAAATCAGCAAACTTTTATTAGATAATCCATTAAAAATTGAAGATTACAAACAAACATCTCAAATGACAAAGCAATAACAGGGGGTGATGTGTAATGAAATCATACGCGTTTCAAGGAAACAGCTGTTGAACACTGGTTCAATCGCCATGAAGCCCATCTTCAGCCGGAGCTCCACACCCTTAGAGCTTGTTGGCCACGCATCACTGCCCCTCCGCTGAAGATAGAACATATTCTTTCGCACACTACCCAGCCTGGCTGTTGGGAGGGATCACACTGCATCCCCCCCCTTTTTGCACCCGGAAGGCCCCTGAGGCCATGTCTCTTTATCCAGAAAGATAGATCAACCTCTCAACCCTCTACCATTAGTGATCTCTCCCCCTTCTTAGGGCCTCCAGGAGATGCCGTTGCAACATGCTGACCCCAGAGTCCGGAGATGAGGAGGACGCCCTATTTCCCCAGAGGTGACAGCGGCATAACTACTAACGGGTGCTGCCACCACCAGGGGGGGCAACCAGACCAGTGACCACATCAACACCAACAGTATCACTATTAACCACCTCCATAACCCCATCATCCTCCACCAAACCATTAACCACACCACTAGACAAAGAATTTTCCTCATTCATAACCACCACCACATTCACTCCTGCTGGACCAATGACAAGAGGGGGTGACATTTTGTCCTCCCCATTATCAGTCACAAGGGGCTCAGTCTCCTCCACAGAACTGGAAGAGACCTCACTCCTGGTCTTACGTGTGCCCTCTGCATCATCAGTTGGTATTTTCCGTTGCTTCATTGTTGATATCAGGCGCCACTGATCTTTTGCTGCTGTGAGGCTCCGTTAATCCATTATATCAGGATCTTGCTGACCAATGGTGCCAACACAGAACAGGACTTTGGGAGGACCAGAACTCCCAGCCTCAGCAACCTGTTCACACTGCCGCCGCTTCTCAACTAAGTGATGAGCCGCAACAGAATTCAGGGGTGCCGAGGCTACCGGAGCTGCTCCCGACACTGGGCCGCTCCCCCCTCCCAATGAGGAGTGCACCACAGTATCGTAGCTTGACCATTTGCCCGCCACTGGGCCACCCTCAGTGTCCAGTCTCTCAACTGATGCACCTTCTGCTATATCCCTGCTACAACAAACAGAGACGGAGCTCTGCGCCTCACTACCATGCTCTCTAATCTCCCCGTGCCTTTGCACGGGTTCCACAGCAGAACCCAGGCTGAGCTGGGCAACAGGGTTTATACAGCGAGCTGACCATGCAGCCGACTCAGGGGCTACAGGGAGGGCGGCATACACATAGCTTACCGCTTCCTGCAGCTGTGGCTTGGTGGTCTCCTTTGCCTTAGTTTTCTGGCCCCCAGATGTCTCCTCTGGTAAATCGTCACCAAGATAGAAGTTCTGAAGGCACACTGGGGAGTCCAGGAGCTTAATCTACACCATTAGCATCCCTCCCTGACCACTGTTGTCACTGTCAACCCCAGAGCCGCCAGAACTGTGATCAGATGCCAATGTCACCTGTCCTGCAGGGAGCTCACTGTAGGTGGCCTGCGGATGACTTTACAGGTGGGGCTTTCTGCTGGTCATCAGCCTCCTCATCATCATCACCCACCTGGCTCTCAGGCTGCAGCCCCATCTGCCTTTGCTCTCTGTTATCAGCAATTTCTCTAAATCTGTCCTCATTTATTAGTTTTTCCTTGAAAGGACCACTCATCTCTCTGATGAAAGCTTTTCTGACTTCCAACTCATTAATTTCATGTTTGAGCCTCCATACCTCTGCCTGAATGTGGGGAGGAGGACCCATATAGTGATTGGGCCGGAACCAAGGGGACCGCCATCAGAGTTATTGAAGGAATCACAACAGGAGGATTACAAAGGGAGACATGCGACTGAGGTTGTCAGGGCAACAGGGGGCGGCGCTAGGGTAAAAGGAGCAGGGGACGCGCTGAAGTGGCAGTTGGAGAGGAGCCAGAGTGAAGGCAGGGAGGGGAGTGACTTGCAGGGGCACCGTCAAGAGCCTGTGAGGAAAAAACTGCGCATTTATCGACGAGAGAGACTGTTACCGGAGACTGCTACCCACCCCCGTTCTCAGAGAATCGTCCCCGCTTTCCCCCGCCTTGGCGAGAGAGGAACTTTACCTCAGGTTGTGGCCGTGAGTACCCGTAACCAGGCCACAGAGGCCTGGGCACTTCCCCCCAGCCTTCCCCCATCACGCCGACCCGGCCGTCACCGGCCTGAAGGTACGCCACCTCCTCACAGGCGAGATAAAAAGCTCGCTACCCTGGCTTTGGTAGAGACTCCTTGATAAAGGACGGTTACAGGTCATCTGGGGAACTGCGTCATCACCGCGCGCCACCTCCTTCATTTTCTTCAGGGCCTGTTGTTCCCCACTGTCATCACTTTCTTCAGGGCCTGTTGCGCCCCACCGGCATCGCTTTCTTCAGGGCCTGTTGCGCCCCAGCGGCAGCGTTTCCTTCAGGGCCTGTTGCGCCCCAGCGGCAGCGCTTTCTTCAGGGCCTGTTGCGCCCCAGCGGCAGCGTTTTCTTCAGGGCCTGTTGCGCCTCAGCGGCAGCGCTTTCTTCAGGGCCTGTTGCGCCCCAGCGGCAGCGTTTCCTTCAGGGCCTGTTGCGCCCCAGCGGCAGTGCTTTCTTCAGGGCCTGTTGCGCCCCAACGGCCTCGTTTTCTTCAGGGCCTGTTGCGCCCCAACGGTATTGCTTTCTTCAGGGCCTGTTGCGCTCCACCGTCATCACTTTCTTCAGGGCCTGTTGAGCCCCATTCCTCCCAGGAGTAACGAGGCGTCAGGACAGCCGCCTCTGCAACCTCTACGCGGCCACGTTCACGAACCTGTCAGCCCCTGGAAGGCTAAGTACCGCAATAGTGTTGTTAAGATTGTTGAGTCCCTGCGTGGACTGTTTGTCCCAGTATATCTTGTTTGTTCAGTTAAGCCCCAGCGGCTAGTTTGATAAAAAGTTATTTCACCAACCACCATCCGTCTAGTGTCTCGTCACTGCATCCTGCGAACCTGCAGAACCCTACATGGAGATGGGTCTTCCTCAGCTTGGGGGAACCTGCAGCTTTGGCACTTGTACAGTGCAGCTCCTCCCGGAGCCTCCTGATGGTCTTGCTCGCTTCTTCATTCTCATGGAGGTGACTAATGACCCGGAGCCATAGGTGGACTCAGACTACCGGGGTCTCTGCAGCCCCCCAACCTTCTCAGTGAGGTTGGCCTCACCTTCGTGAGCACTCAGCTTTACTCCGGAAGGACCGCCATCTTGCATGCTAGCAGGCTTCTCCTCCATTTTGTAAGTCCTGCGGCTTCTCTGGGTCTCTGCAGACCTAGGGGGAGTAGGAGCCACATTGCTGCGACTCCTGTTGGAGCATCTAACCGCCGAGTCCTCTGCTGTGTAAGCTGGTTGCTGGCTTCTTTTGCCCCCTGCCGGCCAGGCCCGGGGTAACACAAGCTTGGGACTTGGCTCCTTCACTTATCCCAGGAAACCCACTCCCTCCCTGGGTAGGAGAGAGAGCAGGTCCCCGGATGGAGAGGTGGTCATTCTCAGAGCTCTGGAGCACACAGCAGGATCAGTAGCAACCACATCTACAATCACCACAGTGAGCAACAGCTGAGCAGAGCTGCACTCACTATTCTGCTGGTGCAGTCACTGTATACATACATTACTTATCCTGTACTGATCCTGAGTTACATCCTGTATTATTCCCTAGAGCTGCACTCACTATTCTGCTGGTGCAGTCACTGTATACATACATTACTTATCCTGTACTGATCCTGAGTTACATCCTGTATTATTCCCTAGAGCTGCACTCACTTTTCTGCTGGTACAGTCACTGTGTACATACATTACTTATCCTGTACTTATTCTGAGTTGCATCCCGTATTTTACACCAGAGCTGCACTATGAGGCGCCCCTGAGGGTTCAGTCGCCACAGAGGTACTGCACCTCCTCCTGAGGTGTAATATCCCACTTCCCAGGTAAGATGGTAACACCTGACCAGACTCCAGCACCTACATCCAGCACAGACACCTTAGAACAGCAGAGCACCCTTTATGGCAGCTGCATTGGTTCATGAAGGGTGCTGGGTGGTGGGTGGAGCTTAGATAACACTAGAGGGGAAAGCTGACAGGAAGTTAGGTCAGACTCCCCTACCGGGGAAGGAGGGAAAGACGTAGATGCAGCAGCCTCCTGTAAGCTTGAGCTGCTTGCAAGGAAAGAGAAAGAAGGAGGGATCAGTTGTTCAGAAGGAAGATAAATAAGAATGGAACGAGAGGAGGAGAGAGACTGGGGACTAGGGCTAGTGCAGAGCCCTTTCCTAAGTTTAATGCGCCAAGGCCGGGCGCCGGTTTCTGAGGCTGTGTGTGATACTAATGATCCTACAGCAGAAACCGGAGAAATAGAAGTTGTGACCACTTTATTCCTACCTAAGATTCGAAAACGCAGCAGCAACATGTGTGTCAGCCGGGACATGATTGTATGGAGTCCCTGAAGCAGGCTACAGCTGCCTGTCTTACGAGTGGAGTTATAAGTAACATCAAGAAGGAGGAACTTGAGTGTAATTCAGAACTACAAGTACTTCAGATTAGCGCTAGAATGGAGACGTTCAGAAAAGGCACACAAAAGGGAGTGCTGGAAGGGTTAATTCCATCTGCCTGGGTGTTGGCTGAGCCCCTGACCTGGAGAACACAGCACTGAAGCGGGCACCTGTCTGTGTCAGAAATGTGAGTAAAAGAATTCCTACGGCACTCAGCTGTGTCATTGCCTTCTTCCTGCAACCCCCTTCAGCACTACTACATCGCTGTGCTTAACACTACATCATCTACCTCAAAACCTATTATTACTGCCCTGGGACTACAGCTCTGTCTGTGGAGAGCGATTCCATCTTTGCTGCCTTTTACCATCTGTCACAGAGGATCTGCACCGCAGCGTCGGCTTACGGCTAAGTGCACACGGTGCGGATTCTGCTGTGGAATTTTCCGCGCAGATTTTGCTAAATCTGCAGGTAAAATGACCTGTGTTTTACCTGCAGTTTTAGTGCAGATTTAGTGCAGTTTTTGTGCGGATTTCCCCTGCAGTTTTCACCTGCAGATTTCTACAATGGAGCAGATGAAAAACTGCTGCAGAACTGCACAAAAGAAGTGACATGCTGCAGTTTTAAATCTGCACCAAATCTGCATGGAAAAATCTGCAGCATGTGCACAGCGTTTTTTGTTTTACATAGCCTTAAATGGTACTGTACATCACATGCAGTTATGCTGCAGTTCTGCAGGGCCAAATCTGCTGCAGAACTGCACCAGAATCTGCACCGTGTGCACATACCCTAACACCTTCATTGCCGAGTACCACAGGTGGTGTCACGAATTATCTACCTATCAACTTTATTCAGCTTCATTCCACCTATTTTACATGGACGCCCAGGGCCACGGACCGGGTCACTGCCACCATGACACATCCCTTTAAGACACCGGCCCGGTACCGAGTAATCCCCCCACACCTGCCCTGGGCGTGATCCACACTCACTATTCTGCTGGTGGAGTCACTGTGTACATACATTACATTACTTATCCTGTACTGATTTTGATTTATATCCTGTATTATACTCCAGAGCTGTATGCAGTATATAGTGCACTCTATTTCTGTATATAGAGTAGCTGTGTCTATGTGATGGCACTTCTGAGCCGCCCTCCTAGAATGCCCCTCGTCTCCTGTGGCAGGTGGGATTCCCTGGCATAGGGCACCATTTTGCGACCGCATCCCTTATTGCTGCACTTCAGGTACCATTTCAGTCTCTGGCGTGCTAATACAGAGGCCGTATTGATACTTGACCTCGGGTCTCTCTGAACAGAGTCTTGATTCTCCATCTTAATGAATCCGGCTCATTCCAGTGCAGAAAATATGTGTCCATCATCACTAAATAATATCTGGACGCAGCCAATGCCAGGTAATCAACATTAAATCTTGCTCCTTCAACAGCTCATATTAGAACTTGGGGGGATCAGACAACTTTTACCCTTGTCCTGATAATGGGAGGACAAGTGGAGCTGGGCGAGGGGGCAGGGTAGTGGTCCCTGAGTCCTCAGACACCAGAGCATGCTGTTCTACCACTTACACATGGTCTCTGATTCCAGCTGAGTGGCAATACAACCTCCACATACTTTACGGGTCACATGTATGAGGCGAAAAGTTATAAACCCCAGCTGAATGGGCACGAGCATATAAAACTGCATGACGTCAAGCAATCCAAAGGAAAATATTGTCATAAAACATAACAGATGGTGATAAAACACAATATAAAGGGTAACCATGCTTAAATATGTGATGAGATGTAAAATAATACTATAGAATACAGCAGAAGACAACATCATATAACATAAGCCAGCATGTAACACAATGCAAAACACGAGAATAGAACATAAAACACTGACACAAGAATATAACAACACAATGTAATACAACATCACAACATAATATAATAAAACATAACACAGGGCCGAAAACACGGTAGTAAGACATAAAACAATAATACAGCATGAATAAAACAAAACAATGTAATATAACATCACAAAATAATATAATAAGCCATAATACAACATAATGTAAGACAGAAAACGCAAACATAACTGTGGCGCCCCCAGGAGTATGGCCGCCACAGTGGCTTTGCCTTCCTCCAGGGGAGGGTAATGCCAGGCTTGGAGGCAATGACGGGTCTCTCTCGCAATCAATCCATACATGCAACACAGTTCCACTCCAGGCCACCAGGGGGAACTCTGAACCAGGATTAAGGGGAGGGGTGCCCTCTGAGGGCCAAGGGGAAGGAGTGGTCAGTTAGTCTGCGGAGGGTGAAGTGTGCAGACGTGTAGAAGGAAGCTGGAGGTTGAGCTAGGAAGGAGAGCTCCCTCAGCTTGAGAGCGTACGAACTGGAGCCTGGTCTCCACAGCTGTACGGATACTAAAGGTCCTACAGCAGATACCAGAGGAGTAGGAGGCTGTAAATGCCCTACTCCCATCTAAGACTTGAGGCACAACAGCAGCTTGGATAGAGAGCCAGGACTAGAGAAAGGAGTGCCCGAGAGAGGCTACAGCTGTCTGTCCTGCAAGTGAGGCTCTTGGGAACATCTGACAGGAGGAACTTCAGAGTAACTAAGTACTGGAGTGCTTCACACCACAAGGCGCTAGGAAGGAGACTGCACAACCCGTCTGTGAGAGAGAATCCCTGAGTTGCTTCCAGGCTAGCCTGCTCCAATACCATCTGTAATCAGGACCCTGGACTGCAGTTATCAAGTAAAGGTGCAGAAATTGCACCCCGCTATGTCTTGTCTGCTTCCTACCCTTACGGCACTGCTACATCACCATGCCAACCACCGCTACACTGCCCTGGGACATTAGCCCTGCCTGTGGAGGGCTATACCATCACTGCTGCACCACACCATCTGTCCCAGCGGAGCTGTCTGCAGCGTCGGCTTAACATCTCCCTTGCCGAACACCACAGGTGGCGTCACAAACTATTCCATTCCATTAACTACAACCCCCATTACTTGGGCGCCCAGGGCCACAGACCGGGTCACCGCTGCTGTGACACATTCCCCTGACACCGGCCCGGTACCGAGTACCCCACAGCCCTGGGAGGGCGACCCAATTTGGCGTCACGAACAGGATTACGGAGCCCGGTATCCCCGGGTCCTGTGTGCCATAGACTGTGATTGTGAACTGTGTGAATTTGGCGCCGATCGCCGCCATTGCTACGCTGCTTGGCGCGCGCGGGAAGAAAGAGGCAGGCCTTCGTTGGCGGAGCCTGCCGCAAAGCTTGAAGAAGTGAAGTGCCGCGCGGGAAGAGAGGACAGCGCACGAGAAGAGGAGGAGCTGAGGCCTACAGCTGGAGCCTCGGGCCTGCGAAGCGGCCGCCGGTGAGCTCCCGCAATCCCCGGCCCTGGCTAAAGTTAACTAGGGGGGGAGAGAATGTCTGCGCCACAAGCCAATGTAGCGGCGGACGCCGCTGCCAACACCGCTACACCGCAAGGAGGAGCGCCCGCTGCAGCGGTCCCCATAATGCTGCTGTCCATGCCCTACATCCCAGGAGCGGCCTGGCTACCGCAGTACTCAGGTGAGTCACACACCCTGAGTGAATTTAAAGAAAGACTGTGCAGTCTGTTCAAAGTCTACCCTCTGTCTGAAAGCCAGAAAGTAAATATCCTGATAGGACAGCTAACGGGTGCAGCCCTGAGAGAAGTGAAAGCCTGGCAGGACACTGATAAAGAGACTGTTGCAAAGGTCCTGGCCAAGCTGACGAGCACCTTTGACACTCGAACTGCAGCTGAAATCAAGATGAGGTTCTTTGGCTGTAAACAGAAGGCGCAGGACAGTATCAGGGATTATACTCTCAACCTGCAGGAGGCGCTGCGAGCAGTTAAGCAAGTTGATCCTGACAGCGTAAAGGAAGAAGATAAAATGTTGAAGGAGCAGTTCATTGAAGGACTCCTGTCCAGTACCCACAGAGGACAGTTGCGTATCATAACCTTGCAAAACCCTGATCTGGACTTTGCTGAATTTAAGGACAGTGCTATTCGGGTACTGCAGGAATCCAATGACAGCCGTCCAGCGCCCCCTAGGCACCTAGCGATCACCTACCATCAGAAAGCCCCATCTTTCCCTTCCATCCCTGTGGAGGCTGATGCCCAAACTCTGGATAAAGATCCCACTGAGGAGCTGCGTCTTCAGGTCCAGGAGTTGACCAAAGGAATGGCTGCACTCACTAAAACCGTGCAGTCCCTGCAGGTGTCCTCCAAAGACAAGATCCAGCTTGCTTCCAGTCCAGAGGATGTCCCATGGCTCTGGAGGAGGAGAGCCCTGCCACTTCGAGGAAGGAACAACGATCACTATGACCAGGATGGACGTCCCATCTGTCGTCGTTGTCACAAGGCAGGCCACCTTGCAAGATATTGTCCTTTAAACGAGCAACCCCTGGGGCAAAGGGACAAGCCCCAGGAGTAGGATCCCCAGGCCCAAGGAACTGGAGAGCCAAGTATGTGGGAGGAAGACCAATCCTTCCTGTGGTGATTGACGGCATCCCCATGAACGCTTTGCTGGACACTGGCTCCCAGGTGACCACTATGCCGTACATTCTGTACAAGAGATATTGGGCTGATTCAGAGCTTACCCGTGGCCCAACTGATGAACTGACAGTAGTTGCTAGTAATGTCAGTCTTTACCGCAGATAGGATGTAAAGAAATTACTGTCAAAGTAGGACGGGTAGAGCTGAAGTCTCAAGGTTTAATAGTTGTTGATATTGACCGACGTGAATGCAATCCCATGATGACTCTTGGTACAAATGTACAACGGAGAACAACGAGTCCTGCAGAAGGAGATCTGAGCCCTGATGCAAAGACAACAGGTGGAACTCTCTGGCGTCAGAGTGAGTGATGCCTTCCCCATTGTAGTACCCCCCAGATGTGAAATGTTGATTTGGTGTCGGGCACCTATAGGTTTTAGAGGGAGAGATTACCAGGCATTGGTAGAACCAGTATACTCCGACAGTAGGCCCACTGTTCTGACAGCCAGAGGGGTGGTTGATGTCAAAAAAGGAAGAGTACCTGTACACCATTTGAATTGTGGGGAAGAGGAAGCCACAATACCTCGGTACGCCACAGTTGCTAAGCTGCTCACTGTCAATAACAACTCTTTGCAGGCAGCAGAACCCTTGGTCTCATCCGATCAGGTGTAGGACAATGGCTCTGTGAAACAGCCAGATGAGTGGTGTCAGCAACTGGAGGTGGGAACTGACTCTACACCTTCATGCCAGAAAAATGGGGTTTACAGAGTGACACAAGAGTATGAGCGGGTATTCAGTAAACACCCACTAGATTTTGGGCAGGCAAAGGGGGTTCAACATCATATCCCCACGGGAGACCATCCACCCATAAAGGAGAGGTACAGACCTATACCCCCAACACAATACCAGTGTGCTAAGAGTATGTTGAGGGACATGAAGGAGGCAGGGGTCATCAGAGACAGTTGTAGCCCCTGGGCAGCTCCAATAGTGTTTGTAAAGAAAAAGGATGGTACCATGAGAATGTGTGTTGATTACAGGAAAATTAACAGCATTACACATAAAGATGCCTACCCATTGCCTAGAATTGAGGAATCATTAGCTGCACTTAAAACTGCTAATTACTTTTCCACCTTGGATCTCACCAGTGGGTATTGGCAGGTTCCCGTGGCAGAGGCAGACAAGGAGAAACCAGCATTTACTACTCCAATGGGTCTCTGTGAGTTCAATTATATGCCATTTGGGGTCTGCACTGCTCCAGGAACATTTCAATGGCTGATGGAGTGCTGCCTGGGACACATGAACTTTGAGACGGTCCTGTTGTACCTGGATGATGTCATTGTTTTCTCCAAAACCTATGAAGATCATCTGGAGCACCTGGCTGAAGTGTTTGAAGCTTTGTCCAATTTTGGCCTGAAGGTGAAGCCCTCCAAGTGTCACCTCCTGAAGCCCAAGGTGCAGTACCTCGGTCATGTGGTCAGTGCAGAAGGTGTTGCACCAGATCCTGGTAAGGTCACAGTCATCCGAGACTGGCCGAAGCCCAGCAACCTTCATGAAGTACGACAATTCCTTGGACTGGTAGGCTACTACTGAAGATTCATCAAGGGCTTTACTGAAATAGCCACCCCTATGCAAAATCTCCTGGTGGGACAGTCCAAGAAGACCATATAGAAAAATTCCACCTTTGAATGGACTGAAGAGTTGGAGAGATCCTTCACCCGGTTGAAGATAGCTCTCACAGGTGACGAAGTTCTGGCCTACCCAGATTATGACAAACCCTTTGTGCTGTACAAAGATGCCAGCAACGTGGGACTAGAAGCAGTACTGTCGCAGGTACAGAATGGGAAAGAAAGAGTGATCTCCTATGCCAGCAGGAAGCTGCACCCCACCGAAAGGAGCCCTGATAATTACAGTTCTTTCAAGCTGGAGTTCCTTGCCATAGTCTGGGCTGTTACCTAGCCTCTGCCAAGTTCACTATCTTCACGGATGCACTGACGCATTTGGATACTGCAAAACTAGGTGCACTGGAACAGCGATGGATGGCTCGGCTATCGAACTATGAGTTTACCATCAAGTACCGGGCAGGGCACAAGAATGCCAATGCTGATGCGCTGTCCAGGATGCCTAACCTACCAGATGCTGGAGAAGACCCTGAGGCTCTTGAAGAGATAGAGCTACCTCCCTTCCACTGGCCACTTGCAGCCCAGCGTGCTCAAGGAGTGAGAAACAGACGTCTGGCTTGAAGGAGGTCACCCTGAACCCATTGCCCCATCATGATTGGGCAGAGACGCAAGATAGTGACCCTGCAGTCTGCCTGGTGAGGGAGCTGCTGACCCGAGCTGACTCACGTCCAGAGTCGGATGCTCCTGAAGAAACTCAGCAGTTGTGGAAGGAGAGAGGCCGGCTGTTCATTTATGAAGGGAAGCTGTGTCGGAGGAGTATCAATACCCGCACTCATGAGCTGGTTTGGCAGGTGATAGTCCCAAAGAGAGAGGCATCAATGGTCCTGGAAGCATACCACAATGGAGCTGGACACTTCAGATGGAAGAAGTTGGAAGTATTGCTCCAAGAGAGGTTCTACTGGGCTGATATGAGGAAAGCCATTGAGAGGTGGTGCCGGGAGTGTGGACAGTGTAACTTGCGCAAAAAGGATCGAGACAGCCAGAGAGCTCCCCTACAGCCAATCATCACCAAACAGCCCCTTGAGCTGGTAGCCCTGGACCATGTGAAGCTGGTTCCAAGCCGGTCAGGCTACATCTATGCACTTACCTGTTGTGAGTTCATTTTCCCCTTCATTACTGAGGCCCGAGGAACTCCCTCTTCTGGTAAAGAAAGGTAGTGAGTCTGATTGTCAAACACCTGAGGCTGATGATTGTGACTGGCTGAGTGGAGTTACGGACTGGATATAATGCTGCCGACGCCCTTCTGCCCTGTGGGTGATTTCTCTGTGGGATCCTTGGAGACCAGTCTGAATTCCTGCTCCTCCAAAGCTAAGTTTGCTGCTCGGCCTTTTGCTTTTGTGCTCTGACTTTGTTTTTGCTTTGTTTTTCTGGATTTCTGCCATTCCCTGCTGGGGTGTGCTGAATTCATTTAGCTCTGTCTTCTGAAAATACCTGAATGCTGATTCAGTTTTTGAAGCCTAGCTGCTTCAGGGCCTTTTTCATATCAGCTGGTTGGCTTATGTCTTTGATAGGGTTTTGGCAGATTGCAGACAGCAGCCTTCCTGTCCTTTCCTATCTAGGTAGTTTTGGGGCCCCGTCTTTGCTCAGTCTATCTTTCTGTCTGTGTTAGTATTTTCATCTTGCTTCACCGTCATTATATGTTGGGGGCTGCCTATTGCTTTGGGGTCTGCTCTGGGGCAGTTTAGATTTCCCCTTTCTTTCTTTAGGCCTATGTATTTCTCCGGCTGTGATCGAGGGGTCTAGGGCATCGTAGGAACCCCCCACGGCTACTGCTAGTTGTGTTGATAGGTTCAGGGGTCTGCAATCTGATAGTTGCCAACTTCTCTGGTTTTCTGGACTTAGCTTGTATTTCTGCTTTTGCCTCCTACGGTGACTCATTCATAACACTTACCATTGTGGACCACTACTCAAGATTCCTGTTAGTTGTGCCTGTCAAAGGATAGACTGCCAAGACAGCAGCCAGAGCATTCCAGCAGCACTTCTGTAGACCACATGGGTATCCTGAAAGAGTGCTCACAGATCAAGGTCCAGCTTTCGAGGCAGAAGTGTTCCAAGAATTCTGTAACCTGTATGGTTGTAAGAAGATCCGGACAACACCATATCACCCACAGACCAATGGCATGTGCGAGAAGATGAACCAGGTGGTGATTGACCTCCTGAAGACTTTGCCCTTGGAGGAGAGGAATCTGTGGCCAGAGAAGTTGCCCGACCTGATAGACCTTTACAACCATATTCCAGTGAACTCCACCAACTGTACCCCAGCCTACTTAATGAGAGCAAGACCTGGTAAGCTGCCTATTGACTTGGACATGGGAGTCCTGACCCCAGAAGTGGCGTCCCCAGATGCTGATTGGGACACAGAGAGGCAGCAACAGTACAGGAGGGTTCAAGAATGTGTGGAGAAGAGTCTGGCCCAGGCAAGGCAGAAGCAGGAGAAGCTTTACAATCAAAATGCACCTGCCGCTCCTTTGTTGCCTGGAGAACAGGTCTTGAAAAGAAAGAGAAGATTGCACAAATTGGATGATCAGTGGGAAGCTGAACCTTATACCATTCTGCCCTCGAACTTTGATAATACTAAGGTATGCCTTGTGAGTAAAGATGGAGGAGAGACCTCGGCAGCGGTATCAAGAGATCATTTGAAATTGTGTCCTGACCAGTTAAAGGAAAGGAAAGAAGAACCAGATAACATCCAACCCATGGTGGAAGAAGAGAAGGTCAGCACAGTGCTTGGAGAATTCCCTGCGAATTGGACTAGAGTGAACGATGCTGTAGTGGTGCCAATGTTGAGGTTTCCCCAATTGGTAGCACAGGAAGATGTGACTCAAGAGAATCAGGAAAATCGGGTAGCAGATGCCACACCAGCAGTGGAACCAGAGAACCCTCGCCCTGCCAGTGGTGAACCTGTCGTACCTTTGGTGAGTCCAAGAGTTACTAGACAGTCTAGTATCCCTGTGTTACATAGAACCCCCAGTAGTGTATCCAGTACATTACCCACTGCACCAGTCTTATGCAGGTCTACCCGCACCACACAAGGCATACTACCAGTTAGATATCGCATATAGCAAAATAAATGTAAATGTTGAAATTGTGTATGTGTAAATATGTAACTGTTTTACAAGTTTTGTGCCTACAGGTAACCTGTAAGCGTTTCCTTTGGAATTTGTTTTATGGACACTGAACCACAGGACTTGTGTGTGGTCAAAAACTTTCACCATTTGCCCAGGAATGGACCATGGACATTGATGCTGGACTTCTCATCATAGGACCATTTTTGAGCAGTTGGTTTTTGTACATTTTTCATTTTTAAATCTTGTACAAATAATATTGTTCAATTGTTTATATGTTATTCATGTTTGCTTTTGTTCAGCCCAGGAGTGCTGACTTGCACTAGGGGGGAATGTGGCGCCCCCAGGAGTATGGCCGCCACAGTGGCTTTGCCTTCCTCCAGGGGACGGTAATGCCAGGCTTGGAGGCAATGACGGGTCTCTCTCGCAGTCAATCCATACATGCAACACAGTTCCACTCCAGGCCAGCAGGGGGAACTCTGAACCAGGATTAAGGGGAGGGGTGCCCTCTGAGGGCCAAGGGGAAGGAGTGGTCAGTTAGTCTGCAGAGGGTGAAGTGTGCAGACGTGTAGAAGGAAGCTGGAGGTTGAGCTAGGAAGGCGAGCTCCCTCAGCTTAAGAGCGCATGAACTGGAGCCTGGTCTCCACGGCTGTACAGATACTAAAGGTCCTACAGCAGATACCAGAGGAGTAGGAGGCTGTAAATGCCCTACTCCCATCTAAGACTTGAGGCACAACAACAGCTTGGATAGAGAGCCAGGACTAGAGAAAGGAGTCTCCAAGAGAGGCTACAGCTGTCTGCTGTGCAAGTGAGGTTCTTTGGAACATCTGACAGAAGGAACTTCAGAGTACCTAAGTACTGGAGTGCTTCACACCATAAGGCGCTAGGAAAGAGACTGCACAGCCCGTCTGTGAGAGAGAATCCCTGAGTTGCTTCCAGGCTAGCCTGCTCCAATACCATCTGTAATCAGGACCCTGGACTGCAGTTATCAAGTAAAGGTGCAGAAATTGCACCCCGCTGTGTCTTGTCTGCTTCCTACCCTTACGGCACTGCTACATCACCGTGCCAACCACCGCTACACTGCCCTGGGACATTAGCCTTGCCTGTGGAGGGCTATACCATCACTGCTGCACCACACCATCTGTCGCAGCGGAGCTGTCTGCAGCGTCGGCTTAACATCTCCCTTGCCGAACACCACAGGTGGCGTCACAAACTATTCCATTCCATTAACTACAACCCCCATTACTTGGGCGCCCAGGGCCATGGACCGGGTCACCGCTGCTGTGACACATTCCCCTGACACCGGCCCGGTACCGAGTACCCCACAGCCCTGGGAGGGCGACCCATAACTAACTGATACAACAAGAATATAACAACACAATGTAATATAACATCACAACAGAATGTAAAAAAACATGATACAGGAGCGAAAACACGGTAGTAAGAAAAAAAACACTTTTATAGCACGAATAAAAAAAAGCAATGTAATATAACTAGTGTTGAACATTCCGATACTGCAAATATCGGGTATCAATACCGAGTACCGATATTTTTTCAATATCGGAATTGGAAGTTCCCATAATGCAATGAGCCACTGTTGTGGCTCTGATTGGCTGCCGAAATGACGTCATCATGATGCGCGGTCTGTGCGCATCATGATGCGCCGTCAGTTCGGACCTTCCGGGGGGTCTGTATCGGCCTGCCCGGGGGTCTGTACCGGCCTGCCGGGGGTCTGTGCCGGCCTGCCGGGGTCTGTGCCGACTGCCCGGTGGTCTGTGCGGACTGCCGGGGTCTGTACCGGCCTGTCGGGGGGCTGTGCCGGCCTGCCGGTGGTCTGTGCCGACTGTCCGGGGGTCTACAAGTCCCATCGGGCGATGCCTGCTACCATGACGGTGATTGACACATTAGCCAAAGAGCTGCGTGGGAAATTTCTCACAGTGGCGGAGGAATACAGTGCGGAAGGATACCTACCTCCTGTCATTGGATTCCTGGAGCCCGTATAGAACAGTAGCATCAGCTGATGCTGCTGTTCTCCACGCAAGATCGTCGTGGGACACTCGTGGACTTCTGCGGATCAGAGGTAAGTATATTGGTGGTTTGTTATTTTAATATTTATTCCACAGATGACAATGGCTTCAGGGAACAAAGTGACAAGTGATGGTGAGTATGTACTCTATGTTATATGTACTGTATGTCTATATGTATGTATTGCATGAATGTATTGTATGTAGTTTATATGTATGTTGCATGCATGTAGTATATATGTAGTATGCATGTTGCATGCATGTGGTATATATGTAGTATGTATGTAGTATGTATGTTGCATGTAGTATATATGTATGTTGCATGCATGTAGTATATATGTGGTATATATGTAGTATGCATGTTGCATGCATGTAGTATATATGTTGTATATATGTATGTTGCATGCATGTAGTATATATGTTGTATATATGTATGTTGCATGCATGTAGTATATATGTTGTATATATGCATGTTGCATGCATTTGGTATATATGTAGTATGCATGTAGTATGTACAGTCATGGCCAAAAGTATTGACACCCCTGCAATTCTGTCAGATAATATTCAGTTTCTTCCTGAAAATGATTGCAAACACAAATTCTTTGGTATTATTATCTTCATTTAATTTGTCTTAAATGAAAAAACACAAAAGAGAATGAAGCAAAAAGCAAAACATTGATCATTTCACACAAAACTCCAAAAATGGGCCGGACAAAAGTATTGGCACCCTCAGCCTAATACTTGGTTGCACAACCTTTAGCCAAAATAACTGCGACCAACCGCTTCCGGTAACCATCAATGAGTTTCTTACAATGCTCTGCTGGAATTTTAGACCATTCTTCTTTGGCAAACTACTCCAGGTCCCTGATATTTGAAGGGTGCCTTCTCCAAACTGCCATTTTTAGATCTCTCCACAGGTGTTCTATGGGATTCAGGTCTGGACTCATTGCTGGCCACCTTAGATGTCTCCAGTGCTTTCTCTCAAACCATTTTCTAGTGCTTTTTGAAGTGTGTTTTGGGTCATTGTCCTGCTGGAAGACCCATGACCTCTGAGGGAGACCCAGCTTTCTCACACTGGGCCCTACATTATGCTGCAAAATTTGTTGGTAGTCTTCAGACTTCATAATGCCATGCACACGGTCAAGCAGTCCAGTGCCAGAGGCAGCAAAGCAACCCCAAAACATCAGGGAACCTCCGCCATGTTTGACTGTAGGGACCGTGTACTTTTCTTTGAATGCCTCTTTTTTCTCCTGTAAACTCTATGTTGATGCTTTTGCCCTAAAAGCTCTACTTTTGTCTCATCTGACCAGAGAACATTCTTCCAAAATGTTTTAGGCTTTTTCAGGTAAGTTTTGGCAAACTCCAGCCTGGCTTTTTTATGTCTCGGGGTAAGAAGTGGAGTCTTCCTGGGTCTCCTACCATACAGTCCCTTTTCATTCAGACGCCGACGGATTGTACGGGTTGACACCGTTGTACCCTCGGACTGCAGGGCAGCTTGAACTTGTTTGGATGTTAGTGGAGGTTCTTTATCCAACATCCGCACAATCTTGCGTTGAAATCTCTTGTCAATTTTTCTTTTCCGGGCACATCTAGGGGGGTTAGCCGCAGTGCCATGGGCTTTAAACTTCTTGATGACACTGTGCACGGTAGACACAGGAACATTCAGGTCTTTGGAGATGGACTTGTAGCCTTGAAATTGCTTATGCTTCCTCACAATTTGGTTTCTCAAGTCCTCAGACAGTTCTTTGGTCTTCTTTCTTTTCTCCATGCTCAATGTGGTACACACAAGGACACAGGACAGAGGTTGAGTCAACTTTAATCCATGTTAACTGGCTGCAAGTGTGATTTAGTTATTGCCAACACCTGTTAGGTGCCACAGGTAAGTTACAGGTGCTGTTAATTGCATAAATTAGAGAAGCATCACATGATTTTTCAAACAGTGCCAATACTTTTGTCCACCCTCTTTGTTATGTTTGGTGTGGAATTATATCCAATTTGGCTTTAGGACAATTCTTTTTGCGTTTTTTCATTTAAGACAAATTAAATGAAGATAATAATACCAAAGAATTTGTGTTTGCAATCATTTTCAGGAAGAAACTGAGTATTATCTGACAGAATTGCAGGGGTGTCAATACTTTTGGCCATGACTGTATGTGGTATGTATGTAGTATGTATGTTGCATGCATGTAGTATATATGTAGTATATATGTAGTATGCATGTTGCATGCATGTAGTATATATGTAGTATATATGTAGTATGTATGTTGCATGTAGTATATATGTAAGTTGCATGCATGTAGTATATATGTAGTATGCATGTTGCATGTATGTAGTATATATGTAGTATGCATGTTGCATGTAGTATATATGTAGTATATATGTATGTTGCATGCATGTAGTATATATGTGGTATATATGTAGTATGCATGTTACATGCATGTAGTATATATGTTGTATATATGTATGTTGCATGCATGTAGTATATATGTTGTATATATGTATGTTGCATGCATGTGGTATATATGTTGTATGCATGTAGTATATATGTGGTATATATGTAGTATGTATGTAGTATATATGTAGTATGCATGTTGCATGCATGTAGTATATATGTAGCATGTATGTTGCATGTAGTATATATGTATGTTGCATGCATGTAATATATATGTAGTATGCATGTTGCATGCATGTAGTATATGTTGTATTTATGTATGTTGCATGCATGTGGTATATATGTAGTATGCATGTAGTATATATGTAGTATATATGTTGCATGTAGTATATATGTAGTATGCATGTTACATGCATGTGGTATATATGTAGTATGTATGTAGTATGTATGTTGCATGTAGTATATATGTAATATATATGTATGTTGCATGCATGTAGTATATATGTGGTATATATGTAGTATGCATGTTGTATATATGTATGTTGCATGCATGTAGTATATATGTTGTATATATGTATGTTGCATGCATGTGGTATATATGTAGTATGCATGTAGTATATATGTGGTATATATGTAGTATGTATGTTGCATGCATGTAGTATATATGTAGCATGCATGTAGTATATATGTAGTATGTATGTTGCATGTAGTATATATGTATGTTGCATGCATGTAGTATGCATGTTGCATGCATGTAGTATATATGTAGTATGCATGTTGCATGTAGTATATATGTAGTATGCATGTTTCATGCATGTAGTATATATGTTGTATATATGTATGTTGCATGCATGTAGTATATATGTTGTATATATGTATGTTGCGTGCATGTGGTATATATGTAGTATGCATGTAGTATATACAGTCATGGCCAAAAGTTTAGAGAATGACACAAATATTAATTTTTACAAAGTCTACTGCTTCATTTTTTCTAATGGCAATTTGCATATACTCCAGAATGTTATAAAGAGTGATCAGCTTAACAGCAATTACTTGCAAAGTCAATATTTGCCTAGAAAATTAACTTTATCCCCCAAAGCACATTTCAACATCATTGCAGCCCTGCCTTAAAAGGACCAGCTAACATCGTTTCAGTGATTGCTCCATTAACACAGGTGTGGGTGTTGATGAGATCAATCTGTCATGATTAAGTAAGAATGACACCACTGGACACTTTAAAAGGAGGCTGGTGCTTGGCATCATTGTTTCTCTTCTGTTAACCATGGTTATCTCTAAAGAAACACGTGCAGTCATCATTGCACTGCACAAAAATGGCCTAACAGGGAAGAGTATCACAGCTAGAAAGATTGCACCTCAGTCAACAATCTATCGCATCATCAAGAACTCCAAGGAGAGAGGTTCCCTTGTTGCCAAAAAGGCTCCAGGGCGCCCAAGAAAGACCAGCAAGCGCCAGGACCGTCTCTTAAAAGTGTTTCTGCTGCGGGATTGGGCTACCAGCAGTGCAGAGCTTGCTCAGGAATGGCAGCAGGCAGGTGTGAGTGCATCTGCACGCACTGTGAGGCGGAGACTCTTGGAGCAAGGCCTGGTCTCAAGGAGGGCAGCAAAGAAGCCACTTCTCTCCAGAAAAAACATCATGGACAGACTGATATTCTGCAAGAGGTACAGGGAGTGGACTGCTGAGGACTGGGGTAAAGTCATTTTCTCTGATGAATCCCCTTTTCGATTGTTTGGGACCTCTGGAAAAAGGCTTATTCGGAGAAGACCAGGTGAGCGCTACCACCAGTCTTGTCTCATGCCAACTGTCAAGCATCCTGAAACCATTCATGTGTGGGGTGGCTTCTCAGCCAAGGGAATGGGCTCTCTCTCAGTCTTGCCTAAAAACACAGCCATGAATAAAGAATGGTACCAGAATGTCCTCCAAGAGCAACTTCTCCCAACCGTCCAAGAGCAGTTTGGCGATCAACAATGCCTTTTTCAACATGATGGAGCACTTGCCAGAAAGCAAAGGTGATAACTAAATGGCTCAGGGAACAAAACATAGAGATTTTGGGACCATGGCCTGGAAACTCCCCAGATCTTAATCCCATTGAGAACTTGTGGTCAATCATCTTGTGGACAAACAAAAACCTTCAAATTCAGACAAAATAAAAGCATTGATTTTGCAAGAATGGACTGCTATCAGTCAGGATTTGATCCAGAAGTTGATTGAGAGCATGCCAGGGAGAATTGCTGAGGTCCTGAAGAAGAAGGGTCAACACTGCAAATATTGACTTGCTGCATTAACTCATTCTAACTGTCAATATAACCTTTTGTTACTCATAATATGATTGCAATTATATTTCTGTATGTGATAAAAACATCTGACAAACACACATAAAAACCAGAGGGCAGCAGATCATGTGAAAATATAATATTTGTGTCATTCTCTAAACTTTTGGCCATGACTGTATGTGGTATATATGTAGTATGTATGTTGCATGCATGTAGTATATATGTAGTATATATGTAGTATGCATGTTGCATGCATGTAGTATATATGTAGTATATATGTAGTATGTATGTTGCATGTAGTATATATGTAGTATATATGTGGTATATATGTAGTATGTATGTTGCATGCATGTAGTATATATGTAGTATGCATGTTGCATGCATGTAGTATATATGTAGTATGTATGTTGCATGCATGTAGTATATATGTAGTATGCATGTTGCATGCATGTAGTATATATGTAGTATGCATGTTGCATGCATGTAGTATATATGTAGTATGTATGTTGCATGTAGTATATATGTAGTATATATGTATGTTGCATGCATGTGGTATATATGTTGTATGCATGTTGCATGCATGTAGTATATATGTTGTATATATGTATGTTGCATGCATGTGGTATATATGTAGTATGCATGTAGTATGTATGTAGTATGTATGTAGTATGTATCTATGTTGCATGCATGTTGTATGTAGTATATATGTTGTATATATGTATGTTGCATGCATGTGGTATATATGTAGTATGTATGTTGCATGTAGTATATATGTTATATATATGTATGTTGCATGCATGTGGTATATATGTAGTATGCATGTAGTATATATGTGGTATATATGTTGTATGCATGTTGCATGCATGTTGTATATATGTAGTATGTATGTATGTATTTTGCATGCATGTAGTAAATATGTAGTATGAATGTTGCATGTAGTATATATGTAGTTTATATGTATGTTGCATGCATGTAGTATATATGTGGTATATATGTAGTATGCATGTTGCATGCATGTAGTATATATGTTGTATGTATGTATGTTGCATGCATGTAGTATATATGTAGTATGCATGTAGTATATATGTAGTATGCATGTTGCATGCATGTGGTATATATGTAGTATGTATGTTGCATGTAGTGTATATGTATGTTGCATGCATGTAGTGTATATGTGGTATATATGTAGTATGTATGTATGTTGCATGCATGTAGTATATATGCAGTATGCATGTTGCATGCATGTAGTATATATGTTGTATATATGTATGTTGCATGCATGTAGTATATATGTATGTTGCATGCATGTGGTATATATGTAGTATGCATGTAGTATATATGTGGTATATATGTTGTATGCATGTTGCATGCATGTGGTATATATGTAGTATGTATGTATGTATGTATTTTGCATGCATGTAGTAAATATGTAGTATGAATGTTGCATGTAGCATATATGTAGTATATATGTATGTTGAATGCATGTAGTATATATGTGGTATATATGTAGTATGCATGTTGCATGCATGTAGTATATATGTTGTATGTATGTATGTTGCATGCATGTAGTATATATGTGGTATATATGTAGTGTGCATGTAGTATATATGTGGTATATATGTAGTATGCATGTAGTATATATGTGGTATATATGTAGTGTGCATGTAGTATATATGTGGTATATATGTAGTATGCATGTAGTATATATGTGGTATATATGTAGTATGCATGTTGCATGCATGTGGTATATATGTAGCATGTATGTATGTTGCATGCATGTAGTATATATGTAGTATGCATGTTGCATGTAGTATATATGTGTGTTGCATGCATGTAGTGTATATGTGGTATATATGTAGTATGTATGTATGTAGTATGTATGTAGCATGTATGTAGTATGTATGTAGCATGTAGTATGTATGTAGTATGTATTTTTTTGTTTTTTGTTTTTACATTCAACACATTAGCCGGATGATGGGACTACTACTGTCCCATCATTGGCTAATGTGTCAATCACTGTCATGGTAACAGGCATCGCCCGATGGGACTTGTAGTCCCATCGGATGGTGCCTGCACAGACCCCCGCAGCCTGCACAGACCCCTGGACAAGTCGGTACAGACCACCGGCAGGCCGGCACAGCCCCCCGGCAGCCCGGTACAGACCCCCGGCAGTCCGCACAGACCCCCGGACAGTCGGCACAGACCCCCGGAAGGTCCGTACACCCCCCCGAGAGGCTGTACAAGGACAGAAAAGGGTTTTTCTTATTCCGATACCGGAAGTCCCATAGACTTGAATGGGACTTCCGGTATCGGAATCGGCGATACCCGATACTTTATTCGTATCGGGCCGATACCATCCGATCCGATATTCTAGGGTATCGGATGGTATCGCTCAACACTAAATATAACATCACAAAATAATATAATAAGGCATAATGTAACATAATACAAGACAAAAAACACAAAACATAGCTGATACAACAAAAATCTAAAACAAAAATGTCGTCGAGCCCCTCAATCATTGTGCCCTTGATGATGGGCTTCAGAAGACCCTAGTGATTGCCCAGTGAAGACCACACCTGTGACTTGAATGAACAAGACAACCGGATCGGAGCAAGACAAAGAGAGTATTTTTTTTATTTTATTTTATTTTATATATGTCATGGGGAAGGAGCCGGAAAGACCCCATAATGTACATTTGACTTACATTGAATAAATTCAATAAAAATGGAATTTGTTTTGAATTTCATCAGATTCTAATGCAATATGACACAAAAAAAGTGCAATAAAATGTAACACAACATAATACAATACACAAAACTTCCCCCAAAATCCATATTTTTGGGGATCTGATTTGTGCAAATCTTGAAGGTATGAAATGTAGGATGAATGTAGGATATTCTCTAAGCAGCTTATAGTACAACATAATATACTATGTACAATGTGTATGTAGTAATACAATACTATACAGAACGTCGCACAATAGAAAACAATGCAGCAAAACATCACTCAACATAAAAAAATAAAACACAGAAAGCAGCTGGACTCCCAGAATTAAATCTGTTGGTTTTTGTACTGTACTTTTTACCCCATTGTTTACATGATGGAAGAGAACCCAATTCGGAGACTAATTTTCAAAGCAGTGCTCCATGGGAAATAAATATGCAAGATAGCTTAGTACTCCAAAGACTCCGCTACATAGGGAATTTAGATTGTGGACCTCACTCCCAAGACTTGGAGATCCATAGGGCAGAATCCACAGCATTCATCAGTCAGTGTAGATAGCTACACCGGACCTCTGGCACTCCAGGGCCCAATGACCTTGGGACCCACTATTTTTCCATTCCCATCTAAATCTATGGCAATTATCTGCTCTACCCTTATCAGGACAGGGGCCACAGACACTTAGCATTGTTTGTGCATTGCATCACATTTTGGTACTTGTTCATTATGTCCTTATTTTTAGCCCAGCCTTAATATAGTCCTGCCCTTTGCTTGCTGATAAGGGTGATCTCTACACACAAAGACCTCTTTATAGCAGGGGGCCAGCGGAGCACCCCAGCTACTAGGAGATTGTGGCAACTGCAGAATTTTTTTTGCTAATTGCAGATAAGAGAGGAGAAGTTCAGGAGGGGTGCGAGTGCAATCTGCTGGTATGGAAAGGATTTTCATGGGGGTTGGTCGGAAACAACAAGGAGAACAGGTAGAAGAAAAAAGGAGGGAGATTGTTGATAAGATACAATTCACCTGACTGACAAGGAAATAGCAGAATACCGGCTGGTTATTGCCATCCAGCCTGGGAGTCACTGTGGTAAGGAACCTGAAGGCCCCCATACACATTAGACTAACGTCGGTTCCACCCAAGGCTTGGCCAAAAGTCCAGATATGGACCCTATTTCAGACTGTCGATTTCTTTGTTCTCTGAGCAAGTAGCCCCTGTGAGAGGAGTATGGCAGCTTCTCTCTCATGGAAAGCACATGAGCACTCGCTTGGCATCGCGAACATTTGGGTGAAATTTACAGCCGGAAAATGATTGGCTATCCCGATCGTGGCCTTGCTTCCATGGGAGAGTAAGAGAGAAACAAGGGACACCGTTCAACTATTTTGAAGAATGGTTGGATGCCCAATAGCTCCAGGGCTGCCACTAGGAATTTCGGGGCCGATTACTGGCAAAATTTTCGGGGCCCCCTTGAGACTCCGCCCAGGCTCCACCCAGCCCCGCCTCCACCCCTCAAACTGTCAACAGTCCCACCACTCTCTCTTGGAAAAACTCCACTTCTCACCAGTCACACATTAACAGTTCCGATCACCAGATCACACATATAACCGGCAACTTTTGCTTTGGACAAAAGATTTTTTTAAGCCGCCACCATACTTAGCTTTGAGACGCAGGAATCAGACTGGTCTCCAAGAATCCAGCAGGAAAATCACCAGCCAGGAAGAAGGGCGTCGGCAGCCTTATATCCAGTCCTCAATTCCAGCCACCCAGTTATCATCTAGCTGCCCAGGTGTTTGGTAATCAGTCTCACTACCTTCCTTCACCGGAGGAGGGAGTTCATCAGACCTCAATGGTGAAGGGAAAAATGAACTCACAACAGTACCTCCCCCTTGAGGAGGGGTCACCGAACCCTCATCCATGCCACCAGGGCGATCCGGGTGAGCCCGATGAAAGGCACGCACCAATCTTTCGGCATGAATATCAGAGGCAGAGACCCAGGAATTATCCTCCTGACCATAACCCTTCCACTTAACCAAATACTGGAGTCTCTGTCTAGCCAGACGGGAATCCAGTATCTTCTCTACCTCATATTCCATGTTACCTTCAACCAATATAGGGTCAGGAGGTGCCACCACAGGAACTACTGGTTCAACAAACCTCTTCAACAAGGACTTATGAAACACATTATGAATTTTAAATGTGACAGGAAGAGCCAACCGAAAAGAGACTGGATTAATAATCGCCAAAATCTTGTAAGGTCCAATTAATCTAGGCTTAAACTTAGGAGAAGCCACCTTCATAGCGATATTTTTTGATGACAACCAAACCATATCACCCACCTTAAACTGGGGACCAACGGTCCTACGCCGGTTGGAAAACCGCTGTGCCTTTTCCTGGGAGAGAGACAACTTATCCACTACTTGGTCCCAGATCTGGTGCATTCTCTCCACCACAGTGTCAACACCTGGGCAGGCAGAAGGCTCCACCTGCCCTGAAGAAAATCGAGGGTGAAAACCAAAGTTACAAAAAAAAGGTGACATCAAAGTGGCAGAACTAGCTCTATTATTTAAAGCAAATTCGGCCAAGGGCAAAAATGAAACCCAATCATCCTGATCTGCAGAAAGTTACGTTCGGATGGGGAGAACTTTCGGGAGAAGAAAGCACAAGGATTCATTTTAGATGTCACAGGATCTTTTTGGGACAACACCGCTCCTGCACCAATCTCAGAAGCGTCCACCTCCACCTGAAACGGGAGTGAGACATCATGTTGCCGCAAAACCGGAGCAGAAGTGAATCTTTGCTTCAGCTCCTGAAAGGAAGAAACAGCCTCCGGAGACCAATTCAGCACATCAGCACCCTTCCTAGTCAAATCCGTCAATGGCTTGGCAATACCAGAAAAATTAGCTATAAATTTCCGATAAAAATTAGCAAAACCCAAAAACTTCTGGAGGGCCTTCAAAGAAGTGGGCTGAACCCAATCATAAATGGCCTGTACCTTGGCCGGGTCCATTTCAATAGTTGACGGAGACAAAATAAATCCCAAAAATGAAACCCTCTGTACCCCAAAAAGGCATTTCGATCCCTTGACATACAGGGAATTCTCCCTCAAAATCCGGAACACAGTCCGAACATGTTCCACATGAGAGTCCCAATTCTTGGAGAAGATCAAAATATCATCCAGATAGATAATCAAAAATGTATCCACAAAGTCTCGGAATATATCGTTTATGAAGCACTGGAAGACAGAAGGGGCATTAGTGAGCCCAAAAGGCATCACCAGGTACTCAAAATGTCCCTCCGGACTATTAAACGCCGTCTTCCATTCATCCCCATGCTTAATGCGAATAAGATTATAGGCCCCCCTGAGGTCAAGCTTGGTAAACCAGCAAGCACCTTTAACTCTGGAGAATAGATCAGAAATCAGGGGTAACGGATACTGATATTTAACAGTAATTTTGTTGAGGGCACGATAGTCAATACAAGGCCTTAATGAACCATCCTTTTTAGCCACGAAAAAAAACCCAGCACCTAAGGGTGAAGAGGATGATCTAATATGACCCTTCTCCAATGCCTCCTTAATATAGGATCGCATAGCCTCTTGCTCGGGTACAGATAAATTGAAAAGCCGACCCTTGGGGAATTTACACCCCGGGTTCAGCTCAATTGCACAGTCATAACTCCTATGAGGAGGCAAAGACGCAGACTCATTCTCACTAAATACATCATAAAAGTCAGCCAAATAGTCAGGAACATCATGCGACTGGGGAGAGGTGGAGAAAACAGGAGCATCACTAAGGGCACACCGACAACCCCAACTCACCACAGACAAAGATTTCCAATCCAGAACTGGATTATGGATTTGCAACCAGGGAAACCCCAGAACAATGGTATCATGCAAATTATGCAACACCAAAAATCTGCAATTTTCTTGATGGTCTGGGGCGACCCGCATTACCACCTGGGTCCAAAACTGAGGTTTATTCTTCGCCAAAGGAGTAGCATCAATACCCCTCAAAGGGATAGGCGTCCGCAGAGGTGTCATAGGAAATCCACAACGTTTAGCAAAATCCAAGTCCATCAGGTTCAGAGCTGCTCCTGAATCCACAAAAGCCTTGGCGGAAAATGTGGACAGGGAGCAGATCAGAGTAATTGCCAGAAGAAACTTAGGTTGAACACCACCCACAGAAAATGTGTGTGCACAACGTTTCTCTCGTTTAGGGCAGACAGAAATAATATGCAAGGCATCTCCACAAAAAAAAACACAGCTTATTACGCCTTCTGAACTCCTGACGTTGCACCCTAGACAAAACTCTATCACATTGCATAGGTTCAGACATTTGTTCAACAGGTGGCAACATCTCTCGTGTAGTTTTGCGTTCACGTAAACGCCGATCCACCTGAATGGCTAATGACATAGAATCGTCAAGACAAGAGGGAACAGGAAATCCCACCATAGTATCTTTTACAGTTTCTGACAAACCCTTCCAAAAGAGGGCTGCCAAGGCACCATCATTCCAGGTAGTAAGGACCGCCCACTTTTGGAATTTTTGACAGTACAACTCTGCCGAATCCCGACCCTGGCTTAATGCCAACAGGGTCTTTTCAGCCTGATCAATAGCATTAGGTTCATCATACAACAACCCCAAGGCTTGAAAAAAATGTGTTCACATTATTCAGAATAGGATCATCAGGTTTCAAAGAAAACGCCCAATCCTGGGGATCGTCGTGCAGCAAAGAGATGACAATTTTAACCTGCTGCGCGGAGTTCCCCGACGAGTTAGGCTTCAAGGCAAAAAATAATTTGCAATTATTCTTGAAATTCAAGAATTTAGACCGATCCCCAAAAACACATCAGGAGTAGGAATCTTTGGTTCAGCAGCATGTGAATGAGCAAGATAGGCGGAAATTCCCCGCACTTCAGCAGCGAGCTGCTCCACACGATCAGTCAATTGCTTCATCTCCATTGAGAGAAAAATTCCCCCTACGGCCTCAGAGATATAGAGGAAAAAATATGCACACACAAAAAAAAAAAAATTCTGACACTTTTTTTTTTTTCCTTTCTTTTTTTTTTTTTTTTTTACAATTCTCTCCTGCTATTGAGTACCCTAGGATCTGCGGTATGGCTGGTGATTCTGTTATGATGAGTCACCGAAGGAGGAAAAAACAAAATACCAGCTAAGTCCAGAAAAAACAGAGAGGTTGGCAGCTATCGGATTGCAGACTCACAACAGAGACAGTAGGTTGGTGGGTTGCAGCAGTTCCGGTGTTGGTTGAGGTGATATCACCGGTAGTGGTGAGAGAGAAGGAGGCAGCGGGGTCATTGCAGGCTGTAGGCTTTCTTGAAGAGGTGGGTTTTCAGGTTCCGTCTGAAGGATCCAAATGTGGTTGATAGTCGGACTTGTTAGGGCAAAGAATTCCAGAGAATAGGGGCTATTCGGGAGAAGTCTTGGAGGCGGTTGGGTGAGGAGCGAATAAGTGTGGAGGAGAGAAGGAGGCCTTGGGAGGACCGGAGATTACGTGAAGGAAGGTATCGGGAGATTATTTCAGAGACATATGGGGAGACAGGTTATAGATGGCCTTGTAGGTCAGAATTAGTAATTTGAACTGGATACGCTGAGGGAATGGGAGCCAGTGAAGAGATTTGCAGAGGGGAGAAGCGGAGGAGTAGCGAGGAGAGAGATGAATTAGTCGGGTGGCAGAGTTAAGGATGGACTGGAGAGGTGCGAGGGTGTTAGCAGGGAGACCACAGAAAAGAATGTTGCAGTAGTCGAGGCGGGAGATGATGAAGGCATGCACAAGCATTTTAGTAGATTGAGCGTTGAGGAAAGGACGGATTCTGGAAATATTTTTGAGCTGGAGGTGACAGGAGGTAGAAAGAGCTTGGATGTGCGGTTTGAAGGACAGGGCAGAGTCAAAGGTTACTCCGAGGCAGCGGACTTCTGGTACTGGGTAAAGTGTGATGTCATTAATTGTTATAGCTAGGTCGGGTAAAGATCTGTGAGATGGAGGAAAGATGATGAGTTCAGATTTGTCTACATTGAGTTTGAGGAAGCGAGAGGAGAAGAAGGAGGATATGGCTGATAGACACTCTGGGATTCTGGACAGCAGAGAGGTGACGTCTGGGCCAGAGAGGTAGATCTGAGTGTCATCAGCATAAAGGTGGTAGTGGAATCCGTGGGACTTTTTGAGTTGCCCCAGACCAAGTGTATAGATTGAGAAGAGTAGGGGTCCTAAAACAGAGCCTTTGGGGACTCCAACAGAGAGCGGGTGGATGAGGAGGTGGTGTGGGAGTGGGAGACGCTGAATGTGCGGTTGGAAAGGTATGATGAGATCCAGGATAGGGCAAGGCCTTTGATACCGAAGGAGGAGAAGATCTGTAGTTGGAGGCAGTGGTCAACTGTGTCAATGCAGCGGACAGGTCAAGAAGCAGGAGTATAGAGTATTGTCGATTTGATTTGGCTGTAAGTAGGTCGTTAGTAATTTTGGTCAGGGCTGTCTCAGTGGAGTGATGGGGGCGGAAACCAGATTGTAGATTGTCAAAGAGCGAGTTAGATGATAGGTGGGAGGAAAGTTCAGCGTGGACATGCTATTCCAGGAGTTTGGAAGTGAATGGGAGCAACGATATTGGGCGATAGCTGGACATAGCGGTTGGGTCGAGGGTTGGCTTTTCAAGGATAGGCGTGATTGTGGCATGCTTGAAAGCAGAAGGGAAGGTACCGGACGTTAGTGATAGGTTGAAGAGGTGGGTTAGGGATGGGATAAGTGTGGTGGTGAGGTTGGGGAGGAGGTGGGATGGGATGGGGTCAAGTGCACAAGTTGTGAGGTGCAATTTGGAGAAGAGGCGATTAAGTTCCCCTTCAGTGATGTTGGAGAGTGAGGTTATGGGGTTTGGGCATTGGTCTGGTATACAAAGGGGTTGTGGTGGTTGAGTGATGAATACTTGCCTTGTTTGGTCAATCTTTTTTCTGAAGTGTGTGGCAAAGTCCTCGGCAGAGATGAGGGAGGTTGGAGGAGGCAGTGGTGGGCGGAGGAGGGAGTTAAAAGTTTTGAATAACTGTTTTGGGTTGTAAGATAGGGAAGATACAAGGGTTGTGAAGTAGGCCTGTTTAGCAGAGGTGAGGGCAGATTTGAAGTCGAGTGTCAATAATATCACATACAAGGAACAAATACCACCCCACCATGTCCAGACCACATATTACCACCACATAGTGACCTATAATACCACATAGAAGGAAAAAATACTGCCACACCATGACCAGACCACATATTACTATCATAGTGACCGAATAATATCACATACAAGGAACAAATACCACCGCACCATGACCAGACCACTTATTACCACCACATGGTGACTGAATACTGCAATACTGATCATTAATAAAAAAACATAATACTATCACCATAAGTGGCATTATACATATGAGATCTGTATTTAGTATGCAGTGTCTGTGTACAGGTAATATAGTGATCAATGACATTATACACAGGAGCTCTGTATATAATGTACAGGTAACACAGTGATCACTGGTGACATTATACACAGGACCTCTGTATATAGTATACAATGTATAGTGTCAGTGTACAGGTAACACACTAACTCACCAGTGATGTCTCTAGGTGAAGTCCTTCATCCTTGCTTTTCATTCATCCAGCACAGATCGCAATCACGTCTTCCAGCCAGGGCTTGTCTGCAGGAAATAACACTGTTATCTAGAGCTCTGCTTGCAGAACACATTACTTATTTTTTCCCAACTTCTACATTACACCACATGAAGAAAAAAAGGCGACATAGTGTCACTCTGCACAGTAACAGGACCACCCCCCATTTAAAACAGTATCCTCAAAAAATTAAATACATCACTGCAGTAATAATATCCCTTAATTAGCCCCTATGGTAATAATATCCCCCATCCTAACCCCCGTGTGTCTCATTCCTGGCTTCAGCCATATGTTCTCCCATCCCACCCTCATGAGTATCCACTCTTCCCCATATGATCTCCATCGTATCCATCCTGTCCCATGATCCTGTGCGATCTGTCTCCAACCCTGCCCCATCTGTCTCCTATCATGCCCCATATCTCCAGTCTGCCCAGTGTCTCCAATCATGCCCCGTGTCTCGCATTCTGCCCCCATGTCCAGCATTCTGCCCCCAGCATCCAGCATTCTGTCACCCGGAGTCCAGCATTCTGCCCCCAGCGTCCAGCATTCTGCCCCCAGCGTCCCGCATTCTGCCCCAGTCTCCAGCATTCTGCCCCATGTCCAGCATTCTGCCCCAGTCTCCAGCATTCTGCCCAATATCCAGAATTCTGCCCCATTTCCAGCATGCTTCCCCAGTCTCCAGCATTCTGCCCCATGTCCAGTATTCTGACCTCATGTCCAGCATTCTGCCCCAGTCTCCAGCATTCTGCACCAGTCCAGCATTCTGCCGCAGTCCAGCATTCTGCCCCAGTCCAGCATTCTGCCGCAGTCCAGCATTGTGCCCCATGTCCAGCATTCTGCCCCATGTCAAGCATTCTGCCCCAGTCTCCAGCATTCTGTCCCATGTCCAGCATTCTGCCCCAGTGTCCAGCATTCTGCCCCAGTCCAGCATTCTGCCCCAGTCTCCAGCATTCTGCCCCAGTCCAGCATTCTGCCCCATGTCCAGCATTCTGCCCCAGTCTCCAGCATTCTGCCCCAGTCCAGCATTCTGCCCCATGTCCAGCATTCTGCCCCAGCATCTAGCATTCTGCCCCAGCGTCCAGCATTCTGCCCCATGTCCAGCATTCTGCCCCAGTCCAGCATTCTGCCCCAGCATCCAGCATTCTGCCCCAGTCCAGCATTCTGCCCGATGTCCAGCATTCTGCCCCAGTCCAGCATTCTGTCCCATGCCCAGCATTCTGCCCCAGTCCAGCATTCTGCCCCATGTCCAGCATTCTGCCCCAGTCCAGCATTCTGCCCCAGTCCAGCATTCTGCCCCATGTCCAGCATTCTGCCCCAGTCCAGCATTTTGCCCCATGTCAAGTATTCTGCCCCATGTCCAGCATTCTACCCCATGTACAGCATTCTGCCCCAGTCTCCAGCATTCTGCCCTAGCATCCAGCATTCTGCCCCAGTCCAGTATTCTGACCTCATGTCCAGCATTCTGCCCCAGTCTCCAGCATTCTGCCCCAGTCTCCAGCATTCTACCCCAGTCCAGCATTTTGCCGCAGTCCAGCATTCTGCCCCAGTCCAGCATTCTGCCGCAGTCCAGCATTCTGCCCCATGTCCAGCATTCTGCCCCATGTCAAGCATTCTGCCCCAGTCTCCAGCATTCTGCCCCATGTCCAGCATTCTGCCCCAGTGTCCAGCATTCTGCCCCAGTCCAGCATTCTGCCCCAGTCTCCAGCATTCTGCCCCAGTCCAGCATTCTGCCCCATGTCCAGCATTCTGCCCCAATCTCCAGCATTCTGCCCCAGTCCAGCATTCTGCCCCATGTCCAGCATTCTGCCCCAGCATCTAGCATTCTGCCCCAGCGTCCAGCATTCTGCCCCATGTCCAGCATTCTGCCCCAGTCCAGCATTCTGCCCCAGCGTCCAGCATTCTGCCCCAGTCCAGCATTCTGCCCGATGTCCAGCATTCTGCCCCAGTCCAGCATTCTGTCCCATGCCCAGCATTCTGCCCCAGTCCAGCATTCTGCCCCATGTCCAGCATTCTGCCCCAGTCCAGCATTCTGCCCCATGTCCAGCATTCTGCCCCAGTCCAGCATTTTGCCCCATGTCAAGTATTCTGCCCCATGTCCAGCATTCTACCCCATGTACAGCATTCTGCCCCAGTCTCCAGCATTCTGCCCTAGCATCCAGCATTCTGCCCCAGTCCAGTATTCTGACCTCATGTCCAGCATTCTGCCCCAGTCTCCAGCATTCTGCCCCAGTCTCCAGCATTCTGCCCCAGTCCAGCATTCTGCCGCAGTCCAGCATTCTGCCCCAGTCCAGCATTCTGCCCCAGTCCAGCATTCTGCCCCATGTCCAGCATTCTGCCCCATGTCAAGCATTCTGCCCCAGTCTCCAGCATTCTGCCCCATGTCCAGCATTCTGCCCCAGTGTCCAGCATTCTGCCCCAGTCCAGCATTCTGCCCCAGTCTCCAGCATTCTGCCCCAGTCCAGCATTCTGCCCCATGTCCAGCATTCTGCCCCAGTCTCCAGCATTCTGCCCCAGTCCAGCATTCTGCCCAATGTCCAGCATTCTGCCCCAGCATCTAGCATTCTGCCCCAGCGTCCAGCATTCTGCCCCATGTCCAGCATTCTGCCCCAGTCCAGCATTCTGCCCCAGCGTCCAGCATTCTGCCCCAGTCCAGCATTCTGCCCGATGTCCAGCATTCTGCCCCAGTCCAGCATTCTGTCCCATGCCCAGCATTCTGCCCCAGTCCAGCATTCTGCCCCATGTCCAGCATTCTGCCCCAGTCCAGCATTCTGCCCCATGTCCAGCATTCTGCCCCATGTCCAGCATTCTGCCCCAGTCCAGCATTTTGCCCCATGTCAAGTATTCTGCCCCATGTCCAGCATTCTACCCCATGTACAGCATTCTGCCCCAGTCTCCAGCATTCTGCCCTAGCATCCAGCATTCTGCCCCAGTCCAGCATTCTGCCCCATGTCAAGCATTCTGCCCCAGCATCCAGCATTCTGCCCCAGCATCCAGCATTCTGCCCCATTCTCCAGCATTCTGCCCCAGTCCAGCATTCTGCTCCATGTCCAGCATTCTGCCCCAGTCCAGCATTCTGCCCCAGTCCAGCATTCTGCCCCATGTCCAGCACTCTGCCCCGGGCCCCTCGGATCGCCGCTGTCAAAAAAAAAAAGTTCTCCTTACCTGGCTGCGCTCCAGCGGCGGGCGAAGCTCCATCTCTCCACGCTGCACCGAGCTCTAGCTGGAGACTGACAGTGACATCAGACACCAGCGATGTGCATGCTGCAGCTGATGTCAGCTGCCAGCCTCCGATTGGCTGGCGGCTGTTAACTATTGACGTGCGGGCCGGCGGGCCTGCATGTCAATAGCGTTTAGCTGCCGCCCGCAGCGCCGCGCTAAGGGCCCGGTTTACCTGCCGGTAGGGGCCAGATGATCAGAGTAGACCGGGCCCGATGCGGGCCCCCTCTGCCCACCGGGCCCCATACTCCAGTCAGGGCAGTAATGCCCTGATGGCGGCCCTGAATAGCTCTATCAACTTTCTTCTCTTCGGTAGATAGGTGACGATGGAATACCCCTTTAATATACAGTTGTGCTCATAAGTTTACATACCCCAGCAGAATTTTTGCTTTCTTGGCCTTTTTTCAGAGAATATGAATGTTAACACCAAAACTTTTTCTCCACTCATGGTTAGTGGTTGGGTGAAGCCATTTATTGTCAAACTACTGTGTTTTCTCTTTTTAAATCATAATGACAACTCAAAACATCCAAATGGCCCTGATCAAAAGTTCACATACCCCATTTCTTAATACTGTGTATTGCTCCCTCTAACATCAATGATAGCTTTGAAGTCTTTTGTGGTAGCTGTGGACAAGGTTCTTTATTTTCTCAAATGATAAAGCTGCCCACGCTTTTTTGGCAAAAAGCCTCCAGTTCCTGTAAATTCCTGGCATGAACTGCGAGCTTGAGATCTCCCCAGAGTGGCTCAATGATATTGAGGTCAGGAGACTGAGGTGGCCCTCCAGAACCTTCACTTTGTTCTGCTGTAGCCAATGACAGGTCAACTTGACCTTGTGTTTTGGATCGTTGTCATGTTGGAACATGCAAGTACGCCCCATGTGTAGTTTCTGGGCTGATGATTGCAAATTTACCTTCAGTATTTGCTGATAACGTGCTACATTCATCTTTCCTTCAACTTTGACCAAGTTTCCTGTGCATTTGTAGCTCACACATCACCAAAACATCAGCGATTCACCTCCGTGCTTTACAGTAGGAATGGTGTTCTTTTCATCATAGGCCTTGTTGACCTCTTTCCAAATGTATCGTTTATGGTTGTGGCCAAAAAGTTAAATTTTGGACTCGTCACTCCAAATTACTTTGTTCCATAAGTTTTGAGGCTTGTCTTTGTGCTGTTTTGCATATTGTATGCAAGATACTTTGTGGCATTTCTGCAGTAATGGCTTTCTTCTGGTGACTCGACCATGCAGCCCATTTTTCTTCAAGTGCCTTCTTATTGTGCATCTTGAAACAGCCACGCCGCTAGTTTTCAGAGCATCCAGTGTTTCAGCTGATGTTATTTGTGGGTTTTGCTTTGCATCCTGAATAATTTTCTTGTGGACAAAACTTTTGTTGGTCTACCTGACCGTGGTTTTGTTTTTACAGAGCCCCTGATTTTCCATTTGTTAATCACAGGTTGAACACTGCTGACTGGTATTATCAAAACCTTGGATATCTTTTTGTATACCTTACTGTTTTATACAGTTCAACTGCCCTTTCCCGTAGATCCATTGACCATTCTTTTGCTTTCCCCATGACTCACAATCCAGAAACGTCAGTGGCTGGATGAAAGATGCAAGAGTCTGTCTGGATCCCAGAAACTCACTCAGCTTTTATGCACACACACTGATTACAAGCAAACAGGTCACAGGTGAGGATGTTACCTTTAGTAGCTATTCAAACCCTTTTGTATCTGATTCTGCGGATGTTTTCAGGCCAAAATCAGCAGGGCATGTATCCTTTTGATCAGGGTCATTTGGATGTTTTTGGTTGTCATTAATTATGATTTAAAAAGAGACAGCACAGTAGTTTGACAATAAATGGCTTCACCCAAACACAAACCATGAGTGTAGCAAAGGTTTTGGTGTTATCATTCACATTCTCTGAAAAAAGGCCAAGAAAGCAAAAATTCTGCCGGGGTATGTAAACCTTTGAGCACAACTATAAAATACAAAAGGAATCAGCAATTCCACATTATGAAATTACAGTATCTTTCAAATATCTGTCTAAGCAATGGAGATTATTCAATTCCCTGATATATGCCAAACAAAGACCAGTTTAATGGTCTACAGAGTCGCTTTAAAGGAGCGGCAGCTTTTTTGGGACAAACAGACATTTTGAGTTTCTTGCTTGCAAATAGTAATCCGGTTATATAAAATTCCTATGCGAGCATGATCGCAACAGTTTTTAGCATTAGCTAAGCACGTGGCAAATTAGGAACAGTAGCCCTACACAGTACCTATTATTAAAAAGAAACATTAGGCGGGCTGCACATCTGGGCCTCACTTCATAAATACTGACATAAGTAGCAGACGGGTCTGGAAAACCTCCTGGCGAATAAATGAATGCTCCAGGAAAATCATCATGAAGGGTAAAGAAGTTTTATGATTGGACGGCATGGTACATTCCTGGCCACCACTTTGTTTTTCTGCCTGGAAAGTTTCAGTTTTCAAGGTATATATTTTTAGAGGATTACCATAAAGAGCAGAAATCCAGCGCCTACTTCTAATGTGGAAAAAATGATTGTGTGGTTAGCATAAAGGAGGGCAAGATAGCTGGGTCTGGTTTCTCAGCTTGCAAGGCATGAAATGGCCATGTCTAGTTTACTAGCTTGGAGGGCATAATACGACCAGATCAGGTCACCTTGCTTGCAGGGCACATTATGGCCAGGTCTGGTCTCCTAGATTGCAGGGCATAAGATGGCCAGGTCAGGTCTCCTAGATTGCATGGCATATTATGGCCAGGTCTGGTCCCATAGATTGTAGGGCATAATACGGCCTGATTTGTCTCCTAGTTTGCAGGGCATAAAATGAATAGGTCTGGTTTATTAGATTTCAGTGCATAATATGACCTGGTTTTGTCTCCTAGCTTACAGGGTACAATGTGGCCTGGTCTGGTCTCCTAGCTTGCAGGGCATAATATGACCTGGTTTGGTCTCCTAGCTTGCAGGGCATAGTATGACCAGATCTGGTCTCCTATATTGCAGGTTATAATATGACCAGGTCTCGTCTCATAGACTGTAGGGCATAATACGGCCTGGTTTTGTCTCCTAGCTTGCAGAGCATAATATGGCCTGGTCTGGTCTCCTAGTTTGCAGGGCATAATATGACCAGGTTTGGTGTCCTAGCTTGTAGGGCATAAGATGGTAAGGCCTAATTTGCAGTCTGAGATAGCCAGGTCTCGTTTCCTAAACTTCAGGGCATAATATGTCCAGGTTTGATTTCCTACTTTGCAGGGCTTAAGATGTTCAGATCTGGCTTTCTAGCCTGAAGGTCATAATATGTCCATGTTTGGTTTCCTAGATTGCCGGACCTTAAATAGTCAGTCAGCCCTAGCTAGCAAGTCATGATATGACCAGGTCTGGTCTCCTAATCTTTACAACATAATATGTCCATGTTTGGTCTCCTAGACTGCAGGAGATTAATGGCCATTCAACCCTTGTTAGCAGGCCATGAGATGGCCAGGTCTGGTTTCCTAATCCTTAAGGCAGAACATGTCCAAGTCTATATAACTAGCTTTCTTGACACACTATAACAGGATATGTTTTTATGGCTTCCAACGCATTTGATGGCCTGAGCCTTGTTGTACAAGATGCCTAGGTCTAGTTTCCTAGCTAAGATGGCATTGAATGCTAAAGCCTGATTGTTTGCTTGCCAGGCATTAGATAATCTGAACTGGTTTCCCAGCTTGCAGAGCATAATACTGTATTTCCAAGTCTGGTTTCCTAGCTTGCAAGGCAGGTTTGGTCTCTTAGCCTGCAGGGCAGTAAATGGCCATTCTGCCCTAGTTAGCAGGCCATGAGATGATGGCCAGGTCTGGTTTCCTAATCTTTATGACAGAACATGTCCAGGTATAGTTACCTAGCTTGCAGGGCACAAAATGGCCAGGTATGGTTTTCTGACTTTCAAGGCGTTAGATGGCCAGGTCTTGTTGAACAAGATATACAGATATAGTTTCCTCGCTCAGAGGGCCTTGAATGCTCAAGCTCATGGTTAGTTTGCAGGGCGTTAGATGACCCGATCTAGTTTATTAGCTTGCAGGCCATAGGTCTGTTTTAATAAACTGCAATGCACAGGATTTCCAGTTCTCCTTTCCTATCTTGTAGTACACAAGATTGCAGAGCCTGGTATGTTAGTTTGTAGGCCATTAAATTGTCAGGTCTGACCTCCTACCAAGATGGCTGGGTTTTATTTCTTGTAAGGAATAAGATGTCTGGGCCTGATCTCTTAGCTTGCATGGCACCATTTTGTGCCACAGCTTGGGTCCATCTGGTTCCTACCATTATGTCTCAACCTCCACTATGCAGGTCACAGATGGCTATGTGTCTAGTCTCCTTCTATATAGAGACCATGTCTTGTCTCTATGCCTAAAGACCCAAGATGACCTCTTCCCTCAAAAACATAGCAGCCCCCAATGTGTTGTGACTCTATAAACACAAGAACATAACCCTGCCAATACAAGAGGACAGTGTCCTGCATACAACACAACATGGCAGTGCCCTTTCTCCCAGCACTGGGGGAGGAGAAGGCTTTGCTATAAGGTCCAGTGACTTCTTTCTTGCAGACAATGCGGTCAGCAGGTGGTTCATTCCTTCACTTCTTTGGCTTCCTCCATCCCTCCCCCCAACCCTTCATTCCTAAGGCACGTCGGCCTCCAACCTGAACAGTCCTGCAGATTATTTTTCCGCTATACTATACACCATTACATTGTAGCCTCAAGCAGAACATGAAGAACTACCATCGTCCGTCTATTACAGCCACACCATTCATAAAATTCACAGCCGCTCATGTACATTCTACAAAACTTGCTTTTATCTTCAGTGCATGGGAAGGAGCAAAGGTGGAAAGTAAATCACTCAGAGGGCATCCCAGTGTCATGTACAGGAACTTATCCTGCTTTCATGAGGGTTTGGGGAGGCTTCTGTGTTGTCAGGAAAATTTGCCAATTCATGCAGGAATTCAGGAGTGGATATATTGTTGGCGCAACCAGGGGCTCAACAGTTAAGGGGTCCATTACCACCTTAAACTGCAAAGGTCCAATCTGCTGTTCTTGCACAAGGGCCCTTTTCAGTCTGTGTCCGCCAGTGCTGGAAGATCTCCTTTTTTTTCCCCGGTAACCTTCCGAACCCGGTGGAGTCCACAAATACGATGATACTAAAAGTACGAGCATCATACACACAACAGGGAGGTTACATGTAAGATCTGTTCACATCTCACCACACCCTTCATCACAGGTGTGTGGTGGGAGCGTTCCCTAATTTTGTTAGACAACAGACGCACATGCACAGCCGAAACAACACACACAAAGAACAAAAAACACATACACAGCCAGGCATGCAATTTTAGGAACCTTCATCAGTCTTGTGAGGTGGGAGCATTCCCTAAAGTATTTACATGACTACACACAATTACAGACACACACCCAGATATACAACTGCAGATACAGATACACTACTGCGCCAAACTAAAGCAGACACACAAACAACCATAAGACCTCTCATCAGAGTTGTGAGGTAGCTAAAGTATTCATATAACCACACACACAACCACATATACAACTGCAGACACAGAAGCACATAAAACTCCAGATATCTGCACACACACTCCTTCATACACAATGGCACAAAACTACAGCACACACAAACAACCATAAGACCTTTCATCAAAGGTGTGAGGTAAGAGTATTCTCTAAAGTATTCACACACTACTACAGACACACAACCACATAAACAGCTGCAAACACAGATGCACACAAAACTCCACATGTCTGCCCACAAACACACTTACACAACAGCACAAAACTATAGCTCACATTTAAACAACCATAAGAATTTTCGTCTGAGGTGTGAAGTAGGAGTATTCTCTAAAGTATTCGCAGAACCACACACACAGACATACACAACTACAGACGCAGATTCATACAAAACTCTAGAAATCTGCGCACAAACACCTACATACACAATACAACTGGCATGAACACACAGCTACAGTCTCATACACACACAAGAAGTGTGAGGTAGGAATATTCCCTAAATTATTTATATAACCACACACACACAAAACTACACAAAACCACATATGCAAGTGCAGACACAGATGCACAAAAACACCAGATATCTGCACACACACCTAGGCCGGGGTTACGCTTGCAAGAAACTCACACGAGTCTCGCGTCTCAATATCCGGCACTGTATGTAAGGTCGGGGGCAAGTGTGACCCCGACCTTACATACACAATAGCAGAAAACACACACACAGCTACAGGCTCACACACCCAACCATAAGACCTTTCAACAAAAGTGTGAGGTAGGAGTATTCCCTAAAGTATTCGTGCAACCACATACACACTCCAGACACAGATGAGCAGAGAATGCCAGAAGCCTGAGCATACACCTACGTATACAACTGCACAAAACTACAGGCACATGTACACACACCTGAAAGACCTTTCATCAGAATTTTTAATTTGAGTTTTCCCTGATGGGTTCACAGAATCACACACCCACACCGCTACAGATACAACCACAGATGCACACCGCTACAAACACAACCAGAAAAACTACAGACTCAGATTTCACAAACCTCCAAAGGCATGCACATACACAACCTGCATAAACTACAGGCACCTGAAACACCCACGCACCCTTCATCAGAGGTGTGAGTTTTCCTCGATACGTTCACAGAATTACACACAGCACTACAAACAGTGGCGCAACTTGAATCTCATGGACCCCAACACAAATCTACAACGGCAAGTTCATAATAGCATTGTTTTTTTCATATAGGACAAAGGGACTTTTTTGAACCCCTTAAGGCATCAGGGCCCGGGTACGATTGCAAACCCTGCACCTATTGCAGTTACACCCCTGACTACAAAGGCACCCATAGATGTACACAGATACAGACACACAACCACACAAAACTCCAGATGCACCCCTACATACAAAACTACAGGCACAAACAACTACAGAACACCTACATACACATGGACAAATGCACACAACTACATACACACAACTGCAATTACTAACACACATACCACGTTAGACACATAACTACGCACATTCCTTGGCATTTTGAGTGTTATTTCTGGAGCGATGTCACCACACAATGGGGCCTTTCTTTTACACTGACATCACTGACAGGAAGGAGCCGTCCCGAGTTCTCAATTCTCTCATCTGTTCTCATTGATTTACTGTGGATTAAAAATGATTAACTGGAAATTAAGAAACAGTCGCACAAGAAAAAGGACTCTGTATCCAAGGCTGAATGTTCGAAGCCACAAGCTTGTGCGGAAACTGCTGCCCTGGCTACACCGCCTCTTCACTCCCCTCACTGGCTCTGGCAGACATTTTTAATGCTGCCTGCATGAATGGTCTAATCAGAGGGGCACAGTGTGATCAGAGATCAGTGAACCATACAACCAAAAAGCCTCAGCCGATTAATTTTTACCACCAGCTGACATATTTCAACCAACTATCACACCAGTCTGTGGAAGGTTCATTCTTTGGTACCTAGAGATTTAAGGAGGAATGAGATGTCTGTGTCACCATCAGGGACTCGCATGAACTCAGCAGGTTATAGGCAATGAGGGCGAAAGGTTGGCCCTTTACTTAAATAACCTGGCTAAGACACAGCGGCTTGCTGGCATCCCACTGGCATTGAGCACTTGGGGTAAATTCCCCAGACTCCTCTGTCATACAGTATTTTTGAGATCCATCTGCTGTTGTCACCTAGTGTATCTATAGACAAGAGCTGTCCAAGAAAACTGCATCTGACTATGCAAAAAGATACAACATGGAAAGGAGGCGAGGTACAGCAACTCATGAAGGGCTCAATTCTACTATGGAGTCATATGAGCGTTGCTTGGTAGCACCCATTATCCTTGGCGTTTTCCTCTTCGGCTGGTGCATCACAGGTCAAATCTTGGCAAACATGGTCAACTCATCTGTTAGATGGCTCTGCTACCATAATCCGATTGGAAATGCAGGAGTCTCTGCCAAGGAAACAAGTCCTCAAAGGAAATAACACATTGCATGGCATCTATGTCTTCCCTTCTCCTCACTATCCTATTTCTAACTTGAAGAAAACTGGCTGGAGCAGGAGCCTCTCACCTCTGTCCTATGTACAGTGAAACCAAAGATTGCTAAGCCTCACTCCTTGGGTATTAGGGTTACCATGAAGTATAGATGGAGCTGATAACCACGAGTTTTGTTCTCTGTAGAATTTCTACAAGATGGTAATGGCCCTCACACACATTAGATTTTTATTAATGAGTTCAGCCAACAATCTAATGTATATGGGGACATCAGACGATTAAGGGAGATGTCGATTAGACATATCCAATTTTGGACCGTTTTGTTCTCTTGAAGATAAGCCACTGGTCGATGTGTTATCTAGCGTTTTTCTCATAGAGAGCACAACCGAACAACAGCTCCTGCATATGGCAGAGGCAGCCAAGATGATCACCAGCTGAATGATCGCCAAAGTATCGTCTGGCTAATAGCCATCTAATGTGTATGAGCACCTGTAGTCTACTGGATGTTTTCTATGAACCAGAAAGTCAAACAGTGAGGTATTTAAATATTCAATTATAGGTCTAGTGCTCATTTAAAAAGGTGTCTTCCCAACTATGAGAAATCGAAATGGGTCTCAAGATTTTTTTTATCAGAAGTGGGGTGAGAAAGAAGAAAAGTAGTCATCCTCCATGGCAATGACACAATACTTGATATCCATTACCCCCTCCTACTTATTGTCAGATGCAGCAGGAGCTTCTCCCCTGTAGAACAAGATTGCCAAGCCCCACCCTTTACAACAAAAATGTCAGAGGATAAACAGGCTAAAAGCTAAAGAATGAATCGATCAGCAGGAGATTGACCCTTTGTTCTGTGCAAGATAGATTGAAAATTATACAGACAAAGCTGCAGTGACAGCAATTAGATTTCTGGTTTAAAGATTTGTTTCTATGTTTATTTTTATGTTGAAAGAGCTTATATTGTGTGGACAACACTTTTTCAATTCAGGATTAGTGGATTCAGGTGAAATCACCAGTGATCGCCAGAGAAAAGCTTCAGTTGACTGCACTTTTCCCTGCAGTGGCCACTACAGAAGAAATGTGGTATTACATCACCCATTCTGATAATTGGACAACCACACACATTAACAGCTCTCTGTTCCAATAGGACGTCCGTACGCTCCATTATGCCTTTTATGTTTCACAACAAAAGCTATAGGAATAGAAACTTATGTAAAAAGAGACGATTGACAAAATCTAAATTAAATTCCAGAGTGTTTTTTATTTTACTGGAACTTAAAAAAAAAATATCCCAACAATTCAGCAGCCTGTGCAAAATGGCAGACCACGATTGTACAATAAAAAAAAAACAAAAACAAAAAAAAAAACAAAGATTATCTTCAGTCATTTCTTTCATAAGAAACATTCTCAAAGAAAATTTACACCGAGCTTTTTACAAAGCATGTTATAAAAAAAGAAAAACATTGTCCACATTCACGCCATTTACACACAGCCGGCATGCCGACCGCCGGCTTGCTACGCGCACGATGAGACCGTTCGTAACGGCAGTTTCTTTTTTTTTAAGACTTAAGTCCATTAAAAAAAAATATATATAAAAATTTAAAAATAATTTAGGTTTTCAGTAAGACTTAAAAAAAAAATGGCGTCTTGCGCGGCGCAGCTCGTACCTCCAACACGTTAGTGTAACAGTGTCTGCTGGTTTTAGGGGTGGGGGACCTGGCAGTGTTGGGGGCCCCCCTGCCCCTTCAGTCCTGACCACTACTATAAATCCTTCAGAGTATTTCCGTACTGGTTGTCGGCCAGACCCAACTTCTGAAAGTCAATCTGTTTTTCCAGATGAGGCAATGACGTCGTTCAGTCTGTGATGATGTCACAAGGGTTAAGTCCCTTACTTTTTGCTTCTTGATATATCCTTTGGAAATCCCTATATCGGGGTGCACATCCAAGTCGGGGCTCCCCAAAGTGCATGCGCCCGGTAAAAAGGAAGTCCCCAGAACCGGCTTTCACACCACATTCCAGCGGCGTCTTGATATGTCCTTCCCAGCCATGACCTTCACGGCTGGGTTGAAATATCTTTGTTTTCTGTCTATAAAGTTTATCGACTGAAATATTGATGATGGATTCCAGTAGCTCGGCGTCGGTCGCAACCTCTGAGATGGAACCTTTGACCACTGTAAAGACAAAAATACACGTTAATCCAGTAATAAAAAAAAAAAAAAATCTGAAAATCGGTTATGAATTTTTAAGAAATATTTTCAGCTTTGCCCCCCTTGCTTTAGACTACAGCTCTGCTTGCTCAAATTGGTTACTGTATTAAAGCATAAAGAACGTCAAACGTTACAAAAATTCGAGTAAAAAAAATCTTATTGAGATACTCACCAAAGTCACTAATGCACACAGCTAAAAGGACCTCTGTGTCGCTGCACGGCCGGCAGGGATCTGGAAAGAAAAATAAACAGGCGAGATAAGTGGACATGAAATAATAAGCCCTTTCATTATAGTTTGCCGCTGCAGCAAAATTCCCCCTTATTCCGCATTGTATTTCACAGCTCAGAAAGTGAAATTCTGGGACGGAGCCTCAAAACAATTATGAAATTTTGAAAAAAAAAAGGGTCCGATTGATGCGAGTTATGTTTGCCCACACTGGGACGCAACACAGGCTCCCCATTGTCTCACTACATAAACTTACAATACTAGGACAAGGCTTCAATAATCGCAGCGTTTTACAAATCAAGAGAAAAAAAATGTAAGAGGTCCTTATATTAAAGGGAATCTGTCAGTAGGATCAACCCTCCTAAGCCGTCTGTATGAGCATGCCGGTCAAAAGAAGAGGAATAAAATGATACCCTGATATCTGCGATCCAATGTTTAATTCTAGAGAAATCCACATTTTTCTTAATATTGAAATGGACTGTTAAGATCTAGGGGCCGGAGCATCCATGTCCAGCCCACAGCTCATTTACATATTAAGAAAAAGTGGATTTCTCTGGAATAAAACATCTGATCGCAGATATCAAGGTATCATTTTATTCAGTATAATATGACCTACATGCCTATATAGACGGCTTTGGAGGGTTCCCTTTAAAGAAAAATTACAGTCAGAGTTAAACATTTTGCTTTTTTTTTGTCATATACTTGGCTAACAACTAGTTTCCTAGGCCCAGAAATGCTCTTGGAGAAGTTGTCTCTTTTAATCCTGCACTTTTCTTGTAAGTAAACTATAGCAGAGAAGAGATCCATTGTAGCACCACAGCTCCCCAACCGGTAGACCGCCCTGGTACTCCATTGGCTCGCTTCCTCCTTTCAAATTCCTCGCTCACAAGGCCTCTAGCGGGATGCTAAGGAAAGCGTCTTTGCACATCATGGCCTAGCCAGCAACGGATGTTCCGAAGGAACGGAAAACGGAAGTGAAGACCGGAGTAAGAAGGCGGCCATGTGGGTGATGGGGTGGGGAGCTGTGGCGCCAAAATAGGAGGTCCGTATTTTATTTTTTTTTAAATCTAACTTTCCAGGCCTAAAAAAGAAACAAGCAAAGTAAAGTGTTCAAGCTAAATATAAAGTACTAGATGGAGGCCAGATGCTATCGCATCAGGAGGGTGGTAATGTCACGATGGCGGCAGGCTTTGCAGCGTTGAGAATCTCCCCCCCCCATGTGCTCACCCACCTATCCACTCTCTCTTTACACAAGTGCTGACTTCTCCTGTCTGTGCTCTCTTCTTTGACCTGTCTACCCCATGTGCTATCCCCCTTGTCTGCTGTCTCTCTCCTTCCTGTGCTGTGTTCTCCCTTCATGTGCTGTCCTGTTTGAGCTGACTCCACCCTGTGCTGTCTCTCTCACCCTGACCATGTACAGAACATACCACAGCTCCTGGGCAGGGGAGGAAGCAAAAGACAATACTGACATTACAGCAAGAGATAGCAGAGGATACATTTTGTGAGGTAAAAAATTGTTTAAAAACAGTCAGTGAAATATTTTACCTCACAAAATGAATCCTCTGTGATTCCCTGCTGTAATGTCAGTATTGTCTTTTGCTTCCTCCCCTGCCCAGGAGATGTGGTATGCTCCGTACACGGTCAGACACAGACACTTTTTAAAATTAACTTTCGTTTGTGGGAAAACCCCTTTAATGTGACCGGCTTCCTTTGCCTGTAGACACATCGCGCATCTGCCACCCGGATCAGCCGAATGATTCACTCAGTGTTTGAGTGTGAGTGTATGAGTGTGAGTCTGAGTGTGTGAGTGTGAGTCTGTGTGTGTGTGTGAATGTGAGTGTGTAAGTGTGTGTGAGTGTATGAGTGTGAGTGTATGAGCGTGAGTGTGTGAATGTGACTGTGAGTGTGTGTGAGAGTGTGTGTGTCAGTGTGAATGTGAGTGAGTGCATGAGTGTGTGTGTGTGACTGAGCGTGTGAGTGTGTGATAAATAGATGGGTTCTGGCAAATTTTTGTGAAAATTTGATCCACAAACTGATTCTCTGTTTTCTGCAACAGAATATGGGAGAGATTGCTCCTCCCACAGTATATCATGCAAACCGCATTAAAAAAATAAATGCAAAAACAAAAAAAAAATAAAATAAAAAACTTAAAAAAAAAAAATTCTGCCACACTTAAATAATTTAAACAATTGAAAAAAGTCTTTATCATGAAACCCGAATGTTCAATGGAGAGTGCAATTGCCCTTTAGGCCCATTATTTACACAGCGGTGTTATTCTGCTCAGTTTCTTACATTCTCATCTAGATTATCACCTTGGCCTCTCAAGTAAATCGCGGAGATTACGTTGTGAAATCATGCGAGCTATGTCAGTCACCTGACAATGGAAGCGCTTTATGATACGCAACCTGACCGGATTACACAGGATCCGGGCTGTAGCCAGGTTACTTGCTGGGGGAACCATAAATACTTTCTGACAGCTGGGCTGCGGGTTTTTACATGTGGGTGACAAAGAGTTTTTGAAAAAAAAAAAAAAAAAACACACAACATAAAAAAACCCCTCTAAATTGATTTAATAACAGAGGGTGGATAGACAGGTTGGGAAAAATTTTGCTCAATTATTCCCGAGTGATTAAGACCTGAGCAGGTTCCCCCCCAAAAAATGCAGGTCGTGTCTCGCCCTCCTTAAGGTTTCTCGATAAAAATCACAAGTGAATGAGCCCTGAGGACTTGAAGCTCAACTTTTTTTTCAAGTAATGCTCCAAAATCCATAGCTGTGTCAATAAAGGTCTGACTGATCGGCCCTCGGGGAAGGGGTGTTGTTATCCACTTGCCCTTCTTAACTGTAACTATGTGTCAATTCCGGAGAAAAACACCTGTCAGTGAGCATTGGAGGAGGCCATTTTTTGTGTCAAGAGTCCACCTCGGAACAACATGCCTAAAAGCCAGTTTAGAAGCTCCTTCATAGCCCAAGTTCATAAAATACGAATAGTCGAAAACTAATACCCTTCTGCCCCAGCCTCAAACCACCACCTATAAGATTTGGCACCAGTCAACGACCCCCAAAAAATATAGTTTGATTAGACAAGGTGGCTCCATGACTGTACCCAATGCTCGGACAGATCTGAAAACTCGCCTACTCAATGGCCCAGCGGTAACGGTTGCCTACTTCCAGGTAGGAAGACACAGACAGTCTGAAGCAAAAAGTCTTGTGTCGGAGTGGCAGCATGCAAATTTCCCCTGAAAGTGGCTAAATTCTCCACTTGGGATTATCTTAACAAGTCTCTATTCATGACATTGAAAAGAGCAGAGCTTTATTGCGTCCCCCAAAAACTCATGGGACTGTAATTCAACCATTGACCGGATAATACCGGCATTGTGCAGGTCAGCTGCCAAAACCTACAGGGAAACTATTTAAAAAAGATTCTGACTGTATCCTTAGGTAACCTGAAGCGGTCTCTTCCACAAAGCCCCGTGTAGACCTCTGTAATCGCTGCTCAGCCCAGGAGATGTAATTACAGCATTTTTTGCAAGTTCCAGCTGCTACAAGAAACTTGCCCTCTGATCTTTAGGTTGTCAAGAGGAGCACGGCAGTGCCTACAGTGGACCACACTTGTTGTTGAAAAGGACTCAATGACTGTCCAGTCTTTTACATTTAAGAAACAAAAAAGCTGAGTCATGGTATAAACACATCACTTCTCCTGTGTCCTGTACTATACTCAAGAGCTGCACTCACTATTCTGCTGGTATAAATGGGTAGTAGACATATTCATGTGGAAGCCAAATAATCAATGATTATAATGGCCATGAACAAATGATCAATAATATATATCATATATCATGATCCACATAATAATCTGAACAGTATGGGAAAAACTGCACATGTAATAGCAAAAACCCAAAGAGAAAGCAGTCAGAAAATCCATAAAATGTAATATTTTATTAAATAATGTTTAAAAAAACACATATATATATATATATATATATATATATATATATATATATATATATCTATTATGGACATACAGTGTATTGATAGGGAGGAACAGAAGTTACGGACAAAAAGTGGTCATAAGACCAGCCACACTGCAACCGCAGCAACAGGCAACAGCAATGGTAGTTACAAAATAGAGATAGTAAGTCAGAGACACATAGAGGAATGATGATCTTGTAGCAAGAAGTGTTGAAAAAACATCACCATGTAGCAAGTGCTACTGCTCTTGTATAAATTACAAAAGTTCCCTGATAGTTAAACATACATTGTAACCCAGGCGGTGCTCAAAGAGCAGCGCAAATAAAGTAGGTAATAGCTACATACATGTACCTGGAAACAGTGGTGGCAGTGGGGTCGGTCCAGTCCCCGACGCGCGTTTCGGAGCCAAAAGACTCCTTCCTCCTTGCTACAAGATCATCATTCCTCTATGTGTCTCTGACTTACTATCTCTATTTTGTAACTACCATTGCTGTTGCCTGTTGCTGCGGTTGCAGTGTGGCTGGTCTTATGACCACTTTTTGTCCGTAACTTCTGTTCCTCCCTATCAATACACTGTATGTCCATAATAGATATATATATGTTTTTTTAAACATTATTTAATAAAATATTACATTTTATGGATTTTCTGACTGCTTTCTCTTTGGGTTTTTACTATTCTGCTGGTGCAGTCAAAGTGTACATACATTACATTACTTATCTTGTACTGACCCTGAGTTCCATCCTGTATTATACCCCAGAGCTGCACTCACTATTCTGCTGGTGCAGTCACTGTGTACATACATTACTTATCCTGTACTGATCCTGAGTTACATCCTGTATTATACCCCAGAGCTGCACTCATTATTCTGCTGGTGCAGTCACTGTGTACATACATTACATATATACATTACATATCCTGTACTGATCCTGAGTTACACTCTGTATTATACTCCAGAGCTGCAGTCACTGTTCTGCTGGTGCAGTCACTATGTACATACATTACATTACTTATCCTGTACTGATCCTGAGTTACATCCTGTATTATACCCCAGAGCTGTACTCACTATTCTGCTGGTGCAGTCAATGTGTACATACATTACTTATCCTGTACTGACCCTGAGTTACATCCTGTATTATACCCCAGAGCTGCACTCACTATTCTGCTAGTGCAGTCACTATGTACATACATTACTGATCCTGTACTGAACCTGAGTTACATCCTGTATTATACTCCAGAGCTGCACTCACTATTCTGCTGGTGCAGTCACTGTGTACATACATTACTTATCCTGTACTGATCCTGAGTTACATCCTGTATTATACCCCAGAGCTGCACTCATTATTCTGCTGGTGCAGTCACTGTGTACATACATTACATATATACATTACATATCCTGTACTGATCCTGAGTTACACTCTGTATTATACTCCAGAGCTGCAGTCACTGTTCTGCTGGTGCAGTCACTATGTACATACATTACATTACTTATCCTGTACTGATCCTGAGTTACATCCTGTATTATACCCCAGAGCTGTACTCACTATTCTGCTGGTGCAGTCAATGTGTACATACATTACTTATCCTGTACTGACCCTGAGTTACATCCTGTATTATACCCCAGAGCTGCACTCACTATTCTGCTAGTGCAGTCACTATGTACATACATTACTGATCCTGTACTGAACCTGAGTTACATCCTGTATTATACTCCAGAGCTGCACTCACTATTCTGCTGGTGCAGTCACTGTGTACATACATTACATTACTAATCCTGTACTGATCCTGAGTTACATCCTGTATTATACCCCAGAGCTGCGCTCACTATTCTGCTGGTGCAGTCACTGTGTACATACATTACTGATCCTGTACTGATCCTGAGTTACATCCTGTATTATACCCCAGAGCTGCTCTTACTTTTCTGCTGGTGCAGTCACTGTATACATACATTACATTACTAAACCTGTACTGATCCTGAGTTACATCCTGTATTATACCCCAGAGCTGCACTCACTATTCTGCTGGTGCAGTCACTATGTACATACATTACATTACTAATCCTGTACTGAACCTGAGTTACATCCTGTATTATACCCTAGAGCTGCACTCACTATTCTGCTGGTGCAGTCACTGTGTACATACATTACATTACTTATCCTGTACTGATCCTGAGTTACATTCTGTATTATACTCCAGAGCTGCAGTCACTATTCTGCTGGTGCAGTCACTGTGTACATACATTACTAATCCTGTACTGATCCTGAGTTACATCCTGTATTATACCCCAGAGCTGTGCTCACTATTCTGCTGGTGCAGTCACTCTGTACATCCATTACATTACTTATCCTGTACTGATCCTGAATTACATCCTGTATTATACCCCAGAGCTGCACTCACTATTCTGCTGGTGCAGTCACTGTGTACATACAGTACATTACTGATCCTGTACTGATCCTGAGTTACATCCTGTGTTATACCCCAGGGCTGCATTCACTATTCTGCTGGTGCAGTCATTGTGTACATACATTACATTACTTATCCTGTACTGATCCTGAGTTACATCCTGTATTATACTACAGAGCTGCACTCACTATTCTGCTGGTGCAGTCACTGTGTACATACATTACATTACTTATCCTGTACTGATCCTGAGTTACCTCCTGTATTATGCTCCAGAGCTGCACTCACTATCCTGCTACTGCAGTCACTGTGTACATACATTACATTACATTACTTATCCTGTACTGATCCTGAGTTACATCCTGTATTATACCCCAGAGCTGCACTCACTATTCTGCTGGTGCAGTCACTGTGTACATACATTACATTACTTATCCTGTACTGATCCTGAGTTACATCCTGTATTATACTGCAGAGCTGCACTCACTATTCTGCTGGTGCAGTCACTGTGTACATACATTGCATTACTTATCCTGTACTGATCCTGAGTTACATCCTGTATTTTACTCCAGAGCTGCACTCACTATTCATGTAAAAATAGTCCCCAAAAACAGAGTTCAATGTGACCATATGAAACATTCCCTTATTCTCTGTAGCGCTTCAATCTTGTAAAGAATATTCTAAATCAAAATACTAAGAAATTTGTTTTTTTTTGTCCCAAATGTCATCTCATCCACAGAGAAAATGCCGATGTAGCATTCAGAGGCCAGAAAGGGGTCTACCGGCTCAAAAACCATTTGTCCACACTCTTGCACTAATTTGCCTTGACATGACTAGAGAAGATGCATTCGGATGAACCAACCTGATGAGAAATCACAACCCCAGGAACAGACAAGTCCGATTACACAGTAGAAGAGGAGGAGGATTAGGGGAATACAGAAAGCTGACAGATTCCTCTAAAACCAAAGGGGTTTTGTGGCTTAACCCCAGCTGCCCCTACGAGCACCTGACGGATTATGGCCATTGAAATCTTAAGAGGGAAACCAATGAAGCCACAATTCATGAGCAGTCTTCCAAGGAATGGGCCATTTTCTTACAAATTTGTGTGTACTGAAGCCAGTCAGACACAAAAAGATCATACACTTCGAAAAACACGAACATATGGATCATCCGTGCATACAGAATTGGGTCCATTGAAGAGCAAAGGTCAAAAGCTGATGGACTAGTAAAAGGTATTAAATTTCACAATTTCACTTTGCTCGCATTTGTCTGACCGACTCGACAGACATGACCAAGCCCTGCCAAAATGAGAAAATTTCAGAAGACTAAACACAACTTTCCAATTCTGCAAAATAACCCAATAAGAAGGGTCAAGTCGTAAGCCCCAGTCACACACAGCGATCTCGCTAGCGAGATCGCTGCTGAGTCACAAGTTTTGTGACGCAACAGCGATCTCACCAGCGAGATCGCTGTGTGTGACACTGACCAGCGACCGGCCCCCCTGCCGGTATCGCTGATCATGCTCGAATGGCCAGGACATTTTTTTGATCGCTGATCTCCGGCTGGCCAGCACGCATCACTGCATGTGGCAGGCGGGAGACCAGCGATCAGCGAGCTGGTAACCAAGGTGAACATCGGGTTTCTAAGTGCCGCGCGGCGCTTAGAAACCCGATGTGTACCTTAGTAACCAGCGCGCTGGTGCGGGGAGCTGGTAACCAAGGTACACATATCGGGTTTCTTAGTGCCTCGTGCCGCTTAGAAACCCGATGTGTAGCTTGGTTACCAGCTCCCTGCACCAGCGCGCTGGTAACTAAGGTACACAGTGGGTAACTAAGCGATGTGCGTCACTTGTTACCTGCGTGTCGCTGTCCTGATCACTGGTGAAGCTGCCTGTTTTTGTAGCGACACCCCAGCGATCCTGACAAGTTAATATCGATTGTTGGGATCGCTGGTGAGTCGCTATGTGTGACGGGCCCTTAACCTCCAGGACAGCAGGTTTTCCTGGATGACCTCTCTAGGTACACAACTACCAAATGGGGAAGGGTGGAGGCCCTCTTGAATTTTTGTATTTGGTCTCATTAACACTACAATTGGAAGCAAATCCTCTTTCAGTCTAGACAATGCCCCAGGAGAGGCTATAAGAATGTACAATTGTATGTTAATTACCTCTACAGAAACTACTCACTAAAGACCCCCTATTCATGTAGGTAATTACAAACCTTGCTTACAATGTATATAAACCCCCTTCCCCCTAGTTGGGCATTACCAAGAAAAATTTTTAATTATTCTCCCTTTCTAAAAAAAAAAAAAAGGCCATTTTTGGGGCTTTCCATGGAGTGAAGAGTTGGCCACAAGCTGGAAGAAAATGAAGATTATTACAAGGTCGTTTGTTCCTTCCAGATAATATATTCACCAGCTGGAGGCGGGTCACCAGATTCAGATTTAATCAAGATAAGATTTCATTTCAGAAAAAGGGGGAGGTCAAAAAGGAGAAAACAACATTGTTGTTAAGGACGCTGGCAACTGCAGTGGTGGGCCCTTAAGAGGCCAACTATTGGCATTGTGCAATTAAGTGTACGCTCAGATCCAACTTCTGGGCAGGGTTCTCTTAGAATCATAGAATCATAGAATCGTAGAGTTGGAAGGGACCTCCTGGGCCATCTGGTCCAACCCCCTGCTCAAAGCAGGATTCGCTAAATCATCCCAGTTAGATGTCTGTCCAGCCTCTGTTTGAAGACTTCCATTGAAGGAGAACTCACCACTTCTCGTGGCAGCCTGTTCCACTCATTGATCACTCTAACTGTCAAAAAGTTTTTTCTAATATCTAATCTGTGTCTCCTCCCATTCAGTTTCATCCCATTGCTTCTAGTCTTTCCTTGTGCAAATGAGAATAAAGTTGATCCTTCTACAATGTGACAGCCCTTTAGATATTTGTAGACAGCTATTAAGTCTCCTCTCAGTCTTCTCTTTTGCAAACTAAACATAGCTCTTTCCTACTATACCATATCAATTAACCATGGATGTAGATAATTACTATTTTTTTTTCATAAAGGGGTGAAGTACATCCTCAAGACCAGTAGGGATTGCTATTGCACTTTATTTATTTTTTTTTAATTTTTAATTTTCTTTTTTTTCCCCCACTTTCTTTAGTTGAGCTTTTCACAATACATCTGTCTTTCTTTCTCCAGGAAACTCAATAAAAAGAAAACACTTTGTCACTTTTAAGACAGGAGGAGGAGGTGTAGGTTGGGAGGGGGGGGAGGGGAGAGATAGCACATTCCTATTGACTCTACCAGACCATAAAAAATCTAACGCAAACCCTAATTTGAACCATTTCCTCAGTTCAAAATAAGGAACATAAGCAATTTTCCACCATCAGGTTAATAAGTTACTCAGTAATGCATTACTAATACGTTTCCATGTTGAAATGCCCCAAGGCGCAAGCATAGCCAGACTAGGCCAAGTGTCCTTCACTTCCAAAGGTCGAGTATTTTCTTTAGATTAATAATTTGTGACTTGTAGTGTTACTAAATAACATTTACCGCATCTCTGAGATCATTGGATGCAACTTCAGTCCATAAAACAAAAAATGAGTAATTCCACAACTGGCCATTAGGGGCGCTGCTGCTACAGCTAAAATCTAGTAGCAAGATCATGTAGATATATATAGGAATATTAAGGCAGAACTTAAAAAAAAATGTAAAAAAAGAAAAAAAAAGAGAATTGCATTTAGAAATGTTTGAATGGAACACTCGAATAGGACACTAAAATAGGACACTCAAATAGGACACTCGAATAGGACACTCGAATAGGACATTCGAACAGAAATCAGAAGCAACTACTCAGCCGCCAACAACCAGGTTGTCATTCCAGTGCTCTTCACTAAAAATGTCACTTCATGTTCTTAACCTAGGGCGTGTCGAGCAAGCTGGGGAGGCACACCCCATTTGTTTTGTTTAGATCCTGAAAATAACTACCAGACGCTCAGCAGGTTCTGCCACACACTCACCACTTATAATAATCAACCTGCTGAGGACTGCGCTCACACTCTGCAAGCCTAATTTACTATTATGGTATTTGAGAACTGGGTGTAGGCCGTGTCATAAACAGCATCACTGGCAATTAAATGGGGATAAGCGGCTAGTTAATGGAGCAAGTCATAAGTGTGGGCCAATCAGAGTCTAGCGTTTAAGACTCAACTGATGATGTCATCTCCATTAGTAACAGAGTCAATCAGGTGGTGCTTGATTGGAGAACCTAAATTACACTGCTGAGGTATTGTTATGGGCTTAGTAAGCAAACTGCACAAAAACCACCAATGAAACTGAAGACAGACAGCTATAAAATGGTCAAATTTGAGTACACATATTATAGCCTCTTTTCTCCCAATTGGGGAGATGTAACAGTAAAGGATATGCTAGATTGTTGCCATATTCTAGAATGAACAGAATTGTTCAATTGTTGGCCAGGTATATTAGAAACATAAAAATCTGAATTGTCACCAAAAATTTCTTGCAACAAAAACATTGTTCTAGGTTTTCCTGCTTCCCACAGTGCCACCTAGCAGCAAGTAATAGTATTACAACAAAGAGAAAAAAATTCTGGATGAGGAAGGGAGAATTAAACTTTGTAGGTTGTTTGCTTTCTTTTAGCCTTTAACCTTACCAGAAACGGCGTGCAAATCCGAAAGCGTCCTCTGGCTTATAAGTTCATACTGGAAGCCAGTGATTTTACGACTAATGTCCAACTGGGGCGTCGCTTCGATGAACAAGCCTCCTTGGTCCAAACTAAAGCAGTGGACTTTTTGGGGTTGATTGTCCCCATCCTTGACTAAAAGCTTGAGTTCTCCAGTTTTTTCCAAATAAATATTAGCTCCTTTGGAGCCTGTGAAAAGTTTCATACAAACAGTGAAGTGCTGGGAGATTGACGTGAAGGTGTTGGGGCGCAAGTTGACGATGAGCGCCCCCGTGGGGTAAAGCCATTCCACCGAACCTTCGGAGCATCGCAGGTAGACTTGTTCCACGTCCTTCTTGTGGCTCTCATGGGTCAGTCCACTAGGGAGAGAAAAAAAGAATAAAAGAAAAGAAGATGATTATAAATTTGGGGAAAAAAATATAAAAAACAAAAAAACAATGAAAAAAACCTTATAATTGGAATATAGTGGGTTAAGGTATTTGCTTTGCTGTTTTTTCATGTTATTCCAATTTACCCAGAGGGAATCCTCAGAGACTGATGTTACTGGGCAGACGTTTCACTGGAGCGCAGACAATTGTACCTCTGTAAACTTTCAGGTGCAGATTAAACCAGATGTAATCAATATACAAAGTAAACATTGGCAAGTACAAGTGAGGTACACAGCACCTCATGCCTCAGCAACATTGGTGTAGGTTAAAGAAACTCAATATTAGTTTGGATTAATTTACATTTTTTTGTGTGATTTACATTTTTAATGATAATTTTAGAATGTTTTATTATGCCATTGTTTAAAAAAAAAAGTTAATTTTAGAGCATATACTACCCCCACTATCCCACCCCAAAAAGAACATTTTGATTACAGAAACTTTGCACACAATCTAGACTTGGAAGACCTCCCCATCCCCCAGGCAATTCCATTCTGTATACACACCAGCGCTTGGTAACCCGTGATAAGAGAAGCTATTTTTGACCATAATTATGGGTTTGAAGAGTCAGTAAATCTAAAATTGACATTTAATTTTAAACTTAAATTCTAAAATGTTTTTAAAAATGTCAAAGAAAATAGGAATTTAGTGGCAACAAATTAAAAACTGAAACAAAAAAAATACTGATGAAGTGGCAGTAGAGGGAGGAAATAGTTATTTTTTTTATGTGTCACTTAATTTCTGTCACCAAGTTCTGACTAATTTCTCGGAAAATGCCACCCACTGCCAGATCTAAGAAATTAAAATTGACAGTTCGGAGGAAAAGAAAAAAATTTGCTTTCTTCTCTTTTATTAAGTGTGCACAAAAAAAAAACCCATTATAAGAGCTGAACATCTGATAATCAGCTGTCTTTTACAATCCTCCAACCTTGAGCTGAAAATACCACACAGGACCTTTTGCCTCCAATCAGATGGAGGTTATAAAACCACAAAAGAGACTTAGAGAAGCTTCAGTCTTTTATTGACTGGTTAGTCCGGTACTGACTTGTTACTTTGCTGAACTTGTGTCTATAGGTCCCACCATTGTAGCAATGGAATAGTTACAAAATATCACACCCTATTGAAGGAGACTGCGAGCCCCAGAGGCGGAGTGGTCTTCAAGTAACTATTTGAAAAGTTAACTTTAAAAATGTAAATTATCAAGAAATCTAAAGTTTTCGTCTACGCAAACTCTGGTTTCTCAAGAAGTTGCAATTTTTGATGTAGGGGATAAAAGGAAAAAAGGGCCACCTCCCACTCCTCAATCTAAGGGTCAGTCTACAGCTGAGACCCCTCAGCAGGAGGGAGTGGAAGGGTTGAATGGAGAAGGATTTAAATGGGGTATAATAAATTGGAGTTGACAAATACTTTTCTCGACTTTTTTTGGTCTGAGAATAGCATTATCATCAAACACAAACATACAATATAGTGAGATGCAACTCAGGCTGGAGATTTCTTACCTTCCTTTCCAATTACACATGTCACTGGAATATTGCAATGAAGTCCCTCTGCTCGTGACGATCACCATAAAGACGCTGAGCAAGACACTCCTTAGCATGATGGCAAGTCACAGCAAAGCAAAAGAAAAAATAAATCCAAGAAACTGCACTAGGAGGCAATAATCCAGGAAGAAAGGACAAGGGCAGGAGCAGAATGTGCAGACATTGCCCAGTGCAGAAGAGTAAGCTTTACCCAGGAGCTCCCAAACTTCCTCTCCCCATCACTTGGGATCAACAGATCTCAATCCCCAGACACAACAGCACAGCCTTCTCCACAGCCAGCTCACTGTACACTGAGCACCTCCAGTCTGAGATCTCTGCACTGAGCACACAGGCCATGCCCATCAGAGGCGTGGTAAGGAGAGGGGTGTGACAAAAAAAAGTTGTGGTCACAGCCACCACCTCCTCCTGAACTTCTTCAACACTAGAAACTCTCTCCTCTTTTACAACTCACCCCTAGAAGAAACTGAACACCACAGTGCTGGTTTACAGACTTCAGTCTGTTCAGGAATGCACTTAGGGTGTTCAGAGGGGAAGATCCTCAAAGAGCAGAAAAATGATCGATTGATACATTTATTAAACTTCCTTCACATATTTTTTTGTTCTTCACAGTTCCTTTTCGTTTAAAGAAAAAAAACAAACAAATTATGGCTTTTTTGTTGCTTTATGCATTTTTTGTCTTATCTATTGCATTATTTCTGTGCTGTGTTGTGTATAAATATGTGACTCTTCAGATGTTGTATTAGTCTAGCCTGATGAAGAGACCTGAGTAGTCTCGAAAGCTTGCAATGTGTTACCATCTTTTCAGTTAGCCATTAAAAGGTATCAACCACTGAGGACTCTCAATTCTAAATATTTTTTGCATTTTTTTAGGCATTTTTCAAGTCCTATAATAGAAGCTCATAGAAAACGAAGCGGAAAAAATATTTTCTGGCATACCCATCCATAAAATTATTATTTTTTATTAGAAATTAATTTAAAGACAGGAAGATCCATCATGAGGATAAAACCTTACATATTTATGGAATACATGATGCCCTTAGTCATAGGACTAAAAACGCTAGAAAAAGCTGCCTGAAATCTACAATGACCCAAACTAAAATGACACGAGTGCCAAAATTGAGTATTGAAAACAAAAATTAGAGGAAAAAAATAACGAACTATGCAAAAAGTATATTTTTTCGTAAAAAATGCAATATGTGAAAATTTCCTGAGGGCATGTTCATACGATGCAATCCTGTTGTGCTTTTTTTTGTAGAATGGTGAAAATACATTTTGATTTTTTATTAAATATTGTCCAATTTTGAACCTTCAGTTATATGATAAGTTTAATGAGACACCAAAATCTCACCGGACTTGAGTCTCAAAATGATGACCTTCCCATACGTAGGCATATAGCTTGAGAGGGTGAAAATAGTTCCGCAAAATGTAAGTTTACGAGATTACGAGCTAGTCGATTTGCCCTCCAGAGCTAATTACGCCACAAAAATTTGGATGGGTGCAAGGGACTCGGACAGAAATGAACCACAAATCACCATCTGTGATCTATGATGGCTGTTGAGCAATCTGCTCCAAAGTTAGTTACCAACCAAAACTGGATCAGCCACTAAATAAGTCTTTACCTAAACTTTTGTGCCCCCTCTGCATAAACAAGTCATCAATTACAACTGTTTACTCAGGTGAATGGAACTGGTGCACTGTTTATGTGTCTTGTACAAGATGGATGTAGGTGGGGGAAAGGGGTGAGGGGCCAAGAAGATAGGAAGAAAATTTTAGCAAATATAATCAGGAGAGCTGGCCATTATATCACAGGGCAAGAGATTATACAGGGTTTGAAGAGTAAAGACAAGTTCTTCAGTGTCAAGATGGTCCGGATCACAATAGAGTTGTATGTATCTAAGGATGACACCTTAGGGTGCTTTCACACTGCATTTTGGCACTTGATTGTTAGTCCTGTTGGGGCTTATGTCGAAACTGCCCCTCCCCCCCGCAAAATGGGATTCAGGTGTATGCCTCAACGGGGCCATAGACTATAACAGTGAGAACAGTGTGAACATATGCTATGTTGTACATTATTTTCGGCATGTACGCCTACTGGAGAAGAGTACGTCAGAGCGTGCGCCTCCATTAGGCATAAACGCCTGAAAATGATGCACCACAGAGCACACACTCTATCAGCACCATTATAGTCTATGGCCCCGCCGGCGAGTACGCCCGAATCCTATTTGCAGGGCGGTTCAGATGCAAGCCCAATGGGACCGACGAATAGGTGCCAAAATGCAGTGTGAAAGCACCCTTATTTAGAAACCATATATATCATCACAGACTTTCAGAGCCCCGCACTGTCAACATTTTTGGGCCCCCTTGAGACTCTGCCCAGGCTCCACCCCAGCTCCACCTCCACCCCTCGAACCTTCCAACGGATCTCTACTTCTGCATCACGTCCTCAATCACACATTAACAGTTCCCATCAAACACCATATCACATACATAGTCATCAGCTTTTGTTTTGGTCAAAAGATTTTTTAAGCCGCCATCACGACAGAGTAGACTTTTTTTGTCCGAGCTCTACACTACTCTTTTAAGGTAATGTGTCACATTCATTTTTAAAAATGATCAATAATACCACATACAAGGGACAAATTATATCACAAATGGCCAGACCACATATTACCACCACAGAGTGACTGAATAATACCATATACAAGGAACAAACACTGCCACACCATGATAAGATCACATATTCGCACCACATAGTGACCAAATAATACTACATAGAAGGGACAAACACTGACAAATCATGACCAGACCACATATTACCACCCCACAGTGACAGAATAATACCACATCACATACAAAGAACCTGATGACCTACCTCTTCCGACAAGCCTACAACCTGCAGTAACCAATGATCGACCAAGCCGCTGCACGACCATATCTACCCTCGCCTACTGCATCTTCACCCATCCCTTGTAGATTGTGAGCCCTCACGGGCTGGGTCCTCTCTCCTCCGGTACCAGTCGTGACTTGTATCGTTTAAGCTTACTGTACTTGTTTTTATTATGTATACTATCTGTTCAACAATTAAATCGTCATGTGTAGACTATATACTGTATCTGTCTTGTTAGATGTTACTTGTTGTATCTGTTGTTATATATTATGTTGCCTCTTTGCCACAAAGAATTCCTTGTATATATGTAATATGTACTTTGCGATAATAAATTTGATTGATTGATTGATTGATACCCCTCCGCACATGTAAGGGGCCATGTATTGACTGGCTTTTTTACCTCCTCTAACGCCCCCTTTTTAAAAAATGTATTTATATCATATAACACGCCTATAATCCTTTGCTTTCTGTAACGTTCTGGACCGGGTGTAAGAGAGCCACAGCAGTACATATACATCAGACTAATATTTTTGTGTGACTAAATTAATTATAAATAGTTATGTATATGTGCACATGGAGGAATGGCAGACTATTCGGAGTAAATAGTAGACCCAATATAGAAAAGATTGAATATAAGTCAAGGGAAGTATAAAAATAAATGAGGAGTTAAACGAATAAACATTAAAGGGAATCTGTCACCCCATTTTTGGCCTATAAGATGCGGCCACAGCAATCAGGGGCTTATCTACAGCATTCTGTAATGCTGTAGATAAGTCCCCAATGTAACATGAAAGATAAGAACAACAAGTTAGATTATACTCACCGGGGGGTCCGGTCTGGCGCCTCCCATCTTCTAGAGATTACCTCCACCTCCTTACTTCTGCAGCGGCTCCTGCGCAATAATACTTTATCTGCCATGTTGAGGCCAGACTAAAGTACTGCAGTACGCAGGTGCCGGACCTCTCTGACCTTTCCCAGCGCCTGCGCACTTCAGTACTAACTAACAGGGGTGCCTACACATACAGAATGCAAAGGATCATAGGAGTCTTATATGATATAAATACATTTTTTAAAAAGGGGGAGTTACAGGAGGTAAAAAAGCCAGGCAATACATATGTACAAGAAATAGTATATTGTAACAAAGTTCAAGTGGACAAGTCAAGGGCACATATCCGGGTATCCAAGAGAAAGTGCTAAAGTATAAAGACAGTGATAATGGCACAGAGGTAAGTATGTGTGAAAAGCCAATGAAGTCATGCTAGGGATAATTGCACATGGTAAGAGGCTAGATACACAAGTAGAATGGCAGCATGGCACACATGGCGTTAACCTAAACTTGAAAGCAGAACAGATAAGCCCATAGCATAGAGTAAAAATGCGATATTACCTGGCAGGCTATGTACCTTGACGTGCGTTTCGGACAATGTCCTTCGTGAGGAGGTACTATTATCACCGTCTTTATACTATAGCACTTTTTCTTGGATACCCCGATATGTGCCTTTGACTTGTCCACTTACTTGATCATTAGCTTACTTCACAACACTTGATCATTGCCCTAAAATCTAAGACTTGTGTGACCTATATGGGATCATGAGTTTTGGATCAAACCTGAAGATACATGTGTATAGCTTTTCTATGTTCCTTCCAGAGGTTTCCTTATGCATTTCAAAAACATTCTGATCATTGATCCATTGGCTCGCTAAGCAGCAATCACGATCATAAAATCAAAGACCAGTATGACCAATCTAAATGATCCTGGGATACTGCGTCCAAGTCCAACTCAGAGCAACATGTACGTTGAAAATGTACTATCTCCAGAGGATTCCTCCCACATTTCAAAAGCATCCTGATCAAGCCATTAGCTTCTTTAATCTCTACCCTAAAACCAAAAACCTGTATTACCAGTTTTGAACAACTAAGGAGCAAAGGCCCCGTCAAACACAGCGATCTCGCCAGCAAGATCGCTGTGTGTGACGGGGATCAGCGACCGGCCCCCCGTCGGGTATCGCAGATCGTGCTCGATCGGCCTGGGCCATTTTTTGATCGCTGGTCTCCCGCTGGCCAGCGCGCATCGCTGCATGTGGCAGCGGGAGCCAACGATCAGCGAGGCTCCCAGCGCTCTAAGCAGTGTTTGGCAGCTCACCAGCGATCATGTAGCGATGCACCAGCGATCCTGACAAGGTCGTATTGCTGTTGGGATCGCTGGTGCACCTTTATGTGTGACGGGGCCTTAACATCTGAATGGATTTGTAGGTTATTCTAAGGCTTCCAATTCAAACACATTCCACTTCTCATTAGCTTCCTACGAAACACCCAATCGCTACCCCAGAATCAAAGACATGCATGGCCAATCATTGACAGATCCTGAGATCATGAGTTCGATTCAAACTTGGAGCAACATCTGCAAGAATTTAGTATGTCTTCCCACCAGGTTTCGTACCACAAATCAAACACACAATGATCAAGTGATTAACTTTCTATGCAATATTATTTCTGGAAAACAATACAGTTTCCTCTGTTAGCTATCTTTTGAGGTCTGACAAAGGCCCCTATATGCATTAGGCTATTGTTGGCCGAACACGCCGGTATCGTTGGGTTCGGATGACACGCTAATGTTTATGAGGGCACCAGCCAACTGATTGGGGAAAAGTCGATCGTGTGTGTCCAATTTCAGACTGCCGATTGCTTTGTTCTCCCAAAGCAAAGACGCCGGCAGAAATGTCTGTTGGTCAGTCATGAAGAACTAAGCTGATCGATCGGCCAAAGTATCGTTAGGCAAACATCCATCTAATGTGTATGGCCGCCTTTAAACTAAATTTGGGTGGACCCGGGCAAGACTGGCTGCCAATCTAATGTGTATGGGACCTCCTGTCTCTTCCCTGATGGATGATGTCGAGGGACAGAAGGATCCGGCATACTGGATTTACAAGAGCTGACCCATTTGTTCTCTAGAACATATGCCCCAACCATAGGAGACTGGCAGTGGCTCTCATAGAGAACACAGGATAGCTCGACTGTGCCCAGCATTCTTGTGTGTGAGAAACCGGGAGACTGTGAGCCCTCACGGGCAGGGTCCTCTATCCTTCTGTACTTGTGTATGCCTATTTTGCTCATGTTTATTGTTCTTGTCTACATATGCCCCTTTTACATGTAAAGCGCCATGGAATAAATGGTGCTATTAAAATGTATAATAAAAATAGCTGTCTGCTGAATAATTGCTCATGACACCTATCCAACGTGTATGGTCGCTGAGGAGGACGCTATGGAGGTCGTGTAGGAATGTCCCAGGTTTGGCTACTATTTTCTGTCACATATGTCGACATTGTGTAATAGGGTTAGCTCTCTTTTCGTCTCTTTTTTTATTACTTGGTTTTGTCTTTTTTTCTCTAATCCCTTCATTGATGCCTCTTAGAAAAAAAAACCCCCTCAAAAATAATTATCAACAATCCTGTTATCTGATCCGCAGCCTTAAAAAACGCTGAAGTCTTATTATCCTCACTGAGAGCTGAACATTAATTTCCTGCCTTGTGAGATGTCAGTTACGCCGGTGATGGAACGGATAGGGCCTTTTATCTCCATGAATAGCCTGTTGTCATATTGTTATTACAAGCAGTTTTTTCATATATTTTCTACTTACCCGCTTGGCCCCAAGTGGAAATAAGTATCACTTGTCAAGCTCTGGAGACACAAAGCTGCATCAGCATTTTACAGTCTATGGACACGTTAAAGGGAAACGACTATGTTTGGCTAAATACCAATGCAAGTCAAAAATGAAAACTTCATAGTGAACAGTATTATATTAGTTATATTCTATTATATAAGGACAGTAATATAGTAGTTATATTCTTGTACATAGGGGCAGTATTTATTTATTTTACTCATTTATATAGCGCCATTAATTCCACAGCGCTTTACAGACATTACTGGCACTGTCCCCGATGGGGCTCACAATCTAAATTCCCTATCAGTATGTCTTTGGATTATGGGAGGAAGCCGGAGTACCCAGAAGAAACCCACACATGGGGAAAACATACAAGGCTAACCACTGAGCCATCGTGCCGCTCTGTATTATAGTACTTATATTCTCGTACATAGGGGCAGTATTATAGTAGTTATATTCTTGTACATAGGAGCAGTATTAAAGTAGCTATATTCTTGTACATAGGGGACAGTATTATAGTAGTTATATTCTTGTACATAGGGGGCAGTATTATAGTAGTTATATTCTTGTACATAGGAGCAGTATTATAGTAGTTATATTTTTGCACATAGGGGACAGTATTATAGTAGTCATATTCTTGTACATAGGGGACAGTATTATAGTAGTTATATTTTTGCACATAGGGGACAGTATTATAGTAGTCATATTCTTGTACATAGGGGACAGTATTGCAGTAGTTATATTCTTGTACATAGGGGCAGTATTATAGTAGTTATATTCTTGTACATAGGGGACAGTATTATAGTAGTTATATTTTTGCACATAGAGGACAGTATTGCAGTAGTTATATTCTTGTACATAGGGGCAGTATTATAGTAGTTATATTCTTGTACATAGGAGCAGTATTATAGTAGTTATATTCTTGTACATAGGGGACAGTGTTGTGAGTTCATTTTCCCCTTCATTACTGAGGCCCGAGGAACTCCCTCTTCTGGTAAAGAAAGGTAGTGAGCCTGATTATCAAACACCTGAGGCTGATGATGATGACTGGCTGAGTGGAGTTACTGACTGGATATAAGGCTGCCGACGCCCTTCTGCCCTGCGGGTGATTTCTCTGTAGGATCCTTGGAGACCAGTCTGAATTCCTGCTCCTCTAAAGCTAAGTTTGCTGCTCGGCCTTTTGCTTTGGTGCTTTGACTTTGTTTTGCTTTGTTTTTCTGGATTTCTGCCATTCCCTGCTGGGGTGTGCTGAATTCATTTAGCTCTGTCTTCTGAAAATACCTGAGTGCTGATTTAGTTTTTGAAGCCTAGCTGCTTCAGGGCCTTTTTCATATCAACTTGTTGGCTTATGTCTTTGATAGGGTTTTGGCAGATTGCAGACAGCAGCCTTCCTGTCCTTTCCTATCTAGGTAGTTTTGGGCCCCGTCTTTGCTCAGTCTATCTTTCTGTCTGTGTTAGTATTTTCATCTTGCTTCACCGTCATTATATGATGGGGGCTGCCTATTGCTTTGGGGTCTGCTCTGGGGCAGTTTAGATGTCCTTTCTTTCTTTAGGCCTATGTAATTCTCCGGCTGTGATCGAGGGGTCTAGGGCATCGTAGGAACCCCCCACGGCTACTGCTAGTTGTGTTGACAGGTTCAGGGGTCTGCAATCTGATAGCTGCCAACTTCTCTGGTTTTCTGGACTTAGCTTGTATTTCTGCTTTTGCCTCCTACGGTGACTCATTCATAACAGGACAGTATTATAGCAGTTATATTTTTGCACATAGGGGAAGTATTATAGTAGTTATATTCTTGTACATAGGAGCAGTATTATAGTAGTTATATTCTTGTACATAGGAGCAGTATTATAGTAGTTATATTCTTGTACATAGGGGTGTAGTATTATAGTAGTTATATTCTTGTACATAGGGGCAGTATTATAGTAGTTATATTCTTGTACATAGGAGCAGTATTATAGTAGTTATATTTGTGCACATAGGGAAAGTATTATAGTAGTTATATTCTTGTACATAGCAGTATTATAGTAGTTATATTCTTGTACATAGGGGACAGTATTATAGTAGTTATATTTTTGCACATAGGGGAAGTATTATAGTAGTTATATTCTTGTACATAGGAGCAGTATTATAGCAGTTATATTCTTGTACATAGGGGACAGTATTATAGTAGTTATATTTTTGCACATAGGGGACAGTATTGCAGTAGTTATATTCTTGTACATAGGGACAGTATTATAGTAGTTATATTCGTGTACATAGGAGACAGTATTTTAGTAGCTATATGTCACGCTGGCGCCTTGGCAGGTTGGCACGAGCGAGGGGGTTGTGGCCTCACTGTGCCACAAACCAGATTACCCTGGAAGGAGCGTGACTAGGACAGCTATCTTGGTCTTCGCTGGAGCCTCTGATGGTGAGGTCAGGCTTGCACGGCAGGTAGGTGCCAGGTGCCACTCCAGGATTGAATCTAGCTGTGGCTACTGATCCCACTCGGGGAGACGGAACACTAGGACAGGTGCAACTGACAGACAGGCAGGCACTGGCAGGCGTGCACGGCTGAGACACAGGGATATGGGCAGGAAGGAGTGGTGTATAAAGGAACAGGAGGTGATGAACCAAAAGGCTGCGGTGAGGAGCTGCAGTTAACATCAGGAGTCTCTGCAGCAGCAGAAGCAGAACCGCAAGGGTGTGGAGCACAAGCAAAGCCGCAAGAGTGCGGAGCACAAGCAGAGCTGAAAGAGTGTGGAGCAGGCAGCGCCACAAGAGTGTGAAGCACAGGCAGAGCCGTAAGAGTGCGGAGCACAGCAGAGCCGTAAGAGTGCGGAGCACAGCAGAGCCGCAAGAGTGCGGAGCACAGGCAGACGGGGAGGACACAAGGATAGACACAGCAGAGAAAGGAGCCACAGACAAGGAGACTGACAGACAGAGGTAGGACTGAGTTCAGACAATGTAACGGTGCAAGACAAGGTACTGGAACAAAGACACAGAGAGCCGGTTATACTGCCTTCTGGAGTGCAGAGCAGACAGGTGCGAGATAAGGCAAGGAACAAAAGCACAGGGACCAGGATATACTGCCTCCTGGAGGGCAGACAGGACAAGTATAAGGCAAGGCAAGGAACAAAAGCACAGGGGACAGGATATTCTGCCTCCTGGAGGGTGGACAGGAGGTACTAGACAAGGCAAGAAACAAGGACACAGAGACTAGAATATTCTTCCTCCTAGAGGGTGGAAAGACAGGCACAGACACAGGACTAGGAATCAAGCCTCGAGAGAAGGTGAAACATAGTTTCTTGCTGCTGAGTTGCCAGGTCCTAACTGAGTTAAGGCTATGTACAGGCAGCTACCACCGTGTTGAGCTGCCCTAAATACTAGAGGCCTCTTGGTAATTGGTCAGGGACACAATTAAACAGGTGCACCCTGATACCATAAGAACCAGAGCGTTCTGGCACCGCCCCCCTATGCATACAGCCAGTAAGTATGCAGAGAGCAGGCAGGAAGCAAGAGGCACACAGCATGGAGCCTATAGCAGACAGAAGTCACAGCATGGCCTGGAGCAGTGAGTAAGTTGGTGTGTGGAAGATGAGAGGCCATGCAGTGATGCCGACATGGTTGATACAGTACCCCCCCTTTACGCCCCCTCTTCTTCAAGCCTGCCAAAATGACCTGTAGAAGAATAGGGGCACACACAGACAGAGCCATCATGACATCTCTCAAGTAGAATGAGGAAGGTGTGACATCAGAGATTCCAGAGTGCCAAGTCTCTTTGTGCCCAGCGAGGTCAGCTTCCAACACTGAAAATACAAGGGCCAGGACCTCTTCCTCCTGGTCGGTAGAAAGCAGGGACTTGGAAGCTTCTGTTTTGACCTCAAAATCAACCGGCCACCTGGAAACTGAAGACACCCTCACTGGGTCCAACTTCTGTCCGCTATCCCAAGAAAATTGGACCTCTTCCTCCGGGTTGGAGGAAAACAGAGATTCAACGGCTTCTGTACCAACTTCTTCATCCACCTGACACATGGAATCTGAAAGCATCCTCTCAGGATCCATCTGCTGCCCATGGTCCAGAGGAAAATTTTCAAGTGACAGGGATGTTCCTGGGCACTGGTCACAGGAGGTGTGTGGAGAGGGTGCCACTGCTTCCTTTTTTTCAGTGACGTCAGCACACAATGACTCAATAACCAGCTGATCAGGAGGAGAAGGTGACAACACTGTAGACTGACCTTGATGTATTGGAACTAGACACCTCTGGTGACTTGGTAGTTCCAACCGCAGCACCACGCTGGGTCCCCGGATCGGAACGGGCAGTAGAGTACCCGGCTCAGTACGACTGATGGGCAAAATAGTCAGCAAGTGGAAAACAAACTTCTCCGTATATAATGCTCCGATTTGGAGCTGTAGTTGTCCCTTCAACACTTGACTGTTCATAAGTAGGGCTCGGCCATCACCAAACACCCTCACTGGATTCAGGAGCTGTGGAACAGGAACCACACACAGACTCCGTCTGGCTTGCAGCTTCAATACATCTGCAGGGCTGAAGTTCCCACAAGGCACTGGAACAGTTACAAACTTTAGTGGAGGGGAGGTACTCTCACCAAGGGCAGCCTCTCCTACTGGCCCAAGGTTCTGGAGCTTTAGATCCTTTGGACAGAGACCGTCCGGGTGTTCCTCACAACCGCAGCAATACCGTATGACCTTCTTAAGACTGGTTTCAGGCTGCTGCTTTGCCAGCCCACTCTTATCAGCCTTCTTGGGTTCTAGTCGGGTAGCTGCCTTAACAGGTCGAGGAACAGGATGGTTTCAGACGGTCGTGGTCTGACGTGGCGGTCTCCTCACTGTTTTCGCCCGTCTGGAGCGCCTCTCAGATCTAGAACGGGAAGACTTTGCAGGAGCAGCTGAGCAAGGCACATCAAAGACTTTACGGAAGGCCACCAGGAAGGCCTCTAGGTCTGTGAGGATAGGATCCCCTGCTTACCAGAGCGGACAGATCCACAGCAAAGCATCTCCTGCTAGGTAGGACATTATATATCCCACCTTGTCCCAATCAGAGGGGAAACAGGCTGCATTCCGCTGGTTGTACCACAGGCACTGCTCCAGGAACCCTTGGCACTCCTTAGGATTCCCAGAAAACACTGGCGGATCTGCAGGGTCGAGCTTCTCATAAGTCAGGAGTTGATTGAAGATGGCATTGGAGACAATGATTGGGTCTGGTGAATCAATTATCTGACCCATCCTTGGTGGAACAAATTCTTCAAGTTGCTCATACGGGCAAGAAAAAAGTTCATCATGCTCTGAGAGCGCAAGGACATGGGACTCAACGGGGGACCATGGCCTGTGCAAAACTGTCACGCTGGCAGGTTGGTGCGAGCGAGGGGGATGTGGCCCCACTGTGCCACAAACCAGACTACCCTGGAAGGGGAGTGACTAGGACAACTACCTCGGTCTTCGCTGGAGCCTCTGATTGTGAGGTCAGGCTTGTGCGGCAGGTAGCTGCTAGGTGCCACTCCAGGGTGGTGTCTGGCTGTGGCTGCTGATCCCACTCGGGGAGACAGAACACTGGGACAGGTGCGACTGACAGACAGGCAGGTGAGCACGGTAGGTACGGCTGGTACACTGGCAGGCGGGCACGGCTGAGACACTGGCAGGTGGGCACAGCTGAGACGCTGGCAGGCGGGCACAGCTGAGATGCTGGAAGGCGGGCACGGCTGAGACGCTGGAAGGCGGGCCCGGCTCGGACACTGGCAGGCGGGCCCGGCTGAGACACAGGATCATGGGTAGGAAGGAGTGGTGTATGAAAGAACAGGAAGAGACCTATTCACACAGCAGGTACTGGCAGGAAGGAATGTTGTATGAAGGAACAGGTAGAGAGAGACCTGTTCACACAGGAGGTGAAGAACCGCAAGGCTGCTGTCACGTGGACCCGTCCTGTGTGATGCGACCAGCAGGCCGGTAACTGAAACAACCAGACACGGCACGTGAAACTGTCCTGTGACACGGCCCGCAGGCCGGTAACTAAAACAACAAAACACGGGGAAGGGGAAACAGTTACAACGGTGGGCCCTGCGATAGGGAAATGGGGACATGGAGACCTCCTGCACTCCCCTGAGTCAGTGTCCCTCACACTCCTAATGTTCCCTAGGCCGGTTCTGCACCAGGCGCCGATCAGGATACCTGTCACCCTAGCACACCCTACACCTATCCCTTGCTAGGGAGCTGGATGGTGCAGGCAATGGCCCCACCTCTGTACTAATACACACAAGGGAAAAATACAAACAGGGAAACACCACTTAGCTTTGCTCTGTTGCTCTTGCTCCCAGCAAGAGTCCACCACCAGAATGCAGCTTTCCTCCTGAATAGCTGCCACCAAGCTCTGTCAGAGCTGCAAGGAAATCCCCTCTGACTCCTTCCACACCAGGGCTCCGACTGAGCTGCCAGGACCTCTCTCTAGATCCTTCCTCCACCAAGGATGGTTGAAATGAACACTATCACCAACAGTGATTGCAACACCTGACACTCTTTTATAACAGAGCCAGAGCAATCGCACCTGCTTTATAATCACATGCACTAAAGAAACCAGAGTGCAATGACGCTCACCACCACCGGGGCAAACTAGAACAAAAGACAACACTGTGTAATAATCCTAGTGGCCACCGGGGGCAAAACCAAACTTAAGCACACAGCTTAAGGGAAAAAAAAAAAGGATACATGTGCTTTTATCTGTCATGATCCAGCATGGATCATGACAGCTGCGGTGAGGAGCTGCAGTTAACAGCAGAAGCAGAACCGCGAGGGTGCGGAGCACAAGCAGAGCCGCAAGAGTGCGGAGCACAAGCAGAGCCGCAAGAGTGCGGAGCACAAGCAGAGCCGCAAGAGTGTGGAGCATAAGCAGAGCCGCAAGAGTGCGGAGCACAGGCAGAGCCGCAAGAGTGCTGAGCACAGGCAGAGCCGCAAGACTGTGGAGCACAGGCAGATGGCGAGGACACAAGGATAGACACAGCAGGGAAAGGAGCCACAGACAAAGAGACTGACAGAGGTAGGACAGAGTTCAGACAAGGTAACAGTGCGAGACAAGGTACTGGAACAAAGACACAGAGAGCCGGTTATACTGCCTCCTGGAGTGCAGAGCAGACAGGTGCGAGACAAGGCAAGAAACAAAAGCACAGGGACCAGGATATACTGCCTCCTGGAGGGAGGACAGGAGGTAATAGACAAGGCAAGGAACAAGGACACAGAGACTAGGATATTCTGCCTCCTAGAGGGTAGAAAGACAGGCACAGACACAGGTCTAGGAATCAAGCCTCCAAAGAAGGCAAAACATAGGACAGGACCTGGTAACCCAGCAGCAAGACACTAACTGACCTAAGGCTATGCACAGGCAGCTACTACCGGGTGGAGCTGCCCTAAATACTAGAGGCCTCTTGGTAATTGGTCAGAAGCACATTAGACAGGTGCACCCTGATTCCATAAACACCAGAGAGTTCTGGCACCGCCCCCCTATGAATACAGCCAGGAAGCATGCAGAGAGCAGGCAGGAAGCAAGAGGCACACAGCATGGAGCTGGCAGCAGACAGAAGTCACAGCATGGCCTGGAGCAGTGAGTAAGTTGGTGTGTGGGGGATGAGAGACCATGCAGTGATGCCGGCAGGGTTGTTACACTATATTCTTGTGCACAGGAAAAATATTATGCTACATTCTTGTACATAGGGGGCAGTATTACAGTAGTCATATTCTTGTACATGGGGGCAATATTATAATAGTTATATTCATGTAATACTTATCCTATATATAAGCATATAACGACTATAATATTATAGTAGTTACATTATTGTACATAGGAGGCAGTATTGTAGTAGTTATATTCTTGGACATAGGGGGCAGCATTATAGTAGTTATATACTTGTACATAGGGAGCAGTATTATAGTAGTTATATTCTTGTACATAGGGGCAGTATTATAGTAGTTATATTTTTGAACATATGGGGCAGTATTATGGTAGTTATATTCTTGTACAAAAGGGCAGTATTAGGCTATGTGAACACGTTGCGGATTTTTATGCAGATACGCAGTGATTTTTCACGCAGATTTGCACCAAATCCGCAATGTATTGCCCAATCAACGTTAATCAATGGGAATCCAGAATTAGTGTGCACATGGTGTGGAAAATTCTGTGCGAATCCGCAGCATATCAATTCTTTTTGCGGATCTGCAGCGTTTCTGCACCCATTGACTTACATTGAGTCAGGCACATCCGCAGCTAAACTGCAGGTGTAAAAAGGTCTGCGAATTAGCTGCGAATTTGCATGCCAAAAACGCTGTGGAAAGGAAGGAGGAAGAGTGTGTGGACGCAGAATTTGTGTGAGCGGAAAATGTGTGTGTGGGCGGAGACTGTGAGAGCAGAGAATGTGTGTGGGTCATCCTGCGGGTGTCTGTGTCTGTCTGTGGGTGTCTGTGTGTAGCCAGGCATCATCTGATGTGACTACTACTAACATCCGGCTTTGTCTGGTGTCACACATGTAACAGTGACAGCATGAGCCGATGATGGGATAGCAGTCCTATCATCTGGCAACAGTGTAAAACAAAAAAAAAACAAAACACATTCATACTCCCCAAACCCCTAATTCCCCAACGCCCTCGATCCCCTGTAATAAAAATAAAATAATAAACCACCATAAATACTCCCTGGTCCGCCATAGTCCTAAATAACAAGTGTCCCACGATGATCTCACATGTAGAACAGTTATATTGGGAGATGTGACTGCTCTACACGGCTCCAGTGATACAGTGACAGGAGGTATCCTCCCGCAGTGTATCACTGCGCCACCGTGAGAGAGGTCACTGAAGTTTGTGCTGTCACTGGCGGTACCGCTGCATGAGGAAATTCTCACACAGCAGTGGTGCCTTAAGTGACAGCATGAACTCCGGTGACCTCTCAGTGATACACTGTGGGAGCGATTATCTCCTGTCAGTGTGTCACCGGAGCCGTGTAGAGCGGTCACATCTCCCGATGTGACTGTTCTCCACACAGGTGCAAGAAGACCGATGATGCTGTGCATTGCCATAGTGTGAACAGCGCCGCATACAAGTCTTCATTGTGCATGACTATACCAAGCAACTGCCCGCTCCATGGATTGGTAGGATGAGAGCGGTTGTCTCATCGGTATTCTTGCACCTGTGTTGCCGCCATGCTAACTATTTGGGTCCACTGCATCCTGATTGTGCATTTCTTTGGAGGCCTGGGCAGGGGGCGGGGATTAGCCGCGGCCATGCGCAGGCCGTCGCTGCGCCCTGAAACGCTAATGTGAAACCACCCTTATTGAGAATTTCACAAGAAAAACAATGGTGTGCTTGGTTTTTACGTAACTTTATTCTTTCATGAGTTATTCACTCCCTTCTCCATGCGAGTGGCGGTGGTGTATCGTCCTCCCGGCCCCTCCCATCAGTTCCTGGATCATTTTGCCACTTGGTGTCACGTCTCCGTCAGATTTGGGGCCTGCTGTTCCGGTCGCAGCCACTAGGAGGCGCCGGGCCGCCACTTCGCCGTCAGACTCGGGGACGGCTGTTCCTGCCTCGGCCACTGGGAGGCGCCGTGGTTCTATTACGTCGCCGTCAGACTCAGGGCCTATGATCCCAGCTTTAGCCACTAGGAGGCGCCGGTCTGTCACGTCACCGTTGGATTCAAGGCCTGCTGTTCCGGTCACGGCCACTAGGAGGCGCCAGACCGCCACTTCACTGTCAGACTCGGGGACGGCTGTTCCTGCCTCGGCCACTGGGAGGCGCCGTGGTCCGCCCGTGAGTTATGGTGGTGACAGAGAAGTGGCTCCTGCGCAGGCATCTGGTGGGCGCAGGCTCCGCCCCTCTGTCAGTCATCAGGGGGTTACTGCAACTCCATCTGGCCTGGTCTTGGGGGCGGCCCTAATGACATCACCAGTCCAGGAACCTGTGAGGGATGACCTGATCCCTCAAATACCTTGGGACTGGTCTTGCAAGCCGCCGGATATATTCTTGGTTCCCCTGTGTGTTACTTAGTGATTGATTTCTGTTTGACTCTGACCTCAGCCTGGATTTCTGACCCCTCTTTTGCCTGACTATTCTGTACTTCTGCTACTCTCCTGTTTTGTGACCTTGGCCTGGATATTCTGACTCTGCTACTTCCTAACGATTCTGTACCTCTGCCGCCCTCCTGGTTTTTGACTCTGACCTTGGCCTGAAATTGACTCTGCTATTGCCTGCCGTTTTTGTACTTCACTCTGACGACCGTCCTGCTCTGGCCGCTGCTCCTATTCAGACAGTACCTCCTGGGCTCTGTTGTAAATCCAGATCCCTGTATAGGGGTAAAGGGTATCAGTGTTTCTCGGGGTGTTGCCTGGCTGCAGCCCAGAACCGCAGACGGACGTTACATTATATCCGGCCATAAAATTAACTGCTTCTTGTGTATATACCCAACATATACAAAAGCAGTCTCCCTGAACTTTTTTTTTTTTCTTCTTCTGACTGAGCTGATTTTTGGCCTGAACACCTGTTGCAGTGCACAGCCTGGAAGATCTCTCTTATTTTCTTGGACAACTATGCGGCAGTCTGGAGTCTTCAGGGAGAGAGCTGCACCTCAGAGATCCATGCTCCTGGCACGTCGACCTCTGGGCAACTACTCTGGCTATGGTTGCCCAGAGGTTCAGGTATTGCCCGCAGATGCGGCTAAAGTTTTATTACCCATTTCAGTTTCATGTGGTCAGAAATCGCTGTGTTTAAACGCGTATGTGGATAGTGGTTCTGAAGGAAATTTTATGGATTCCTTGACTGCTAGGAATTTGGGTGTAACTCTACTAAAACTTAATGCCCCTATTAAAACCACGGCTATTAATGGCACGTCCATTATTCAGGAGGGGGTTAAGTTTGTTACTGCCAAGGTTGCCATGTCTGTGGGAGCCTTACACACTGAGCTGGTGTCATTTTTTGTGATGGACAATTTAACCTCTGCAGTTATTCTGGGTATGCCATGGCTACGCCAGCACAATCCTGTCATCGACTGGCACTTGGGTGACGTTGTACGCTGGAGCCCACAGTGTCAGAAAAATTGCATATCCTTGGCAGTAAACCAAGTTAAGGTTAAAACCCCCCGCATACCGTTTGCTTTCAGAGATTTTGAGGATGTCTTTTCTATTGTAGAATCTGAAAAGCTACCCCCTCACAGAGAGTATGATTGCCCTATTGATCTGATTCCGGATGCCCGTCTCCCTAAGGGAAGAATATTTAATCTCTCTGGCCCAGAGCGTCAGGCCATGAATGACTATATTGCAGATAGCCTAAGAAAAGGGTTTATCAGACCGTCCATTTCTCCAGTTGGGGCTGGGTTCTTCTTTGTGGAGAAGAAAGATGGTGGTCTCAGACCCTGCATTGATTATCGGGAGTTGAATGCAATCACTATAAAAAACCAGTATCCGCTTCCACTCATCCCTGATCTTTTTAATCAGCTAACAGGAGCCCGTTGGTTTACTAAACTTGACCTCCGGGGGGCATACAATCTAGTCCGCATAAGAGACGGGGATGAGTGGAAAACGGCCTTCAATACACCCCTTGGCCATTTTGAGTACCTGGTTATGCCGTTCGGACTCAGCAACGCACCTGCCGTATTTCAGCATTTTGTTAACGATATTTTTAGAGACATTTGTGGGGTGTATGTCGTGGTGTATTTAGATGACATTCTGATTTACTCTGCTGACCCTGTGACACACTCTCAACACGTCTGTTCTGTGCTACAAAGACTACGTGAACACTCCTTGTTTGCTAAACTGGAGAAATGTGTATTTTTTGCTGAGGAGGTACAGTTTTTAGGATACATGGTTTCAGGTAAAGGCTTCCGCATGGATCCTGCCAAGGTCCAGCCTATTAAGGCTTGGGTGCAACCAAAATCGCTGAAAGCGCTGCAGCGATTTTTGGGGTTCGCTAATTATTACCGCAAGTTTATTAGAGGTTTCTCAGAGATTGCCAAGCCACTCACGGATCTGACCCGGAAAGGGGCGGACGTGGCCAACTGGAATCCTGAGGCAATTCAGGCGTTTTTTACGTTAAAAGAGAGTTTTGTGGCCAACCCAGTTTTGGTTCAGCCGGATCTGGACCGTCCATTTATTGTGGAGGTGGATGCCTCTGAAATCGGAGTGGGAGCAGTGCTATCACAAGGCACTACATCCCTCACTCAGCTTCGTCCATGTGCGTTTTTTTCCCGCAAATTCTCTCCCACGGAGAAAAACTATGATATTGGGAATCGGGAACTATTGGCAATTAAATGGGCCTTCGAGGAATGGCGTCACTTCCTCGAGGGCGCCAAACACAAGATCACGGTAATTACCGATCATAAGAATCTGACATACCTAGAATCAGCAAAAAGGTTAAATCCTAGACAAGCAAGGTGGGCATTGTTTTTCTCTAGGTTTAATTTTATAATCACCTTCCGCCCTGGTACAAAAAATGTGAGGGCCGATGCCCTCTCTCGCAGTTTCTGCCCCTCACAAGCCGAGGACTGTGAACCAGTTCCGATATTGGCCACTGGGATCATTGTCTCCGCAGTGTCATTGGACCTTCTGGAGGAGATCCGTAAATCCCCAGAACAAGCCCCTGACACTACGCCACCCAACAAATTGTTCGTTCCACCTGCGTTTCGCCTACAAGTGCTTAGAGAATCACATGACTCTGTCTTGGCAGGCCATCCTGGTCTCAATAATACCGCCAGATTGATAACTAGGAATTTTTGGTGGCCGACGGTGGTTAAGGACTGCAAAGAATATGTCTTAGCATGTGAGGTCTGTGCCCGCGCCAAGTCCTCCCATACTCGCCCTGCCGGCTGGCTCCAGTCCTTGCCCACCCCCGAGAGTCCATGGACCCACATCTCCATGGACTTCATTACGGACCTACCGTCCTCAGATGGAAAGACGTGTATCTGGGTGGTGGTGGACAGGTTCAGTAAACAATGTCATTTTGTCCCCCTGTCGGGGTTACCTAACTCGGAAACGTTGAGTAAACTGTTTATTGTACATGTGGTACGTTTACACGGTGCCCCGGTCAATATTGTGTCTGACAGGGGTACCCAATTCGTGTCAAAGTTCTGGAGGGCGTTCTGTAAACGCATTGGTATTGAGCTATCTTTTTCCTCGGCTTACCACCCTGAAACCAATGGGCAAACCGAACGTGTCAACCAGGCTCTGGAGCAATACCTTCGTTGCTACATCTCAGAACACCAGTCCGATTGGGCAGAACATCTGCCACTAGCCGAGTTTGCCCTAAACAATCAGTATCAAGACTCCATTAAGTCTACCCCCTTTTTCTGCAACCACGGGCTGCATCCGCGCTTTGGCTCATTCTCGACCAGAATGTCGGAGCTTCCTGGGGTAGAGAAAAATATACATCGTTTAAAAACCATTTGGTCTGAGGTAAACTCTAACTTGAAAGGGGCCCGGGTTAGACAGACCTCGGCAGCGAACAAACGGCGATCCAAAGGACCGCACCTGGGAGTTGGAGACAAGGTTTGGCTCTCCACCAAAAACATAAAGCTTAAAGTACCGTCTGCCAAACTGGGTCCCAGATTTATTGGTCCATACGAGATTATAGAGGTGATTAACCCGGTGGCCTTCCGTTTAAAACTCCCTCAGTCTTTCAAATTTCCCAATGTCTTCCACAAGTCTCTCCTCAAGTTGTATCGCTCCCCAATTCACCCTGTCCCGTCCCCTCCTCCTCCCATTTCGGTCGGAGGGTCCTTGGAGTATGAAGTCCAGGGTGTCCTTGACTCCCGCCTTGTAAGAGGGTCCGTACAGTATCTGGTACACTGGAGGGGCTACGGCCCGGAGGAGAGGTCCTGGGTCCCTGCGCGGGACATCCATGCAAAAGCACTAATTAGAAGGTTTCACCTCCTCCACCCTGACAAACCAGGTTTTGAGGGTCCGGAGGCCCCTCTTGGAAGGGGGGGTACTGTCACGTCTCCGTCAGATTTGGGGCCTGCTGTTCCGGTCGCAGCCACTAGGAGGCGCCGGGCCGCCACTTCGCCGTCAGACTCGGGGACGGCTGTTCCTGCCTCGGCCACTGGGAGGCGCCGTGGTTCTATTACGTCGCCGTCAGACTCAGGGCCTATGATCCCAGCTTTAGCCACTAGGAGGCGCCGGTCTGTCACGTCACCGTTGGATTCAAGGCCTGCTGTTCCGGTCACGGCCACTAGGAGGCGCCAGACCGCCACTTCACTGTCAGACTCGGGGACGGCTGTTCCTGCCTCGGCCACTGGGAGGCGCCGTGGTCCGCCCGTGAGTTATGGTGGTGACAGAGAAGTGGCTCCTGCGCAGGCATCTGGTGGGCGCAGGCTCCGCCCCTCTGTCAGTCATCAGGGGGTTACTGCAACTCCATCTGGCCTGGTCTTGGGGGCGGCCCTAATGACATCACCAGTCCAGGAACCTGTGAGGGATGACCTGATCCCTCAAATACCTTGGGACTGGTCTTGCAAGCCGCCGGATATATTCTTGGTTCCCCTGTGTGTTACTTAGTGATTGATTTCTGTTTGACTCTGACCTCAGCCTGGATTTCTGACCCCTCTTTTGCCTGACTATTCTGTACTTCTGCTACTCTCCTGTTTTGTGACCTTGGCCTGGATATTCTGACTCTGCTACTTCCTAACGATTCTGTACCTCTGCCGCCCTCCTGGTTTTTGACTCTGACCTTGGCCTGAAATTGACTCTGCTATTGCCTGCCGTTTTTGTACTTCACTCTGACGACCGTCCTGCTCTGGCCGCTGCTCCTATTCAGACAGTACCTCCTGGGCTCTGTTGTAAATCCAGATCCCTGTATAGGGGTAAAGGGTATCAGTGTTTCTCGGGGTGTTGCCTGGCTGCAGCCCAGAACCGCAGACGGACGTTACACTTGGCTTCCACATTTTCTCTCCTGTGACATCCCTACCCTCATCATGGGAGATTTCAACATCCCCACTGATCTTCCCCTCTCATCATCTGCTACTCACCTTTTATCTCTAACCTCCTCATTTGGCCTTTCGCAGCTTACTAATTCTCCAACGCATGAAGACGGAAACTCCCTCGACTTGGTCTTCTCTCGGCTTTGTGCAGTGGATGATTTTGCAAACTCCCCTCTCCCGCTCTCTGACCACAATCTTCTTTCATTCTCTATCAAGAACTGCCAGGCTGCTCAGGTCACCCCCACTGTCCAGACTTATAGAAACATACAGGCCATTAACACCCAGAAACTTATGAAGAACTTGCAGTCTTCATTGGCCCCTATCTCCTCCCTCTCATGTCCTGATTCTGCATTGAAGCATTACAATGAAACACTTCAAAGTGCCCTGGATGAATTTGCACCCCCTATAAATAGAACACCACAACGCAGACGGCGACAACCCTGGCACACTGTGCAAACACGTTTCCTGCAGCGCTGCTCCAGGTGCGCCGAACGTCTGTGGAGAAAATCCAATCTACACGAAGATTTCATCCATTTTAAGTTTATGCTTAGAACATACAACACTGCCCTTCACCTCTCCAAAACAAGCCTATTTCAACACCCTCATCACCTCACTATCCAATAACCCTAAACGTCTCTTTGACACTTTTCATTCTCTACTCAACCCAAGAGTACAGGCCCCAACCACGGAGCTCCGAGCTGATGATCTGGCCAATTACTTCAAAGAAAAAATTGACCAGATTTGACAGGAAATTATCTCCCAATCACCTCATACCATGCACTGTCCTCCCTCCCCCTCTGCATCTAACTCACTCTCTGATTTTGAACCAGTCACAGAAGAAGAAGTAAGCAGGCTCCTTGCATCTTCTCGCCCAACCACTTGCACCAGTGACCCATTTCCATCACATCTGCTCCAGTCCCTTTCCCCTGCTGTCACCCCTCACCTAACTAAAATATTTAACCTCTCTCTCTCTTCTGGTATTTTTTCCCTCATCATTTAAGCATGCTATCATACATCCACTACTTAAAAAACCATCCCTCGACCAAAACTGTGCCGCTAACTATAGACCTGTCTCTAATCTTCCCTTCATCTCTAAACTCCTGGAACGCCTGGTCCACTCCCGTCTGATCCGCTATCTCTCTGATAACTCTCTTCTCGACCCTCTCCAATCTGGTTTCCGCTCTTTACACTCTACTGAAACTGCCCTCACTAAAGTCTCTATAACAGTTAAATCAAATGGTCACTACTCCATGCTAATTCTCTTGGATCTCTCTGCAGCATTCGACACTGTGGATCATCAACTCCTCCTCACTATGCTCCGTTCCATTGGCCTCAAGGACACCGTTCTCTCATGGTTCTCCTCCTATCTCTCCGACCGCTCCTTTACGGTATCTTTTGCCGGTTCCTCCTCCTCTCACCTTCCCCTTACTGTTGGGGTTCCTCAAGGATCGGTTCTAGGCCCCCTCCTCTTCTCCTTGTACACTGCCCCTATTGGTCAAACAATCAGTAGATTTTGTTTCCAGTACCATCTCTATGCTGACGACACCCAATTATACACTTCTTCTCCTGACATCACGCCAGCCTTTCTAGAAAACACCGGCGATTGTCTAAACGCTGTGTCTAATATCATGTCCTCACTATATCTGAAACTGAACCTGTCAAAGACTGAACTCCTGGTGTTTCCTCCCTCTTCTAATGTACCTATACCCGACATTGCCATTTCTGTGTGTGGTTCCACTATTACTCCCCAGCAACAGGCCCGCTGTCTTGGGGTCATACTTGATTCCGAGCTTTCCTTTGCCCCCCACATTCGATCACTGGCTCGCTCTTGTCATCTGCACCTCAAAAACATTTCTAGAATCCGACCTTTTCTTACTTTTGACTCTGCAAAAACTCTTACTGTTTCTCTTATTCACTCTCGTCTCGACTATTGTAACTCTCTTCTAATCGGTCTCCCTCTTACCAAACTCTCCTCTCTCCAATCTGTCTTGAATGCTGCAGCCAGGATCATATTCCTCACCAATCGTTACACCGATGCCTCTACCTTGTGCCAGTCATTACACTGGCTACCCATCCACTCCAGAATCCAGTACAAACTTATTGCCCTCACCCACAAAGCCCTCCATAGCTCAGCACCACCTTACATCTCCTCCCTTGTTTCAGTATACCACCCTACCCGCACCCTCCGTTCTGCTGATGACCTGAGGTTAGCATCCTCAATAGTCAGAACCTCCCACTCCCGTCTCCAAGACTTTACACGTGCTGCGCCAATTCTTTGGAATGCACTTCCCAGGTCAATACGATTAGTCCCCAATCCCCACAATTTTAAGCGTGCCCTGAAAACGCATTTATTCAGACTGGCCTATCGCCTCAACACATTAACCTAATCTATCCCTGTGTGGCACAGCCAAAAGTTTTACCATAACCAGGTTCCCCGCATCATGTTCCCACATGCTTTATGCATCCATCAGCCCTCTGTGTCTGTACTGTTACACACTTAACATTATGGCTGGTCCAAACAATCAGGGCAACTGTTACCACCCACCTTTCGTGTCTCCCTTTTTCCCTCATAGACTGTAAGCTTGCGAGCAGGGCCCTCATTCCTCTTGGTATTTTGTTATAATCTACTGTATGTGATTATTTCTATGCTGTAATGTCTATTGTCTGTACAAATCCCCTCTGAAATGTAAAGTGCTGCGGAATATGTCGGCGCTATAGAAATAAAATTTATTATTATTATTATTATTCACAAGTTTCTCTTTGTTTACAGCCATTGACATGTCGCAGAGGTTAACACGTGAGGAACGGACAGAAATTGTGTTGATGTCTGGTGAACGCAGTACCCGGGTCATTGCAGCAGATTTCAATGCAAGACACCCTATGTAAGAAAACTGTCACCATTCCCATTTTATTTAGGAGCATCCATATAAATGGCCCACCCAAAAAAGTTTGTCTCATCACTGAACATAATGTTCTGTGTAAACTGAGGGGCCTGTTCCAATTTTTGTTTCGACCATTCTGCAAATTCAGTGCTGATCTGGGTCATCAACTATTCCCATTTTATTTAGGTGTATCCATATAAATGGCCCACCGTGTGTGTGTGTATATATATATATATATATATATATATATATATATATATATATATATATTTTATATATTCTTGTAAATAGGGGCGGTATTATAGTAGTTATATTCCTGCACATAATGTTCCTGTTAGCGTCCTGACCTCATCAGTGTTAATGAACACAAGCAGAGTGTGATTATTGGGTACTACTACCTACAGTATATATCACCTACAGTTGTCGTGGCAGTATACCTCATATACTTTCCCAACCAGAGAGCTGTACAAAACCCCTTTGACAACTTTGTCGATATTTACAGAAGTCCATGGAAAACAATGTAACTTTCCACAGCGCAGTGTGAGGAAAAAGCAAACTCTGCAGAGTAAATAAATGGTCTTACAGCATCCAACGTTCCTGAAGGCCGTGGGTCGGCCATGATAGTTTTGGCCTGGTAACCAGTGAGGGTTAATAATCCTGTTCTTTCCGTGGGATTGAGGTCTGCAGAGAGGCGCCCGTCATCATTATTTCACTCCGTGATCTTCTGGTTTTATTTGGATTTTCGGTTTTGCAGTGACCGGGGTGGTGCGAGGCGTTGGCCTCTGGGTGGACCAAAAATATGCCACTTCCAAGGTGGTCCGAGCCGACAGGCCCTAATATAAACAGGAATCTGGTTGTTTGCTTGTTTTGGGAGAGGTCTGTCTGTAGCCATGTTGTGAGCCCTAACCTGCGTCTCTTCAGACGCCCTCCCATGTGGCACCTGGTGGGCAATGTCACCCAGACCACTGTACACAGAAATACATGGTATCACACAGGATAGGATTAGATACACGGCTCAGCAGACAGTTTACACAGGATAGGATTAGATACAAAGCTCAGCAGACAGTATCACACAGGATAGGATTAGATACACAGCTCAGCAGTCAGTATCACACAGGATAGGATTAGATACACAGCTCAGCATGCAGTATTACACAGGATAGGATTAGATACACAGCTCAGCAGTCAGTATCACACAGGATAGTATTAGATGCATAGCTCAGCAGACAGTATCACACAGGATAGGTTTAGATACACAGGTCAGCATGCAGTATTACACAGGATAGAATTAGATACACAGCCTCAGATTAGATACAAAGCTCATAAAACAGTATCACACAACAAGATTAGATACAGTTATCACCACGTATTAGCAGAGAATATCATACTAGGCAGCATTAGACATGGTGGATACCACATATTAGCATACAGTATCACACGTGATGGATTAGTTACACAGCTCTTCAGACAGTATCATACAGGATAGGATTAGATGCACAGCTCAGCAGACAGTATCAGACTTGGCAGGATTAGATACATTCAGGACCAGTTTTAGAGAGTGGGGCCCTGGGCAAAAGTTTTAAGTGGGGCCCTAAATGCTCACATATTGCACCATCACACAGAAATTTCTGTTATATTTATATGCTCTGAGTTCAGGCCGTTAAACGAGCGTGATGGACAATAATTAAATTGTTTTGCTGAAGAACAATGATGGGGGATAGATAGTCCTTGATACAGTATAATGCAGGTCCCATATATTACATATAGTATAATTCACTCCTCATGGTCCTTGATAGCGTATAATGTAGCGCCCCTCAAGGTATACTGCGGCCGCCCTCAGAATATACTACAGCCACACACACACACAATATTATGCAGCTCCCCACACACACAGTATAGTGCAGCCCTCCACAAAGTATAGTGCAGCTCCCCCAACACACAGTACAGTGCAGCTCCCCACCAACACACAGTATAGTGCAGGCGCAGCTCCCCCAATACACAGTATAGTGCAGACACACACACACAGTATAGTGCAGCTGTCCAGTAACAGAGTCGCAAAGATGAGTTCAGCTCCTGCCCAAAAAGTCCAGCATGCTTGAGTCCAGCTCTCAGCAACCAAGTCCCGCATGCTGAGTGCAACTCTCTCCAGTCGTCACTCCACCAAGCCATGCAAGCACTTCCTGCCAACACCATAAACTGTGACTCCACCACGCCATGCCAGCCCTTCTTGCAGACCACCTAGCTGCCACTCGTTCCCTCTGGCTGGGCTGCGCAGGATTCATGTTCAGCTCCTTCTTTCACCCAGGCTTCCTTGTGAATGACTAACACACAATCAATATCACCAACAGTGATTGAACCCACCTGGCTCCCTTTTATAGAGCCTAACACCTGATTTGTAATTGCGTGCACATTAACCCTAAAACTAAGGAGCGATACCACTCACCACCACCGGTGCAACTTAGAATGAACGACACCACGTGTAATAATTCTAATGGCCACCGGGGGGCAAGCCTCCCACTTTGGCACCTAGACAAAGGAAAAAAGTTCACTTAGGCCACTTTCACACTTCAGGCTTTCGGTATCCGGCATGGTGCGGCGAAAAACCGGACTACCGGATCCGGCCGCAACCGCAGACACCGGATCCTTCTTTCTGCTGGATATATTCCTGGCAGAGAAGGTTTCCGGGCATGCGCATTGCAAAAGACCGGTCCTGCGTTGGGAAAAAAACGTTGCATGCAACGTTTTTTCCAGACGCCGGACCGGCTATTTTCTCCGGATCCGGAAAAAAACGGACGCGCCGCATTGCCATCCGGCGCAATGCGGCACCAATGAAACAGCACGGGGAAAAAGCCGGATCTGGTTGTAACAGGCGCCGGATCCGGCAGTCCGGTTTTTCGCTGCACCATGCCGGATACCAAAAGCCTGAAGTGTGAAAGCGGCCTTATCCATTTAAACTGTCAGATCCACGCTGGATCATGACACAGTTGTTATAAATGGTATATCCTCTAACTGGGTCGCTGTGACCAGTGGGGTACCGCAGGGGTCGGTGTTGGGATCTATTCTCTTCAACATATTTATTAACGATCTGGTAGAAGGTTCACACAGTAAAATATCGATATTTGCAGATGATACAAAACTATGTAAAGCAGTCAATACCAAAGAAGATAGTTTTCTGCTACAGATGGATCTGGATAAGTTGGAAACTTGGGCCGAAAGGTGGCAGATGCGGTTTAACATTGCTAAGTGTAAGGTTATACACATGGGAAGAAGGAATCAATATCACCATTACACACTGAACGGTAAACCACTGGGTAAATCTGACATGGAGAAGGACTTGGGGATCCTAGTTAATGATAAACTTACCTGGAGCAGCCAGTGCCGGGCAGCGGCTGCCATGGCAAACAGGATCATGGGGTGCATTAAAAGAGGTCTGGATACACATGATGAGAGCATTATACTGCCTCTGTACAAATCTCTGGTTAGACCGCACATGGAGTACTGTGCACAGTTTTGGGCACCGGTGCTCAGGAAGGATATAATGGAACTAGAGCGAGTACAAAGGAGGGCAACAAAATTAATAAAGGGGACGGGGGAACTACAATACCCAGAGAGATTAGCAAAATTAGGATTATTTAGTCTAGAAAAAAGACGACTGAGGGGCGATCTAATAACCATGTATAAGTATATAAGGGGGCAATACAAATATCTCTCCAAGGACCTGTTTATACCAAGAAAGGTGCATCAGCAGACAGTATCAGACTTGTCAGGATTAGATACAGTGGATACCATGTATCAGCAGACAGGTTCAGATATGGCAGGATTAGATACAGTGGATACCATATATCAGCAGACAGTATCAGACATGGCAGGGTAAGATACAGTGGATACCATGTATCAGCAGACAGTTTCAAGCATGGCAGGATTAGATACAGTGGACTCCATGTATCAGCAGTCAGTATCAGATATGTCAGGGTTAGATACAGTGGACACCATGTATCAGCAGACCGTATCATATATGGCAGGGTTAGATGTCACCAGTCGTCCATTACTCTCACCTCCTCTGTCTCTTTTCTGTCTATATCACCATCATATTCCATGGCATTTTCCATTTCAGAGGGGACGTGTACAGACAACAGACATAACTCCGATACCAGTTGTGAGGGTTCTGCTGCTCACAGGCTGCAATCTAAGAAACAAAATGAACATTCACGACATGAACAATGATATACAGCTGCTTCTCACTAAATTAGAATCAAAAAGTTAATTTATTTCAGTTCAATACAAAAAGTGAAACTCATACTGTATATTATATAGAGTCATTACAGAGTGATCTATTTCACATGTTTATTTCTGTTAATGATGATTATGACTTACAGCCAATGAAAACCCAAAAGTCATTATCTCAGTAAATTAGAATAATTAACAAAAAACACCTGCAAAGGCTTCCTAAGCGTTTAAAAAGGTCCCTTAGTCCTTTTCAGTAGGCTCCACAATCATGGGGAAGACTGCTGACTTGACAGATGTCCAGAAGGCAGTCATTGACACACTCCACAAGGAGGGTAAGCCACAAAAGGTCACTGCTAAAGAAGTTGGCTATTCAGAGTGCTGTATCCAAGCATATTAACCCCTTCACGACCTCCGCCGTACTAGTACGGTGCAGATCGTGTCCCCCCCCCTTTGATGTGGGCTCCGGTGCTGAGCCCACATCTTTCCCGGCACATATCAGCTGTTTTGAACAGCTGACATGTGCCCGGAACAGTGGTGGATGGAATCACCTGCGGCTATTAACCCATTAAATTCCACTGTCAAACTCTGATAGTTGCATTTAATGCACACTTTCGGTCATCGAGCTGGAAATCCACCCATCGGTGACCCCTATTACGTGATCGCGGGTCACTGGTGAGTTGGCATGATTGGCGGGTCACTGGTGAGTTGGCCCGGTGGTCATAGCAAGTCAGCAATTCTACTACATACAGGTGATCTGATCATCGCCTCTATGTAGCAGAGCCGATCGGATTATGGCAGCTTCTAGTCTCCCATGGAGACTATTGAAGAATACCAAAAATTAAAAAAAAAAGGTAATAAAAAAATATAAAAGTTGAAATATCCCCCTTTCGCCCCATTCAAAATAAAACAATAAAGAAAAAAAATCAAACATACACATATTCGGAATCGCCGCGTACAGAATCGGCCGATCTATCAAACAGAAAAGGATTAACCTGATCGCTAAATGGCGTAGTGAGAAAAAAAGTAAAAATGCCAGAATTACATTTTTATGGTCATTAAAATGCAATAACAAGCAATCAAAAGATGGTATCTGCACTAAAAAAGGTATCAAAAACATCAGCTTGGCATGCAAAAAATAAGCCCTCACCCAACCCAACATCACAAAAAATGGTGACGCTAAGGGTCTCAGAATATGGCGCAATTTTTTCTTTTTTAAACAAACTTTGGATTTTTTTTCACCACTTAAATAAAAAGAACCTAGACATATTTGGTGTCTATGAACTCGTATTGACCTAGAGAATCATAATGGCAGGTCAGTTTTAGCATTTGATGAACATGGTAAATAAAAAATGAAAAAAAATGTTGTGGAATTACACTTTAGCAATTTCACCGCACTTGGAATTTTTTTCCCATTTTTTAGCACATGATATGGTAAAACCAATGGTGTCGTTCAAAAGTACAACTCGCCCCGCAAAAACCAAGCCCTCACATTGCCATATTGATGGAAAACTAAAAAAGTTATCGCTCTGGCAAGAAGGGTAGTGAAAAACAGAAATGCAAAAATAAAAAAGGGCAAGGTCTTGAAGGGGTTAATGGGAAGTTGAGTGGCAGGAAAAAGTGTGATAGAAAAAGGTGCACAAGCAACCGGGATAACCGCAGCCTTGAAAGGATTGCTAAGAAAAGGTCATTCAAAAATTTGGGGGAGATTCCATCCACAACCTATGTTCTCCATTCATCTGTGACCTCGTCTCCCGGTACCTACCTGCACGCAACCTCCGATCCTCACAAGATCTCCTTCTGTACTCCTCTCTTATCTCCTCTTCCCACAATCGCATACAATATTTCTCCCGCGCATCAAACCCTACTCTGCAACTCTCTACCACAACGTAGACTCTCGCCTACCATGGAAACCTTCAAAAAGAACCTGAAGACCTACCTCTTCCGACAAGCCTACAACCTGCAGTAACCACCGATCCACCAAACCGCTGCACGACCAGCTCTACCCTCGCCTACTGCTTCCTCACCCATCCCTTGTAGATTGTGAGCCCTCGCGGGCAGGGTCCTCTCTCCTCCTGTACCAGTCGTGACTTGTATTGTGGGGTGTGGCCTCCCTCTCCTGAGCTGGAAATAGTATTTAAAGGCTTCCCCTGACTGGTGTCCGGTGGTTGGGACCCGGTCCTTGTCTGCCCTTATTCACACAGACATCAACTTTGACACATGATAAGGTTACTAATACTAGACAGTGTAGGACCGCCCCGACCACAGAGTCACCTTGTCGATGGTGGGACGGCTTTTATGCTATGTTTGATCAAATACAGTATTACTAAGAACTCTGTATGATTTAAATGCACTTTTGCTTTTTACTTATTTAATTATAGCAGGGTTTTTTCATTTTGTCTTTTGTAGGTTTTGTCTGCTTTTTGGCCATGTGAACATGCATTTATATGCTGCATGTGTACCAACTCAAGCCAAGCTCAATTTGTGTTTTTTCTTTGTATTGTTTAAGATTATTGTACTTGTTTTTATTATGTATACCCCTCCTCACATGTAGAGCACCAAGGAATAAATGGCGCTATAATAATAATAATAATAATAATAATAATAATAATAATAATAAATAATTCACAAGGAGTGGACTGCTGCTGAAGTCATTGCTTCAAGAGCCACCATACACAGACGTATCCAGGACATGGGCTACAAGTGTTACATTCCTTGTGTCAAGCCACTCATGACCAAAGCCAACACCAGAAGCGTCTTACCTGGGCCAAGGAGAAAAAGAACTGGACTGTTGCTCAGTGGTCCAAGGTGTTGTTTTCAGATGAAAGTAAATTTTGCATTTCATTTGGAAATCAAGGTCCCAGAGTCTGGAGGAAGAGTGGAGAGGCCACAATCCAAGCTGCCTGAGGTCTAGTGTGAAGATTCCACAATCAGTGATGGTTTGGGGAGACATGTCATCTGCTGGTGCAGGTCCAGCGTAACCGTCTACAAGGAAATTTTAGAGCACTTCATGCTTCCCTCTGCCGACAAGCTTTTTGGAGATGGAAATTTCATTCTCCAGCAGGACTTGGCACCTGTCCACACTGCCAAAAGTACCAATACCTGGTGTACAAACAACAGTATCACTGTGCTTGATTGGCCAGCAAACTCATCTGATCTTAACCCCATAGAGAATCTATAGGATATTGTCAAGAGGAAGATGAGAGACACCAGACCCAACAATAAAGAAGAGCTGAAGGCTGCTATCAAAGCAACCTGGGCTTCCATAACACCTCAGCAGTGCCACAGGCTGATCGCCTCCATGCCACGCCACATTGATGCAGTAATTGATGCCAAAGGAGTCCCGACCAAGTACTGAGTGCATTTACTGAATACACATTTCATTAGGCCAACATTTCGGATTTTAAACTCATTTTTCAAGCTGGTGTTATAAAGTATTCTAATTTAGTGAGATAATGACTTTTGGGTTTTCATTGGCTGTAAGCCACAATCATCAACATTAACAGAAATAAACACTTGAAATAGTCATTACAAACAGAGTAATCTATCTAATATGAGCTTCACTTTTTGTATTGAAGAACTGAAATAAATTAACTTTTTGATGATATTCTAATTTTTTGAGAAGCACTTGTATATCGTTAAACAGCGACAATTACAATTTATTGTTCTCGTCGTGAGCGGAGTAGTACAAAAAATAAAAGCAATAAAATGCTAGAGAAGCTAAGATGGCGGCCGGGCCTCAGAGTTCTCAGTTTGTTTTTCGGTGGCTGTAAGCAGGGCTGGAGCTAGTCAGGACTGCTTGTCTCCACACACAGGGGCCATTGTCACTGTGGCAAAGGTAAATAAACAGCAGGGATGATGATGGCAGCAGGCGATCAGCACACAATGGCGGCACTATCAGGATGACAGAGGACATTGTATGAAGAAAAGTTAGTGATGATAATGGGATTATGACACCTGAATGTCTCATGTGTATGAAGAAACTCAACAGAAACTCCTCACAAAACTCTCCAGGTCTGGTGCCAAAGCCAGGAGGCCCGGGCGACCCCATACATGATGGATAGATGCTTTGTCTGATCGTTCAGCCACCATCTCAGAGTGCTGCTGTGTTCTCTATGAGAGAGACACTGCCAGTCATCTCCACCGGCGGCTTATCGCACCAAGAACACAAGGAGCATCCGAAATAAGACATCTGCCCCATCATCATCTCTCAGGGTCCCCCATAAACATTAGACTGCCGGCTGAACCTGCCAATATCAGTGGTTCCTCTGATTGTAGTGTAGTGTGTACGGTGGCCTCACCAGGACCCCAACAGCATGAGGTAATAGTGATAGTTATTTTAGCTTTACTAGGAACCATGATAGTGGTATTGTGCAGGTAGAGATAGGTATAGTGTCTACACTACGGTACATACAATTATTGTGGTACTGTGACACCAAGGTATAAGCTATATAATATGGGTACTGTGGTCAGGGCCGCCATCAGGGCACTACATTCCTAACTGGCGTATGGGGCCCGATGAGCAGAGGGGGCCCCGCAGCTGGCCCCCTCTGTTCTGCTCACTGGGCCCCAGTGACAGGATCCTGCTGCTTCAGTAACTGATCGTGTGTCCTCTGACGCACGATCAATTAAAATCTGTTGCCGTGCAGGAGATTCCTCCTGCACAGCAACAGTTAACAGCCACCAGCCAATCACATGCCGGCACCTAAAGTCAGCACGCACGTCACCAACGTATGATGTCACTGTCATGACGGAATGACGATGCGCGCCCCAGCTGAATCGAAGAGAAGGAGGCCACCGCTGGAGCTCGGCCAAGTAATGAAAACAAAAATGTTTTTTTGTAAAGTCACGGTATTAGGCTGCATTTTACACTATGGGGGTGCATTATACTGCTATGGGGAGGGAAAGGGGGTGCATTATATTATGGGGCTGCATCATACTCCTATGGGGATGAATAATAGTACTATAGTGGGCATTATACTCCTATGGGGGTGCACTATACTACTACAGTGTGCATTATACTGCTATGGGGGTGCTTTATACTATAGTGTGCGCTGGATGAAGAGGAAAAGCAAAGATGAAGGACTTCAACTAGAGACGTCACCAGTGAGTCAGTGTTTTACCTGTACACTTACAATATATACTGTATACTATATACAGAGGTCCTGTGTACAATGTCATTGGTGATCACTATCACCTGTACACTGACACTATATACAGAGCTCCTGTGTATAATGTCACTGGTGATCCCTGTATTACCTGTACACTGACACTATATACAGAGCTCCTGTGTATAATGTCATGGTAATCCCTGTATTACCTGTACACTGACACTATATACAGAGCTCCTGCGTATAATGTCACTGGTGATTACTGTATTACCTGTACAAGGAAACTGCATTTGTAGTACAGATCTCCTGTGTATAATGGCACTTATGGTGATATTAGTATTGCGTTTTTTTATTACTGATCAGTATTGTAGTATTCGGTCACTATATTCTGGTAATATGTGATCTGGTCATGTTGTGGCGGTATTTGTTTTTTGTTTGTGATAATACTGGTCAGTTTAAAAATTGAAAAATAAACAATATACCTAAGTTGTATTGGATATTTTAACAAATGCTTAGTAAGTTACATTAGAGTAGGGCCTGGCCAAAAAGAGTCTACCTTGTCATGGTGGCAGATTAAAAAAAATCTTTTGGCCAAAACAGAAGCTGCTGGCTATGTATGTGGTGATTGGAACTGTAAATGTGTGATTGGTGACGATGTGGTGCAGAAGTGGAGTTCTTCCAATGGAGGGCGGTGGGACTGTGGACGGTTCGAGGAGTGGAGGCGAGTCTGGGGTGAAGCCTGAGCAGAGTTTCAAGGAAGCCCTGAAAATTTTGACAGTATTGGGCCCCGAAATTTCTAGTTGCAGCCTTGACTGTGGTAGGCACTGTTATTGTAGTCCTCCAGCAGGCACCGTTACTGTAGTCCTGCAGTAGGCACTGTTACTGTAGTCCTGCAGTAGGCACCGTTACTGTAGTCCTGCAGTAGGAACCGTTACTGTAGTCCTGCAGTAGGCACCTTTACTGTAGTCCTGCAGTAGGCACCTTTACTGTAGTCCTGCAGCAGGCACCTTTACTGTAGTCCTGCAGCAGGCACCTTTACTGTAGTCCTGCAGCAGGCACCGTTACTGTAGTCCTCCAGCAGGCACCGTTACTGTAGTCCTCCAGCAGGCACCGTTACTGTAGTCCTGCAGCAGGCACCGTTACTGTAGTCCTGCAGCAGGCACCGTTACTGTAGTCCTGCAGCAGGCACCGTTACTGTAGTCCTGCAGTAGGCACCGTTACTGTAGTCCTGCAGCAGGCACCGTTACTGTAGTCCTCCAGCAGGCACCGTTACTGTAGTCCTCCAGCAGGCACCGCTACTGTAGTCCTGCAGCAGGCACCGTTACTGTAGTCCTGCAGTAGGCACCGTTACTGTAGTCCTGCAGTAGGCACCGTTACTGTAGCCCTGCAGTAGGCACCGTTACTGTAGTCCTGCAGTAGGCACCGTTACTGTAGTCCTGCAGCAGGCACCGTTACTGTAGTCCTCCAGCAGGCACCGTTACTGTAGTCCTGCAGCAGGCACCGTTACTGTAGTCCTGCAGCAGGCACAGTTACTGTAGTCCTGCAGCAGGCACCGTTACTGTAGTCCTGCAGCAGGCACCGTTACTGTAGTCCTGCAGCAGGCACCGTTACTGTAGTCCTGCAGCAGGCACCGTTACTGTAGTCCTGCAGCAGGCACTGTTACTGTAGTCCTGCAGCAGGCACTGTTACTGTAGCCCTGCAGTAGGCACCGTTATTGTAGTCCTTCAGCAGGCACTGTTACTATAGTCGTGTGGTAGGCACTACGATATTATTACTGTTAGGCATTATTATTCTAGATAAACAGAAAAACTGGAGAGAGCAATTTATATATGGCGAAAGATATACCGTATATGCTGATACAATATCAAAAAAGTAGGTGACATAAATATGCTGGAATAGAAATGGCAGACCATTCGGAGTGAATCAAAGGCCCAAAAAGAGGAAAAGCACTAAACATGATGTCACATGAGTACAACACATGAATGAAAGTTAGAAAACTCTTTGTTAGATAATTGGCAACAACGTAGCTAGCACAACAGAAGCGGGGGCCACACTAATTAAAATGCATGAGAATATAATTGCAAGAATGATTAAAATAATATAGCCCGGACCATCAAGAGGGTAGTATAAATGTGTGCTTGGAAAAGATGTATGTAGAGATACAGTAATGTTCAATTTCTTCAAAGATACAGACCATTGCCTATTATAAAATAAAAAGGGGGATAATGACTGGCATGTCAACTGACCTCATAGTAAATATTGGACAAAACATAGAATTACGTGCACAAGACCTCATCTATGCCATATAATGTGCAATGTAAAGGCAATTGTGCCAGAAATGTGAGGAATGGCAATGATGAGGACCAGGTGCACGCAATTTATTAATTATGATTTAGAGGTATTTAGAAGTGCATAGCATGGAGGTCAAGTAAAACTTTAGAGAAAGATCACAAAGGATATCTGCAAGGGCAGAGATCTGCGGGCAAGCAAGAGTGAATGGTACATTACCATTGGTGTCCAGGTCCCCAAGTGTGACACACACCCCGACGCGCGTTTCGGAATTAATCCTTCGTCAGGGGGTGGTACTGCATAGGCACAGTGATGTTACCATTCTGGTAGGTACTAATATATTACTACTGTGTTAGGCATTATTGTTGTAGTACTACGACAGGCACTGATATTACCACTATGGTAGGTACTTCCCTAGTATTACTCTGGCAGGCACTATCATATTATTACTGTAGAAGGCACTATTATATTATTGTGGTAGGCACTGTTATAGTATTACCGTAGTAGGCAATGTTATATTATTACCGTGGTTATATTATTACCGTGGTAGGCACTGTTATATTATTACCGTGGTTATATTATTACCGTTGTAGGCACTGTTATAGTATTACCGTGGTAGGCACTGTTATAGTATTACCGTGGTAGATAGGCACTCTTATATTATTACCGTGGTAGGCACTGTTATATTATTACCGTGGTAGGCATTGTTATATTATTACCGTGGTAGGCATTGTTATATTATTACCGTGGTAGGCACTGTTATAGTATTACCGTGGTAGATAGGCACTCTTATATTATTACCGTGGTAGGCACTCTTATATTATTACCGTGGTAGGCACTGTTATATTATTACCGTGGTAGGCATTGTTATATTATTACCGTGGTAGGCACTGTTATAGTATTACCGGGGTAGGCACTGTTATAGTATTACCGGGGTAGGCACTGTTATAGTATTACCGTGGTTACAGTGGGGAAAAAAGTATTTAGTCAGTCAGCAATAGTGCAAGTTCCACCACTTAAAAAGATGAGAGGCGTCTGTAATTTACATCATAGGTAGACCTCAACTATGGGAGACAAACTGAGAAAAAAAAATCCAGAAAATCACATTGTCTGTTTTTTTTTCATTTTATTTGCATATTATGGTGGAAAATAAGTATTTGGTCAGAAACAAGCAATCAAGATTTCTGGCTCTCACAGACCTGTAACTTCTTCTTTAAGAGTCTCCTCTTTCCTCCACTCATTACCTGTAGTAATGGCACCTGTTTAAACTTGTTATCAGTATAAAAAGACACCTGTGCACACCCTCAAACAGTCTGACTCCAAACTCCACTATGGTGAAGACCAAAGAGCTGTCAAAGGACACCAGAAACAAAATTGTAGCCCTGCAACAGGCTGGGAAGACTGAATCTGCAATAGCCAACCAGCTTGGAGTGAAGAAATCAACTGTGGGAGCAATAATTAGAAAATGGAAGACATACAAGACCACTGATAATCTCCCTCGATCTGGTGCTCCACGCAAAATCCCACCCCGTGGGGTCAGAATGATCACAAGAACGGTGAGCAAAAATCCCAGAACCACGCGGGGTGACCTAGTGAATGAACTGCAGAGAGCTGGGACCAATGTAACAAGGCCTACCATAAGTAACACACTACGCCACCATGGACTCAGATCCTGCAGTGCCAGACGTGTCCCACTGCTTAAGCCTGTACATGTCCGGGCCCGTCTGAAGTTTGCTAGAGAGCATTTGGATGATCCAGAGGAGTTTTGGGAGAATGTCCTATGGTCTGATGAAACCAAACTGGAACTGTTTGGTAGAAACACAACTTGTCGTGTTTGGAGGAAAAAGAATACTGAGTTGCGTCCATCAAACACCATACCTACTGTAAAGCATGGTGGTGGAAACATCATGCTTTGGGGCTGTTTCTCTGCAAAGGGGCCAGGACGACTGATCCGGGTACATGAAAGAATGAATGGGGCCATGTATCGTGAGATTTTGAGTGCAAACCTCCTTCCATCAGCAAGGGCATTGAAGATGAAACGTGGCTGGGTCTTTCAACATGACAATGATCCAAAGCACACCACCAGGGCAACGAAGGAGTGGCTTCGTAAGAAGCATTTCAAGGTCCTGGAGTGGCCTAGCCAGTCTCCAGATCTCAACCCTATAGAAAACCTTTGGAGGGAGTTGAAAGTCCGTGTTGCCAAGCGAAAAGCCAAAAACATCACTGCTCTAGAGGAGATCTGCATGGAGGAATGGGCCAACATACCAACAACAGTGTGTGGCAACCTTGTGAAGACTTACAGAAAACGTTTGACCTCTGTCATTGCCAACACAGGATATATCACAAAGTATTGAGATGAAATTTTGTTTCTGACCAAATACTTATTTTCCACCATAATATGCAAATAAAATGAAAAAAAAAAACAGACAATGTGATTTTCTGGATTTTTTTTCTCAGTTTGTCTCCCATAGTTGAGGTCTACCTATGATGTAAATTACAGACGCCTCTCATCTTTTTAAGTGGTGGAACTTGCACTATTGCTGACTGACTAAATACTTTTTTTCCCCACTGTATATTATTACCGTGGTAGGCACTTTTATATTAATACCGTGGTTATATTATTACTGTGGTAGGCAGTGTTATAGTATTACCGTGGTAGGCACTGTTATATTATTACCGTGGTAGGCACTGTTATATTATTACCGTGGTAGGCACTGTTATATTAATACCGTGGTAGGCACTGTTATATTAAAACCGTGGTTATATTATTACCGTGGTAGGCAGTGTTATAGTATTACCGTGGTAGGCACTGTTATATTAATACCGTGGTTATATTATTTCCGTGGTAGGCACTGTTATATTATTACCGTGGTAGGCACTGTTATATTAATACCGTGGTTATATTATTACCGTGGTAGGCACTGTTATATTAAAACCGTGGTTATATTATTACCGTGGTAGGCACTGTTATATTAATACCGTGGTTATATTACTACCGTGGTAGGCACTGTTATATTATTACTGTGGTAGGCACTGTTATATTATTACTGTGGTAGGCACTGTTATATTATTACCGCGGTAGGCACTGTTATATTATTACCGCGGTAGGCACTGTTATATTATTACCGTGGTAGGCACTGTTATATTATTACAGCTGTAGACACTGTTATATTATTACCGTGGTAGGCACTGTTATATTATTACCGTGGTAGGCACTGTTATATTATTACAGCTGTAGACACTGTTATATTATTACCGTGGTAGGCACTGTTATATTATTACTGTGGTAGGCACTGTTATATTATTACTGTGGTAGGCACTGTTATATTATTACCGCTGTAGACACTGTTATATTATTACCGCTGTAGGCACTGTTATATTATTACCGTGGTAGGCACTGTTATATTATAACCGTGGTAGGCACTGTTATATTATTACTGTGGTAGGCACTGTTATATTATTACTGTGGTAGGCACTGTTATATTATTACTGTGGTAGGCACTGTTATATTATTACCGCTGTAGGCACTGTTATATTATTACCGCTGTAGGCACTGTTATATTATTACCGCGGTAGGCACTGTTATATTATAACCGTGGTAGGCACTGTTATATTATTACTGCGGTAGGCACTGTTATATTATAACCGTGGTAGACACTGTTATATTATTACTGCGGTAGGCACTGTTATAGTATTACCGTGGTAGGCACTGTTATATTATAACCGTGGTAGACACTGTTATATTATTACTGCGGTAGGCACTGTTATATTATTACCGTGGTAGGCACTGTTATAGTATTACTGTGGTAGGCACTGTTATATTATTACTGTGGTAGGCACTGTTATATTATTACCGTGGTAGACACTGTTATAGTATTACCGGTGTAGGCAGTGTTATAGTATTACCGTGGTAGGCACTGTTATATTATAACTGTGGTAGGCACTGTTATAGTATTACCGGGGTAGGCAGTGTTATAGTATTACCGTGGTAGGCAGTGTTATATTATTACCGTGGTAGGCACTGTTATAGTATTACCGTGGTAGGCACTGTTATAGTATTACCGGGGTAGGCACTGTTATATTATTACCGTGGTAGGCACTGTTATATTATTACCGTGGTAGGCACTGTTATATTATTACCGTGGTAGGCACTGTTATATTATTACCGTGGTAGGCACTGTTATATTATTACCGTGGTAGGCACTGTTATATTATTACCGTGGTAGGCACTGTTATATTATTACCGTGGTAGGCACTGTTATATTAATACCGTGGTTATATTATTTCCGTGGTAGGCACTGTTATATTAATACCGTGGTAGTCACTGTTATATTAATACCGTGGTAGGCACTGTTATATTAAAACCGTGGTTATATTATTACCGTGGTAGGCAGTGTTATAGTATTACCGTGGTAGGCACTGTTATATTAATACCGTGGTTATATTATTTCCGTGGTAGGCACTGTTATATTATTACCGTGGTAGGCACTGTTATATTATTACCGTGGTAGGCACTGTTATATTAATACCGTGGTTATATTATTACCGTGGTAGGCACTGTTACATTAATACCGTGGTTATATTAGTACCGTGGTAGGCACTGTTATATTATTACTGTGGTAGGCACTGTTATATTATTACTGTGGTAGGCACTGTTATATTATTACTGTGGTAGGCACTGTTATATTATTACCGCGGTAGGCACTGTTATATTATTACCGTGGTAGGCACTGTTATATTATTACCGCTGTAGACACTGTTATATTATTACCGTGGTAGGCACTGTTATATTATTACTGTGGTAGGCACTGTTATATTATTACTGTGGTAGGCACTGTTATATTATTACCGCTGTAGACACTGTTATATTATTACCGCTGTAGGCACTGTTATATTATTACTGTGGTAGGCACTGTTATATTATTACCGTGGTAGGCACTGTTATATTATTACTGTGGTAGGCACTGTTATATTATTACTGTGGTAGGCACTGTTATATTATAACCGTGGTAGGCACTGTTATATTATTACTGCGGTAGGCACTGTTATATTATAACCGTGGTAGACACTGTTATATTATTACTGCGGTAGGCACTGTTATATTATTACCGTGGTAGGCACTGTTATATTATTACTGTGGTAGGCACTGTTATATTATTACCGTGGTAGACACTGTTATATTATTACTGTGGTAGGCACTGTTATATTATTACCGTGGTAGGCACTGTTATAGTATTACTGTGGTAGGCACTTATATTATTACCGTGGTAGACACTGTTATAGTATTACCGGTGTAGGCAGTGTTATAGTATTACCGTGGTAGGCAGTGTTACATTATTACTGTGGTAGGCACTGTTATAGTATTACCGTGGTAGGCACTGTTATAGTATTACCGGGGTAGGCACTGTTATATTATTACCGTGGTAGGCACTGTTATATTATTACTGTGGTAGGCACTGTTATATTATTACCGTGGTAGGCACTGTTATATTATTACCGTGGTAGGCACTGTTATAGTATTACTGTGGTAGGCACTGTTATATTATTACTGTGGTAGGCACTGTTATATTATTACTGTGGTAGGCACTGTTATAGTATTACCGTGGTAGGCACTGTTATATTATTACTGTGGTAGGCACTGTTATAGTATTACTGTGGTAGGCACTGTTATATTATTACCGTGGTAGGCACTGTTATATTATTACCGTGGTAGGCACTGTTATATTATTACCGTGGTAGGCACTGTTATATTATTACCGTGGTAGGCACTGTTATATTATTACTGTGGTAGGCACTGTTATATTATTACTGTGGTAGGCACTGTTATATTATTACTGTGGTAGGCACTGTTATAGTATTACCGTGGTAGGCACTGTTATATTATTACTGTGGTAGGCACTGTTATAGTATTACCGTGGTAGGCACTGTTATATTATTACCGTGGTAGGCACTGTTATATTATTACCGTGGTAGGCACTGTTATATTATTACCGTGGTAGGCACTGTTATATTATTACTGTGGTAGGCACTGTTATAGTATTACTGTGGTAGGCACTGTTATATTATTACCGTGGTAGGCACTGTTATATTATTACCGTGGTAGGCACTGTTATATTATTACCGTGGTAGGCACTGTTATATTATTACTGTGGTAGGCACTGTTATATTATTACTGTGGTAGGCACTGTTATATTATTACTGTGGTAGGCACTGTTATAGTATTACCGTGGTAGGCACTGTTATATTATTACTGTGGTAGGCACTGTTATAGTATTACCGTGGTAGGCACTGTTATATTATTACCGTGGTAGGCACTGTTATATTATTACCGTGGTAGGCACTGTTATATTATTACCGCTGTAGGCACTGTTATATTATTACTGTGGTAGGCACTGTTATATTATTACCGCGGTAGGCACTGTTATATTATTACCGTGGTAGGCACTGTTATATTATTACTGTGGTAGGCACTGTTATATTATTACTGTGGTAGGCACTGTTATATTATTACCGTGGTAGGCACTGTTATATTATTACTGTGGTAGGCACTGTTATATTATTACCGTGGTAGGCACTGTTATAGTATTACCGTGGTAGGCACTGTTATAGTATTACCGTGGTAGGCACTGTTATATTATTACCGTGGTAGGCACTGTTATATTATTACCGTGGTAGGCACTGTTATATTATTACCGTGGTAGGCACTGTTATAGTATTACCGTGGTAGGCACTGTTATAGTATTACCGTGGTAGGCACTGTTATATTATAACCGTGGTAGACACTGTTATATTATTACTGCGGTAGGCACTGTTATATTATTACCGTGGTAGGCACTGTTATAGTATTACTGTGGTAGACACTGTTATATTATTACCGTGGTAGGCACTGTTATATTATTACCGTGGTAGACACTGTTATATTATTACCGGGGTAGGCAGTGTTATAGTATTACCGTGGTAGGCACTGTTATATTATTACTGTGGTAGGCACTGTTATAGTATTACCGGGGTAGGCACTGTTATATTAATACCGTGGTAGTCACTGTTATATTAATACCGTGGTAGGCACTGTTATATTAAAACCGTGGTTATATTATTACCGTGGTAGGCACTGTTATATTAATACCGTGGTTATATTATTTCCGTGGTAGGCACTGTTATATTATTACCGTGGTAGGCACTGTTATATTATTACCGTGGTAGGCACTGTTATATTAATACCGTGGTTATATTATTACCGTGGTAGGCACTGTTACATTAATACCGTGGTTATATTAGTACCGTGGTAGGCACTGTTATATTATTACTGTGGTAGGCACTGTTATATTATTACTGTGGTAGGCACTGTTATATTATTACTGTGGTAGGCACTGTTATATTATTACTGTGGTAGGCACTGTTATATTATTACTGTGGTAGGCACTGTTATATTATTACCGCGGTAGGCACTGTTATATTATTACCGTGGTAGGCACTGTTATATTATTACCGCTGTAGACACTGTTATATTATTACCGTGGTAGGCACTGTTATATTATTACTGTGGTAGGCACTGTTATATTATTACTGTGGTAGGCACTGTTATATTATTACCGCTGTAGACACTGTTATATTATTACCGCTGTAGGCACTGTTATATTATTACTGTGGTAGGCACTGTTATATTATTACCGTGGTAGGCACTGTTATATTATTACTGTGGTAGGCACTGTTATATTATTACTGTGGTAGGCACTGTTATATTATTACTGCGGTAGGCACTGTTATATTATAACCGTGGTAGACACTGTTATATTATTACTGTGGTAGGCACTTATATTATTACCGTGGTAGACACTGTTATATTATTACCGTGGTAGGCACTGTTATAGTATTACTGTGGTAGGCACTTATATTATTACCGTGGTAGACACTGTTATAGTATTACCGGTGTAGGCAGTGTTATAGTATTACCGTGGTAGGCAGTGTTATAGTATTACCGTGGTAGGCACTGTTATAGTATTACCGTGGTAGGCACTGTTATAGTATTACCGGGGTAGGCACTGTTATATTATTACTGTGGTAGGCACTGTTATATTATTACTGTGGTAGGCACTGTTATAGTATTACCGGGGTAGGCAGTGTTATAGTATTACCGTGGTAGGCAGTGTTACATTATTACTGTGGTAGGCACTGTTATAGTATTACCGGGGTAGGCAGTGTTATAGTATTACCGTGGTAGGCAGTGTTATATTATTACTGTGGTAGGCACTGTTATAGTATTACCGTGGTAGGCACTGTTATAGTATTACCGGGGTAGGCACTGTTATAGTATTACCGGGGTAGGCACTGTTATATTATTACCGTGGTAGGCACTGTTATATTATTACCGTGGTAGGCACTGTTATATTATTACCGTGGTAGGCACTGTTATATTATTACTGTGGTAGGCACTGTTATAGCATTACCATGGTAGGCACTGTTATAGTATTACCGGGGTAGGCACTGTTATATTATTACCGTGGTAGGCACTGTTATATTAATACCGTGGTTATATTATTACCGTGGTAGGCAGTGTTATAGTATTACCGTGGTAGGCACTGTTATATTATTACCGTGGTAGGCACTGTTATATTATTACCGTGGTAGGCACTGTTATATTAATACCGTGGTTATATTATTACCGTGGTAGGCACTGTTATATTAAAACCGTGGTTATATTATTACCGTGGTAGGCACTGTTATATTAATACCGTGGTTATATTAGTACCGTGGTAGGCAGTGTTATATTATTACTGTGGTAGGCACTGTTATATTATTACTGTGGTAGGCACTGTTATATTAAAACCGTGGTTATATTATTACCGTGGTAGGCAGTGTTATAGTATTACCGTGGTAGGCACTGTTATATTATTACCGTGGTAGGCACTGTTATATTATTACCGTGGTAGGCACTGTTATATTAATACCGTGGTTATATTATTACCGTGGTAGGCACTGTTATATTAAAACCGTGGTTATATTATTACCGTGGTAGGCACTGTTATATTAATACCGTGGTTATATTAGTACCGTGGTAGGCACTGTTATATTATTACTGTGGTAGGCACTGTTATATTATTACTGTGGTAGGCACTGTTATATTATTACCGCGGTAGGCACTGTTATATTATTACCGTGGTAGGCACTGTTATATTATTACCGCTGTAGACACTGTTATATTATTACCGTGGTAGGCACTGTTATATTATTACTGTGGTAGGCACTGTTATATTATTACTGTGGTAGGCACTGTTATATTATTACCGCTGTAGACACTGTTATATTATTACCGCTGTAGGCACTGTTATATTATTACTGTGGTAGGCACTGTTATATTATTACCGTGGTAGGCACTGTTATATTATTACTGTGGTAGGCACTGTTATATTATTACTGTGGTAGGCACTGTTATATTATTACTGCGGTAGGCACTGTTATATTATAACCGTGGTAGACACTGTTATATTATTACTGCGGTAGGAACTGTTATAGTATTACCGTGGTAGACACTGTTATATTATTACTGCGGTAGGCACTGTTATATTATTACCGTGGTAGGCACTGTTATAGTATTACTGTGGTAGGCACTTATATTATTACCGTGGTAGACACTGTTATAGTATTACCGGTGTAGGCAGTGTTATAGTATTACCGTGGTAGGCACTGTTATATTATTACTGTGGTAGGCACTGTTATAGTATTACCGGGGTAGGCAGTGTTACATTATTACTGTGGTAGGCACTGTTATAGTATTACCGTGGTAGGCACTGTTATAGTATTACCGTGGTAGGCACTGTTATAGTATTACCGTGGTAGGCACTGTTATAGTATTACCGGTGTAGGCAGTGTTATAGTATTACCGTGGTAGGCACTGTTATATTATTACTGTGGTAGGCACTGTTATAGTATTACCGTGGTAGGCACTGTTATATTATTACTGTGGTAGGCACTGTTATAGTATTACCGTGGTAGGCACTGTTATAGTATTACCGTGGTAGGCACTGTTATAGTATTACCGGTGTAGGCAGTGTTATAGTATTACCGTGGTAGGCAGTGTTACATTATTACTGTGGTAGGCACTGTTATAGTATTACCGTGGTAGGCACTGTTATAGTATTACCGGGGTAGGCACTGTTATAATATTACCGTGGTAGGCACTGTTATATTATTACCGTGGTAGGCACTGTTATATTATTACCGTGGTAGGCACTGTTATATTATTACCGTGGTAGGCACTGTTATATTATTACTGTGGTAGGCACTGTTATATTATTACCGTGGTAGGCACTGTTATATTATTACTGTGGTAGACACTGTTATATTATTACTGTGGTAGGCACTGTTATATTATTACTGTGGTAGGCACTGTTATATTATTACTGTGGTAGGCACTGTTATAGTATTACCGTGGTAGGCACTGTTATATTATTACTGCGGTAGGCACTGTTATATTATTACCGTGGTAGGCACTGTTATATTATTACTGTGGTAGGCACTGTTATATTATTACCGTGGTAGGCACTGTTATATTATTACTGTGGTAGACACTGTTATATTATTACCGTGGTAGGCACTGTTATATTATTACTGTGGTAGGCACTGTTATATTATTACCGTGGTAGGCACTGTTATATTATTACTGTGGTAGGCACTGTTATATTATTACTGTGGTAGGCACTGTTATATTATTACTGTGGTAGGCACTGTTATATTATTACTGTGGTAGGCACTGTTATATTATTACTGTGGTAGGCACTGTTATATTATTACTGTGGTAGGCACTGTTATATTATTACCGTGGTAGGCACTGTTATATTATTACTGTGGTAGACACTGTTATAGTATTACCGTGGTAGGCACTGTTATATTATTACCGTGGTAGGCACTGTTATATTATTACCGTGGTAGGCACTGTTATATTATTACTGTGGTAGGCACTGTTATATTATTACCGTGGTAGGCACTGTTATATTATTACCGTGGTAGGCACTGTTATATTATTACCGTGGTAGGCACTGTTATATTATTACCGTGGTAGGCACTGTTATAGTATTACCGTGGTAGGCACTGTTATAGTATTACCGTGGTAGGCACTGTTATATTATTACCGTGGTAGGCACTGTTATATTATTACTGTGGTAGGCACTGTTATAGTATTACCGTGGTAGACACTGATATAGTATTACCGTGGTAGACACTGTTATATTATAACCGTGGTAGACACTGTTATATTATATTATTATTATTGTACTGTACTTGTATTGTAATTTTTTAGGAGATAGTGTATAAATAAGTTGAGTGATCAGACTGGAGACGAGAAGGCAGGACTCAGGAATAGAAGAGAACACGAAAGAGCACGTCCGCTGTCTTGGGGTTATAGTTGACTTAGATCGTTCCTTCACCGCCCCACATCTGATCACTGGCTCGCTCGTGTCATCCACACCTCAAAAACCTATCCAGAATACGACCTTTTTTCACCTTTGACTTTGCAAAAACTCTCACTGCTGATCTTATTCATTTTCGTCAGGACCATTGTAACTCTCTACTAATCGGTCTCCCTCTTAACAAACTCTCCCCTCTCCAATCCGTCCTGAATGCAGCAGCCAGGATCATCTTCCTCACCAACCGTGACACCAATGCCTCTGCTTTGTGCCAGTCATTGCACTGGTTACCCATCCACTCCAGAGTTCAACATAAACTTATCAGTCTCACCCACAAAGTGCTCCACGGTTCAGCACCACCCTACATCATCTCTATCCTACAAACCGTGCCCTCAGTTTTTCTAACATCTTCAATAATTCAAATTTCCCACTCCAATACTTCTCTTGAGCTGCTCCACTTCTATGGTCACCACAATATAGCAATAAAATCCAATAACGGGTGATCAAAACATTGTATGTACTCCAAAATGGCATGAATAAAAAACGTCAGCTCGGCACGCAAAAAATAAGCCCTCATCTGCCCCTAGATCACGAAAAATGGAAATGCTACGGGTATCGGAAAATGGCACCATTTTTTTTTACCACGTAAATAAAAAAGAACCTATAAATGTTTGGTATCTACGAACTTGTAATGACCTGGAGAATCATAATGGCAGGTCAGTTATAGCATTTGACATGGTAAAACAAAAACTGAAAAAAACTATTGTGGAATTGCACTTTTTTCAATTTCACCATGTTTGGATTTTTTCCCGTTTTCCAGAACACGACATGGTAAAATCAATGGTGCTGGTCAAAAGCACAATGTGTCCCACAAAAAACAAGCCCTCACGTGGCCATATTGACTGAAAAATAAAAGTTATGGCTCTGGGAAGGAGAGGAGCGAAAAACCAAAATGTAAAATTGAAAATGCAAAAATGGAAAATCCCAAGGTGGTGAAGGGGTTAAGAGTGTCCTAAAAAACTCACTTATTTACCTAGTTTAGCCTCACTTATGTAACTATTCCAGTTTTACCCTTACAAAGCTGTTCCTGACAGCATCTGTGTACAGGGCCTCCATGCACTCAGCAGCCCTTGTACCTGGGCTCATACACACAGCGGCTGGTGACCGCGCCCTGCAGCTTTATACGGACCCCTATGTATTACACTGATGGCTGCACTGTACATGGCGGCACGTCCTGCCTGTGGTAGGCTAAGATCAGATACACAGCTCAGCAGACTGTATCACACAGGAGAGGATTAGATACACGGCTCAGCAAACTGTATCACACAGGAGAGGATTAGATACACAGCTCAGCAGTCAGTATCACACAGGATAGGATTAGATACACAGCTCAGCAGACAGTATCACACAGGAGAGGATTAGATACACAGCACAGCAGACAGTATCACACAGGATAGGATTAGATACAGAGCTCAGCAGACAGTATCACCCAGGATAGGATTAGATACACAGCTCAGCAGACAGTATCACATAGGATAGGATTAGATACACAGCTCAGCAGACTGTATCACACAGGAGAGGATTAGATACACGGCTCAGCAAACTGTATCACACAGGAGAGGATTAGATACACAGCTCAGCAGTCAGTATCACACAGGATAGGATTAGATACACAGCTCAGCAGACAGTATCACACAGGAGAGGATTAGATACAGAGCTCAGCAGACAGTATCACACAGGATAGGATTAGATACACAGCTCAGCAGACAGTATCACATAGGATAGGATTAGATACACAGCTCAGCAGACAGTATCACACAAGATAGGATTAGATACACAGCTCAGCAGACAGTATCACACAGGATAGGATTAGATACACAGCTCAGCAGACAGTATCACTCAGAATAGGATTAGATACATACATCAGCAGTCAGTATCACACATGATAGGATTAGATACACAGCTCAGCATACAGTATCACACAGGATAGGATTAGATACACAGCTCAGCATACAGTATCACACAGGATAGGATTAGATACACAGCTCAGCAGTCAGTATCACACATGATAGGATTAGATACACAGCTCAGCAGACAGTATCACACATGATAGGATTACATACACAGCTCAGCATACAGTATCACACATGATAGGATTAGATACACAGCTCAGCAGACAGTATCACACAGAATAGGATTAGATACACAGCTCAGCAGACGGTATCACACATGATAGGATTAGATACACGGCCCAGCAGACTGTATTATAGGATTAGATACACAGCTCAGCAGTCAGTATTACACAGGATAAGATTAGATACACAGCTCAGCAGTCAGTATTACACAGGATAGGATTAGATACACAGCTCAGCAGTCAGTATTACACAGGAGAGGATTAGATACACAGCTCAGCAGACAGTATCACACAGGAGAGGATTAGATACACAGCTCAGCAGACAGTATCACACAGGAGAGGATTAGATACACAGCTCAGCAGACAGTATCACACAGGAGAGGATTAGATACACAGCTCAGCAGGCAGTATCACACAGGATAGGATTAGATACACGGCTCAGCAGACAGTATCACACAGGATAGGATTAGATACACGGCTCAGCAGACAGTATCACACAGGAGAGGATTAGATACACAGCTCAGCAGACAGTATCACACAGGAGAGGATTAGATACACAGCTCAGCAGACAGTATCACACAGGATAGGATTAGATACACAGCTCAGCAGTCAGTATCACACAGGATAGGATTAGATACACAGCTCATATTAAATTAGAAAATGGTAGCACACTAAATATGAAATAGGAATAGCAAAATGGCTTTAGTAATACACTTCACAATGGCCTTCATAAGGCATATCAAATATGAAATAAGTGAAATATGAATAGCATAATGGCTTTTGTAATCTAGAAAAACATATGAGATACTTAGCACTTAGTTTTTTCTATAACTTAGATACACAGCTCAGCAGACAGTATCACACATGATAGGATTAGATACACGGCTCAGCAGACAGTATCACACAGGAGAGGATTAGATACACAGCTTAGCAGTCAGTATCACACAGGATAGGATTAGATACACGGCTCAGCAGACAGTATCACATAGGATAGGATTAGATACACAGCTCAGCAGACTGTATCACACAGGAGAGGATTAGATACACGGCTCAGCAAACTGTATCACACAGGAGAGGATTAGATACACAGCTCAGCAGTCAGTATCACACAGGATAGGATTAGATACACAGCTCAGCAGACAGTATCACACAGGAGAGGATTAGATACAGAGCTCAGCAGACAGTATCACACAGGATAGGATTAGATACACAGCTCAGCAGACAGTATCACATAGGATAGGATTAGATACACAGCTCAGCAGACAGTATCACACAAGATAGGATTAGATACACAGCTCAGCAGACAGTATCACACAGGATAGGATTAGATACACAGCTCAGCAGACAGTATCACGCAGAATAGGATTAGATACATACATCAGCAGTCAGTATCACACATGATAGGATTAGATACACAGCTCAGCATACAGTATCACACAGGATAGGATTAGATACACAGCTCAGCATACAGTATCACACAGGATAGGATTAGATACACAGCTCAGCAGTCAGTATCACACATGATAGGATTAGATACACAGCTCAGCAGACAGTATCACACATGATAGGATTACATACACAGCTCAGCATACAGTATCACACATGATAGGATTAGATACACGGCCCAGCAGACTGTATTATAGGATTAGATACACAGCTCAGCAGTCAGTATTACACAGGATAAGATTAGATACACAGCTCAGCAGTCAGTATTACACAGGATAGGATTAGATACACAGCTCAGCAGACAGTATCACACAGAATAGGATTAGATACACAGCTCAGCAGACGGTATCACACATGATAGGATTAGATACACGGCCCAGCAGACTGTATTATAGGATTAGATACACAGCTCAGCAGTCAGTATTACACAGGATAAGATTAGATACACAGCTCAGCAGTCAGTATTACACAGGATAGGATTAGATACACAGCTCAGCAGTCAGTATTACACAGGAGAGGATTAGATACACAGCTCAGCAGACAGTATCACACAGGAGAGGATTAGATACACAGCTCAGCAGACAGTATCACACAGGAGAGGATTAGATACACAGCTCAGCAGACAGTATCACACAGGAGAGGATTAGATACACAGCTCAGCAGGCAGTATCACACAGGATAGGATTAGATACACGGCTCAGCAGACAGTATCACACAGGATAGGATTAGATACACGGCTCAGCAGACAGTATCACACAGGAGAGGATTAGATACACAGCTCAGCAGACAGTATCACACAGGAGAGGATTAGATACACAGCTCAGCAGACAGTATCACACAGGATAGGATTAGATACACAGCTCAGCAGTCAGTATCACACAGGATAGGATTAGATACACAGCTCATATTAAATTAGAAAATGGTAGCACACTAAATATGAAATAGGAATAGCAAAATGGCTTTAGTAATACACTTCACAATGGCCTTCATAAGGCATATCAAATATGAAATAAGTGAAATATGAATAGCATAATGGCTTTTGTAATCTAGAAAAACATATGAGATACTTAGCACTTAGTTTTTTCTATAACTTAGATACACAGCTCAGCAGACAGTATCACACATGATAGGATTAGATACACGGCTCAGCAGACAGTATCACACAGGAGAGGATTAGATACACAGCTTAGCAGTCAGTATCACACAGGATAGGATTAGATACACGGCTCAGCAGACAGTATCACATAGGATAGGATTAGATACACAGCTCAGCAGACTGTATCACACAGGAGAGGATTAGATACACGGCTCAGCAAACTGTATCACACAGGAGAGGATTAGATACACAGCTCAGCAGTCAGTATCACACAGGATAGGATTAGATACACAGCTCAGCAGACAGTATCACACAGGAGAGGATTAGATACAGAGCTCAGCAGACAGTATCACACAGGATAGGATTAGATACACAGCTCAGCAGACAGTATCACATAGGATAGGATTAGATACACAGCTCAGCAGACAGTATCACACAAGATAGGATTAGATACACAGCTCAGCAGACAGTATCACACAGGATAGGATTAGATACACAGCTCAGCAGACAGTATCACGCAGAATAGGATTAGATACATACATCAGCAGTCAGTATCACACATGATAGGATTAGATACACAGCTCAGCATACAGTATCACACAGGATAGGATTAGATACACAGCTCAGCATACAGTATCACACAGGATAGGATTAGATACACAGCTCAGCAGTCAGTATCACACATGATAGGATTAGATACACAGCTCAGCAGACAGTATCACACATGATAGGATTACATACACAGCTCAGCATACAGTATCACACATGATAGGATTAGATACACAGCTCAGCAGACAGTATCACACAGAATAGGATTAGATACACAGCTCAGCAGACGGTATCACACATGATAGGATTAGATACACGGCCCAGCAGACTGTATTATAGGATTAGATACACAGCTCAGCAGTCAGTATTACACAGGATAAGATTAGATACACAGCTCAGCAGTCAGTATTACACAGGATAGGATTAGATACACAGCTCAGCAGTCAGTATTACACAGGAGAGGATTAGATACACAGCTCAGCAGACAGTATCACACAGGAGAGGATTAGATACACAGCTCAGCAGACAGTATCACACAGGAGAGGATTAGATACACAGCTCAGCAGACAGTATCACACAGGAGAGGATTAGATACACAGCTCAGCAGGCAGTATCACACAGGATAGGATTAGATACACGGCTCAGCAGACAGTATCACACAGGATAGGATTAGATACACGGCTCAGCAGACAGTATCACACAGGAGAGGATTAGATACACAGCTCAGCAGACAGTATCACACAGGAGAGGATTAGATACACAGCTCAGCAGACAGTATCACACAGGATAGGATTAGATACACAGCTCAGCAGTCAGTATCACACAGGATAGGATTAGATACACAGCTCATATTAAATTAGAAAATGGTAGCACACTAAATATGAAATAGGAATAGCAAAATGGCTTTAGTAATACACTTCACAATGGCCTTCATAAGGCATATCAAATATGAAATAAGTGAAATATGAATAGCATAATGGCTTTTGTAATCTAGAAAAACATATGAGATACTTAGCACTTAGTTTTTTCTATAACTTAGATACACAGCTCAGCAGACAGTATCACACATGATAGGATTAGATACACGGCTCAGCAGACAGTATCACACAGGAGAGGATTAGATACACAGCTTAGCAGTCAGTATCACACAGGATAGGATTAGATACACGGCTCAGCAGACAGTATCACAGGAGAGGATTAGATACACAGCTCAGCAGTCAGTATCACATAGGATAGGATTAGATACACAACTCAGCAGGCAGTATCACACATGATAGGATTAGATACAGAGCTCAGCAGACGGTATCACACATGATAGGATTAGATACACGGCTCAGCAGACAGTATCACACAGGATAGGATTAGATACACGGCTCAGCAGACTGTATTATAGGATTAGATACACAGCTCAGCAGTCAGTATTACACAGAATAGGATTAGATACACAGCTCAGCAGACAGTATCACACAGGATAGGATTAGATACACGGCTCAGCAGTCAGTATCACACAGGATAGGATTAGATACACAGGTCAGCAGTTTACCTACATACTGCATACACTGTGTTATTAGCACTTGGCCTCCTCCTGTGCTATGCTGCTGACAGGAGTAATTAGACGATTACTAGTACTACCAGTATACTACGGGTTAACCATGCTTCAGTGTTGAGCTCCAAAGCAGATGATTGAATGGACAGCAGCCTCAGCCAATGAGATGTGAGGGAGGTTTCGAGGTGGCCAATCAACTGTAGCATCCTCCCCGGAAACGTCTTAGTTTACCGCAGAGTAAAACCACGTGGTGCTGACCGGCTTCTTATCTCAGGTGCGTGGCGGGAAAAGGGACAAACAATAACGCAGGGAGGGGAGCGCTGCGGAGGGATACTGTGTATGTGTGACTGTGGGGGGGGCAGTGACTGCAGAGTGATACTGTGTATGTGTGACAGTGGGGGGAGCGCTGCGGAGTGATACTGTGTATGTGTGACTGTGGGGGGGGCAGTGACTGCAGAGTGATACTGTGTATGTGTGACAGTGGGGGCAGTGACTGCAGAGTGATACTGTGTGTATGTGACAGTGGGGGGGGCAGTGACTGCAGAGTGATACTGTGTATGTGTGACAGTGGGGGGCAGTGACTGCAGAGATACTGTGTGTGTGTGTGACAGTGGGGGGGGGGGGTAGTGACTGCAGAGATACTGTGTATGTGTGACAGTGGGGGGGCAGTGACAGCAGAGTGATACTGTGTATGTGTGACAGTGGGGGCAGTGACTGCAGAGTGATACTGTGTATGTGTGACAGTGGGGGGGGCAGTGACTGCAGAGTGTTACTGTGTATGTGTGACAGTGGGGGGGGGCAGTGACTGCAGAGTGATACTGTGTATGTGTGACAGTGGGGGGGGGCAGTGACTGCAGAGTGATACTGTGTATGTGTGACAGTGGGGGGGGGCAGTGACTGCAGAGTGATACTGTGTATGTGTGACAGTGGGGGGGGCAGTGACTGCAGAGTGTTACTGTGTATGTGTGACAGTGGGGGGGGGCAGTGACTGCAGAGTGATACTGTGTATGTGTGACAGTGGGGGGCAGTGACGGCAGAGTGATACTGTGTATGTGTGACAGTGGGGGCAGTGACTGCAGAGTGATACTGTGTATGTGTGACAGTGGGGGGGGGCAGTGACTGCAGAGTGTTACTGTGTATGTGTGACAGTGGGGGTAGTGACTGCAGAGTGTTACTGTGTATGTGTGACAGTGGGGGTAGTGACTGCAGAGTGTTACTGTGTATGTGTGACAGTGGGGGGCAGTGACGGCAGAGTGATACTGTGTATGTGTGTGACTGGGGGTCATTGACTGCAGAGTGATACTGTGTGTGTGACTGGGGGGCAGTGACTGCAGAGTGATACTGTGTGTATGTGACAGGGGGGGGATAGTGACTGCCGAGTGATACTGTGTGTATGTGACAGTGGGGGGGGGCAGTGACTGCAGAGTGATACTGTGTATGTGTGACAGTGGGGGGGCAGTGACTGCAGAGTGATACTGTGTATGTGTGACAGTGGGGGGGGGGCAGTGACTGCAGAGTGATACTGTGTATGTGTGACAGTGGGGGGGGGGCAGTGACTGCAGAGTGATACTGTGTATGTGTGACAGTGGGGGGGGGGCAGTGACTGCAGAGTGATACTGTGTATGTGTGACAGTGGGGGGGGGCAGTGACTGCAGAGTGATACTGTGTATGTGTGTCAGTGGGGGGGGCAGTGACTGCAGAGTGATACTGTGTATGTGTGTCAGTGGGGGGGCAGTGACTGCAGAGTGATACTGTGTATGTGTGACAGTGGGGGGGCAGTGACTGCAGAGTGATACTGTGTGTATGTGACGGTGGGGGGGTAGTGACTGCCGAGTGATACTGTGTATGTGTGACGGTGGGGGGGGCAGTGACTGCAGAGTGATACTGTGTATGTGTGACGGTGGGGGGGGCAGTGACTGCAGAGTGATACTGTGTATGTGTGACAGTGGGGGGGGGGCAGTGACTGCAGAGTGATACTGTGTATGTGTGACAGTGGGGGGGGCAGTGACTGCAGAGTGTTACTGTGTATGTGTGACAGTGGGGGGGGTAGTGACTGCAGAGTGATACTGTGTATGTGTGACAGTGGGGGGGGGGCAGTGACTGCAGAGTGTTACTGTGTATGTGTGACAGTGGGGGGGGGGCAGTGACTGCAGAGTGTTACTGTGTATGTGTGACAGTGGGGGTAGTGACTGCAGAGTGATACTGTGTATGTGTGACAGTGAGGGTAGTGACTGCAGAGTGATACTGTGTATGTGTGACAGTGGGGGGGTAGTGACTGCAGAGTGTTACTGTGTATGTGACAGTGGGGGTAGTGACTGCAGAGTGTTACTGTGTATGTGTGACAGTGGGGGTAGTGACTGCAGAGTGTTACTGTGTATGTGTGACAGTGGGGGGCAGTGACGGCAGAGTGATACTGTGTATGTGTGTGACTGGGGGGCAGTGACTGCAGAGTGATACTGTGTGTATGTGACAGGGGGGGGATAGTGACTGCCGAGTGATACTGTGTGTGTGTGACAGTGGGGGGGGGGGGCAGTGACTGCAGAGTGATACTGTGTATGTGTGACAGTGGGGGTAGTGACTGCAGAGTGATACTGTGTATGTGTGACAGTGGGGGCAGTGACTGCAGAGTGATACTGTATGTGTGACAGTGGGGGGGCAGTGACTGCAGAGTGATACTGTGTATGTGTGACTGGGGGGGCAGTGACTGCAGAGTGATACTGTGTATGTGTGACTGGGGGGGCAGTGACTGCAGAGTGATACTGTGTATGTGTGACACTGGGGGGCAGTGACTGCAGAGTGATACTGTGTATGTGTGACAGTGGGGGGGGCAGTGACTGCAGAGTGATACTGTGTATGTGTGACAGTGGGGGGGGCAGTGACTGCAGAGTGATACTGTGTATGTGTGACACTGGGGGGCAGTGACTGCAGAGTGATACTGTGTATGTGTGACACTGGGGGGGCAGTGACTGCAGAGTGATACTGTGTATGTGTGACTGGGGGGCAGTGACTGCAGAGTGATACTGTGTATGTGTGACACTGGGGGGGCAGTGACTGCAGAGTGATACTGTGTATGTGTGACAGTGGGGGGGACAGTGACTGCAGAGTGATACTGTGTGTGTGACAGTGGGGGACAGTGACTGCAGAGTGATACTGTGTGTGAGACAGTGGGGGGGGCAGTGACTGCAGAGTGATACTGTGTGTGACAGTGGGGGACAGTGACTGCAGAGTGATACTGTGTGTGTGTGTGACAATGGGGGGGGGGCAGTGACTGCAGAGTGATACTGTGTGTGTGACAGTGGGGGACAGTGACTGCAGAGTGATACTGTGTGTGGGGGACAGTGACTGCAGAGTGATACTGTGTGTGTGACAGTGGGGGGGCAGTGACTGCAGAGTGATACTGTGTATGTGTGACTGGGGGGGCAGTGACTGCAGAGTGATACTGTGTATGTGTGACAGTGGGGGACAGTGACTGCAGAGTGATACTGTGTATGTGTGACAGTGGGGGGGGCAGTGACTGCAGAGTGATACTGTGTATGTGTGACAGTGGGGGGGGCAGTGACTGCAGAGTGATACTGTGTGTGTGACAGTGGGGGGCAGTGACTGCAGAGTGATACTGTGTATGTGTGACAGTGAGGGGGCAGTGACGGCAGAGTGATACTGTGTATGTGTCAGTGGGGGTCAGTGACTGCAGAGTGATACTGTGTGTGTGAGACTGGGGGGCAGTGACTGCAGAGTGATACTGTGTGTATGTGACAGTGGGGGGGGTAGTGACTGCCGAGTGATACTGTGTATGTGTGACAGTGGGGGGGGCAGTGACTTTAGAGTGATACTGTGTATGTGTGACAGTGGGGGGGGCAGTGACTGCAGAGTGATACTGTGTATGTGTGACACTGGGGGACAGTGACTGCAGAGTGATACTGTGTATGTGTGACACTGGGGGGGGCAGTGACTGCAGAGTGATACTGTGTGTATGTGACAGTGGGGGGGTAGTGACTGCCGAGTGATACTGTGTATGTGTGACAGTGGGGGGGGCAGTGACTTTAGAGTGATACTGTGTATGTGTGACAGTGGGGGGGGGGCAGTGACTGCAGAGTGATACTGTGTTTGTGTGTGACAGTGGGGGGGGGGGCAGTGACTGCAGAGTGATACTGTGTTTGTGTGTGACAGTGGGGGGGCAGTGACTGCAGAGATACTGTGTGTGTGACAGTGGGGGGGGGTAGTGACTGCAGAGTGATACTGTGTGTGTGACAGTGGGGGGGGCAGTGACTGCAGAGTGATACTGTGTGTGTGTGACAGTGGGGGGCAGTGACTGCAGAGATACTGTGTGTGTGACAGTGGGGGCAGTGACTGCAGAGTGATACTGTGTATGTGTGACAGTGGGGGGCAGTGACTGCAGAGTGATACTGTGTATGTGTGACAGTGGGGGGCAGTGACGGCAGAGTGATACTGTGTATGTGACAGTGGGAGGCAGTGACTGCAGAGTGATACTGTGTATGTGTGTCAGTGGGGGTCAGTGACTGCAGAGTGATACTGTGTGTATGTGACCGTGGGGGGGCAGTGACTGCAGAGTGATACTGTGTGTATGTGACAGTGGGGGGGTAGTGACTGCCGAGTGATACTGTGTGTATGTGACGGTGGGGGGGGTAGTGACTGCCGAGTGATACTGTGTATGTGTGACGGTGGGGGGGGCAGTGACTGCAGAGTGATACTGTGTATGTGTGACAGTGGGGGGGGCAGTGACTGCAGAGTGATACTGTGTATGTGTGACAGTGGGGGGGGCAGTGACTGCAGAGTGTTACTGTGTATGTGTGACAGTGGGGGGGGGTAGTGACTGCAGAGTGATACTGTGTATGTGTGACACTGGGGGGGGCAGTGACTGCAGAGTGATACTGTGTGTATGTGACAGTGGGGGGGGGGTAGTGACTGCCGAGTGATACTGTGTATGTGTGACAGTGGGGGGGGCAGTGACTTTAGAGTGATACTGTGTATGTGTGACAGTGGGGGGGGGCAGTGACTGCAGAGTGATACTGTTTGTGTGAGACAGTGGGGGGGCAGTGACTGCAGAGATACTGTGTGTGTGACAGTGGGGGGGGCAGTGACTGCAGAGTGATACTGTGTGTGTGACAGTGGGGGGGGCAGTGACTGCAGAGTGATACTGTGTGTGTGACAGTGGGGGGGGCAGTGACTGCAGAGTGATACTGTGTGTATGTGACAGTGGGGGGAAGTGACTGCAGAGTGATACTGTGTATGTGACACTGGGGGCAGTGACTGCAGAGTGATACTGTGTATGTGTGACAGTGGGGGGGGGCAGTGACTGCAGAGTGATACTGTGTGTGTCAGTGGGGGTCAGTGACTGCAGAGTGATACTGTGTATGTGTGACAGTGGGGGGCAGTGACTGCAGAGTGATACTGTGTATGTGTGTCAGTGGGGGGCAGTGACGGCAGAGTGATACAGTGTATGTGTGTCAGTGGGGGTCAGTGACTGCAGAGTGATACTGTGTGTGTGTGTGTGTGTCAGTGGGGGTCAGTGACTGCAGAGTGATACTGTGTGTGTGTGTGTGTGACTGGGGGGCAGTGACTGCAGAGTGATACTGTGTGTATGTGACAGTGGGGGGGTTGTGACTGCCGAGTGATACTGTGTATGTGTGACATTGGGGGGGGGGGGCAGTGACTGCCGAGTGATACTGTGTATGTGTGACATTGGGGGGGGGGCAGTGACTGCCGAGTGATACTGTGTATGTGTGACAGTGGGGGGGGGGCAGTGACTGCAGAGTGATACTGTGTATGTGTGACATTGGGGGGGGGCAGTGACTGCAGAGTGATACTGTGTTTGTGTGTGACAGTGGGGGGGCAGTGACTGCAGAGTGATACTGTGTGTGTGACAGTGGGGGGGCAGTGACTGCCGAGTGATACTGTGTTTGTGTGTGACAGTGGGGGGGGCAGTGACTGCAGAGTGATACTGTGTGTATGTGACAGTGGGGGGGTTGTGACTGCCGAGTGATACTGTGTATGTGTGACATTGGGGGGGGGGCAGTGACTGCCGAGTGATACTGTGTATGTGTGACAGTGGGGGGGGGGCAGTGACTGCAGAGTGATACTGTGTATGTGTGACATTGGGGGGGGCAGTGACTGCAGAGTGATACTGTGTTTGTGTGTGACAGTGGGGGGGCAGTGACTGCAGAGTGATACTGTGTGTGTGACAGTGGGGGGGCAGTGACTGCCGAGTGATGCTGTGTATGTGTGACATTGGGGGGGGGCAGTGACTGCAGAGTGATGCTGTGTATGTGTGACAGTGGGGGGGGCAGTGACTGCAGAGTGATACTGTGTTTGTGTGTGACAGTGGGGGGGGCAGTGACTGCAGAGATACTGTGTATGTGTGACTGGGGGGCAGTGACTGCAGAGTGTTACTGTGTATGTGTGACAGTGGGGGCAGTGACTGCAGAGTGTTACTGTGTATGTGTGACAGTGGGGGTAGTGACTGCAGAGTGTTACTGTGTATGTGTGACAGTGGGGGTAGTGACTGCAGAGTGTTACTGTGTATGTGTGACAGTGGGGGTAGTGACTGCAGAGTGATACTCTGTGTGTGTGATAGCCCAGGGGGGAGGGGGCAGTGACTGAACAAACATTAAAGAGCAGGATTTTTTTCTACACCTGCCTTCAACTTTTGTAAATTAAAAAGTTTTCAGAAACAGAAGAGTTGTGTGTTTTTTTTAATCTAATCACAAAATGCAAAGTGAATGAACAGAAATCTAAATCTTATGCGTAAGTGGAGACCGCCCTTTCCCTTTCTCAGACAGGGGTATTAATAACCGATTACACCAAGCACATGATGAGCATCCTTTTCATGTGTAGGTTGTGACAATCAATTGCAAAAACTGCTGTGTAGGAGGCTCAAAACCGGGTGAGGAACAGCTAATCTACTATAATGGTGAGGTTGTGGAAGACAGGTTCGATCCTAACATCCAGCCAATATCATTGAGAGCGAGGAGTCCTGGAAGTGATGATCCGGTCCCACAGAGCCCTGATCTCACATCATCCAGTCTGTCTGGGATCACATGAAGAGACAGAGGGAGATGCACAAGTGACATCCACAGAAGATCTGGGGTCAGTTCTCCAAGATGTTTGGGACAACCTCCTGCCGAGCTCCTTCATAACCTGTGTACAAATGACAAGTACGGAGAAGAAGTGATGAAGGCAAAGAGCGATCACCACATACTGATGGGGTTTAGATTTCTCTTTTGTTCCCTCACTATTATTTTTATTAAGCTTTTGTTTTTTTAATTAATTTTTTCTTACTTTGCAGCCTTTTTTTTCCCCACACCTGCCTAAAACTTATCCACAGCAGCCACATGAAGGCGTCCGGAAGCAGTTCGGCCGTTGCAGATTTGGAGACCAATCCGCCAGCGGACGTGGTGCGTGCGCCCCCTATTGGACTGTGTAAAACTACATGACCCCTCCCCTCTTACCCGTCCCTAACCCAAAAAAGTGAAAAACATTTCTCGATTCTGCTTCCATGAAAGTGGGTGATGGTGTACATTTGTTCTGGGGTGGGGGCCTGTATCCCCACAGTGCCCTTTGCCCAGTATTGTCCAGTCATCTGCTGACTCATTCAGGTTGCTAGTTTGTCCTCTGTGGTGCGGGATTGGTCACCTCTGGGAGCCTCCAGTAAGGATGAGTTGTTCACTTTAAGGGGGATATTAATCAAAACTAGAACAGGGTTTGTTGCCCATAGCGACCAATCACAGCACAGCTTTCTTTTTTAAAGAGCAGAATTTGAAATGAAAGCTGCACTGTGATTGGTTGCTATGGGCGATAATGTCCCCTTTTGTGTATATTTTATACCAGAGCATGTTTTCCCGGTCCCTCCAGATTTGGGGGGCTTTCAGTAACGGTGCCGGTCAGTACGGGGTGTCATGGGTAACAGGCAGTGCTCACTGCATTGGTCTCATCTCTCTCTTGTGTTGCAGTCGCTCGTGGTCCCCGTGTACAATGCCGCACTCTGGCTGCACGACTGCTTGGCATCCGTCTCGCGGCAGGATTTCGGCGGCGTCCTGGAAGTCTCCATTTACAATGACGGCAGCACGGTGAGCAGTCTTTTGTATGTGCACTCCACCTGACCTACCCTCGCAACCTCTCATCCAGGACAGCTGCATGCTGGGACTTGTAGTTCTGCCCTCACACCCGCTCATCCAGGACAATGAGCGACGAGGAGCCTGACAGCTGCATTCTGGGACTTGTAGTTCTACTATCCAACCTGGTCATCTAGGACACTGAGCAACGAGGAGCCCAACAGCTGCATGCTGGGACTTGTAGTTCTGTGACTCTGGCAAACAATTTAAGTCTCCGCTTCCCAGACTCTTTAAAATGAGATTTTGGGGTCAGCTGCTTTCTCCCGTGATAGGAAAGGATGTTACATAATACAGAATAACCCGTTTTGCAGCTCTCTCTCTCTTTCTGGTTACATTTCTCACTTTTTTCAACATCTCTGCTCATTGTCAATGAATGAATGCTGTCATTTGCACCCAGAGGACGGAGGGCGTCTTGAAGGCCTCAGACGGCACATTATTGGGCAGCTCCTATGTTTTGGCCTTTTGCCTGTAAAGAGCTAAATTTCCATTCATCGACATGAAGCAGAGATCCAGCAAATCTTACGAAAACTCAAAACTTTCAAACGCTGAATTCTGCGGAAGTGAAGAGTTGTACTGTTATTTCTTTCAGGATGGTTCTCCTGGTATTATAGAGCGATGGAAACCAAAGCTTGAAGATAAAGGCATCTGGGTGATTTTAGGAGGTCATGACAGCGAGCGACCACGGGGAGGTGAGGGCAAACCTGATTATACCAGTCATGTACACCGTGATTGCACCAGCAGAATGGTGAGTGCAGCTCTGGAGTATAATACAGGATGTAACTCAGGATCAGTACAGGATAAGTAATGTAATGTATGTACACAGTGACTGCACCAGCAGAATAGAGAGTGCAGCTCTGGAGTATAATACAGGATGTAACTCAGGTGTAGTACAGGATAAGTAATGTAATGTATGTACACAGTGACTGCACCAGCAGAATAGTGAGTGCAGCTCTGGAGTATAATACAGGATGTAACTCAGGTGTAGTACAGGATAAGTAATGTAATGTATGTACACAGTGACTGCACCAGCATAATAGTGCAGCTCTGGAGTATAATACAGGATGTATCTCAGGATCAGTACAGGATCAATAATGTATACACAGTGACTCCACCAGCAGAATAGTGAGTGCAGCTCTGGAGTATAATACAGGATGTAACTCAGGATCAGTACAGGATAAGTAATGTATGTACACAGTGACTGCACCAGCAGAATAATTAGTGCAGCTCTGGAGTATAATGCAGGCGGTAACTCAGGATCAGTACAGGATAAGTAATGTAATTTATGTACACAGTGACTGCTCCAGCAGAATAGTGAGTGCTGCTCTGCTCAGCTGCTGCTCATTGTGCTAATTGTGGGTGTGTTCGTTCATGAGAAACACCATCTCTCCACCCGTGGACCTGCTCTCTCTCTTACCCAGGGAGGGAGTGGGTTTCCTGGGATGAGCAATGGAGCCAAGTCTCAGTCTTCTGTTTTCCGGACCAGGCCAGTGGGGATCAGCAGAAACCAGCAACCGGCCTGCACATCAAAGGTCTTGGGGATGAGACGCTCCACCAGTAGCAATGTAGCTCCTACTCCCTTCGAGTCTGCAGAGACTCAGAGAAGCCGCAAGGCTTCCAACATGGTGGAAAATCCTGCAAGCATGCATGATGGAGGTCCTTCCAGAGGAGTGCTCACAGAGGAGAGGCCAAACTCACTGAGGAAGGTTGGAGCTGTAGAGACCCAAGGAGTCTGTGTCCACATATGCCTCCCGGGTCATGAGCCACCTCTGTGAGTATGAAGAGGCGAGTAAGACCAGGAGGCTCTGGGAGGAGCTGCGCTGCACAAGCGCCAAAGCTGCAGGTGCCTCCAAACCAAGGAAGAATCCACTCCAGACGGAGGTAAAGAGGCTGAAGCTTGAAATTCATGAGCTGGAGATGAGGAAAGTATTCCTTAGAGGAAAAAAAAGTGGACCATTTACAAAAAAACTACTGAATGAGGACAGATTCAGAGAAATGGCAGATAACAGAGAGGAAAGGCAGATGGGCATGCAGCCTGCGAGCCAGGTGGATGATGATGATGATGACCAGCAGAAAGCCCCACCTGGCAGCCTGCAAAGTCACCCGCAGGCCACATGCAGCGAGCTCCCTCCACAGGCGACAATGACATCTGGTCGCAGGGAGCCAAGTCATTTGCAGGGTCGGCTCACTGTATAAGCTCTGTTGCTCAGCCTGGGTTCTGCTGTGGATCCGGTGCAAAGGCATGGGGAGAGTACAGAGCACGGTAGTGAGGCGCAGAGCTCTGACTCTGCTTGTAGTAGCACGAGGTACATCAGCCGAGAGGCTGGACAGTGATGGCGGCCCGGCAGCGGGCGAACGTACAGGCCACGATGCTGTGGTGTGTTCCTCAGTGGGAGGGGGAGTGGCCCAATGTCGGGGGGAGTTCCAGTAGCTTCAGCGCCCCTGAATACTGTTGCTACTGATCACTTAGTTGAGAAGCGGTGGCAGTGTGAGGGGGTTTCCGGGGCCAGTAGTTCTGGTCCTCCCAAAGTCCCATTCTGTGTTGTCGCCGCTGGTCAGCAAGATGCTGATATAAAGGATCAGCGGTGCCTCACAGCGGCAAAAGATCAGCGGCTCCTGGTATCAACAGTGAAGCAATGAAAATTGCCAACCGATAATGCGAAGGGCACACGTAAGTCTAGGGGTGAGGTTACCACCAGTTCTGTGGCTGAGGCTGAGCCCCTTGTGCCTGGTGATGCGGAGGTCAAAATGTCACCCCCTGTTGTCAAAGGTCCAGCAGGAGTGAATGTGGTGGGAGGTGTGGATGAGGAAGTTTCTTTGTCTAGTGGTGTGGCTGCTGGTTTGGTGGAGGGTGAGGGGGTTATGGAGGTGGGTAATAGTGGTGTTGATGTGGTCACTGGTCCGGTGGCCCTCCCCCTTCCCATTGATGGCAGAACCCATCAAGAGTTATGCCACTGTCACCTCCGGGGGAAGTAGGGCGTCCTCCTCGTCCCTGGGGGCTGCATGTTGCAGCTGCGTCTCCTGGAGGATCTAAAGAAGGGGAGAGATCACTAATGGTAGAGGGTCGAGAGGTTGATCTATCCTGGATAGAGAGGCATGGCCTCGGGGCCTTCCGAGAGAAAAAAGGGGGGATGCAGTGTGGTCCCTCCCAACAGCCAGGCTGTCTGTGTAGGAATGTGGTCCGTGTTCGGTGGAGGGGCAGTAATGCATGTCCTCCAAGGTCTAAGCTTGTGGAGCTCCTGCTGAAGGTGGGCTTCAAGGCAATTGACATCTATGCCTTGATACATCCCTATTCCACACCTGAGTTACAGGTCAGCTTTGTTCTGCCAGAGGAGCTTGATCTATTCTGGTCGAATTACGAGTTGTCAAAAAAATGAGCCCGGCTGGCGAGACTTTGCCATTCAGAGGCTGTGTCTCGCCAAAACCAAGTCAAGAAAGTGACCGTGATGACTTGTAACGAGTCGCTTTCTTATGACATCATGACGTAGCTTGGCCGAAATGGAGAAGTGGTAGAGATGCCAAAGAAAGAACCGTGACGAGTTTGGTATCTGCTCAGGGGCCTGGACGCTTATGGTAAAACTTAAGCATTCAGGTGGTACAGTTGCCCACAATCCATAATCTGCCTTCCTGGGTAGGGATCGTATCCAGGTCTTCTACCCAGGGCTGTGGAGTCGGTAAGCCAAACCTGCGACTCCGACTCCTCAATTTCCCTTACACCGATTCCGACTCCACGACTCCGACTCCCACATTTATTGCTTATATTTAAGTGAAAAATTTATTGTAGTACAATGTGAACATCAGACATTTAATCATTTTTATGATCAATAATCAAGATATTTAGATAGAACAGAATATATATTTATTGGAATACAACTTTAGAACACAAAAAACTGTAATAAATTGTAAATATGTAATACACTATGTAATATCGATTACATATATACAGTACAGACCAAAAGTTTGGACACACCTTCTCATTCAAGAGTTTTATTTCATGACAATGAAAATTGTAGATTCATTCTGAAGGCATCAAAACTATGAATTATAGCAACAATCAAGAAAAAACGCGTATGGCACCGCTGTTACCGTATATTCTCAGAAGGTGTGCGGTATGCAGGAAGCAGACGGCTGGTGAACTCGGGTGCTTGACCTGAAATAGACAATCCTCGGAATCCACATGAAGAAATGGTCGCACTCATCGAGTTTGAAGCGCTCTAGTAGCGCGAAACGGCCGTTGTCAGCCTTTTTGCACTCCTTATGTCACTCCCCCGGCCCGACATGTGATATACAAACTCGATGAGTGCGACCATTTCTTCATGTGGATTCCGAAAACTATGAATTAGCACATGTGGAATTATATAATTAACAAAGTGTGAAACAACTGAAAATATGTCTTATGTTCTAGGTTCTTCAAAGAAGCCACCTTTTGCTTTGATTACTGCTTTGCACACTCTTGGCATTCTCTTGATGAGCTTCAAGAGGTAATCACCGGAAATGGTCTTCCAACAGTCTTGAAGGAGTTCCCAGAGATGCTTAGCACTTGTTGGCCCTTTTGCCTTCACTCTGCGGTCCAGCTCACCCCAAACCATCTCAATAGGGTTCAGGTCTGGTGACTGTGGAGGCCAGGTCATCTGGCGTAGCACCTCATCACTCTCCTTCTTGGTCAAATAGCCCTTACACAGCCTGGAGGTGTGTTTGGGGTCATTGTCCTGTTGAAAAATAAATGATGGTCCAACTAAACGCAAACCGGATGGAATAGCATGCCGCTGCAAGATGCTGTGGTAGCCATGCTGGTTCAGTATGCCTTCAATTTTGAATAAATCCCCAACAGTGTCACCAGCAAAGCACCCCCACACCATCACACCTCCTCCTCCATGCTTCACGGTGGGAACCAGGCATGTAGAGTCCTTCCGTTCACCTTTTTTGCGTCGCACAAAGACACGGTGGTTGGAACCAAAGATCTCAAATTTGGACTCATCAGACCAAAGCACAGATTTCCACTGGTCTAATGTCCATTCCTTGTGTTCTTTAGCCCAAACAAGTCTCTTCTGCTTGTTGCCTATCCTTAGCAGTGGTTTCCTAGCAGCTATTATACCATGTAGGCCTGCTGCACAAAGTCTCCTCTTAACAGTTGTTGTAGAGTTGTGTCTGCTGCTAGAACTCTGTGTGGCATAGACCTGGTCTCTAATCTGAGCTGCTGTTAACCTGCGATTTCTGAGGCTGGTGACTCAGATGAACTTATCCTCCGCAGCAGAGGTGACTCTTGGTCCTTTCCTGGGGCGGTCCTCCTGTGAGCCAGTTTCTTTGTAGCGCTTGATGGTTTTTGCCACTGCACTTGGGGACACTTTCAAAGTTTTCTCAATTTTTCAGACTGACTGACCTTCATTTCTTAAAGTAATGATGGCCACTCGTTTTTCTTTACTTAGCTGCTTTTTTCTTGCCATAATACAAATTCTAACAGTCTATTCAGTAGTACTATCAGCTGTGTATCCACCAGACTTTTGCACAACACAACTGATGGTCCCAACCCCATTTATATGGCAAGAAATCCCACTTATTAAACCTGACAGGACACACCTGTGAAGTGAAAACCATTTCTGGTGACTACCTCTTGAAGCTCATCAAGAGAATGCCAAGAGTGTGCAAAGCAGTAATCAAGCAAAAGGTGGCTACTTTGAAGAACCTAGAATATAAGACATACAGTATTTTCAGTTGTTTCACACTTTTTTGTTAATTATATAATTCCACACGTCTTAATTCATAGTTTTGTTGACTTCAGACCGAATCTACAATTTTCATAGTAATGAAAATAAAGAAAACTCTTTGAATGAGGTGTGCCCAAACTTTTGGTCTGTACTGTGTGTGTATATATGTGTGTATATATATATATATATATATATATATATATATATATATATATATATATATATTATATCACACATACGCTAACACTATGACTTATCTCAGCCAAGACAAAGCCTAGATCCTCAGGCTACATTCACACCATGGGCGTAGCTAGGATCCAACCTGGGGGGGGGCAGAACCTCATACTGCACACCTCAGCTGCTGCAGAACCTCATACTGCACATCCCTACACTTGAAAATAAAGCCTGCACCTTAAGAAGATGTGGTGGTGATGTATGCAGTCTATTTATTCCAACTAGCAATTGATGTTGATGTGTTACTGAAGACGAGCAATGCCTGTCCTGGGCGTCCTTTTGGGCAGCTATGAGGTGTACCTGACTGGTGCTTAAAAAAAAAGAGGAGTGTTAGTCTGTGTACTACCCGGTTTTCATTCTTTTTGGTACAGATACGATATGGCTAGACAGATATGGATAAATGGATAGATAGAGCAGATTTCTAATCTGCTTTTGCTATTGAAAACATTATCTATGAGCTCAAAAACCTTTCAGGTGATGCGGTTTTTTAAAAAGCTGATCGGCTTTTGCAGCTGAAAAACGTATCCTCAAAAAACGCAAGAAAAACGCTGTGTGAGTGCAGCCTTAGATCAGGAATATAACAGCCATTTATAGGACATTTCATAACTTTCCCAAATTCCTATGAAAAAATATTCAGCACATCCTGCATTGAATTACTGTACCCAGTTTATTATATATTTTAGGAGTCGGAGTCGGTCCATTTTATACCATCTCCGACTCCACCAAAATGAGCTCCGACTCCACAGCACTGCTTTTACCAGGGGGGCAACCGAAGCTCTGTCACAGGTGAGGCGATCCCACACACTTCAGTGCAAACTGCACTGTGCAGAAATGTTCTTTTTGTGGGGATATCGGCCATCTTGCTGCATCTTGTGTGGAGATTAGATGCCACCTATGTGGTGACTTAGGTCACCCATTCAGCCGTTCCTCGCTCCTTTTCTAATGCAGTCGTAACCCCGGTGGGAGAAAGCCGTGAGGCTGATTCTGCTGGGGAAGGGACCAATAAGTTATTAATTCCAGGAGGAAGGAGAAGAGCATGCGGTAGATTGCATATAAAAATATCAAAACTTTATTCAAAAAAGTGCTACAGATATTATACCTTACACACTAGTTTCCTTAATATTGCGTTGATCCAGGGAGCTAGTCTGATTGCCATATGTGGAGTCGGGAAGGAATTTTTTTTTCCCCAATGTGAAGCTTACTGTTTGCCACATGGGTTTTTTTTTGCCTTCCTCTGGATCAACATGTTAGAGTAAGTTAGTATAGGATATGAGTTGAACTAGATGGACTTAATGTCTTCCTTCAACCTTAATAACTATGTTACTATGTTATATATAAATAACAAAGTGCCAATCAAATAATGCAGACGGTATGAATCCAAATGTCACCGACTCCTTCCACCATGATGGAAAACATCCCAGCAAGCATCCCCAATGTAACCATATACCCAGAAACCCATGTCCGCATAAGGAAATAATGCCCAAGGGCTGAATGAAAGGGTCAGAGACCTGAAATAATAGGGAAAAAGCTGACACAGTATAATGGCAGACCACAGTACAACGCCAAGCAAGTCCCAAAATGCAGCATAGTAGCTTATCAAGGAAGGGAGGAGAAGGAGAGCCTGGTAAGTATCACCCCGGGAAAGGGACTAGCAGGGATGAGGGAGCTGAGGGGCCAAGGAGGAAAAGCAATAAAAAGATGCCTGCCCTGCTCAGGTGTCTAGACAAGCGCAGACAGGAGAGGGAGCTGGGCGAGCCCCAGGCTACTAAGGTAGCTCCTGTCCTGGATGCCAGTCTTGCTGCTGAGGCCCCGAGGGATGATGAGTTGGATGAGGAGGTCAGGAGGATCCACAAGGAGGAAAGTGCCACTGCTTCCGAATCTTCCCATTATGAAAGTATGGATGAGGATAATAGTCAGTGGCTAGAGGACAAGTGTAAGCTAGGCACCAGAAAGAAGGGAGATAAATCATCTTCTTCCGCTCTGACCGAGGCACCAAAGGAAGGAAAAACTGACTCCCCTCTGGTTGGTCTTTCTAACTGGTTCCAAGCCCTTGAGAAAATCTCTTCCTCTGAGGAGGAAGCTGACGGTGAGGTTCTGGATTCGGCGGGGCTTACAGGAGGTGCCGAGTCTCTTTCTGGGAATGTAAGGTCCTTGGAGGGAGGGACTGGCCCAGAGTCCGGAGACAAGGATGATAAAAAGGAAAAGCTTGTGGAAATGGACACCTCTGTGTCATTAAAGAGGGGGAAGGATTCCTCCTCTGAGGCAGAGGACAAGGGGAGTGGGAACTAAAAAGCCATCTCACTCAATCACCAGTTTTTTCTTTTTGCAAGAGACCAGGCTGCCAAACATGGCAGACGTGTTTAAAGCTAAGAGGGAGTGAAAACTCAGGCCCTCCTATTTGTCTCTTGCGGCCGAGCCGTATAGCGGAGTGGTGGTCCTTTTTACCGCATCGGTGGAATGCCGACGGGTTATTGAGTTAGAAATGGAGAGGTGCCTGATCTTAGATATCCTCATGAAGGGACAAGAGCTCAGGCTCATTAACATCTATGGTCCCCAATCTAAATGAGACCGGAAGTGTGTCTTTATGAGGATCAAGCCCTACCTTTTTACAAGTCGGCAGGTTCTTTGGAGGGGACTTCAATAATGTCACGAGGCCCCGAGATAGAGGAGGTTCCAGAGAAAAGCTGACATGATAGCGTCACCCTTAATAGTATAGCTAGTGAGGCTTGCCTGGTGGATGTCCACATTTGGCACACCCCAGGCAACGAGGGGTTCACCTCACCTATCATAGAGGTAACTGTAGGTCCAGAATGGATAGGTTTTATTTAAAGGAGGAAGCTGTCTCTTCAGCAGTGTCTGTTGTTGAGGTGGAGTTCTCTAACCATTGTTTAATTTTGTTTTCTCTGAATGTTACAGAGACTCTCCATATGGGAAGAGGCTTTTGGAGGCTCAATTAGTCTCCCTGGGAAGAAGCAGAGATAAGACAGTCCTTTGAGGATTTTCTTCAGAGCCAAGTACCCTTTTTGGATCTTTGTAGTAGTAAATGTACTGTCACACTTAGCGATGTACCAGTGATCCCGACCAGCGATATGACGCGGTCAGGATCGCTGGTACATCGCTAAATAGTCGCTAGTGAGCTGCCACATAGGCAGATCTCACCAACGACATCGCTGGGGACGGGGGTCGTTACTTACCTGTTACACCAGGCGATCCTGCGTCCTCCCGCCCGGCTCCACGCGTCGCTCGTCTTCACAGCAGGAAGCGCCCGACGAGAAACAGTCCTGAACGTTCTCGCGCGATCAGCGATAACCAGCGGGGGAGCGGGTCGTAGGTATCAGACACAGCGATATCGCTAGCAATATCGCTATAACGTCACTAGTTATAGCGATATTGCTAGCGATATCTCTTAGTGTGACATGCCCTTAAGTCAGAGTGGTGGGAGATGTTCAAGAAAATGGTGGTGAGATTCTTCCACCAGCTCTCGAGCCTCAGGAGTCTGAGCAGGTACCGCCTGTATCAGGGTCTGAGGGGCAAACTCGAGCATCTTGTCTCAACTGGAGGTAGCCACGAGGAGATCTCCAGGGTGAAATCTTTGCTTATGAGGTGTCAGTATGATAGAAACACCTCTTTGGTTTTTGAGAGGGATTACGGGAAGTACTGCTCGCCCGACCCTTACAGAAACTGCAAGATGTCAGTGAATAGTAAAGTGGTTACAGGTGTGGTCAACACTGCGGGGTCCCTGAGGCGATCCAGATCAGGGATCCTGGAGGTTGTCAGATCCTTCTACTCACACCTCTTGGGGAAGAGGGATCTCAATTGGGATGAGATGTTGGCTTTCCTGGCTGAAACCGTCCCCGAACCAGGGGTAGACCCCTCTCTTGATGTTTTGACAGAGATGATCAGGGAAGAGGAAATTAAGTTGGAGATTGAAGGGCTTGCCCCCAAAAAATTGCCCGGTCCAGATGGCTTAACATCTGAGTTCTATAAGACCTTTAAGGATGCTTTGGTTCCCCTCTTGACTGAGGTATTCAATGAGTGTCTTTCCTCAGGCACTGTGCCAAAGTCAATGAGGTCTGCCCTCATCATCTTGTCAAAGGGTAAGGACCCATCTTGCATTGAGAATTGGCGTCCCATAGCGCTTCTCAATGCAGACAAAAAGGTTCTGGCCAAGGTGCTGTTTAATCGACTGGTGAAATTTGCACACTGACTCCTTTCGGAGGCCCAGCATTGCTCTGTTCCAGGCCGTAGCACATTTAGTGCTGTGCTCTGTGTCTGAGAGGCAGTGGAGCAGGGTAGGGCTGGTCACTGGAAGGGGTACATGCTGTCACTGGACCAGGCAAAAGCGTTTAACCCGATCAATCATGAGTACCTCTGGTTTGTCCTTCAGCGATATGACCTGCCGGGGGGCGTTTGTTGATTGGCTTAAAGCCTTGTACGTTGTGGCAGTGAGTTTCCCGCCTGTGAATGGTTGGATTGGCAGCTCTTTTGCAGTTGGAACTGGTGTTCGCCACGGTAGTCACTTGAGCCCGCTGCTGTACGTGTTTGCGATTGACCCACTTCTTAAGAGGGTGGAGCGTGGACCGTTGGCCGGGATTGGGATGGATCGGGCAGCATCGGAAGCCACTCTGAGGGTGGTGGAGTATGCTGACGATGTAACTGTTTTTGTTTCCTCTCACAAGGAAGTAGGGTGGCTGATGTCAGAGGTAGATCGTTACTCGGAGGCATCCGGGTCCACGATCAACTGGGATAAGAGTGTGAGTCTGGCTGGGTGGAGGAGATCCTGATTTTGATTTCCCGGACACCCTTCCAGGTCCCAAAGTCTCTGCAAAAGTCCTTGCAAAACACAAGCCGCAGAGACACCATCACATGTTTCTCAACTAAAGCAATGACTAGCCAGGTCTTTCCCTGTGAAGGAACAACCACGGGAAGGGCAGTCTCCAATGAAGGAAACCACCTATGCCAAAACATGGTATCCATCCACAGATGGCTGTTTTGGGGTATTGCCCCTCATCAGTGTGGAGTAGGAAACTGGCTAGTAGGAGCAATGCCTAGTAAAAGACTGGGATAAGAGTGTGAGTCTCTGGCTGGGTGGAGGAGATCCTGATTTTGATTTCCCGTACACCCTTCCAGGTCCCAAAGTCTCTGCAAAAGTCCTTGGCATCGATTTGGTCAGGGAGACTACCCCAAACAAAATTGGAACAGCAGGCTAGAGATCGCCACTCAGAAGGTGAACCAATGGAAGGGTTGGTCTTTGACCCTAAGGGAAATGGTAAACCTGATCAAAACTTACCTGCTCCCTTTATTGATTTATTTGGTCAGTGTGTGCATCTTGCCGGAGTCTCTCTGGACTCGAGTCTACAGTTTGTTCTTACAGTACAACTGTTATGAGGGAATAGACTGAACCTGGTCAAGAGGGAGGTTACTTACCGTACGAGGAGACTAGTAGGGTATGGTCTTCCCTGTGGCATTCTTTGTGGATACCTTCATTAAGATCACTATTGCAAACCTCTTCCAGGAATGGGAGACAGGAGGGCAAGTGAAGGATCTTCACACACTGCATGGACATCTTCTGACTTGCTCTATCTTGGTTCTGAAGGTAATTCGCTGGTGGGGTCTGGGAATGTGGGAGATCAGGACTCTGCCAAGGACACTCCTTGACAATAGGGTTTTGTTGACCCATTTGCAGAGGCCTCTGGTGCTCAGGGATTGCCCAAGTCTGGATCTTGCAGTGGGTTTGCATCTTCTGAGTTCTGTCAGGATCTCCTCGAAGTTTTGGGACTTGGCTTTGCGCTGCTTCCATGGGAAACTGTGTGTGAGGGACAATCTGAAGTGTAGGAGCTCTGAGGACAGGAACTGTCCTCGGGAGCATTGTGGTACCGTGCTGGAAAGCATGGACCATTTCCTGCTTCATTTGTCCCTTAAACACAGAGGTGTACAGCAGAGTGGGCGCCTCCATTGGCTAGTCTCTGCTGGCCGGTCTCTCTTAAGCGGAATCGGCCTATGGAGTATTCGGAGACCATGGTGGTTGGGACCGCTGCACCTTATTTCTAGTTAGCACAGTGGTAAGGTATCACACGTGGAACGCACGGTGCTTAGTATCGACTCAAGGGAAAATCCTCTCAGTGGACGATGTGTTTAGAACCATACTCGGTGACCTGGTGAAGTTGAGCTCTCTGGAGTATGAGAGACTGGGCACACGTAGGGCCGCTCTCCTCTGGAGGGGCTTTTCCTTTAGTGTGCCCTAGACTGGTCAACTCCTTTCCTGCTGGTGGGCTGCTGCTGACACTGTAGATTTTTGTTTTGTGATCGGTATACATTGATGTAGGGCTGCAGGCGCCGAACTTGAGCTTTGTGTTTTTTTTTTTTTTATTGTAGTGTTTGTTTCTGTATATATTGTATATAGGCATCTATATCTGGGTATAGGTGTTAGGTTGGGTGGTGGGAAAAGGGGGGAGGTGGGTTTATACTGTGGGACTCTGGGACACTGGGGTGTTTGGAGGAAATACTGGCACCGCCTGATTTGGCCTATGACGTTGGTTTGAGACATGAGATGCAGGACCATGTATGTATTTGTACAGTTTGGTTATTTCATACTGTGTGTGTGTGTGTGTGTGTGTGTGTGTGTATGTATATGTATGTGTGTGTGTGTGTGTGTGTATGTATACATATATATATATATATAAATAATATTTAAAAAACAAAAGTTTATGTATTTGTGGGCTTTTGTATATTTTTATTATTATTTTGTTTGGTGACCGGACCAGAAGGTGTAAGTTGTACATAGTTGTTATTCTGTATATATGTATAATATGTGTGAGAGGAGAGAATGAGCGGCTGGACCAGTGTTCATTATACTGATTATGTTCTGGCTGATATTCTTGTTATGTTTCTGTTATTATTGTTATGTTTTCCATTTTTATAATGATCTACAGGATATATAGTATAAAGTGCCTTTTTGTATAAAGATGATTTTTTTTTTATATAACTTTGACCTGATGGATTTCTGCTTTAACCCTTTGCATACTTTTACAGTTGTGTCTACATAGTTACATCTGTAGGACGTGCACGCAGGTTTAGCAGACAGCAGTCATAACACACACAACAGCTGTTGCGATCAAGATGCCAGCTGAAACGCAATACGGTGGAACATTCTGAGAATTAGGCCTTGTGAGTGCGGTCCGGGCCCAGAGGGACGCACACGGCAGCGACACCATCATTGGCTGCAGCGGAGCTATGTTTGGCACTTATGGGAAGGAAACCTGGCCCTGCCGCTAATCACAGTGACTACATCAGCCATTGGGAAACGTGGCCCGACTGTAAATGTCTGGCAGCGTGGACACATGACTGTCTGACAACACACCTAGAAAAGTGGCAGAAAGTGAAGGGATCATTATGTACACCCGTCTCCAGGATACCCTTAGTTTGTTCATATTTTGGTGGTTTTCTTGAGTTACAACCGTTACTATACTCCACAGCTGCACTCCTAGTTCCGCGGGTTCCAGAGCGGATCACGCTACATTCCCTATAGGTTCATTATTTCTAATGATTTCCATTCTGGGACTTGCAGCACGCTCATTCCTCTGTAGATTTGTCAGGGCTGCTCTCGTTCGCGTGATATTAATACTTCCATCCACTGACTGCCAGCAGAGATCTTGAAAATGGGGAATTAAGTAATAAAGGTTTTTATTTTTTTTTTTTATATAACTAGGTAGGAGATATATATAATTTTATTATGTGCCAAGGTTGTAGTTTTTTTCCTCCCTATGGGCACTTTGGGGGCATTTATATGGGCCGTTTGCACACGCTGTGTGGGGGTCTGCATTCCTCCTGCCGTACCCCAGACTGCTCCGCCTGGGATCTGTGTTTATTTGCAGTAGAAATATGCGTGAAGTCGGAGTCTCGGGGTGGAAATGTGGGGTCACTCCTCATTCCAGCCGCGTGTGGAATGTTTAATATCTGATGGAACGTGCATTACTAAGCCGTCTCCATGGCAACCCATTTCCCCTTCCATCCTCAGAAGTCCGCGCTGAATGCAAATCCCTTTGGCACGGGACACACGGCTCCTTTTCCTTCCGCAAAAGAAAAAAAAAATATTTAAGCGCTGCCGGAGCGAGGAGTGCGGCCGCACAGACGTATCCTGTTCATAAATGAGAGAATCCATCTATTTATTATCTCGAGGTCAGATTTCAAACACAGCTGTCATGGACGCCGCGAGCTGCCAGATGTGCGCAAAACGTGATCACCGAGCTGGAAGCACAAATATTATTCTAGTGATTGTATCATAGGAGCGAGAGCATTCAGCTTCATTTTCAGCAAGCTGTTAGGAGGCTTATACATTACTTATCCTGGGTTAAATCCTGTATTATACTCCAGAGCTGCACTCATTATTCTGCTGGTGCAGTCACTGTGTACATACATTACTTATCCTGTACTGATCCTGAGTTACATCCTGTATTATACCCCAGAGCTGTACTCACTATTCTGGTGCAGTCACTGTGTACATACATTACATTACTTATTCTGTACTGATCCTGGGTTAAATCCTGTTTCTTTATCGCCTTATTGGGGGACACAGATTACCATGGGGTGTATGCTGCTGCTGCTGCTAGGAGGCTGACACTGCAAAACAAGAAAATTAGCTCCTCCCCGGCAGTATACACCCACCGACAGGCACCAAGCACCCCAGTTTTTGCTTAGTGTCTGTCGGAGGTGGACCGGGATCTTCTCAGATCCGCAGTTACTAATTCCTTTCTTTCCTTAGGTGTTTGTCGAACTTTTTAATCCTTTCTCGTTTGTTTTTCAGGTTCTCCGTCGGGAAACAGGGTGTAGTTATCACCCTGATTTCCCATATCAGTTGGCTGAGCGATCAGTGGTGTGTCATCCACATCGCAGCTCTCAGTACCGCAGGCAGGACTTTTCCCCTATCACCATTCGGTGCTATGGGCTGATGACAGGTGGCCGGTCCTTGCCAAAGCAGCTCCTCACCCCTCTCCCGGGACAGGGCTGAGAGGAAGACGGCGGCAGCCAGTGGGCTATCCTTCGCTCCCAGCAGGAAAACGCCATCTTCTGCATGACAGAGGGTAAGAGGACCTCTCCCAGCAGCCTGTCTGCTCGCATGGCCCCTGCTGTCATCCTCTTCAGGGACGTCAGGTAAGAGTCTGATCGTTCCCTTCAGCATTTCTCTGAGCACATTTGAACTTCCCGCTCCTCCTTCTCCACTACAAGCCGCGCACCTCACGCTGCAGCCGCGCTCCCCTCTGTGCAGAGACATACAGAGGTCCCACATGGAGCGGTCTCCTGAGTTATCTGCGGGGGTTTTATTTTATCACAAGGGGGGTTTTCACAGCGGTGTGGCGCAGGCTCACCTCTATGTACCGGCGCCGCGGCCATTTCAGTTTACAGTTCCAGGCGGGGGGAGGAGACCGCTTCACTTTCACTTTCTCTCCTCCCCGCTCTGGACGCGCTCATTTCCTCACTCTGGGCGCGCTTTTTTCGCGCCCATTCCACCCTATCACAGGACGCCTTTTTAGAGGCATCAATCTTTTATTACCGCGCCCCTCCGCTGCCATTGTCCAATCACGGCCTGGTGCCAAGCTCCGCCCCCCGACTTCACTTCCAGCCTGCAATTTCACTTGCTTCCTCACTGCTTGGGGGACACTTCAGGGTCCTGCTGCTCGTCAGATTCCTGGTAGGCTCGGCGCTTTATGACAAATTGGCTCTCCTCTGCAGTCCCTGTCTATTTAGTGCGGCCATAACGAGTTACCCACCTATGCCCAGCCCTTCAACGGCGCTTTCCTTTAAGCCCCATTTTACTCACTACGCCTGTGCACGCTGTAAAAAGAAGTGGGCTTCGGGTCAGTCGTCACCCTTCTGTCCGTCCTGCAGTCCTTCAGCTATGTCAGCCTCACAGGAGCACACCGATTCCCGTGATGAGGGTACTTCCCCTCTCCCAGAATGGGCCGTCGGTCTCTGATCTGACTAAAGTGTCTCAGTCCCTGGTCCAGGTCCTAGAACGACTACCACAGCTATCTACTGCCACCTGTGCGACGACCGCCTCTCAGGGTGAGTCGTCCGCTCCTGACCGCGACCTTCCGAGAGACAGACAGGGCAGGAGCTCTAGGAAGCGGGCTCTGTCTACTTCGTCCTCTAGCTCGCAGGGTCCCTCTGAGTCTGCCAGGTTTCATTCCCCTTCCTCCGATGACGACCCTGAATCTGGCGATGAATCTCAATCGGAATCTAGTTCAGAAGCAGACAACGTTTCTAAAACACGGGACATGGTCGATAGTCTCATTTCGGCTATCTTTCAAACCCTTAAAATTAAGCAAGATAAGGCTCCCCCTCAGGAATGCTCTGTGCTCCTTAAACGAGCAAGACCTCCGTCTCGAACCTTTCCCAATAACAAAGAGTTCAATACTACCTTGTCCAAACACTGGGAGCGCCCTGAGCAACGTTTCTCAGGCCGCAAGTACTTTGACGTGCTGTACCCTTTTGAGGCAGACCTGCTCACAAAATGGACCAAGGCTCCCGAGGTGGATCCCCCCAGTTTCCTAGATAGCTTCTAAAACGGTTCTATCCCTGCCAGATGGAGCATCGCTTAAAGATCCTACGGACAGGCAGATTGAATCTCTGGCTAAGTCAATTTTTGAGGCATCTGGTGCCTCCCTCTGTCCTATTTTCGCATCCGCCAGGGTAGCGAAAGTCATATCAGCTTGGGCAAAAATCCTTCGCAGGGGAATATTGGCGACAGCTCCTCAGGACGAGTTGGCAGATCAGATTAACCATGCCGGTAAATACCTTTTGGCTGCCTCCTTGGACGCGGCCGGGTGTGTAGCAAGGGCTAATAGCAACATAGTAGCTATACGCCGAGTCCTTTGGCTAAAGTCATGGAATGCGGATACCACTTCAAAAAAGTCCCTTACTAATCTGCCATTCCTCGGTTCTAGGCTCTTTGGAGCCAAGCTGGACCAGCTAATCTCCGATGCCACTGGTGGTAAAAGCACTTCTCTTCCCCAGTCTCGACCAAAACTTTTTTTTAATAGAAAGGGTTTTCGGCCGTTTAGGCCTTTTCGTCCCTTCTCTTCCACGGACAGATTTGCCCAGCAAGATCACTCCTCTGCCACTAGAGAGCGAGAACAGAAAAAAACATCTTACAAGCCCGCTCCCCGCTGGAGATCTAGAGGACAATACTCCAGGTCTTCAGGCGCCAGTTCCGGCAGGTTTTCCTCCAAGTGACGGGTCACCCCACCTGGAAGTTCTTCCAGGGTGGGAGGCAGACTTTCCTTTTTCGTGGATGCTTGGCTGTCTGTTGTCGACGACGCTTGGGTCAGAGAAATCGTCGCATCCGGATACAAGATCGAATTTGCTTCCCCCCCAAACAGACGTTTTTTCCTGTCTCGGCGTCCGAGACAGCGGTCCCAGATTCCGGGGTTCCTTCAGGCCATTTTCTCCCTTCTTTCCGCTGGAGTGATTGTTCCCGTCCCCCCAAACGAACGGTTTTCAGGGTTCTACTCAAATCTCTTCGTAGTCCCGAAGAAAGACGGCTCCCTTCCTCAAATTGCTCAATCGCCACGTGAAGATTCTTCATTTCAAAATGGAGTCTCTTCGGTTGGTGATAGCCTCCATGGAACCCGGGGAATTCCTCTGCTCTGTGGACATATGGGACGCCTATCTGCACATTCCGGTTTGTGTGCAACATCAGAAATATCTTCGATTTGCGATTCAGGAAGATCACTATCAGTTCACGGCTCTTCCCTTCAGCCTAGCGTCTGCTCCCCATGTTTTCATGAAGGTGATGGCGACTGTCATGGCCATCCTTCGCTCCAGAGGAATAATCATCATCCCTTATCTGGACGATCTCTTGATCAAGGGCTCGTCCCGTCAGGACTGCCTTCAGAGTCTTCAGATAACCCTGGACACTCTCTGCCGCCTCGGTTGGCTAGTCAACAAGGAGAAGTCCATTCTGATCCCCACTCAGCGTCTGACCTTTCTGGGCATGGAATTTGACACGAATCTAGCCCGGGTTTTTCTTCCGAGGGAAAAATTTGCGGCTCTTTCCAAGGGCATCAGAAGTCTCAAACGGCCAACTCCCATTCCCATTCGGTTCTGCATGAAGGTTCTGGGGAAGATGGTGGCTTCCATGGAAGCAGTGCCCTTTGCACAATTTCATCTTCGCCCCCTCCAGCTGTCTCTGCTTTCAGCCTGGGACAAGACCACGATGTCCTTGGACCGTCCCATTCTCCTCCCTCTCAGAGTGAGGCAATCCCTCACTTGGTCACTGCCAGCGTCAGTTCTCCAATGGAGGTCCTTCCTTCCGCCTCAGTGGCAAGTCATCACCACCGATGCCAGCCTACTAGGATGGGGAGCCGTGTTCCATCAGAAAGCGGCCCAAGGACGCTGGAATCCACAGGAAGCTCTTCTCCCTATCAATCTTCTGGAGATCAGAGCAATCTTCCTGGCCCTTCTTCACTGGCAGCCTCTCCTCTCCGGCAAGCCGGTCTGTATTCAGTCGGACAATGCCACGGCTGTGGCGTACAAAAACCACCAGGGGGGCACGCGCAGCAAGTAATGTCAGAAGTGGCCAAGATACTCCGCTGGGCAGAACGTTACATTCCGGCAATCTCCGCCGATCACATTCCAGGGGTGGAAAATTGGGCAGCCGACTTTGAGTCGTCAAGGCCTAGCGTCAGGCGAATGGTCCCTTCACCCCACAGTCTCCAGTCAGATATGCCACCGTTGGGGCACCCCGGACGTCGATCTCATGGCATCGAGGATGAACCACAAAGTTCCGCGTTTCGTAGCCAGGTCCAGGGACCCTCTAGCCGTCGCATGCGATGCTCTAGTAATTCCGTGGTCCCAGTTCCAACTTCCTTATCTGTTTCCGCCACGGGCCTTGATCCCACGAGTGGTCAAAAAGATAAAACTGGAAGGCGTACCAGTGATTCTAGTCGCTCCAGATTGGCCAAGACGACCTTGGTACGCGGAACTGGTGAACATGCTCGCAGACGTCCCCTGGAAACTTCCAGTCCGTACAGATCTTCTCTCGCAAGGCCCCCTTTACCATGAGAATTCTCAGTCTCTGAGTTTAACGGCATGGCCATTGAGGCCGCGATCCTGAGAGAATCAGGTTTGCCCAACCAGGTGATTCAGACTATGATCAGAGCCAGAAAAGCAGCCTCTTCCCGCATTTACCATAGGTACTGGAAGGCTTTTTTCCGTTGGTGCGACGATAAAAAAGTCTTTCCAATGGCCTTCTCCATTCCATCTATACTTGGTTTTCTCCAGTCTGGCTTAGATGCGGGGCTGTCCCTCAGTACCCTCAAGGGCCAGGTCTCTGCTCTTTCTTTCCTCTTCCAAAGAGAGCTCGCTTCCTTACCGCAGGTCAAAACCTTTCTCCAAGGGGTCGCCCATGTGGCTCCTCCTCATCATTCGCCGATAGACCCGTGGGATCTCAATTTCATCCTTAGCGCTCTCCAGAAGGCGCCGTTCGAGCCTATCCAGGCCATTCCTTTGTCCCTTCTCTCGTGGAAGGTAACCTTTTTGATTGCCATTACATCCATCAGAAGAGTTTTTGAGTTGGCGGCCTTGTCATGTCGTTCCCCTTACCTGATTCTCCATCAGGGTTTGGTCGTCCTCAGGCCCGTTCCTTCTTTTCTTCCAAAGGTGGTATCCTCTTTCCACATCAATGAGGATATCGTTCTCCCATCTTTTTGTCCTGCTCCTTCTCACCCTCTTGAGAAGTCTCTCCACAAACTGGATGTAGTTAGAGCCCTGCGTGTCTATCTCGCCAGGACCTCTTCTTTTCGTCAGTCCGATTCCTTGCTGGTCATCTCTGAAGGTCGCCGGAAAGGGCTTCCGACATCCAAATCCACGATCGCTCGCTGGATTCGTTCTATCATTCTGGAAGCGTACCGACTTCAGGAAAAACGACCCACTCCGGGAGTAAGAGCTCACTCCACACGGGCTGTGGCGGCTTCGTGGGCAGTTCGTCACCAGGCTTCGGCCTTGCAAATTTACAGGGCTGAAACCTGGTCGTCCTTGCACACCTTTTCGAGGTTCTACAGGGTTCATACCCAGGCCTCGTCTGATGCAGTTGTTGGTAGGAAGGTTCTGCAGGCGGCGGTGGCTCACTGGCCGACCTAAGCCTTTCCTGTTCTTTCGTTCCTTATTGCTGTTCCCGCCCTTGGGACTGCTTTGGAACGTCCCATGGTAATCTGTGTCCCCCAATGAAGGCTCCAAGAAAGAGATTTTACGGTAAGAACCAAAAATCCATCTATTATACTCCAGAGCTGCACTCACTATTCTGCTGGTGCAGTCACTGTGTACATACATTACATTACTTATCCTGTACTGATCCTGAGTTACATCCTGTATTATACCCCAGAGCTGCACTCACTGTTCTGCTGGTGCAGTCACTGTGTACATACATTACATTACTTATCCTGTACTGATCCTGAGTTACATCCTGTATTATACCCCAGAGCTGCACTCACTGTTCTGCTGGTGCAGTCACTGTGTACATACATTACATTACTTATCCTGTACTGATCCTGAGTTACATCCTGTATTATACCCCAGAGCTGTACTCACTATTCTGCTGGTGCAGACACTGTGTACGTACATTACATTACTTATCCAGTACTGATCCTGGGTTAAATCCTGTATTATACTCCAGAGCTGCACTCACTATTCTGCTGGTGCAGTCACTGTGTACATACAGTACAGACCAAAAGTTTGGACACACCTTGTAGATTCACCCTGAAGGCATCAAAACTATGAATTAACACATGTGGAATTATATAATTAACCCCTTTCCTACAATGGACGTAATATTCTGTCCATGTGACCTGGGCCCTAAGTCCCATCGGCGGAATATTACGTCATTATCACAGCTGACACCCGGCACGTGTCAGGGGCGGTCACGGACTGCCCCCGACACGTTAACCCCTTGCACACCGCGATCAAACACGATCGCGGTGTACCGGGGGTTAAAGGGAAGCATCGGCAGGGAGGGGGCTCTCTCCGTGCTTCCCTGAGCCCCCCTCAGCAGCGCAATGTGCAGCGCTGCTGCGGGGGCTCTTTCCCTGCAGGTCCCCGGATCCAAGATGGCGACGGGGACCTTCGGGGGCCTGCAGGGAGCAAAGCGCAGGCACGACGAAGCCTTGTGCAGTGCCTGTGACAGATCGCCGATCTGTCACAGTGATCTGTGATGTGACAGATCAACGATCTGTCACAGGACAGTGATGTCCCACCTGGGACAATGTAAAAAAAAAAAAAAAAAGTGTAAAAATAATTTTTAAAAAATCGCTAAATAAATAAAAAAAATATTCCCAAATAAAATCATTTTTTGGAAATAAAAAAAAGCAAAAACAATAAAAGTACACATATTTGGTATCGCCGCGTCCGTAACGACCCGCCCTATAAAACTGTCCCTTTAGTTAACCCCTTTAGCGAAACCCTTAAAAAATAAAAAACGAAGCAAAAAATGATTTATCATACCGCCGAACAAAAAGTGCAATAACGCGCGATCAAAAGACGCATATACATATCCATGGTACCGCTGAAAACGTCATCTTGTCCCGCAAAAAACGAGCCGCCACACAGCATCATCAGCGAAAAAATAAAAAAGTTATAGCTCATAGAATAGAGCAATGCAAAAATAATTTTTTATATAAAATTGTTTTCATTGCATAAAAGCGTCAAAACATAAAAAAAACCTAAATGAGGTATCGCTGTAACCGTACTGACCCAAAGAATAAAAGCTCTTTATCAATTTTACCGCACGCGGAACGGTGTAAACGCACCCCCCATAAGAAATTCATGAAACGCTGGTTTTTGTTCATTCTGCGTCCCAAAAATCGGAATAAAAAGCGACCAAAAAATGTCACGTGCCCGAAAATGATACCAATAAAAACATCAACTCGTCCCGCAAAAAATAAGACCTCACATGACTCTGTGGGTCAAAATATGGAAAAATTATAGCTCTCAATATGTGGTGATGCAAAAACTATTTTTACAATAAAAAACGTCTTTTAGCGTGTGACAGCTGCCAAACATAAAAACCACCATAAATAGTAAATCAAACCCCCCGTTATCACACCCTTAGTTAGGGAAAAATAATAAAATAAAAAGTATTTATTTCCATTTTCCCATTAGGGTTAGGGCTAGAGTTAGGGCTGAGATTAGGGTTAGGGGTGTGTTGGGGTTAGGGTTGGAGTTAGAATTGGGGGTTTCCACTGTTTGGGCACATCAGGTGCTCTCCTAATGCAACATGGCGCCTGATCTAAATTCCAGCCAATTCTGCGTTGAAAAAGTCAAATGGTGCTCCTTCCCTTCCAAGCTCTGCCATGCGCCCAAACAGTGTTTTACCCCCACATATGGGGTATCAGCCTACTCAGGACAAATTGCAAAACAACTTTTGGGGTCCAATTTCTCCTGTTACCCTTAGGAAAATAAAAAATTGGGTGCAAAAATATCATTTTTGTGGAAAAAAATAATTTTTTTATTTTCACGCCCGAGCATTATAAACTTCTGTGAAGCACTTGGGGGTTCAAAGTGCTCACCATACATCTATATAAGTTCCGTGGGGGGTCTAGTTTCCAAAATGGGGTCACTTGTGGGGGGTTTCCACTGTTTAGGTACATCAGGTGCTCTCCAAAAGCAAATGACACCCGCAGACCATTCCATCAAAGTCTGCATTCCAAAACGTCACTACTTCCCTTCCGAGCCCCAGCGTGTGCCCATACAGTAGTTTTCTCCCACATATGGGGTATCAGCGTACTCAGGACAAATTGGACAACAGCTTTTGGAGTCCAATTTCTCCTGCTACCCTTGGGAAAATAAAAAAAATTGGTGACTAAAAGATCATGTTTGTGGAAAAAATACGATTTTTTTAATTTTCACGCCCGGGCGTTATAAACTTCTGTGAAGCACTGGGGGGTTCAAAGTGCTCTAAAGTGCTCACCACACATCTAGATAAGTTCCTTGGGGGGAGGTCTAGTTTCCAAAATGGTGTCATTTGTGGGGAGTTTTCACTGTTTTGGTACATCAGGGGCTTTCCAAACGCGACATGGTGTCCGATCTCAATTCCAGCCAAAAACGTCAAATGGCGCTGCTTCCCTTCCGAGCTTTGCCATGCGCCCAAATAGTGGTTTACCCCCACATGTGGGGTATTGGCGTACTCAGGACAAATTGCACAATAACTTTTAGGATCCTGTTACCCTTGGAAAAATAAGAATTGAAGGTGAAAAGATCATTTTTGTGGAAAAAAAAAAAGATTTTTTAATTGTACGGCTGTACGCTATAAACTTCTGTGAAGCCCTTGGGGGTTCAACCTTCTCACCACATATCTAGATAAGTTCCTTGGGGGGTCACTTGTGGGGGGTTTCCACTGTTTAGGTACATCAGGGGCTCTCCAAACGTGACATGGCATCCGATCTGAATTCCAGCCAATTTTGCCTTGAAAAAGTCAAGCGGCGCTCCTTCCCTTCTGAGCTCTGCCATGCGCCGAAACAGTGGTTCCCCCCACATATCAGGCATCAGAGTACTCAGGACAAACTGCACAATAACTTTTGCAGTCCAATTTCTCCTGTTACCCTTGGTAAAATAAAAAAAAATTGAACCTGAATTATTTTTTTTGTGAAAAAAAGTTAAAAAAAAAAATTTTTTTTTTAAATATTCAAAAAGATTCCTGTGATGCACCTGAAGGGTTAATAAACTTCTTTAATGTGGTTTTGAGCACCTTAAGGGGTGCAGTTTTTAGAATGGTGTCACTTTTGCGTATTTTCTATCATAGACCCCTCAAAGTGGCTTCAAATGTGATGTGGTCCGTAAAAATAAAATGGTGTTGCAAAAATGAGAAATCGCTGGTCAACTTTTACCCCTTATAACTTCCTAACAAAAAAAAATTTTGGTTCCAAAATTGTGCTGATGTAAAGTAAACATGTGGGAAATGTTATTTATTAAGTTTTTTGTGTGCCATATCTCTGTGATTTAAGGGCATAAAAATTCAAATTTGGAAAATTGCGAAATTTTAAAAATTTTCGCCAAATTTCCATTTTTTTCACAAATAAACGCAAGTTATTTGAATGAAATTTTACCACTAACATCATGAAATACAATATGTCACGAGAAAACAATGTCAGAATCACCGAGATCCATGGAAGCGTTCAGAGTTATTACCTCATAAAGGGACAGTGGTCAAAATTTTAAAAATTGGCCCGGGAGTTAATGTGCAAACCACCCTTGGTAGTGAAGGGGTTAACAAAAAAGTGTGAAACAACTGAAAATATGTCTTATATTTTAGGTTCTTCAAAGTAGCCTCCTTTTGCTTTGATTACTGCTTTGCACACTCTGGGCATTCTCTTGATGAGCTTCAAGAGGTAGTCACCGGAAATGGTTTTCACTTCACAGGTGTGCCCTGTCAGGTTTAATAAGTGGGATTTCTTGCCTTATAAAAGGGGTTGGGACCATCAGTTGTGTTGTGCAAAAGTCTGGTGGATACACAGCTGATAGTCCTACTGAATAGACTGTTAGAATTTGTATTATGGCAAGAAAAAAGCAGCTAAGTAAAGAAAAATGAGTGGCCATCATTACTTTAAGAAATGAAGGTCAGTCAGTCTGAAAAATTGGGAAAACTTTGAAAGTGTCCCCAAGTGCAGTGGCACAAACCATCAAGCGCTACAAAGAAACTGGCTCACATGAGGACCGCCCCAGGAACGGAAGACCAAGAGTCACCTCTGCTGTGGAGGATAAATTCATCCGAGTCATCAGCCTCAGAAATCGCAGGTTAACAGCAGCTCAGATTAAAGACTAGAGTTCTAGCAGCAGACACTTTCAACTGTTAAGAGGAGACTTTGTGCAGCAGGCCTTCATGGTAAAATAGCTGCTAGGAAACCACTGCTAAGGACAGGCAACAAGCAGAAGAGACTTGTTTGGGCTAAAGAACACAAGGAATGGACATTAGACCAGTGGAAATCTGTGCTTTGGTCTGACGAGTCCAAATTTGAGCTCTTTGGTTCCAACCACCGTGTCTTTGTGCGACGCAGAAAAGGTGAACGGATGGACTCTACATGCCTGGTTCCCACCGTGAAGCATGGAGGAGGAGGTGTGATGGTGTGGGGGTGCTTTGCTGGTGACACTGTTGGGGATTTATTCAAAATTGAAGGCATACTGAACCAGCATGGCTACCACAGCATCTTGCAGCGGCATGCTATTCCATCCGGTTTGCGTTTAGTTGGACCATCATTTATTTTTCCACAGGACAATGACCCCAAACACACCTCCAGGCTGTGTAAGGGCTATTTGACCAAGAAGGAGAGTGATGGGGTGCTACTCCAGATGACCTGGCCTCCACAGTCACCAGACCTGAACCCAGTCGAGATAGTTTGGGGTGAGCTGGACCGCAGAGTGAAGGCAAAAGGGCCAACAAGTGCTAAGCATCTCTGGGAACTCCTTCAAGACTGTTGGAAGACCATTTCCGGTGACTACCTCTTGAAGCTCATCAAGAGAATTTCAAGAGTGTGCAAAGCAGTAATCAAAGCAAAAGGTGGCTACTTTGAAGAACCTAGAATATAAAACATATTTTCAGTTGTTTAACACTTTTTTGTTAATTATATAATTCCACATGTGCTAATTCATAGTTTTGATGCCTTCAGAGTGAATCTGCGATTTTCATAGTCATGAAAATAAAGAAAATTCTTTGAATTAAGTGTGTCCAAACATTTGGTCTGTACTGTGTATATATACTGAGTGTAGAGCCCCACCCACTCCGCATAGCCACATTCACTATAATATCCCACATCATCCTGTCAGCCAGAGCCACCGGACTACTACCCATAATATCCCACATCCCGTCAGCCAGAGCCACCGGACTACTAATATCCCACATCATCCCGTCAGAGCCACCGGACTACTACCCCTAATATCCCACCGTCTCGTCAGCCAGAGCCACCGGACTAGTACCACTAATATCCCACATCATCCTGTCAGCCGGTGCCACCGGACTGCTACCCATAATATCCCACATCATCCCGTCAGCCAGAGCCACCGGACTACTACCCCTAATATCCCACATCATCCCGTCACAGCCGCCGGACTAATATCCCACATCATCCTGTCAGCCACCGGACTACTACCCCTAATATCCCAAATCCTATCTTCCATACCAATGATCCCTTTAGGAGGGAAGATGTGCCTATGGAATGGAGGGTGTGTGATGGGTATATGGGCAGGGGGGGATTCATTTCTGTCATATGCTCTGCTCCTTTCTCGGGGGGGGGGGGGCAGACAATGGCTGGGAGCTTATGTTCCCAGGGATGCTAGATTTCTCCCACAAGGTCAGTGTCTGCTGAGGTGTTGCCGTGGAGTGAGAAAGCTATTGCTCATGGCAACCAATCACAGGTCAGCTTTTTTGCTTAGTGATTGGTTGCAAGGAAAACTGTTGCTTATAGCAACCAATCACAGCTCAGCTTCTTTTAAACAGCTCTGGTGAAATGAAAGCTGCTTCGTGATTAGTTGGTGATACACACACATACATACATTCACTTTTATATATATATATATATATATATATATATATATATATATATATATATATATATATGTAGACAAAGTAAGTGGGACATTCTAGCAGACATCGAGATGGGTCTTGGATCAGTTACGTACCAATGACAACAGTTGTACATCCCCTTTAAGCCTTTTTTTTTTTTTTTTTTTTAGGCCGTCCTGGCTGCTTACATGTGCAGCATTTTTCACTCTTGCAGCCGCCAGTTATCCATTAGTACGATTTTCACTGACTCATGAGTTTTGAAGATTGTTCCAGTTGATTTTACAGCTCCATAAAACAATGTTTAGAAATCAAATCTTCCACTACAGAGAGAGAGTGGGCACCAGGAACAGCTGGAGACAAATTTCATAATAAGCAAATTCTTTTTTTTCTTTGTTCCAAATGGTAGACCATGCCTTTATTTTAGAATTTTGCTGTGAAGCCAGATCAATTTCCGCTTCTAAAGAGGAGAAATAATTGTATATCTAATGAAGAAAGCAGGGAATGCTGGGAGAATTTAGCTATAAAGGCTGCCGAATAGTGAGTTCAGCTCTGGAGTATTATACAGGGTGTAACTCAGGATCAGTACAGGATAAGTAATGTAATGTATGTACACAGTGACTGCACCAGCAGACTAGTGAGTGCAGCTCTGGAGAATAATACAGGATGTAAGTCAGGATCAGTACATGATAAGTAATGTAATGTATGTACATAGTGACTGCACCAGCAGAATAGTGAGTGCAGCTCTGGAGAATAATACAGGATGTAACTCAGGATCAGTACAGGATAAGTAATGTAATATATGTACACACTGACTGCACTAACAGAATAGCGAGTGCAGCTCTGGAGTATAATACAGGGTGTAACTCAGGATCAGTACATGATCAGTAATGCATGTACACAGTGACTGCGTCAGCAGAATAGTGAGTGCAGCTCTGGAGTATAATACAGGATGTAACTCAGGATCAGTACAGGATAAGTAATGTATGTACACAGTGACTGCACCAGCAGAATAGTGAGTGCAGCTCTGGGGTATAATACAGGATGTAACTCAGGATCAGTACAGGATAAGTAATGTATGTACACAGTGACTGCACCAGCAGAATAGTGAGTGCAGCTCTGCAGTATAATACAGGATGTAACTCAGGATCAGTACAGGATAAGTAATGTATGTACACAGTGACTGCACCAGCAGAATAGTGAGTGCAGCTCTGCAGTATAATACAGGATGTAACTCAGGATCAGTACAGGATAAGTAATGCATGTATACAGTGACTGCACCAGCAGAATAGTGAGTGCAGCTCTGCAGTTTCTCTATGTATTTAGTTGCACCCAGTGATACTTTCCATATTGGTCATCATTTTTGGTCTTGTACGTGACTTAGATCTGGAGATTTGTGATTTTCCTGCCTACGCTCAATACCAGCTTGAACTTCCTTTGCCTTTAGTAACCTCAATGGTTCACCATATCTGTCCATCTCAGAGACCATTATCTGGGTACAATTGCCCCCAGCAGCAGGAAGTGCGATCACCCTCAAATCTTGTGATCCGATCAGTAGTTGGAGTTTTTTTCTCTAGTCATGTGAATGTCATAAGGACATGTGCATTATAGAAATGCACTTTTCTGTCAGTGCTATTAACCCTTTCCGTAACAGATTTTTCTGTTTAAGCAGAAATATTTATTTAGACTTCTTCTTTTCTTCACTTTTTTCAAGATCTCTACTTGCTCTGGTTATAGTCGGATTGCTTATACTGTATATCCCATTACTTATCGCAGATGAAGTTTTGCTAGATTTTGTTCTTTTCCAGATATTCCTGATTGAGCTTTACGACATGGAGTGCAGGTTATACATTTACCTGTGCTGATGCATTCAGTCAGGGAGCAGAGACTTGTGCTGATTAGATTTGTTGGTTCTCCTGGTGAGGTGGGTTTGCTATGCCATTGTTTGAGTGGACAGCTCGGACCAGAGGAGTTGGTGCCGTGATGCTACTGAGCAGTGGCTGTGTACTGTGAATGTGTGTACAGACAGGCACCTTTGGTTCATCAGTCATTCATGATGTCAAGCTGTTTGGTGTAGCTGAGCAGAGTGTGTGGACAGCACCTAGGAACAGCAGAACCAGGTTGTCGGACAGGTACGTTGTTGTAACATAACCAAGTGTGCGAACAGCAGAGCCGGAATGGCATCTTGTTGTAGCACAGCCAATTGTGTGCCCGGCCCCAGGAATATCAGAGCTGGATGGGTGTACTGGCATATTGTAACAGAGCAAGTTGTGTACCTAGGAGCAACAGTGCCGGATTAGTGGACAGGCATTTTGTAGCAGAGCCAATTGTGTGCCCAGCACCAGGAACACGGCATACCCTGATTGGTGGACAGACATCTTGCTGTAGCACAGACAATGCTTTACCCAGGTACATCAGAGCCGGATTGGGGGACAGGCATCTTGCTGTAGCACAGACAATGCTTTACCCAGGTACAGCAGAGCCGGATTGGTGGACAGGCATCTTGCTGTAGCACAGACAATGCTTTACCCAGGTACAGCAGAGCCGGATTGGTGGACAGGCATCTTGCTGTAGCACAGACAATGCTTTACCCAGGTACAGCAGAGCCGGATTGGTGGACAGGCATCTTGCTGTAGCACAGACAATGCTTTACCCAGGTACAGCAGAGCCGGATTGGTGGACAGGCATCTTGCTGTAGCACAGACAATGCTTTACCCAGGTACAGCAGAGCCGGATTGGTGGACAGGCATCTTGCTGTAGCACAGCCATTGCTGCACCAAGGTACAGCAGAGCCGGATTGGTGGACAGGCATCTTGCTGTAGCACAGACATTGCTGCACCCAGGTTCAGCAGAGCCGGATTGGTGGACAGGCATCTTGCTGTAGCACAGACAATGCTGCACCAAGGTACAGCAGAGCCGGATTGGTGGACAGGCATCTTGCTGTAGCACAGACATTGCTGCACCCAGGTACAGCAGAGCCGGATTGGTGGACAGGCATCTCGCTGTAGCACAGCCATTGCTGCACCCAGGTACAGCAGAGCCGGATTGGTGGACAGGCATCTTGCTGTAGCACAGACAATGCTGCACCCAGGTACAGCAGAGCCGGATTGGTGGACAGGCATCTTGCTGTAGCACAGACAATGCTGCACCCAGGTACAGCAGAGCCGGATTGGTGGACAGGCATCTTGCTGTAGCACAGACAATGCTGCACCCAGGTACAGCAGAGCCGGATTGGTTGACAGGCATCTTGCTGTAGCACAGCCATTGCTGCACCAAGGTACAGCAGAGCCGGATTGGTGGACAGCCATTTTGCTGTAGCACAGACATTGCTGCACCCAGGTTCAGCAGAGCCGGATTGGTGGACAGGCATCTTGCTGTAGCACAGACAATGCTTTACCCAGGTACAGCAGAGCCGGATTGGTGGACAGGCATCTCGCTGTAGCACAGCCATTGCTGCACCCAGGTACAGCAGAGCCGGATTGGTGGACAGGCATCTTGCTGTAGCACAGACAATGCTGCACCCAGGTACAGCAGAGCCGGATTGGTGGACAGGCATCTTGCTGTAGCACAGCCATTGCTGCACCCAGGTACAGCAGAGCCGGATTGGTGGACAGGCATCTTGCTGTAGCACAGACAATGCTGCACCCAGGTACAGCAGAGCCGGATTGGTGGACAGGCATCTCGTTGTAGCGCAGCCAGTTGGCACTCACAATAGACAAGCACTATTAGAGCGAGACGAGCTGTGCGGCTCTGCAGCCAGTACGTGAGTAACCCAGAGGATTATGCTGACTGCATACAGTTGTAACCAATCTTCAGGCGCGTGACGTCAGGATATGTTTGTAGCCTTTGATTGTATTTGGAAATGTCTTCATTCACCTGACAGCAAGCAGAGGTCTTGACATAGTTGAAATTGAAACTGTATTGTGAAGTTTTAGACTTTATCTCGATTTGTGGATTTTCTGACACATCTTTTACTAATACATTGCACCAAAAATCTACTAGATACAGTTTTTCCGAGAGGGTTAGCGTCTTTCTGCTAATATCCGCTCCCGTTCTATCATCTTTTATCCATTTAATCCGGCTCCTTACTATAAATATACATCTGCCGAACAATGTACAGATGTAATAAAGCCGCAGCTTCATCGCAAGTAGCTGAATTTACTTTCCGAGATCCATTTATTTTATTATGTCACAGAAGGAAATGAAGCGGGGGAGGGGATCTGTGCAGCGGGAGATCCGCTCCATGGGAAACTGGGTCCGCGGTGAACTATTGAGCGCCGCTCCGGTGATCCCCTGGTGGAATAAACTCTCCGGGCCTTCTGTTTCCCACCCACCCAATGCCCTCACGTGTAAACTCCTAAAAATAGCCCATTTATTACCGTCCTGTCAGCGAGCCGACCCCTACTGGAGTAATCCAGTCCAGATTGAGTGATGTCATCAGCGCTGGCCTTTCTCAGAGGAGCGAATTCGCTGCCAAAATAAGAGACTAGCCCCCATCATGAATCACTTCTGTTCAGGAGCATTTTGCCCATTAAATGATTATTGGGGGTTAATTTTCTTTGGTAGAAAAATGATCTATACCTAACCCTAGAGGGAAAGTCCACATTTTTTAAATTAAAATAAGTCAGTTTTGCTGATACAACGCTCCAAATCCCCTGAATAGATGTGGAGGTACATGATAAATTCATTTAGCCTGCAGCCACCACTACAAGGAGCTCATGAGCTTACCGCATACAGGTTTATCATTGGGTTCCATGTGTAAGCTGTCTGCAGTGAGCTACCTCTAGTGGTAGTTGTAGGTATTCAATATTTTCTTTCTCTTATGTGTTGAATTCTCCAAATTGGGGAGAACCCCAAATAAACCCTCACTATATATAAGACCATAAAATTTAACTGTTATTTCAATTAATTAAAATAAAGACTATACAAAATTGTCCCTAATCTCTCAGAAGTCTGCAGTTATTTTATGCAGTATTCCTGCTAATTTATATTTAGAAAGTGTATAGTACCCGGTATGCTAATACATATTGGCACTCCCTCCCTTTGATGCGAGTTCCGGCGGTGAGCCCACATCTTTCCCGGGAAATTTCAGCTGTTTGTGCCCACAATAGCGGTGGGTTGAACCGCGATCCACTTGCAGCTGTTAACTAGTTAAATGCCGCTGTCAAACGCTGACAGTGGTATTTAAATGGCACTTCCTGCCATCGGGCTGGAAATGCGCACACCGGCATGACAACCGGAGGTCTCCTGGAGACTTCTATGCTTGTCAGTGCCGGACTGCTGTGAGCGCCACCCAGTTGTCGGCGCTCTTGAAAAGTCAGCAATTCTACTACATAGAGGCGATCTGATCATCGCCTCTATGTAGCAGAGCCGATCGGGTTGTGGCAGCTTCTAGCCTCCCATTGAGACTATTGAAGCATGTCAAAAGTTAAAGAAAAATGTGTTGAAAAAAATAAAAGTGCATATCACCCCTCTTTCGCCCCATTCAAAATAATACAATAAAAATAAAATCAAACATGCACATATTTGGTATCACTGCGTTCTGTTGGTTGCCGCAACATTGCATTAAAATGCAATAATGGGAGAGCAAAAGATCGTATCTGCACCAAAATGTTATCATTAAAAATACCAGCCTGGCACACACAAAATAACCCCTCACCCAACCCGAGATCACGAATGGAGACGCTACGGGTCTCGGAAAATGGCACAATTCTTTTTTAAACCCCTTTCTGACATCTACTGTCCCGTCCACGGTACCCGGGCCCGTATGACCGGGGACGGGATAGTACGTCAGAGCGATCAGCAGGGCCCCCGGGGGAGCGCCGATGATCGCGACCGGGTGTCAGCTGATTATCACAGCTGACACCCGGCACTATTTTGTCAGGGGCGGTCACGGACCTCCCCCGGCACATTAACCCCTGGCACACTGCGATCAAACATGATCGCAGTGTACCGGGGGCACAGGGAAGAATCACGCAGGGAGGGGGGCTCCCTGCGTGCTTCCCTGAGACCCTCAGAGCAGCGCGATGTGCTGCGTTCCTCTTTGGGTCTTTTCCCTGCAGGCCCCCGGATCCAATATGGCCGCGGGGGCCTGCAGGGCGGCGACTTCCTCAGTGCCTGCTAAGACCAGGCGCCAAGAAAGCCTGCTGCAGTGCCTGTGTCAGATCGCTGATCTGACACTGCTGTGCTAAGTGTCAGATCGGCAATCTGACACTTCACAGTGATGTCCCACACTGGGACAAAATAATAAAGTAAAAAAAAAAAAAACACGTACATTTTTTTTTAAAAAATTCCCTAATAAGTTCTTTTTTTTTTTTTGTAAATAAAAAAATAAAATAAAAATACACATTTACTATCGCCGCGTCCGTAACGACCCACCCTATAAAACCCCTTAAAAAAACTATTCAAAAAACAATTTTTTATCATCATACCGCTGAACAAAAAGTGCAATAACGCGCGATCAAAAATGGTACCGCTGAAAACGCCATCTTGTCCCGCAAAAAACGAGCCACCATACAGCGTCATCAGCGAGAAAATAAAAAAGGTATAGCTCGCAAAATAGTGATTCAAAAATTATTTTTTATATAAAATTGTTTTTATTGCATAAAAGTGCCAAAACATGAAAAAAAGATATAAAATGAGGTATCGCTGTAATCTTACTGACCCGAAGAATAAAACCCCTTTATCAATTTTATCACATGCGGAACGGTGTAAACGTCCCCCCCCAAAAAAGATATTCATGAAATGCTGTTTCTTGTTCATTCTGTGTCCCAAAAATTGGAATAAAAAACGATCAAAAAATGTCACGTGCCCAAAAATGGTACCAATAAATACGTCAACTTGTCCCGCAAAAAAATAAGACCTCACATGACTCGGTGGGTCAAAATATGGAAAAATTATAGCTTTCAAAATGTGGTGATGCAAAAACTATTTTTTACAATAAAAAGCGTCTTTTAGCGTGCGAAAGCTGCCAAACATAAAAACCGCCATAAATAGTAAATCAAACCCCCCGTTATCACCCCCTTAGTTAGGGAAAAATAATAAATACATTTTATTTTATTTCCATTTTCCGGTTAGGGTTAGGGCTAGTGTTAGGGCTGAGATTAGGTTTAGGGGTGTGTTGGGGCTCGGGTTGGAGTTGGAATTGGGGGTTTCCACTGTTCAGGTGCATCAGGGGCTCTCCAAATGCAACATGGCGTCTGATCTCAATTCCAGCCAATTCTGCATTGAAAAAGTCAAACGGTGCTCCTTCCCTTCCAAGCTCTGCCATGCGCCCAAGCAGTGGTTTACCCCCACATATGGGGTATCAGCCTACTCAGGACAAATTGCACAACAACTTTTGGGGTCCAATTTCTCCTTTTACCCTTGGGAAAATAAAAAAATTGGGGGCAAAAATATCATTTTTGTGGGAAAAAAAAAATATACTTTTTATTTTTATGGCTCTACGTTATAAACTTCTGTGAAGCACTTGGGGGTTCAAAATGCTCACCACACATCTAGGTAAGTTCCTTGGGGGGGTCTAGTTTCCAAAATGGGGTCATTTGTGGGGGGTTTCCACAGTTTAGGCACACCAGGGGCTCTCCAAATGCGACATGACACACGCAGACCATTCCATTAAAGTCTGCATTCCAAAATGTCACTACTTCCCTTCCGAGCCCCGGCGTGTGCCCATACAGTAGTTTTCTCCCACATATGGGGTATCAGCGTACTCAGGACAAATTGTACAACAACGTTTGGGGTCCGATATGTCCTGTTACCCTTGGGAAAATAAAAAAATTGGGGACTAAAAGATCATGTTTGTGAAAAAATTATTTTTTTATTTTCACGCCTAGGCGTTATAAACTTCTGTGAAGCACTTGGGGGTTCAAAGTGCTCACCACTCATCTAGATAAGTTCCTTGGGGGGTCTAGTTTCCAAAATGGGATCATTTGTGGGGGGTTTCCACTGTTTAGACATCAGGGGCTCTCCAAATGCAACATGGCATCCAATCTCAATTCCAGCCAAAAAAGTCAAATGGCGCTGCTTCCCTTCCAAGCTCTGCCATGCGCTCAAATAGTGGTTTACCCCCACATATGGGGTATCAGCCTACTCAGGACAAATTGCACAACAACTTTTGGGGTCCAATTTCTCCTTTTACCCTTGGGAAAATAAAAAATTGGGGGCAAAAATATCATTTTTGTGGGAAAAAAAAAATATACTTTTTATTTTTATGGCTCTACGTTATAAACTTCTGTGAAGCACTTGGGGGTTCAAAATCCTCACCACACATCTAGGTAAGTTCCTTGGGGGGGTCTAGTTTCCAAAATGGGGTCATTTGTGGGGGGTTTCCACAGTTTAGGCACACCAGGGGCTCTCCAAATGCGACATGACACACGCAGACCATTCCATTAAAGTCTGCATTCCAAAATGTCACTACTTCCCTTCCGAGCCCCGGCGTGTGCCCATACAGTAGTTTTCTCCCACATATGGGGTATCAGCGTACTCAGGACAAATTGTACAACAACGTTTGGGGTCCGATATGTCCTGTTACCCTTGGGAAAATAAAAAAATTGGGGACTAAAAGATCATGTTTGTGGAAAAAAATTATTTTTTTATTTTCACGCCTAGGCGTTATAAACTTCTGTGAAGCACTTGGGGGTTCAAAGTGCTCACCACTCATCTAGATAAGTTCCTTGGGGGGTCTAGTTTCCAAAATGGGATCATTTGTGGGGGGTTTCCACTGTTTAGACATCAGGGGCTCTCCAAATGCAACATGGCATCCAATCTCAATTCCAGCCAAAAAAGTCAAATGGCGCTGCTTCCCTTCCAAGCTCTGCCATGCGCTCAAATAGTGGTTTACCCCCACATATGGGGTATCAGTGTACTCAGGACAAATTGCACAATAACTTTTGGGGTCCTGTTTCCCTTGGGAAAATAAAAATTTGTGAAAAGATCATTTTTGTGGAAAAAATGATTTTTTAATTGTATGGCTGTACGTTATAAACTTCTGTGAAGCTCTTGGGGGTTCAAAGTTATCACCACACATCTAGATAAGTTCCTTTCGGGGTCTAGTTTCCAAAATGGTGTCATTTGTGGGAGTTTCCACTTTTTTAGGCACATCAGGGGCTCTCCAAATGTGACATGGCGCCCGATATCAATTCCAGCCAATTTTGCGTTGAAAAAGTCAAACGACGCTCGTTCCCTTCCGAACTATGCCATGCGCCGAAACAGTGGTTCCCCCTCACATATCAGGTACAGTGCTGTGCAAATTAATAGGGACAAAGCATTTTTTTTAAGTAAAATTGTAAGTTGGTTACCAGTCAGTGATTCAAACCAGTTTTAACTGCTTTGAACAGGTACTCACACCTGTTCAAAGCAGTTAAAACTGGTTTGAATCACTGACTGGTAACCAACTTACAATTTTACTTAAAAAAAAAACTTTGTCCCAAATAATTTGCACAGCACTGTATCAGCCTACTCAGGACAAATTGTACAAAAACTTTTGCATCCAATTTCCCCTGTTACCCTTGGTAAAATAAAAAAAATTGGACCTGAAGTAATTTTTTTGTGAAAAAAAAGTTCAATGTTCATTTTTTTTTTTTTAACATTCAAAAAATTCCTGTGAAGCACCTGAAGAGTTAATAAACTTCTTGAATGTGGTTTTGCGCACCTTGAGGGGTGCAGTTTTTAGAATGGTATCACTTTTGGGTATTTTTTATCATATAGACTCCTCAAAGTGACTTCAAATGTGATGTGGTCCCTAAAAATAAAATGGTGTTGTAAAAATGAGAAATCGCTGGTCAATTTTTAACCCTTATAAGTTCCTAACAAAAAAAAAATTTGGTTCCAAAATTGTGCTGCTGTAAAGTAAACGTGGTAAATGTTACTCATTAAGTTTTTTTGTGTGCCGTATATCTGTGATTTAAGGGCATAAAAATTCAAAGTTGGAAAATTGCAAAGTTTTCGCCAAATTTCCGTTTTTTTCACAAATAAACGCAAGTTATATGAATTAAATTTTACCACTAACATGAAGTACAATATGTCACGAGAAAACAGTGTCAGAATCACCAGGATCCATGGAAGCGTTTCAGAGTTATTACCTCATAAAGGGACAGTGGTCAGAATTGTAAAAATTGGCCCGGTCATTAACGTGCAAACAACCATTGGGGGTAAAGGGGTTAAGCAAAATTTGGAATTTTTTCACCACTTGGATAAAAAGAACCTAGACATGTTTGGTGTTTATGAACTCGTAATGACCTGGAGAATCATAATGGCAGGTCAGTTTTAGCATTTAGTGAACCTAGCAAAAAAAAAAAAAGCCAAGCAAAAAACAATTGCACTTTTTTTGCAATTTCACCGCACTTGGAATTTTTTTCCCGTTTCCTAGTACATGACATGGTAAAACCAATTATGTCGTTCAAAAGCACAAAACTCGTCCCACAAAAAACAAGCCTTCACAAGGTCATATTGACGGAAAAATAAAAAAGTTATGGCTCTGGGAAGGAGGGGAGCGAAAAACGAAACCGCAAACCCGAAAAAAGCTTCGGGGGTTAAGGGGTTAAAACCACAGCATGTGTTGATGACAGGGTAAAGGGTCTATCTGGTGAAGAAAACCAATTTGATAGTTTTTAAAGGTGCGAACCACAAAAAATGTCAAATTGATGGAATACGGATCCCTATATCACTCAAGTCCTTGAGGTAAATTATTGGGCCAAAAATTAGCTTTATGGTAACAGGGCAAGTCCTGATTGCTATATTTAACTCAGGTGTCCACCACTCTCACGAACCTTTTGTTTGTAGCACACGTTACGAAGCCCAAACAATACCATCTAGTCACACTGCAGTACCCAAGCATGACCACTACACCGTATACGGAGCTGTGCTCTTCTGGCTATGTACACCGTGTACATCCGATCGCCACTGCCGACAGCCGATCGGTGAAGGTGGTCACAAATTGGTAACTTGGCCTAAGGGAAGAGTCAGAGGGCCACATAACTCGGACGAGGATCGAAGTGCGTGGGCTGACTGAGCGTGACCACTTCATAGAAATGCATCAAGTTGTGGCGCTCGGGTCGGGATAGCTGACCGGCCAGTCCAAGCATTGCGTTGTGACCCTCATCAGTTATAGTCATCTGACTCTTCCCTTTTAGGGTGAGTTATCGGTGTCAAAGTAGAAGTATCAAAAATGTTTCAGCTGAATTCATTACGTTACCATTTTTCGAAGATTTCAGTTTTGTAAGGCTACGTGCACACGCTGCGGATTTCGCTGCGGACCCGCAGCAGTTTTAGCTGCGGTGTACAGTACCATTCAAATGAATGGTAACCAAAAACCGCTGTGTAGACGGTGCGGATTTATCCGCGCGGTTTTCCTGCGGTTTTGAAACCGCAGAAAGAATTGACATGTCAATTCTTTCTGCGGAATCCGCAGCGTTTTCCTATCTCCACCATTGTGGAGATGGTGAAACCGCAGGCTAAACCGCAGATAACCCGCAGATAATCCGCAGGTCTTTTGACCTGCGGTTTTTGCAAAATCCGCGCGGATGAATCCGCAGCGGATTCCGCAGCGTCTGCACACACCCTAAGGCTAGAAATTGTAAATGCAGCTCTGGAGTATTGAATTCTTTAAATTGGAGTAATTCAAGACTAGAAAATGGATATAATGCCAGAAAATTGGAATTCTGACTTTTCAGACTCCTTCACCCCACCCTCAGCTATCAGGTGGTTTAAAGGGGTGAGGTTATCTGGTCCCCTTCAGCGTTTATCAAGCTAATACCCTAACAATATGGTGTTTTCTACCCTCTAACAAACTAATTTTGTTAGGTTTGTAAACCCTTTTTGTGCTCCAGAGCTGCAGTCACAATTTCCAGGCTTCAGCGCATTAATCTCCTACAGTCCCTTCTCACACTTGTTAATTTGCCTTGTGAAAATTGCTGTTTGAGGACAATTTACTCTTGATTTTTTTTTTAGCTCTTGTGACTATTTCCACCATCACATGGTTGTCATGTAGCTAAAAAAATCCAAATATTCCTTATTAATCAGATACAGCATCTAGATAACCTTTAACCAAAATACATCGGGGTCATTCCCCTCCTCGCCCCTGTGATAACCCTTCCTGGGAGCCGCCGTTCCTGTCCCTGCTTTTCCTGCAGCGCTGATCCTGAGAGCTGTGGTGGCAGCGGCTCAATCTCAGGTAAATATTTGTAATTGCCGCTGGGCGCAGGCAGATAAGAGGCTTGTTCCACGTAGGTTGTGCTGCTTCTCTATCAGCCTTGTGACCTCAGATCCTGCTCCAGGTCCCGCACCTTCAGGATCCGGCTCTTTCCCATTCGTCTAGTGCATCATTAACCAGCGGCGGCTGATTATCGCGCAACTCAACACATCATCAGCACAAATCCGTCTCGTGTCCCGAAGGTTTGTTCCAGTGTATCACCCTGCATCGCATGCTTCTCATAGGACTGGCACACTGTAACAAACCTTCAGCTGCAAGTCAAGACGCGTGTTCAGCCTGTTCTGTTAGACTAAAGACAGGTAGTAAGGTTTTAGGGGTTGTCGCCCAGCTTTCCGCAGACCCCGAATGTCCTAAAATAATGGATGAGCATTTTACTCCACATATTCCATGTTTTCTTGTAGGTTACACCTTCTTCATTTCTGGGTCATCAGTAGTCACCTTTTATCTTTTAATTTATTTTAGTGGGCTACGCAAAAAATCAAGCCATCCACCAGAGCTCTGGGCATTACTTGTGTTTTTTGGACTCGGTGAGTATCTAATAACTTCTGTTTGTTTTATTTGTTTTTTTTATTTACTCCTCATCCGTATCCTCTTACCCGGTGTATAACATCCAGCACCATTGCCTCCAAGGTATAATATCCGGCCCCTCGCACCAGTGTATAACATCTGATTCCCCACCATGCCGTCTGTTATTACTAACATGTGACAGAACGGCTGGAGATGCAGAGATCACTGATACCTGCACGGTCCTGTAATACGAGCCACCGGGGTAATGAGTCCGTTCATGACATTTCTTCCTTCTAAATCTTCTCCCATCACCTGTGAGTGATATTATTGAGAAGTGGAAGGAACCGCAGCAACTCAGCCGCGAAGTGGAGACCTCATAATGTTACAGATTGCTGAGGAGCAGAGAGCAGAAAAATCACCAACACTTTTAGATCTCTTCTGGTATTGACATCAGTACAAACACTGCGCCCCAACCAGGAGCTTCATAGAGGAGCAGCTGTATGCAGCCTTACATCACCAAGCACAATGCCTAGCATTGGATGAAGTGGTGTAAAGCCGCCACCAGTGGACTCTGGAGTAAAGGTTTTCTGTGCAGTGACGGGTCACACTTCTCTGGTATCTGATGGATGAGTCTGGATTTGGTGACTATCAGGAGAACATTACCTGCCTGACTGCATTGTGCCCGCTGTACAGTTTGGTGTAGGAGGATAATACTGTGGGCTGTAATTAGGGGTCAGCCTCTTAGTTCTAGTGAAGAGAAATCTTAATTTTTCAGCATAAGTCATTGTGGACAATTGTAGCTTCCATCTTTGTGGGACAAGATTTGTGAAGGCCCATTTCTGTTCCCCATGACTGTGCACAAGCTCCATACAGAAGTGGTGATATGACCGCCTGTACAGGGCCCGGACCGCAACCCCATCCAACACCTCTGAAATTGTGAGCCCGGCCTCTCCCCAATATCGGGGTCTGACCTCACAAATGGTTGAGGGGGCAAATATTCCTACAGATGCCTCGAATGTCTTATAGAAATCCTTCCCAGAAGAGCGGGCGCCGTTATATGTGCAGAGGGGCCGACTCCATATTACTGTCTATGGATGTAGAATGGGAGGTAAGAAAAGCTCCTGTAGAGGGAGCACATACTTTTCCTATGATATGTCGCTTGTCCTGCACTTTGTTGGTCTGGGATGCTTCGACCCGTTGTCTGTCCCCGTGGGAAAGCTTGGATGGAAATGTAGTATTTCAGGGGGAAGTTGTCAAATACCTCAGCGAGTGTCTAGAAGTGACAGTGTAATCCCAGGGTGACGGCTGCGGGGCTGTGTACACACGTCTGCGGTGTTTGGACAGCTCCTGTGTCTCAGCAGACGCTGTGTTCTCTTGTGATGGGGCCCGAAAGGGTCAACTATGTGATCGGGAGCCAGCCTTGTGACAACCAACGGAACGTGAGACGTCCATCAGCGCCAGAAATGGCGGTCAGTAGATAACATCTGCCCATTCTGTGCTAGTAGACAGGTTGCCACATTTTATGGCCACACTGGTAGCCTGCGGTGCCACATAATGCCACCGTAGAGGCCCCATTGTTCCCCACCAACGTCCGGCATCAACCTCTGGAAAGCAGTCTCGAGTAGCGCCTGCGAAACTTATCACTATATTGGATGATTATGCAGACTGGATGCAGTTGTAACAAAACCTCCCTCAGCTTTAAGACACATGGTCTGTGTTTATGGACAGCAAGTGGTGATCTTGAACACGACAAAATATGACGTCTTTTCATAAAATGTCGCCAATCCATCCCTGAATCCTGCTTGCTCTGGTTCCCGCCACCGCTTGTTACTCTTGATTCTCAGCCATCGTTTTGCAACCCCTTTTATTTTCCGTCGTGGTCCGGCGGAGCGCTCTGGGTCTGGCACCGGCGGTATGAGCTGCCCCGGGAGATGTTTGTTTTGGCAGTGACAGCGCCATTATTAAATGTAATCATTTTTCGCAGGAGGACTCTCACCCTCCTCATCCTCACCGCTAACTAGTAGCACCGGAGCGACGAGCCTGCCAGCGTCCGTGCCCCTAGGGCTAGAGAGGGGGAGTGGATTGCCGCATAACTGTCCACATCTCTGTTTTTATTTCATTACAGGCTTGTTGTCCTTGGCTGCTGCGCCCTTTAGTGTGCCCGTACCAACGCCCGCAAGCACTCTGCAACTTTATTATATACTAGATCGTCGACTTCTGTTTTTGTCTGAGAGGTGGAGAGGCCCCCGACCGCGCTGCCTTTAATTAAAAGCGCTTGTGTGCTGAATGTGTGTCAATATACCTCTATAGCGGGGCAAACTGGATGAGCGGCCTCTGACGCTGCTCCTAGACAGACGTGCCATTTAGGAATCTGGGAAAGCTGAGTGATCGCTTTAGGATTCAGATGGCACGTCCGCTACCAGTCCTATAGGAAATAAGTCGGGTAACAAGTGTGTGAGCAGTCATGGCCATTTTGTTACCCAGCTTTCCCAAGGAAATTCGTTTTAGCACTGCAGAGGTGTCTGCTCTGGAGCAGTAATAGCATGATGAGAGTTGTAGTGTCCTCTGAAGGTGCTACCAATACACAGAGAGGATCCTGTTCTCAGATCCGATATACGATACTGGTGAATGATCTTCCCTTTCACACTCCGATTTTCTTGTGTGAAGAAGTGTTTTTTTTTTTTTGTTTGTTTTTCTTGGGAGGATTTTTTATTCTTGTAGGTGTTTTTTTGTTTTACGAGATTTTTTTTGTGTGTGTTTTTGTTTGCTTTTATCTTTAATTTTTTAGTTACTGTTTTTGTATTGTAAGCGATTGGTTGTTTTTTGTTTTTTTTTCGGGGGGGGGATTCCTTTTTTTTTCTTTGCTTTTTTTTTATTTTACTTAGGTCTTTTTTTCATTTTTCCTTTCAATTTGTTCTCTGGAAATACAAAATTTTAAAATGACCAATGATTTCTGCATTTCATAAGGAAATGTTTCCTTCTTTTTGGTTTTTGCAGGCTTTGATGTGATCTGTGGTCACCAATCAGCCGAGTGGAAAGTTTGTGGCGTTTATCTGTCCTTCTGAGCTCCTGGCAGCTCACTGACTGATCCCCAGGTACCTCCATTCTGCAGCCAGGTGTAGACAGTGCAGCGTGGAGGATTTATAAGTGAAGGGTCACATTAGGTATGTTGCACGGTGCTGCAGAATTCAGAAAGCGTTGGTGAGACAAGACCAGACGAGTGAAGTTGCTGCTTGCGGCCAGGTGTGAACTGCCCCGAGAGGAAGATGACTTTTACCAAGTTTCGCCCTGCACTTTGCTTCCCATCGATTCTCTGTTCAGGTCTAAAGCGGCATTCCAAATCCTGATCCACTGCTCTCTTGTAGAAGATAAATGAAATGTGGAATTCCTCTTTAGTATAAAGTGTTCCATGATGGCGGACAGTATCAGGGAAACGTGCCAAGTCCAGTGTGTGTCTCAGGTCAATCAGTGTCCGCACTACCGGCCCTTTAAATAGTTTAGAACTGTGGAAATGCTGGCAGGTGACTGCGGACTCGTGTACAGCGCCTTACAGGAAGTTTTCATTAGTTTTTGTGTTTGGCAGCGGAGGATGGAATTTTTCTTTTTTCTTTTTTTTTTATTGGTTTAATTTTTGTTTTCTTTTGCCGATTGTTGCAGTCAGACGGTCGGAGTTCAGCTTTCAGGAGAGTTGATGACGATTATAATGTCCTATGTGGAACTTAAGGGAGACCTGAAAAGTGGTTCTTTGGGTGCTGCTTTTGTGCACTTTTGGTCCTTTCGGGGTTTGGACATTCTGCGGCCTTCCCTTCTGACTTGGGCTCTCCTCTTTTTGGCTCTGGGCCCCTGACGACTACTCCCCTTTTGGGCTCAAGGCCCCTGGCCGACTGCACCCTTCTGGGCTCAGGGGCCCTTGGCCGACTGCACCCTTCTGCGCTCAGGGGCCCCTGGCCGACTGCACCCTTCTGGGCTCAGGGGCCCCTGGCCGACTGCACCCTTCTGGGCTCAGGGGCCCCTGGCCGACTGCTCCCTTTTGGGCTCTGGGCCCCTCAATGCAGTGGGCAGGGGTCCCCTACCGACTGCTGCCTTTTGGAGCTCAAGGACCTGCTGCGTCTGTGTTGCCCCCCAAAATTAAAGGATTTCCCAGAAGGAAGAGACTTGTTTTCCACCTGTGTGATCGGGCTCTGCTTTTCTTGAACACACGACCATTGTGCTGTAATTATACTGCCATTATTTAATATTGCAACTAGTAACATCAAACAGTGGGAGAACAATGCTTTTCTTTTCTCCGGGTCATTGTGCTGCCCTCCCCCCTCCATCCTATATTATTTGGCTTCTGAAAGATCCGTAAACCACATTTCAGGCTGGCACCAGTGCGCTGCCTGTTTATAGATTGTTAGGAAGGTTTCATATAAATCTTGTTCCCCTTGTTCATACGTCTCAGTTCAAACACAATGGGACACATGGAGTTCAGGTCTACTTTGGCACTGTTCAAACCGTTCTGATTTATGTAGATGATGTTGTTGGCATCTCCATGTGTAATAGTGTTATGATCAATTTAATATAAAGCACAGTGAATAGAATGTATAATACAGTCCTGTGTGTACAAGAATATAACTACTATAATACCCTATGCACAAGAGTATAACTACTACAATACTGCCCCTATCTACAAGAATATACCTACTATAATACTGCCTCCTATGTACAAGAATATAGCTACTATAATACTGCCTCCTATGTACAAGAATATAGCTACTATAATACTGCTCCTATGTACAAGAATCTACTATAATACTGCTCCTCTGTACAAGAATATAACTACTACAATACTGCCCCTATGTACAAGAATATAACTACTATAATACTGTCCCTATGTACAAGAATATAACTACTATAATACTGCCCCTATGTACAAGAATATAACTACTATAATACTGCCCCCTATATACAAGAATATAACTGCTATAATACTGCCCCCTATGTACAAGAATATAACTGCTATAATACTGCCCCCTATGTACAAGAATATAACTACTATAATACTGCCCCCTATGTACAAGAATATAACTACTATAATACTGCCTCCTATGTACAAGAATATAGCTACTATAATACTGCCTCCTATGTACAAGAATATAGCTACTATAATACTGCTCCTATGTACAAGAATCTAACTACTACAATACTGCTCCTCTGTACAAGAATATAACTACTACAATACTGCCCCTATGTACAAGAATATAACTACTATAATACTGTCCCTATGTACAAGAATATAAATACTATAATACTGCCCCTATGTACAAGAATATAACTACTATAATACTGCCCCCTATATACAAGAATATAACTGCTATAATACTGCCCCCTATGTACAAGAATATAACTGCTATAATACTGCCCCCTATGTACAAGAATATAACTACTATAATACTTCCCCTATGTACAAGAATATAACTACTACAGTACTCCCCCTATGTACAAGAATATAACTATTATAATACTTCCCCCTATGTACAAGAATATAACTATTATAATACTTCCCCCTATGGACAAGAATATAACTACTATAATACTGCCCCCTATGGACAACAATATAACTACTATAATACTGCCCCCTATGGACAAGAATATAACTACAATACTGCCCCTATGTACAAGAACATAACTTCTATAATACTTCATCGTTTCCCACTCCCACACTACCTCCTCATCCCGCCCCCTCTCTGTTGGAAAGACAAAAAACTGACTGGCACATCCAGACTAGTGTGAATAGGTGCATACCAGGAGGAGCTAGCTCCATATACAATACACAAAATAAGGTTGCACTCTGTCATGCTAAAGCAAGTCAATATAGAATATAAGAAACTTGAACAGCAGTACAGCTATGGAATATTAAGAAAAAATATGAGACGCTTAGCATATAACTTGGCCAAATTATATTTGCCCATCAACCAACGTCAAGGTGGCCTCAAAATCTGATGGGTACCTACACTGTGTGAATACCTCTCTAAGGGTGGTTTCACATTAGCGCTTTTTAAGCGCACGCACGGCCGGGGGTAGCTCCGCCCCCGAGCCGGCTCTCTGCCCGGCGTGCCCGCCCCTTGCTTGTAGCGCCGCCTCCTAGCGGACAGCGGCGCCTGCGATCGGCGCACCCTATCTTTAGCATAGGGTGCGCAGATCGTGCGCAGGCCGTGCGCTAGTTGCGCTTTGACCTGCGCTGCGCACTTTTGACGGTGCGCCGTGCGCGCCAAAATCCGAAAAGTTCGATTTATGCTAAACGTCTCATATTTTTTCTTAATATTCCATAGCTGTATTTCTGTTCAAGTTTCTTATATTCTATATTGACATGCTTTAGCATGATAGAGTGCAACCTTATTTTGTGTGTGTCCCTCTCTGTTGGAGTCCCCCAAGGCTCTGTCCTGGGGCCCCTACTTTTTTTTCCATCTATACTCTTGGCCTAGGACAACTCATAAAGTCCCATGGCTTCCAGTACCACCTGTATGCAGATGACACTCAGATCTACCTCTCTGGCCCAGATGTCACCTCTCTGCTGTCCAGGATCCCGCAGTGTCTATCAGCCATATCCTCCTTTTTCACCTCTCGCTTCCTAAAACTCAACGTAGACAAAACTGTACTCATCATCTTTCCTCCATCTCAAGTATCTTCCCTACCCGATTTATGTATTATGGTAAACGGCATCATGCTCTCTCCTGCACCTGAAATCCGCTGCCTTGGAGTAACTCGACTCTGCCCTGTCCTTCAAACCGCACGTCCAATCTCTTGCCACCTCCTGTCGCCTCCAACTCAAAAATATTTCCAGAATCTGTCCCTTCCTCAGCCCTCAATCTACTAAAACTCTTGTACATGCCCTCATCATCTCCCGCCTTGACTACTGCAACACTCTCCTCTGTGGCCTCCCTGCTAACTCTCTTGCACCACTCCAGTCTGTCCTCAACTCTGCTGCCCGACTAATCCACCTCTCTACTCGCTACTCCCCTGTCTCTCCCCTCTGCAAATCCCTCCATTGGCTCCCAATTCCCCAACGAATCCAGTTCAAACTACTAACACTGACCTACAAAGCCATCCACAACCTTTCCCCTCCCTATATCTCTGAACTAATCTCCCAATATCTTCCCTCACGTACTCTTCGATCCTCCCAAGACCTCCTACTCTCCTCCACACTTATTCGTTCCTCACACAGCCGCCTCCAAGATTTCTCCCGAATATCCCCTATCCTCTGAAATTCCATGCCTCAACACGTCCGATTATCCACCACCCTCGGATCCTTCAAACGGAACCTGAAAACCCATCTTTTCAGGAAAGTTTACAGCCTGCAATAACCATTCTGCCGCCTCACCACCGCCTGAGCTGCCGCCTCATCACCACCAGAGCTGCTGCACCCCTGATCTTCTGTCTCTTCCCCACTATCCCATAGAATGTAAGTCCGCAAGGACAGGGTCCTCTCCCCTCTGTACCAGTCTGTCATTGTAAATTTGTTGTGGAAACTTGTTTACTGTTAACGATATCTATAACTTTGTATTTAACCCCCATTCTCATGTACAGCACCATAGAATTAATGGCGCTATATAAATAATAATAATAATGTACAAGAATATACAGTTAGGTCCATATATATTTGGACAGAGACTACATTTTTTTAATTTTGGTTCTAGACATTACCACAATGAATTTTAAACAAAACAATTCAGATGCAGTTGAAGTTCAGACTTTCAGCTTTCATTTGAGGGTATCCACATTAAATTTGGATGAAGGGTTTAGGAGTTTCATCTCCTTAACATGAGCCACCCTGTTTTTAAAGGTACCAAAAGTAATTGGACAGATTAAATAATTGTAAATAAAATGTTCATTTCTAGTACTTGGTTGAAAACCCTTTGTTGGCAATGACTGCCTGAAGTCTTGAACTCATGGACATCACCAGACGCTGTGTTTCCTCCTTTTTGATGCTCTGCCAGGGCTTCACTGCGGTGGTTTTCAGTTGCTGTTTGTTTGTGGGCCTTTCTGTCTGAAGTTTAGTCTTTAACAAGTGAAATGCATGCTCAACTGGGTTGAGATCAGGTGACTGACTTGTCCATTCAAGAATATTCCACTTCTTTGCTTTAATAAACGCCTGGGTTGCTTTGGCTTTATGTTTTGGGTCATTGTCCATCTGTAGTATGAAACGACGACCAATCAGTTTGGCTGCATTTGGCTGGATCTGAGCACACAGTATGGCTCTGAATACCTCAGAATTGATTCGGCTGCTTCTGTCCTGTGTCACATCATCAATAAACACTAGTGACCCAGTGCCACTGGCAGCCATGCATGCCCAAGCCATCACTTCCTCCGCCGTGTTTTACAGATGATGTGGTATGCTTTGAATCATGAGCTGTACCGCCATACTTCGCCATACTTTTCTCTTTCCATCATTCTGGTAGAGGTTGATCTTGGTTTCATCTGTCAAAAGAATGTTCTTCCAGAACTGTGCTGGCTTTTTTAGATGTTTTTTAGCAAAGTCCAGTCTAGCCTTTTGATTCTTGATGCTTATGAGTGGCTTGCACTGTGCAGTGAACCCTCTGTATTTACTTTCATGCAGTCTTCTCTTTATGGTAGATTTGGATATTGATACGCCTACCTCCTGGAGAGTGTTGTTCACTTGGTTGGCTGTTGTGAAGGGGTTTCTCTTCACCATGGAGACTATTCTGCGATCATCCACCACTGTTGTCTTCCGTGGGCGCCCGGGTCTTTTTGCATTGATGAGTTCACCAGTGCTTGCTTTCGTTCTCAGGATGTACCAAACTGTAGATTTTGCCACTCCTAATGTTGTAGTAATTTCTCGGATGGGTTTTTTCTGTTTTTGCAGCTTAAGGATGGCTTCTTTCACCTGCATGGAGAGCTCCTTTGAACGCATGTTTCCTTCACAGCAAAACCTTCCTATTGCAAGCACCACACCTCAAATCAACTGCAGGCCTTTTATCTGCTTAATTGAGAATGACATAACAAAGGGATTGCCCACACCTGTCCATGAAAGAGCCTTGGAGTCAATTGTCCAATTACTTTAGGTCCCTTTAAAAACAGGGTGGCACATGTTAAGGAGCTGAAACTCCTAAACCCTTCATCCAATTTTAATGTGGATACCCTCAAATGAAAGTCTGAACTTCAACTGCATCTGAATTGTTTTGTTTAAAATTCATTTTGGTAAAGTCTAGAACCAAAATTAGAAAAATGTTGTCTCTGTCCAAATATATATGGACCTAACTGTAACTACTATAATACTTCCCCTATGTACAAGAATATAACTACTATAATACTGCCGCTATGTACAAGAATATAACTACTATAACACTGCCCCTATGTACAAGAATATAACTACTATAATACTGCTCCTTTGTACAAGAATATAACTACTATAATACTGCTCCCTATGTGCAAGAATAGAACTACTATACTGCTCCTACGTACAAGAATATAACTACTATAATACTGCCGCTCGGTCTTGGATCAGTGAGAGAACAGTTGGACTGGTTTGGTGAGACGTCTGCGGAGTTCTTGTCTCGGCCTTCAGAGGTCTCCCCCCACGCCCGTTAGAAGCTGCTGTGACCCAGACGCTGGATGGAGAGTAGCAGTTTGTCCGCATCCCTCTTTATCTACAACCTTGGCTGCGGCTTCCTGGATGTTCTCCCATCTGTCCTCAGTTCGCGGCTGCACAACCACCTTTTACATCGCAAGGTCACTGGGGAGCAGCCCCCACCTGACGATGGGCCCCTTCTTGCGTCATTTCCCACCACTCTACTCTTGTGGGAGCTGCTATTGATGGGCTACAGCCGACTTATTTGACATGTTGTGCTATGTACAGAAAAAAAATTCCCCCCCCCCCCCCCATGTTATCTCTCTCTATGACCGGAGCTTTTACGTACTAAAACATATCTGCATAGTGTGCGTTGTGTGGGAGACTAATAACGATACGGCCTTCGCCTGCATGTTTTAAGAATGTGCAGGTGGGCACTTCATAATAGTCACTGGTGAGTTTAGTTTTGAGCCTGTTCTCCTTAGTGACCCAGTTCTCAGGATAGTAGCTTTGTAGTAATTAGTGGGTCGTTGGGGGCTCAGAGGGAACCTTTTATGTGTAGTGTTCACTTGGAGGGGGGTGTAGCATAATCATTGGAGGTTTATTACTAAGCTTTCCGAACAATTTGTAATCTATTTTATTGTTTATAGTAGTATTGTAGATATGGTCCCTGGTGGACCAGTGGAGGACTTGTTATACCAGGTGGGCTGGTGTTGGATTTGTCCCATTTTTAGTTTGTAATGTTATGTTTGAGCTTTTTAGTCCCTGTTAATTCTCTTGCTGCGTTAGTGGCTCAGTAATGGCCTTGTCATTTTTAGCCTTCCACTATGGGTAGTGGCTTTGTTGTCACTTGAAGGCTACTGTTGACCTTTGGGGGCGCAGTAAGAGTTGTATCACTGGTATGCGTTTTCTTAAACTTCCTATAGAACTATAAATGGTAATCATCTGTAGTACAACTCTTGGTTATCATTGTTCCTGCTGGTCCAGGACTTCAAATACCAGGAGGCCTAGTGGAAGCCTTGTGATCTGTATTGTAGAAGTTGGGATTGATCTGGGGCCATGTAGATTTTGGTGGAGGTTTAGCATGGGCCCTGTGCTCTGGTGGTGGTCAAGTGGAGACCGTGCTATGTTCAGTGGTCCAGTTAAGGGAGGTTATTATGGGCCAGTAGGTGGTGAGCCAGTAAGGATATTAATGCCTCAGTTTAGGGTGGGATCTTGGAGTCTTTCCTAGTTCAGGTTCACCTTGTGTGGTTTAGTAGGGTCTCTGTAATCCCTTATGATCCAGTAGATGCCTACCTATCCCTGGTGTGCAAGTGGTCCCATAAAGTTTGCGTAAATAAGCGGCCCAGTAGAAGAAATGAGTTCTGGTTAATGACTCCTGATATGGGTTTGGTTGACTTAATTCCACCTTTTTTTTGTCATTGGGTTGGATGAACATGGAAAGCCCCCCCCCCATCTTGGACTTCATGGGGTCTGAATCATACTCCCCTGGGACTTTCTGCTGAGTCAGTCTCCACCCAAGGACAGCTGCATAAGATCTTGTGTCATAAGTCAAGGCCGTGAATAATCCTCCAGTCCCAGTGAGCGGTTCCTCCCTTGGGAAGTGTGTGGGGGTGGGGGAAGGAGGTGGGCGGCCATCTTTTCCTGAAACTATTGGCACCATCCAAATTGAAATTTCTATGGACCAAGTGGAGCTGTTGGGCAGATTGGTCAAATTAGGTCCTAGGCCCCAGACTCTGGTCTTCATACATGTGGGTGGAGATGACACACAGGGTCAGAGGACGTCTGTATAAGGGACAGGTGGACCTCCAGTTCATATATGACTAGTACATGTGGCTCCAACTTTGTCTGGACAGGTACTCTCTGCAGCATGGGCATTGGTTAACCACTTGCCAGCCAACCTACTACCCTGACTGAGCTGTATTATGTATTCTCTGCCGTTAATACCTCCATGAGGTTCAGCTTTCTGATTCAAAGCTCCCCCAGCTTGGACGAAAGATAAAATGCTGTTTTCCAGAAGTTGCCACTAGAGGGAGCCTGTGAGCTGACTGCATACTGTTATAGATGTATGCAGTAACTCCTGAGCTCCCCTGGTGGTGGCTGTCAGAATTGTATGTTTATCATGTTATTTCTCATGGCAGGAAGGGCTGACTGTATATTCCCCGGGGCCTGGAGATTGAACTCTTGATGAAAAGCACTTGTCCGTTTTTTTCCCTTGCTTTCCTCAAGATGTCTGTTTGCTGTCCGTTAACAGGATACTCTCTTGTTTACCTGTTGAGGCTGAAAACTTGTCCTGGCCCCCATGGACAGCCAGTCTGCCTCTTACACTGACCTGTTTTACCTGCACTGGTACATTGTAACAGTAGAGCTTTGTGGTGAGTGGACTGCCCAGACTGGATACAGTTGTAGCTCTGCTCTGCGAGGTGTGGGGTGATTGCATGGAGCGCGAATGCTCTTATTCACTGACAGCAAGCGCAGATGGCGGCCAGTGTGACATACAGTGCAGCTGACTCCGTGTGCCGGTCCTACGCTCGGGCGGAGCTCCCCTTTGTGTTGTCTGCAGTGCTCCATGGGGAAGCAATGACCCTCTCGCCCCAGTCACCCGCCCTCTCTTGGCAGCCGCGGGTGCACAGGGCTGTTTTTGTTTTCTCCACTTTATTTCCACGGAGAATCTGTTCTGTGACTCAGAGGTTTTCAGACATCTGCAGATTTCATCCTGAGAGCTCACAACTCCCATCATCCACTGCCCCGGGCAGAGCCTGACCCTCCCTTGGACTGTGCACTGGCTCCTCCTCTACTGAGCAACCTCATTATACACCTCAGCCGCTGCAGAACCTCATTATACACCTCGGCTGCTGCAGAACCTCATTATACACCTCGGCTGCTGCAGAACCTCATTATACACCTCAGCTGCTGCAGAATCTCATTATACACCTCGGCTGCTGCAGAACCTCGTTATACACCTCGGCTGCTGCAGAACCTCGTTATACACCTCGGCTGCTGCAGAACCTCGTTATACACCTCGGCTGCTGCAGAACCTCCTTTTACACCTCGGCTGCTGCAGAACCTCGTTATACACCTCGGCTGCTGCAGAACCTCGTTATACACCTCGGCTGCTGCAGAACCTCGTTATACACCTCGGCTGCTGCAGAACCTCGTTATACACCTCGGCTGCTGCAGAACCTCGTTATACACCTCGGCTGCTGCAGAACCTCGTTATACACCTCGGCTGCTGCAGAACCTCGTTATACACCTCGGCTGCTGCAGAACCTCGTTATACACCTCGGCTGCTGCAGAACCTCCTACTGCGCGCCTCAGTTGCTGCAGAACCTCCTACTGCGCGCCTCAGTTGCTGCAGAACCTCCTGCTGCATGCCTCAGTAGCTGCAGAACCTCCTGCGTGCCTCAGTTGCTGCAGAACCTCCTACTGCGTGCCTCAGTTGCTGCAGAACCTCCTACTGCGCGCCTCATTTGCTGAAGAACCTCCTACTGCGCGCCACAGTTGCTGCAGAACCTCCTACTGCGCACCTCAGTTGCTGCAGAACCTCCCACTGCGCGCCTCAGCTGCTACATAACCTCCTGCACGCCTCAGCAGCTACAGAACCTCAAAATGTGCACCTCTGCTACCGCGGAACCTCATAGTGCTCACCTCAGGTGCCGCAGAACCTCATAATGCGCCCCTCAGCTGCTGCAGAACCTCATAATGCGCACCTCAGCTGCTGCAGAACCTCATAATGCGCACCTCAGCTGTCACAGAACCTCATAGTGTGCACCTCAGCTTCTGCAGAACCACATAACACGCACCTCGGCTGCTGCAGCACCTCGTCCAGATGGCACACAATTGTAGCAGACCCTCAGATGTGCTGTGTCTGGAGGAAGTTCTGACTTCTGGATGTAACCAGGATGTTTCCATTCACAGACACAAGCAGAGATCTGGAAAATGGTTAGAAGCTGGAAATTGCTGTGAGCTGCAGATCCAGTACGGCTGGATAGTGCTGGGGTCTGTGAGGGTCTCACTGACACATTCCCTGTTCTCCAGACGTCTGCTTGCTGCCATTGGGTTGAATGATTCCTATTCACATCTAGACTTTGACAATGTGTACTGACCGAACACTTCTCACAGCTGAGGGTCTGTTACAGTTCTATCAGGTCCAGACAATGTGCTTTGAGCTCAACAGCCCAGGACGCGATACATGGTGGCGGGCTTGTGCTGATGGTGTCACCAGCTCCTGGAGCGTTCTCCTGCACTATACAACTGTAACGAACCCTCTGCTGGAAGAAATACGAGACTGCGGAGATCTGGAAAACTTTATGAAATGCACTGAAACTTGCAGTAATTAGAAAGTTGGTTTTCTGGGGCAGTCGCAGTCCTGACGAACATTAGCCGTTCCAGTGAAGCTGACGGGGCTCTCTTAAAGGGGCATGTGCTGCAGTTCCCTCGCAGAGTTGAGGACAGGGCTGTGGAGTCTGTAAGCCAAACCTGCGACTCCGACTCCTCAATTTCCCTTACACCGACTCCGACTCCACGACTCCCCCATATATTGCTTATATTTAAGTGAAAAATCTATTGTAGTACAATATGAACATCAGACATTTAATCATTTCTATGATCCAATAATCAAGATATTTAGCTAGAACATAATATATATTTATTGGAATACAACTTTAGAACACAAAAAACTGTAATAAATTGTAATTATGTAATACACTATGTAATATCGATTACACACATACGGTACAGACCAAAAGTTCGGACACACCTTCTCAATCAAAGCGTTTTCTTTATTTTCATGACTATGAAAATTGTAGATTCACTCTGAAGGCATCAAAACTATGAATTAACACATGTGGAATTATATAATTAACAAAAAAGTGTGAAACAACTGAAAATACTGTATGTCTTATATTCTAGGTTCTTCAAAGTAGCCACCTTTTGCTTTGATTTCTGCTTTGCACACTCTTAGCATTCTCTTGATGAGCTTCAAGAGGTAGTCTTGAGGTATATACATATACACACACATACAAACACACACACACACTATGACTTATCTCGGCTAAGATGAAGCCTAGATCCTCAGGCTACATTCACACTATGGGCGTAGCCAGGATCAAGATCAAACCTAGGGGAGGGGCAGAACCTCATACTGTTCCGCAGAATTTCAAACTGCACACCTCAGCTGCTGCAGAACCTCATACTGCACACCCCTACACTTGAAAATAATGCCTGCACCTTAAGAAGATGTGGTGAATGCAGTCTATTTATTCCAACTATCAATTGATATTTATTTGTTACTGAAGACGAGCAATGCCTGTCCTGGGGGTCCTTTTGGGCAGCTATGAGGTGTACCTGACTGGTGCTAAAAAAAGGGAGTGTTAGTCTGTGTACTATCCAGCTTTCATTCTTTTTGGTACAGATATGATATGGATAGACAGATATGGATAAATGGATATATACATACAGTAGATAGAGCAGATTTCTAATCTGCTTTTGCTATTGAAAACATTATGAGTTCAAAAACCTTTCAGGTGATGCGGTTTTTTAAAAAGCTGATCTGCTTTTGCAATTGAAAAACGTATCCTCAAAAAACGCAGGAAAAACGCTGTGTGTGAATGTAGCCTTAGATCAGGAATAGAACAGCCATTTATAGGACATTTCATAACATTCCCAAATTCCTATGAAAAAATATTCAGCACATTCTGCATTGAACTACTGTACCCAATTTATTATATATTTTAGGAGTCGGTCCATTTTATACCGACTCCAACTCCGACTCCACCAAAATGAGCACCGACTACGACACTCCGACTCCACAGCCCTGGTTGAGGGGTCCGACATTTGTGGTGGGAGGGTCCTGCATTAGTCATGCCAGAAAGATACTGCAGGTCCTAGTGTCTTCGGTGTTACAGAATAAGGGGTGTCCCTTTAAGAGAGGCAGCGCGTGATGCCTCACCCCGCTCGTAATAGACCTGCACAAGGTCACATGGATGTCAGGGCACAACATGACAGCCACTTCCCCAAATCTCGCCTGTCACTTCTGCATTTCTATCTTATCTATTGGCTCCGAGCCAAATCAGGGGCTCCTGCCCCACCCCTGCTGCTGGCCATATACACGGGGGCTCGGAGGCCAAGAACCGTAAAGTGTCAGCGAGAAGTGTCACATGGATCCGCTGCAACCGGTAGATTTATACCCCGAGACCGCACAGTGTCATCAGTCACCGTATAATAAAGCACCTGTGATTTATAGGAGACGAGCGGCGGTTGTAATGTGCAATCACTTGCTATAATCAAGGTAATGCCAAAGGGCGTGATGGGCCATATAACAGGTGTTGATATAACGCGGGTAATGTACAATGTCATCGCATAAGGCCTGTTTCACACATCCGTTTTTCCCCATCAGTCAAAATCCGCCGTTTTGCTAAAAAAACGGATCCGCCATTTTTCTTGGCGGATCCGTTTTTTTCCCCATTGACTTGTATTAACGGCGGATCTTGACGGATGGTCATCCGTTCGATCCGTTTTTTTACGGATCCGCCAAGATTTTGCCGTCTGCTGAGCGGACAGGACAGGCAATGAAACGTTTTTTCCCCCGGCCGGATCCGCATTTTCTATTGCGCATGCCCGGGAGAAATGCCTGTGTCGGAAATTTAACCCTAAACTCAATTCTGGCGTCTGAAAAAAATTCTCCCTCTCCCTCCCTCTCTCCCCCACCGGATCCGTTAAAACAACGGTCCAGTACCAAACGTGGTCAGTACAGAAACGGATCCGTTGTCCGCCATTTTAGCGGATTTTAACTGACGAAAAAACTGATGTGTGAAACAGGCCTAAGTGATAATATAACCACAAAGGTAATATGGTAGCATTGTGCGCCACCTATATGATACTGTAGCATTGTGCGCTACCTACAGGTGCTTCTCATAAATTAACTTTTTGATGATATTCTAATTTATTTCAGTTCTTCAATACAAAAAGTGAACCTCACATATTATATAGAGTCATTACAGAGTGATTTATTTCATATGTTTTTTCTGTTAGTGTTGATGATTATGGCTTACAGCCAATGAAAACCCAAAAGTCATTATCTCAGTAAATTAGAATACTTTATAAAACCAGCTTGAAAAATGATTTTAAAATCTGAAATGTTGGCCTACTGAAATGTATGTTCAGTAAATGCACTCAATACTTGGTCGGGGCTCCTTTTGCATCAATTACTGCATCAATGTAGCGTGGCATGGAGGCAATCAGCCTGTGGCACTGCTGAGGTGTTATGGAAGCCCAGGTTGCTTTGATAGCAGCTTTTAGCTCATCTGCATTGTTGGGTCTGGTGTCTCTCATCTTTCTCTTGACAATACCACATAGATTCTCTATGAGGTTAAGGTCAGGCGAGTTTGCTGGCCAACCAAGCACAGTGATACTGTTGTTTGTACACCAGGTATTGGTACTTTTGGCAGTGTGGACAGGTGCCAAGTCCTGCTGGAGAATGAAATTTCCATCTCCAAAAGCTTGTTGGCAGAGGGAAGCATGAAGTGCTGTAAAATTTCCTGGTAGCCTGCGCTGACTTTGGCCTTGATGAAACACAGTGGACCTACACCAGCAGATGACATGGCTCCCCAAACCATCACTGATTGTGGAATCTTCACACTAGACCTCAAGCAGCTTGGATTGTGGTCTCTCCACTCTTCCTCCAGACTCTGGGACCTTGATTTCCAAATGAAATGCAAAATTTACTTTCCTTGTGGAGTGTGTCAACGACTGCCTTCTGGACATCTGTCAAGTCAGCAGTCTTCCCCATGATTGTGGAGCCTACGGAAAAGGACTAAGGGACCTTTTTAAACTCTTAGGAAGCCTTTGCAGGTGTTTTTTGTTCATTCTAATTTACTGAGATAATGACTTTTGGGTTTTCATTGGCTGTAAGCCATAATCATCAACATTAACAGAAATAAACACGTGAAGTAGATCACTCTGTGTGTAATGACTCTATATAATATGAGTTTCACTTTTTGTATTGGAAGACCTGAAATAAATGACCTTTTTGATGATATTCTAATTTTGTAAGAAGCACCTGTAAGTGATGGCATTGTAGACTACCTTTGTGACGGCATTGTGCACTACGTATGTGGCAGCAATTGTACAACATGGGTAATGGGTGAGGTGGGACGATACAACATGGGTACTGTATAATAATGTAATATACTGGGGCTAAAAATAACTTTATGTAGCGCCAACACCTACATATTACACAGCACTTTTACATATCAGATGTTACGTGGGGATGAGGATTTTGCGCTCATGTGACTGATGATATCACACCGTTCTCTTTCCTACAGGATGACGTCATGATGCCACAGAGAGTACGGCTCCAGTATGAGGCAGCGCAGGGCAGACCACAGTGTGTGAGTATTGGTGGTCCCAAGTCTGATGTGTGGGGGGCAGTGCTCATTTCTAGGCCTCACAGGAGGCTCTGTCACAATCCAGGAAGGTGAAGCCCAGGCGGCGCCTCCTATTGGCCTCACCGAGTGCGGATACCTCAGCACATTCCTGACCAAGTAGAGGTGATCGGCCTGCACTGACGTCACTCACAGAGCTATTACCCTCCGCAGTGCCAGGATATAGTCACATCCACATCACTGTCCACACGTGGCTGTCACAAACCAATCTCTAGGATCTACAAGCCTGAGGCTGCACTACTGAGACCTGGTATGGAGACCTTGTAAATGAGGCTGTGGATCCAAGCCTGAAGCTGCACTAATGAGACCTAGAATGGAAACCGTGTAGATGAGGATGTGGATCCAAGTTAGTATCTTCTAGGTTGACATGATCCTGGGAGATTCTGACGGCATGTCCCCTGTCATGGAAATTGGCTGCCACTGGTTTGCACCTGGCATGTCAGGAGACATGCAATCATCATGATGTCCCAGTAGTGCAGCTTCAGGCCTCTACCTTTTTAATCAGTAATATCTCAAGTTATGAGTCAGATATTGAAGAAAGGTTTTCCATCTCCAGTTCAGTCACACTGGTTTTCCACACACCGAGCACTGGTCATGTTGTGGCTCCTTATTGATGGCACATGGGGGCGCTGCATGATGTGACTGTTACTTCCTATATGCCTCAATGGTGAGGACGTAGCTGGGAATCGTATACTTAGCACGGTGGCAGAAAACGCCAGCGGGCACGGTCTCTATTGGGCAGCTCCAGTCAGATTTCTGGTGCATGGCTGGGGGCACGTTGAGCTGGCACAGCAGGGGTTAAAGGAGGCAGCTGTAATCAGCTTGCTGCGCCTGGCGAGCAATGTGGTTAGGTGGGTTCTTGGAGGAGCCCGCATTTCTGCACATTGCTGCCATTGTTCCCCTTGTGGACACCAATCATTTCCGCCTAGGCTGCTTTCTGTAGGACGGCTCGTCACTGCGGGATTGGATTTGTATCATCCACCCTCCCCATCATAGATCGGAATCAAGGGGCACAGTGGGTAACAACGGCCAACACTGGTCATGTGACCTCACGCCGTGCACGACATTAGCGTCATGGTGGCCAGTGACTAATCCGTCTTCTGCAAGCAGTACCTTTCACTACTTTGTAGCATCATGTCCAATGATCGACCTTTAGGGCTGGACCAACAGCTGTACTCAACAAGTTCTGCTCCCACTTGCCTTCTATCTCTCGGCCGCTTTCTCTCTCTATCTCTCGGCCACGCTCTCTATCTCTCGGACGCTTTCTCTCTCTAAGGGCCCCATCACACATAGCGACTCACCAGCGATCCCGACAGCGATATCAACTTGTCAGGATCGCTGGTGCATCGCTACATGATCTCTGGTGAGCTGCCAAACAGGCAGCTTCACCAGCGATCAGCACCAGCGACGCCGAGTGGGCGCGTCGCTCTGTATGTTAGTTACCAGCACGCTGGTGCAGGGAGCTGGTAACTAAGGTACACATCGGGTTTCTAAGTGGTGCGCGTCACTTAGAAACCCGATGTATACCTTGGTTACCAGCTCCCTGCATCAGCGCGCTGGTAACTAAGGTACACATCGGGTTTCTAAGCGCCGCGCGGTGCTTAGAAACCCGATGTTTACTTTGGTTACCAGCGTGCTGATCGCTGGTCGTTGCTCTCCCGCCTGTCACACGCAGCGATGTGTGCAGGCCAGCGGGAGACCAAAGACCCAAAAAAATTCCTTACTTTTCAGGAACGATCAGCGATAACCGGCAGGGGGGCCGGTTGCTGACGGCTGTCAAACACCGCGATCTCGCTGGTGAGATCGCTATTGCGTCACAAAACTTGTGTGACGGGGGCTTAACTCTCGGTCGCTCTCTCTATCTCTCGGCCACTCTCTCGGCCTCTTTCTCTCTATCTCTCGGCCTCTCTCCATCTCTCGGCCGCTCTCTCTCTCTCGGCCGCTCTCTCTCGGCCGCTCTCTCTCGGCCGCTCTCTCTCTCTCGGCCGCTCTCTCTCGGCCGCTCTCTCTCTCTCTCGGCCGCTCTCTCTCTCGGCCGCTCTCTCTATCCATCTGCCGCTTTTTCGCTCGCTCTGTCTGTCGCTCGCTCGCTCTGTCTGTCGCTCGCTCGCTCTGTCTGTCGCTCGCTCGCTCTGTCTGTCGCTCGCTCGCTCTGTCTGTCGCTCGCTCGCTCTGTCTGTCGCTCGCTCGCTCTGTCTGTCGCTCGCTCGCTCTGTCTGTCGCTCGCTCGCTCTGTCTGTCGCTCGCTCGCTCTGTCTGTCGCTCGCTCTCTCTTGGCCTCTGTTCTTTTTTTTCTTCTATTCGCCGCATTCCTCTCTTGTCCTCTCTTGGTTGACCGCGCTCCTCATCTCACTCTGCAACTGCCGCCCCCGCCGCGCTCTTTGTCTCTCGCTGCAACTGCTGCCCCCTTAGCCTTGCACTGGTGCCGCTCCTGTTGCGCTCTGTCTCGCACTGCTGCTGCTGCGCTTCATCTTGTTTTGTGATGCGCTTTCTTTCTGTTTTCCTCTCTCCTTTCTCTGAGGCGTGTTGTTTCCTGCACTCTTTGGTGCTTGCTCCCTCTTCTTTACCTGGTCTATTCCTATCGCCTACATTTTGCGCTCATCCTGCTTGCTCTACTTTTTTTTGTCCTTTATCTGCTGCTCGCTCCATTTCTCTTTCCTGCGTGCTCTCTTTATCCCTCTGTGTACCCTGGTATGGTGGGGTCCCTCTCCCTCATCCTCCGGTGTTCTCTGTGTACGGAGGGCCCTCTTGTCACGGGCCCTGACCGCTTCACAATGCCATTTGGATACAGCACAAATGTTAATTTGCTGCTCGGCCACAATTGTGTCCTCTAATTACACTGTAGGAATCTTGGCAAGTGGGAATCCTGTGCGTGGGAATCGGCCCCTAATTGGGATTACTACATTTTTAACCCTTCTTAGGAGGCGCCATCATTGGACTTAGATTTCGGTGTTCTTGAACGGTTTCTGTACATGGGATTAAGCACAGTAATCCTTTCAAAGAGGTTGTGCAGCAGCTGATAAGCCACCACAGCTGCTGCAGAATCACTTGGCACGGTAGAATTCTGTGTCTATCCATTCACATAGATCAAACACAATGAGTTGATTCTGAAAGAAGCAAGGTTGCAGCCTTGAATACCTTTGAAGGGAGAGCGGGTTATATATTCCTCAAGGAACAGACCTTACTAATCGCCCCTGTACAGATAGTAAATTATAACCTTCCTTGTATGGCCAGTCCCATGTCAGAGATTATGCAGGTTTCCCTTCCATCCCTTAGTTCCATCCAGGCATGAGCAATCCATTGTACCCCTACAAAACAGACATGATCAATCGCTTATGTGCAAAGAGTGCAGCACCAGTCCGCTGGAGTGGCTTTCAGAAACAAAATGTTAATACTCGATAGCAATAAATGTTAATAGGGAGGGGAGTAGGGGAGAAAACAAGGGGAACTGCTACCTTGGATCTAATTCTTATAAACAGGGAGGAAATGGTTGAGGAGGTAAATGTGGCTGGAACCCTAGGAGGTAGCGACCATGCTATTTTAGAATTTTGGATAACTAGAGGCGGAAGACCTGTGAAGACTCAGACGTCAAAGTTAGATTTCAGAAAGGCAGATTTTAAGGGATTCAGAAAGATAATTGGAGGGATCCAATGGCTGGATATCCTTAAAGACAAAAAGGTCCAGGAAGGATGGGAAATCTTGAAAAATGAAATTCTCAAAGCACAGTTGTTAACAATTCCGAAAAGAGGGAAGAATAGGAAGCATTTAAGGAAACCAGGATGGGTGAACACAGAACTTAAGCACATGCTAAGAAGGAAGAAAAAAATGTTTATAAAATGGAAAGAGGGAGGCATATCTAAAGAAGAATATAATGCTGTCTGCAGAATCTGCAGGGCACAAATCAGATTAGCTAAAGCTGAAAATGAATTGAGGCTTGCAAGAGATGTCAAAAGCAATAATAAAGGATTTTGGGGATATGTCAAAAGTAAAAGAAAAGTCAAAGATGCTATAGGATTTTTACAGGATGAAAATGATGAAATGGTAAGACAGGATGTTGAGAAGGCTGAACTTTTAAATTCCTATTTTGCATCTGTTTTCTCTCAGAAAGGAAATGTAACACCAACTGTTATTCACTGTCCTATTAAGGGAATAGAAGAATCCAGGATATCTATAAACAGAAAGATAGTGAGGAAACACTTAGCTAACCTAAATGAATTCAAGTCTCCAGGTCCAGATGAATTACACCCCAGAGTACTGAAGGAGATAGCAGAAGAAATTTCTGAACCACTCTCCATAATCTTTGAAAATTCTTGGAGAACAGGAGAAGTGCCAGAAGACTGGAGAAGAGCAAATGTTGTTCCTATCTTCAAAAAGGGGAAGAAGGTGGACCCAGGCAACTATAGGCCGGTGAGTCTGACTTCTATACCAGGAAAGATCTTTGAACAAATTATTAAACAACATTTAAGTCAATACCTGGATAAGAATGAAGTGATCAAACAGTCAGCATGGGTTTGTAACTAATAAGTCATGTCAGACTAACTTAATTTCCTTCTATGACGGTATCACTGATTGGGTGGATCAAGGAAATGCTGTAGATATAGTATATCTTGACTTCAGCAAAGCATTTGACAAAGTCTCTCATACAATCCTTATTGAAAAAATGACTAAGTATGGAATGGACAAGGCAACTGTTAGGTGGATTCATAGCTGGCTTAGTGATCGGACCCAAAGAGTGGTCGTAAATGGCTGCACATCCAGTTGGAAGAATGTCTCAAGTGGGGTACCACAGGGCTCTGTCCTGGGCCCTGTATTGTTCAACATCTTTATCAACGATTTAGATGAAGGAATTGAGGGTAAACTGATTAAATTTGCTGATGACACAAAGCTAGGAGGGATAGCTAATACTAGAGAAGAGAGAGAGAGGATTCAAAAAGATTTAAATAAACTGGAGAAGTGGGCAGTAACTAACAGAATGGTTTTTAACAGGGAGAAATGCAAAGTACTACATCTGGGCAATAAAAATGAAAAAAGCATATATAGAATGGGAGGAATAGGGCTAAGTGACAGCACATGTGAAAAAGACTTGGGTATACTAATAGATCACAGACTGAATATGAGTCAACAGTGTGATGCAGCAGCAAAAAAGGCAAATGCAGTTCTAGGATGTATTAACAGAAGCATACAGTCTAGATCACGTGAAGTCATTATTTCCCTCTACTCCTCTTTGGTCAGACCTCATCTGGAATATTGTGTCCAGTTTTGGGCACCACATTTTAAAAAAGACATCAACAAACTGGAGCAAGTTCAGAAAAGAGCGACCAGAATGGTGACCGGTCTGCAAACCCTGTCTTATGAGGAAAGGTTGCAGGATTTGGGAATGTTTAGTTTGCAAAAGAGAAGACTGAGAGGAGACTTAATTGCTGTCTACAAATATCTAAAGGGCTGTCACATTGTAGAAGGATCAACTTTATTCTCATTTGCACAAGGAAAGACTAGAAGCAATGGGATGAAACTGAATGGGAGGAGACACAGATTAGATATTAGAAAAAACTTTTTGACAGTTAGAGTGATCAATGAGTGGAACAGGCTGCCACGAGAAGTGGTGAGTTCTCCTTCAATGGAAGTCTTCAAACAGAGGCTGGACAGACATCTGACTGGGATGATTTAGCGAATCCTGCTTTGAGCAGGGGGTTGGACCAGATGGCCCAGGAGGTCCCTTCCAACTCTACGATTCTATGATTCTATTATTCTATGATTCTAATACTACATGTGGCGGCATTTTGTACTTTGTTCGGAGAACCCCTTTAAATATTGTTTGTATGCCCAATGAACATTGCCTGCAGGCTAGAATAAACATATTGTACTTGTGCACAGACACAACAACCACTGTCGCCGTGTGTATGGACAGCAGCACACAGTGTTATTTTTACCTTTGCAGCGTCATGTTAAAAAAACAAAACAAAAAGACAATGAAGTGCAGTGGTCTGACTGGTCACATGACTGTGGAATACCGGTCATGCCGATGAAGCTCAGTGGCATCCTTGACGTGTCAGTCATGAAGCTATAAGCTTCTCCTCAGTGACTCTTTTGTACATGGTCATTCAGTGTCTGAAGCCACCCGACCATCGGACTTTTTCTGTTAAAGGGGTTGTCTAGGATGAGAAAAACATGGCTTCTTTATCCATCAATTAACGGGGCTTGGTAATTACAGACAAGCCCTTTAAGGAGGTAATGTACGCAGAATGACTGGGATGCTCCCAGAAAAGAGCGATATTATACACAGGTTATTGGGGGAAGCTTTACACCTTCTTATAGTAAAATCTTAGGTGGGCACTTTCCCTTTAAGGCAGATGAGTTTTTTATACATATAAGGGAAGGTATGTGTGTAATTACCTCCGTAAAACGCAGCTATCATGTAATGAAGTATGTGTGGTATGTGACACATGAGGCGGCTCAGGTAGGACATAACCTTCTGCCAATCTGCACCGCCGAGCCTGAGGCTGCACTACTGAGAGCCTGTGGTGACACTAGGCCTCCTGATTCTGTCTGGTGCAGTGATGTCACTGACAGCGTGAGTGGATCGATGACATCACTGTCAGGACTCAGATGTCATCAGGACCTCTCAGTAGTGCAGCCTCGGGCTTCAGGCCTCTATCTTCAATCCATCGTATCTCGGCCTAGAAATTAGACATTAAAATGGTTTTCATGCCTTTAATCCTTGTCTGCTGCTCCAATTCTTTTTGTGCCCCCTACCTGTTTGACGACCCCAAAGTGATGAGAGTAACGTGTTCCTCAGGCCTGCTCGGATGAGGATGACTTGTTTTCATGGGCAGATGATCTTCCACACACTCATAGACTTAAGAATAGCGGCCAGCATGTTTTTCTTGTCGTGGGTCCAGCTTTTGGCTCATCTTCGGGCTGACAGGAAAGGTGTTGCGGTTACGCCTTTTGCTACATCCCTCCGCGAGATCAGTCACTGCCCTTCTTCTGTTTACATTTTGTTACGACTAAAATATGTCCCCGTGTCTCCGCTTCCTTTCCCTCCGCTTCCAGGGGAAGTCATTCTCTCCCGGGATCAAAGAGTGTCCAGCCGACCTGGCCTTGTCCTGAAACGCTGGCACGCTCCTGCAACAAGGCTCAGTCCCAGCAATTGAAAGTGCGTGCGGCTCAGAACTACTACTCCCATCTTGCGAGTGGGAATTGATTCTGTGGAAGCTTTTGTTTTTATATTCATTCGGGTTAAGTTTTGTGTAGTGGAAGCGGGAAAAGGAGCAAGCGGAAGAGCTGAGTGTCTGTCAAAAGGGCCCAATTGTAATGTCTAGACAGGGTAATTTCCAAAATGTCGGGTCTTGCTGGTTGGTCTCAGTATACAGCGTTTTTTTGAAGAATTCACGGTATACGGCGTATCTTGCGGGGGTGTTCACGGTATATGGCAGATCTTGGGTGGCTCCAGTTTTCTAGAGGTCATGTGGGATGTCCCGGTTTACGGCGCATCTTGCTGGGTGCTCTGGTATACAGAGGTTCTCACTGGGTGTCCCCACTGTACGACAAGTTTTGTGGTGTCTTCCCAGTATGTGACAGATCTTGTGGAATTTCCCAGTATATGGTGAGTCCTGTGGGATGTCCACGGCATACGGCAAGTCTTGCGGCGTGTACCCAGTAGACAGCGGGTCTTATGGCATCTTCCCAGTATGTGACTGGTCTTGTAGGATTTCCAGTATACGGGTCCTGTGGAGTGTTCTCGATGTACAGTGGGTATTGTGACATCTTTTCCTGTCTACCACTGGTCTTGTGAGATGTTCCGATGTATGGTGGGTCTTGTGGCATCTTCCTGATGTACAGCGGGTCTTGTCTTCTTTCCACTATGTGGCTGGTCTGGTGAAGGGTTTACGGAATACGTCAGATCTGGAGGGGTGTCTCCCCCCGGTATACCACATGTCTTGGATTGTGTTCTTGGTATATATGGCTGGTCTGGTGGGGTGTTCCCCGGTATACAGTGGGTCCTGTGGCATCTTCCCACTATGCAGCAGGTCTTGTGGACTGTTCTCGATGTATGGTGTGTCTCTCGGTATATGGTGCATTGTGTGGCTTCTTCCTGTTATATGGTATGTGGTGTCTTGTCATCTTCCCATTATGCAGCAGGTCTTGTCTTGTTCTCTGTTACATGCCAATTCTTGTGGGCTGTTCCCGGTATACAGCAGGTTTTGTGGGGTGTTCCTGTAGATGGCAGGTCTTGTGGGGTGTTCCCGTATACGGCAAGTCTTGTGGGGTGTTCCTGTACATGGCAGGTCTTGTGGGGTGTTCCCATATATACGGCAGGTCTTGTGGGGTGTTCCCGGTATACAGCAGGTCCTGTGGGGTGTTCTCGGTATATGGCAGGTCTTGTGGGGTGTTCTCGGAATACAGCGGGTCTTGTGGGATGATCCCGGTATACGGCGGGTCTTGTGGGCTGTTCCCGGTATACGGCGGGTCTTGTGGGCTGTTCCCGGTATACAGCGGGTCTTGTGGGCTGTTCCCGGTATACAGCGGGTCTTGTGGGCTGTTCCCGGTATACGGCGGGTCTTGTGGACTGTTCCGGTATACGGCGGATCTTGTGGACTGTTCCGGTATACAGCGGGTCTTGTGGGCTGTTCCCTTATACAGCGGGTCTTGTGTGGTGTTCCCGATATGCGGCGGGTCTTGTGGGGTGTTCCCGTATACGGCAGGTCTTGTGGGTTGATCCCAGTATGCGGTGGGTCTTGTGGGGCTGTTCCCGGTATACGGCGGGTCTTGTGGGCTGTTCCCTCCATATACCAAGAAGGTATCTGAACACTCGGAGCACAAGTCTCTTAATGTGCCCTTGCTTTATATTGTGGCCACTGAAGACCAAATCTCCCGGTCTCTTGTGGACTGCGACAGTTTTTTCTTTTTACTATCTGCCATCACAGAGAGCATCTATCCTTCGACTGGACCTTCTCAATAACCTCGTCACGTTGGTGACAAATTGCTTTAAGAATAATTTTCCCCCTCCCCATCCGAACATGAATGTGTAATTTATGCGCCCGTCAAGGTGGATCTTGCTATCATGATAACGGCGCAGCTGTCGCTTTACAGCGAGCTCTTATCCGGAGAGAATCGTTAAGAAAAGTGGCCATTTGCTCGGTTCACAGGCCACTCTACTTATTTTATTAATCACCTTCCCTCCTCTGTGGAAGCGTCCGTGCTTGGCACCGCATCTCATCCTGGCAGAGCTCCATGCCAGCAGCTTAGCGGGGTCTGTTCGACACGACCGGCTCTGCACTCACCCACCCCCTGCAACCCGTAAAGTTGTGCCCCATGACTGGTAATCAGGACGGAATCCTCCCTAATTAAATAATTATCATGGCGGCGGGCGGATCCCCCTGCTCGTCCTTAATTAAAGCCACTTAACATTCAGGGGCGACTGTCGCCAGGCCCAGCCGCTATTTCTTCCTCCCCATTCAGTACTGATCTGTCACGGCAGTGGAGCTTGTCCGCAGCGCAATATCTGTGCCACTGTTATATAATATTACGCTCTCACACTGGATTGTCTCGATTGGGTCCAACTGTAACAAACAGCTGGGTGAAGCCTGACATCCGTAGGAGTATTTAGCTTCGGAATATAAATTAGAATGTCTCCACTCACTTAGTGCAAGCAGAAATATTGATACGGAATACAAATATAATCCACTAGTAAGTTGCAGAACAGACCCCGGCCTGCCATGATGCCCACTTAACACAAGAACCCATCCTTACGTGATCCTTTGTGGTGTTGCCTGCTGCTTGGGCTCCTCTGATCCCTTGCCTCTTTACAAGTGCAGGCATTGCTAAGGACTGTGGATGCGGGGTCTTGCTTTGAAATGCCCCCAGTTTATCGACCATGGGAAAGTTCCAGGCCACTACCTTCCCCCTCCAGAATTACGTCTGGGCCAGCAGCTTGGGTTACAGGATTTCGGTGTACATAACAGTGCGGCTGCCCGTGTTCTCCACCATTTGTGGTGGGAACTTGTACAATGTACACTGCTTATGTCCACCGACCCTTGCTTTCCCATACTCCTGTGTCCAGTACCCAGAGGAGTGCATCCTCACCAAAAACAGATCTCGTCGGTCCTGGAAGTGACATCTGCTATCTGTTCCCTGGAAATTTGGTGACAACCAATATGGCCAGTACTCCGAGATTGGTCAGAAACCTGTGACCTAGTAAATGATGATCCCCACCAGTGCCAGGACGGAGGGTACTTGTGTACTGCTCTGACATATATGGCGGAGCTATAATAATCTGATCAGTTATAATTCATCTCCAGAGACGTGCAGGCGGCAGAAAGAGGAAATCTATTACCCAGAAATAGGAAGGAAACGTGCAGATATTAAGTAAGATCGGCATGAACGTCACACGTCTTACCGTACATACTGCAGTGCAGGGGTCACCTGCTACATGTATAGTGCCTGTCACTGCATATTCCACTGTACTGTACATAGTACACACACCCTCATATTGCACACATTACTCATACCCATATTCATACTGTACACATTCAACATGTACAGTATGAGGGGATGCACATGTAGGTGTAATCTGCGCAGTATGAATGTATACACGAGAATGTGTAGCGTATGAATGTATGAGTATGTGTAATGTGCACAGTATGATTTTGTGCACGTGTGGAATGTATATAGTGTGAATATTATTATTATTATTATTATTTATTGTTATAGCGCCATTTATTCCATGGCGCTTTACATGTGAGGGGGGTATACATAAAAACAAGTACAATAGTCTTAAACAATACAAGTCATAACTGGTACAGGAGGAGAGAGGACCCTGCCCGCGAGGGCTCACAATCTTCAAGGGATGGGTGATAATACAGTAGGCGAGGGTAGAGCTGGTCGTGCAGCGGTTTGGTCGATCGGTGGTTACTGCAGGTTATAGGCTTGTCGGAAGAGGTGGGTCTTCAGGCTCTTTTTGAAGGTTTCGATGGTAGGTGAGAGTCTGATATGTTGTGGTAGAGAGTTCCAGAGTAGGGGAGATGCACGAGAGAAATCTTGTATGCGATTGTGGGAAGAGGAGATAAGAGGGGAGTAGAGAAGGAGATCTTGTGAGGATCGGAGGTTGCGTGCAGGAAAGTACCGGGAGACGAGGTCACAGATGTATGGAGGAGACAAGTTGTGGATGGCTTTGTATGTCATGGTTAGGGTTTTGTAATGGAGTCTCTGGGCAATTGGGAGCCAGTGAAGGGATTGACAGAGGGGAGAAGCTGGGGAATAGCGGGGGGACAGGTGGATTAGTCGGGCAGCAGAGTTTAGAATAGATTGGAGGGGTGCGAGAGTGTTTGAGGGGAGGCCGCAGAGCATGAGGTTGCAGTAGTCAAGGCGAGAGATGATGAGGGCATGGACTAGGGTTTTTGCAGATTCTTGGGTGAGGAATGAACGGATGCGTGAAATATTTTTGAGTTGAAGTCGGCAGGAAGTGGAAAGGGTTTGGATATGTGGTTTGAAGGAGAGATCAGCATCAAGGATTACTCCGAGGCAGCGAGCTTGTGGGACTGGGGAGAGTGGGCAGTCATTTACTGTAATTGATAGGTTCGTAGGGGGGGTCACGTGAGATGGGGGAAAGATGATGAATTCTGTTTTGTCCAGAACATATGTGAGTAATGTGTACAGTATGAGTGGATGCACGTGTATGTGGAATGTATACCTTATTAGTAGTGTACAGTATGAGGGGATGCACGTGTGTGTAATGTATACATTATGAATGTGTGAGTGATGTGTACAGTATGAGGGGATGCACATGTGCGTGTGTGCAATGTATACAGTATGAATGTGTATGAGTAATGTGTACAGTATGAGGGGATGCACGTGTATGTGGAATGTATACAGTATGAATGAGTGAGTAATGTGTGGAATGTATACAGTATGAATGTGTACAGTATGAGGGGATGCACGTGTGTGTGTAATGTATACAGTATGAATGTGTGAGTAATGTGTACAGGATGAGGGGATGCACATGTGCGTGTGTGCAATGTATACAGTATGAATGTGTACAGTATGAGGGGATGAACGTGTGTGTAATGTATACAGTATGAATGTGTGAGTAATGTGTGCATTATGGAGGGATGCACATGTGCGTGTGTGTAATGTATACAGTATGAATGTGTATTAGTAATGTGTACAGTATGAGGGGATGCACGTGTGTAATGTATACAGTATGAATGTGTATTAGTAATGTGTACAGTATGAGGGGATGCACTTGTGTGGAATGAATACAGTATGAATGAGTAATGTGTGGAATGTATACAGTATGAGTAGTGTACAGTTTGAGGGGATGCACATGTGTGTGTAATGTATACAGTATGAATGTGTGAGTAATGTGTACAGTATGAGGGGATGCACATGTGCGTGTGTGCAATGTATACAGTATGAATGTGTATTAGTAATGTGTACAGTATGAGGGGATGCACGTGTGTAATGTATACAGTATGAATGTGTATTAGTAATGTGTTCAGTATGAGGGGATGCACTTGTGTGGAATGTATACAGTATGAGTAGTGTACAGTATGAGGGGATGCACGTGTGTGTAATGTATACAGTATGAATGTGTATGAGTAATGTGTACAGTATGAGGGGATGCACGTGTGTAGAATGTGTACAGTATGAGGGGATACACATGTGCGTGTATGGAAAGTATACAGTATGAATGTGTGAGTAATGTGTACAGGATGAGGGGATGCACGTGTGTGTGTAATGTATACAGTATGAATGTGTGAGTAATGTGTACAGGATGAGGGGATGCACATGTGCGTGTGTGCAATGTATACCGTATGAATGTGTACAGTATGAGGGGATGCACATGTGCGTGTAATGTATACAGTATGAATGTGTGAGTAATGTGTACAGTATGAGGGGATGCACATGTGCGTGTGTGCAATGTATACAGTATGAATGTGTATTAGTAATGTGTACAGTATGAGGGGATGCACTTGTGTGGAATGAATACAGTATGAATGAGTAATGTGTGGAATGTATACAGTATGAGTAGTGTACAGTATGAGGGGATGCACGTGTGTGTGTAATGTATACAGTATGAATGTGTATGAGTAATGTGTACAGTATGAGGGGATGCACGTGTGTAGAATGTGTACAGTATGAGGGGATACACATGTGCGTGTATGGAATGTATACAGTATGAATGTGTGAGTAATGTGTACAGGATGAGGGGATGCACGTGTGTAGAATGTGTACAGTACGAGGGGATACACATGTGCGTATATGGAATGTATACAGTATGAATGTGTGAGTAATGTGTACAGGATGAGGGGATGCACATGTGCGTGTGTGCAATATATACAGTGTGAATGTGTGAGTAATGTGTACAGGATGAGGGGATGCACGTGTGTGTGTGTAATGTATACAGTATGAATGTGTGAGTAATGTGTACAGGATGAGGGGATGCACATGTGCGTGTGTGCAATGTATACAGTATGAATGTGTACAGTATGAGGGGATGCACATGTGCGTGTAATGTATACAGTATGAATGTGTGAGTAATGTGTACAGGATGAGGGGATGCACATGTGCGTGTGTGCAATGTATACAGTGTGAATGTGTGAGTAATGTGTACAGGATGAGGGGATGCACGTGTGTGGAATGTGTACAGTATGAGGGGATACACATGTGCGTGTATGGAATGTATACAGTATGAATGTGTGAGTAATGTGTACAGGATGAGGGAATGCACGTGTGTAGAATGTTTACAGTATGAGGGGATACACATGTGCGTGTATGGAATGTATACAGTATGAATGTGTGAGTAATGTGTACAGTATGAGGGGATACACATGTGCGTGTATGGAATGTATACAATATGAATGTGTGAGTAATGTGTACAGGATGAGGGGATGCACGTGTGTAGAATGTGTACAGTATGAGGGGATACACATGTGCATGTATGGAATGTATACAGTATGAATGTGTATGAGTAGTGTACAGTGTGTGTGCACATGTGAGTGGAATGAATACAGTAAGAATGTGTATGAGTAATGTGTGCAGTATGAGGGGATGCACATGTGTGGAATGTATACAGTATGAGGGGATACACATGTGCGTGTATGGAATATATACAGTATGAATGTGTAGGAGTAGTGTACAGTGTGTGTGTGTGCACATGTGAGTGGAATGTATACAGTATGAATGTGTATGAGTAATGTGTGCAGTATGAGGGTCTGCACGTGTGTGTGTGTAATGTATACAGTATGAATGTGTGAGTAATGTGTACAGGATGAGGGGATGCACATGTGCGTGTGTGCAATGTATACAGTATGAATGTGTACAGTATGAGGGGATGCACATGTGCGTGTAATGTATACAGTATGAATGTGTGAGTAATGTGTACAGTATGAGGGGATGCACATGTGCGTGTGTGCAATGTATACAGTATGAATGTGTATTAGTAATGTGTACAGTATGAGGGGATGCACGTGTGTAATGTATACAGTATGAATGTGTATTAGTAATGTGTTCAGTATGAGGGCATGCACTTGTGTGGAATGAATACAGTATGAATGAGTAATGTGTGGAATGTATACAGTATGAGTAGTGTACAGTATGAGGGGATGCACGTGTGTGTGTAATGTATACAGTATGAATGTGTATGAGTAATGTGTACAGTATGGGGGGATGCACGTGTGTAGAATGTGTACAGTATGAGGGGATACACATGTGCGTGTATGGAATGTATAGAGTATGAATGTGTGAGTAATGTGTACAGGATGAGGGGATGCACGTGTGTAGAATGTGTACAGTATGAGGGGATACACATGTGCGTGTATGGAATGTATACAGTATGAATGTGTGAGTAATGTGTACAGGATGAGGGGATGCACGTGTGTGTAATGTATACAGTATGAATGTGTATTAGTAATGTGTACAGTATGAGGGGATGCACTTGTGTGGAATGAATACAGTATGAATGAGTAATGTGTGTAATGTATACAGTATGAGTAGTGTACAGTATGAGGGGATGCACGTGTGTGTGTAATGTATACAGTATGAATGTGTGAGTAATGTGTACAGGATGAGGGGATGCACATGTGCGTGTGTGCAATATATACAGTATGAATGTGTACAGTATGAGGGGATGCACATGTGCGTGTAATGTATACAGTATGAATGTGTGAGTAATGTGTACAGTATGAGGGGATGCACATGTGCGTGTGTGCAATGTATACAGTATGAATGTGTATTAGTAATGTGTACAGTATGAGGGGATGCACGTGTGTAATGTATACAGTATGAATGTGTATTAGTAATGTGTTCAGTATGAGGGGATGCACTTGTGTGGAATGAATACAGTATGAATGAGTAATGTGTGGAATGTATACAGTATGAGTAGTGTACAGTATGAGGGGATGCACGTGTGTGTGTGTAATGTATACAGTATGAATGTGTATGAGTAATGTGTACAGTATGAGGGGATGCACGTGTGTAGAATGTGTACAGTATGAGGGGATACACAAGTGCGTGTATGGAATGTATACAGTATGAATGTGTGAGTAATGTGTACAGGATGAGGGGATGCACGTGTGTAGAATGTGTACAGTATGAGGGGATACACGTGCGTGTATGGAATGTATACAGTATGAATGTGTGAGTAATGTGTACAGGATGAGGGGATGCACGTGTGTGTAATGTATACAGTATGAATGTGTGAGTAATGTGTACAGGATGAGGGGATGCACGTGTGTGTAATGTATACAGTATGAATGTGTGAGTAATGTGTACAGGATGAGGGGATGCACGTGTGTGTAATGTGTACAGTATGAGGGGATACACATGTGCGTGTATGGAATGTATACAGTATGAATGTGTGAGTAATGTGTACAGGATGAGGGGATGCACGTGTGTAGAATGTGTACAGTATGAGGGGATACACATGTGCATGTATGGAATGTATACAGTATGAATGTGTATGAGTAGTGTACAGTGTGTGTGTGCACATGTGAGTGGAATGAATACAGTAAGAATGTGTATGAGTAATGTGTGCAGTATGAGGGGATGCACATGTGTGGAATGTATACAGTATGAGGGGATACACATGTGCGTGTATGGAATATATACAGTATGAATGTGTAGGAGTAGTGTACAGTGTGTGTGCACATGTGAGTGGAATGTATACAGTATGAATGTGTATGAGTAATGTGTGCAGTATGAGGGTCTGCACGTGTGTGAAATGTATACAGTATGAATATACTGTATGTGTAGGAGTAATGTGTTCAATATGAGGGGACTCCACATATACTCATGCACATACATTCATCCTGTACACACTCATACACACATTAATGCTGTGTAAATTCCACATACATGTGCATACCCTCATACTGCATACATTACCCACACTCGTATACATACATTCATATTGTACACATACATAAGTACATACACTTGGATACACCGCACATAGTGGTGCTTTCCCACCTACTTTACACGTCTGTAAGCGTATGGATTACACATCTACGATGCACTTTATGCACACACAATGTATATATAGGCTGATGTGATCCGAAGTGCTGTATGTCATGTCGTGTAGTCCCGGCCGGTTATATACGGTGACTCCTCCCCACATCTGTCCTGCATTCCCCGCATTTAATTACAATTCAATTAGAAGTGAGCGCGCTGTGTCAGCTGGAGGTGGAGGAAGCGGCAAAAAACCGACATATAATGACACATAAACATTCCTGGGGTTTCGGCGCCTTGTGTTTTCTTCAGCACATCACAAGCTGACACCGCAACTATCCCAGTAATGTCAGCGCAGGCACACTGTCTCTTGGAGGAACAGTATGCATTAAAAAAAATTTTTCGTAAAAAAATTATTTTTTGTCAAATTTACTTTTAGTTCTACCTCTAGTAATCCCGAAAGTGTAACAATGCCAACGATTTCGGACGCAGAAGATCAAGGAGCAAAAATAACTCATGACCGCAAATGTTGTTGGTTTATTCTTGGGCTTTCGACTGATGAGCGCATCTAATAATCAAGAATATTTGGTATTTAGGCACTTATGAATTCCTATTGATACTAAATATCAGTCCCTGCTCCTTTCAAAAGGGGTTGTTCTGGATGACAAAAACAGCAGCACGCGTGGCTGGTACTGCAGCCCTGCTCTATTGTAATGAATAAGGATGGGTTGCAATGCCACATACAACCTGTAAATAGGTGTGGTGCTGATATATATACACTCACTGGCCACTTTATTAGGTACACCATGCTAGTAACGGGTTGGACCCCCTTTTGCCTTCAGAACTGCCTCAATTCTTCGTGGCAGAGATTCAACAAGGTGCTGGAAGCATTCCTCAGAGATTTTGGACCATATTGACATGATGGCATCACACAGTTGGCGCAGATTTGTCGGCTGCACATCCCTGATGCGAATCTCCCGTTCCACCACATCCCAAAGATGCTCTATTGGATTGAGATCTGGTGACTGAGGAGGCCATTTGAGTACAGTGAACTCATTGTCATGTTCAAGAAACCAATCTGAGATGATTCGAGCTTTATGACATGGCGCATTATCCTGCTGAAAGTAGCCATCAGATGTTGGGTACATTGTGGTCATAAAGGGATGGACATGGTCAGCAACAATACTCAGGTAGGCTGTGGCGTTGCAACGATGCTCAATTGGTACCAAGGGGCCCAAAGAGTGCCAAGAAAAAATTCCCCACACCATGACACCACCACCACCAGCCTGAACCGTTGTTACAAGGCAGGATGGATCCATGCTTTCATGTTGTTTACGCCAAATTCTGACCCTACCATCCGAATGTCGCAGCAGAAATCGAGACTCATCAGACCAGGCAACGTTTTTCCAATCTTCTACTGTCCAATTTCGATGAGCTTGTGCAAATTGTAGCCTCAGTTTCCTGTTCTTAGCTGAGAGGAGTGGTACCCGGTGTGGTCTTCTGCTGCTGTAGCCCATCTGCCTCAAAGTTCGACGCACTGTGCGTTCAGAGATGCTCTTCTGCCTACCTTGGTTGTAACGGGTGGCAATTTGAGTCACTGTTGCCTTTCTATCAGCTCGAAACAGTCTGCCCATTCTCCTCTGACCTCTGGCATCAACAAGGCATTTCCGGCCACAGAACTGCCGCTCACTGGATTTTTTTTCTTTTTCGGACCATTCTCTGTAAACCCTAGAGATGGTTGTGCGTGAAAATCCCAGTAGATCAGCAGTTTCTGAAATACTCAGACCAGCCCTTCTGGCACCAACAATCATGCCACGTTCAAAGGCACTCAAATCACCTTTCTTCCCCATACTGATGCTCGGTTTGAACTGCAGGAGATTGTCTTGACCATGTCTACATGCCTAAATGCACTGAGTTGCCGCCATGTGATTGGCAGATTAGAAATTAAGTCTTAACACACAGTTGGACAGGTGTACCTAATAAAGTGGCCAGTGAGTGTGTGTATATATATATATATATATATATATATATATATATATATATATATATATATATATATAAATATATATATTATGCACAGTTAGGTCCATATATATATTTGGACAGAGAACATTTTTCTAATTTTGGTTCTAGACATTACCACAATGGATTTTAAACAAAACAATTCAGAAGTTCAGACTTTCAGCTTTCATTTGAGGGTATCCACATTAAAATTGGATGAAGGGTTTAGGAGTTTCAGCTCCTTAACATGTGCCACCCTGTTTTTAAAGGGACCAAAAGTGATTGGACAATTGACTCCAAGGCTATTTCATGGACAGGTGTGGGCAATCCCTTCATTATGTCATTCTCAATTAAGCAGATAAAAGGCCTGCAGTTGATTTGAGGTGTGGTGCTTGCATTTGGAAGGTTTTGCTGTGAAGGAAACATGCGGTCAAAGGAGCTCTCCATGCAGGTGAAACAAGCCATCCTTAAGCTGCAAAAACAGAAAAAACCCATCCGAGAAATTGCTACAACATTAGGAGTGGCAAAATCTATAGTTTGGCACATCCTGAGAAAGAAAGAAAGCACTGGTGAACTCATCAGTGCAAAAAGACCTGGGCGCCCACGGAAGACAACAGTGGTGGATGATCGCAGAATAATCTCCAAGGTGAAGAGAAACCCCTTCACAACAGCCAACCAAGTGAACAACACTCTCCAGGAGGTAGGCGTATCAATATCCAAATCTACCATAAAGAGAAGACTGCATGAAAGTAAATACAGAGGGTTCACTGCACGGTGCAAGCCACTCATAAGCATCAAGAATCAAAAGGCTTGACTGGACTGTGCTAAAATACATCTAAAAAAGCCAGCACAGTTCTGGAAGAACATTCTTTGGACAGATAAAACCAAGATCAACCTCTACCAGAATGATGGAAAGAGAAAAGTATGGCGAAGGCGTGGTACAGCTCATGATCCAAAGCATACCACATCATCTGTAGAACACAGCGGAGGCAGTGTGATGGCTTGGGCATGCATGGCTGCCAGTGGCACTGGGTCACTAGTGTTTATTGATGATGTGACACAGGACAGAAGCAGCCGAATGAATTCTGAGGTATTCAGAGCCATACTGTGTGCTCAGATCCAGCCAAATGCAGCCAAACTGATTGGTCGTCGTTTCATACTACAGATGGACAATGACCCAAAACATAAAGCCAAAGCAACCCAGGAGTTTATTAAAGCAAAGAAGTGGAATATTCTTGTATGGCCAAGTCAGTCACCTGATCTCAACCCAATTGAGCATGCATTTCACTTGTTAAAGACTAAACTTCAGACAGAAAGGCCCACAAACAAACAGCAACTGAAAACCACCGCAGTGAAGGCCTGGCAGAGCATCAAAAAGGACGAAACGCAGCCTCTGGTGATGTCCATGAGTTCAAGACTTCAGGCAGTCATTGCCAACAAAGGGTTTTCAACCAAGTACTAGAAATGAACATTTTATTTACAATTATTTAATCTGTCCAATTACTTTTGGTCCCTTTAAAAACAGGGTGGCACATGTTAAGAAGCTGAAACTCCTAAACCCTTCATCCAATTTTAATGTGGATACCCTCAAATGAAAGCTGAAAGTCTGAACTTCAACTGCATCTGAATTGTTTTGTTTAAAATTCATTGTGGTAATGTCTAGAACCAAAATTAGAAAAATGTTCTGTCCAAATATATATGGACCTAACTGTATGTATGTATGTGTGTGTGTGTAAATATATATATATATATATATATATATATATTAATTATTATTATTATATATATTTTTTTTTTCCCCAGACAGCAGCCATGTGTGTTTTTTTTTTTTTTTTTTTTTTTTAAATTGTCGACCACCCCAATAAGATGAGGCTTCAGTTGTGTAGCTGAATCTAGGGAATGGTGCTGGGTTCAACATACTTGTTCCTTTTTAAGGTTCTACAATATAATATAGAACCCCCCCCCCCGGCGCTCAGTCGGTGGGGCTGTTTGTTTCGGCCCTCCCCTGGTGCTCAGTCGGGCTGTTTTTTTGGCCTTCCCCTGGAGCTCAGTCAGAGGGGCTGTTTGTTTCGACCTTCCCCTGGAGCTCAGCTGGAGGGGCTGTTTGTTTCGGCCTTCCCGTGGAGTTCAGTCGGAGGGGCTGTTCGTTTCAGCCTTCCCCTTGAGCTCAGCCGGAGGGGCTGTATTTTTCAGCCATTCCCTGGAGCTCAGTCGGGCTGTTTGTTTTGGCCTTCCCCTGGATCTCAGTCGGGGGCTGTTTATTTTGGCCTTCCCCTGGAGCTCAGTCAGAGGAGCTGTTTGTTTTGACCTTCCCCTGGAGCTCATCCAGAGGGGCTGTATGTTTTGGCCTTCCCCTGGAGCTCTTCCGGAGGGGCTGTATGTTTTGGCCTTCTCCTGGAGCTTGGCCTGAGGGGCTGTATGTTTCGGCCTTTCCCTGGAGCTCGGCCTGAGGGGTTGTATGGTTTGCCCTTTCACTGGAGCTCAGCTGGAGGGGCTGTATGTTTTGGCTTTCCCCTGGAGCTCAGCCGGAGGGGCTGTATGTTTCAGCCATTCCCTGGAGCTCGGTCAGGCTGTAGGTTTTGGCTTTCCACTGGAGCTCAGTCGCAGGAGCTGTATGTTTCAGCCATTCCCTGGAGCTCAGTCGGAGGGGCTGTTTATTTTGGCCTACCCCTGGAGCTCATCCAGAGGGGCTGTATATTTTGGCCTTCTCCTGGAGCTTGGCCTGAGGGGCTGAATGTTTTGGCCTTCCCCCTGGAGCTTGGCCTGAGGGGTTGTATGCTTTAGCCTTCCCCTGGAGCTTGGCCTGAGGGGCTGTATGTTTCAGCCTTTCCCTGGAGCTTGGCCTAAGGGGCTGTTTGTTTTGCCCTTTCCCTAGAGCTCAGCTGGAGGTGCTGTATGTATGTTTCAGTCATTCCCTGGAGCTCAGCTGGAGGGGCTGTATGTATGTTTCAGTCATTCCCTGGAGCTCAGTCGGAGGGGTTGTTTATTTTGGCCTACCCCTGGAGCTCAGTCAGAGGGACTGTTTGTTTTGGCTTTCCCCTGGAGCTCATCCGGAGGGATGTATGTTTTGGCCTTCCCCTGGAGCTCAGTCGGAGGAGCTGTATGTTTCAGCCATTCCTTGGAGCTCAGTTGGAGGGGCTGTTTATTTTGGCCTACCCCTGGAGCTCAGTCAGAGGGGCTGTTTGTTTTGGCATTCCCCTGGAGCTCATCCAGAGGGGCTGTATGTTTTGGCCTGCCACTGGAGCTCTTCCGGAGGGGCTGTATGTTTTGCCCTTTCCCTGGAGCTCAGCTGGAGGTGTGGTGTTCGCAGGTACGCAGGATGCAGTGTCGAGTCACGAGACAACTACGGTGCTTTTTAAAAATACGTTTATGGGACTTGAGGGGACTTTCCTCAGTCATGGCCTGATCACCGAAACAGGGGTAACACAGGTTGCCCACGCAGGGGCTCTAAACAAGCAAACACAGTAACGCAGCACATGACCACTCCCGGCAACGGCCGATCACTATAGTGCCGCGGTTTGGCCGACTACGGGTCCTTAAGTCTAGAGTCTACTTAGCCGTCCAGATGTCCCTCGCCGTTCGGGTTGGTGGTCTTTCGGCGAAATAGTTGCTGGGCCCAGTTGCTGAGATGTTGATGCAGTCTTCGCGCTCTCTGGCACGCTGAGGACACTGGAGCCCCACAGGCCCCGGCGGAGTCCTTCAGCTCCCCGTTTGTAGATGATCTTATAATTGAATTTGGCCATCCGAGCCACCCACCGTTGCTCGAGGGGCCCCCAGTTTGGCGTTCTCCAAATGCGCCAACGGGTTGTTATCGGTCCGCACTACTACCTCGGAGCCCGCCAGGTACTCTGCGAATCGCTCCGTCATTGCCCACACCACCGCGAGGAGCTCAAGCTTAAATGAGCTGTAATTGTCCGGGTTGCGTTCTGAGTCGTGCAGCGACTGGCTACCATAGGCGATCACTCTCTCCCCGCCGCCAGGCACCTGTGACAACACAGCTCCTAGTCCCTGAAGGCTCCCGTCGGTATGTAGGAAGAATGGTTGCGAGAAATCCGCATATGCCAATACCGGGGCGTCCGAGAGCGCAGCCTTAATATCTTGAAACGCATCCTCTTGCGGTTGCTGCCACTGGATCTTCCAACCATTCGCCCCGGCGGGGCTCGAGCTCGGCGTGCAAAATTTTTCATGGACCGACGGTAGTAGCCGGCCAACCCCAAGAAGGCCCGCACATCCTTCACCGTCTTGGGGGTAGGCCACCCCAGGACGGCAGTGACCTTTTCCAGGGATGGTCGGACGCCCTCCGCTGAGACGGTATGCCCCAGGTACTCGATTTGGGTGCGGAACAGGTGGCAGTTCTGGGGCTTTACCTTTAACCCGTACTTCTGCAGCCGGCCGAGCACCCGCCCCAACCACTTCAGGTGGTCCTCGAACGTGGCGGAGTAGATGATAATATCATCCAGGTATATCAACTTGGCTTCAAAGTTGAGGTCTCCTAGACACCGCTCCATCAACCGCTGGGGCGTTGGCCAGCCCAAACGGCATCCGATTGAACTCGAACAGTCGCATGGGAAGGATGAATGCCGTCTTGGCCCTGTCTTCCTCCGACATCGGCACCTGCCAGTACCCACTGGCCAGGTCAAGGGTTGAAAAGTACGTTGCGTTCCCCAGGGCGGACAGAGACTCTTCTATGCGGGGCAGTGGATACGAATCCTTGATGGTGCAGGCGTTCAACTTCCGATAATACACGCAAAAACGCAAAGTGCCATCTTTCTTCTGAACCAGGACAATAGGGGCCGACCAAGGGCTTTGGCTCTCTCATATGACGACCCTTCCGAAGCATTTGGGCTAACAGAGTTTTCACTTCCTGGTATATCTGCGGTGGTATTTGCCGATATCTCTCCCCTATGGGGGCCGCTCCAGCCGTGGGGATCCCATGCGTGATGGCCGTGGTACATCCAAAGTCGTCCTCGTGGCTGGCAAAGACACTGTAAAATTGTCCAAAAGTGTCTCTACTTGGAGAAGCTGGGCTGGCGCTAGGCCAGACAGTTCGGCTCGCATTCTCTCCAGAATGACTCGACCTTTTTCTTGGGTCGAGGATGCTGCAGCCTGTAGTGTTTGTACCGTCACCGCCCAGGGATCTTCGGGTTGCACCCTCAACTGGACCGCGAGGTCCGGCAGCATCTCCTCCAATAACCTCACTAATTTGGCCTTCTCGGCCCGGGGCTTCAGGACGATATCCTGATCTTCCAGGTTGACCCAACGTACCAAGACAGTCCCTTCCCGCACTGTGGCCAGGGAGCGGGCCACCAGGATGCCAGGGTGCAGGCGCTCCGAATAACATGGTTCCACCTGCACCTCCACGCCCTCCAGTGGTATCGGGGCGCGGATCGGCAGAGCCACCACCGTCTGCCCCGGAGGAAGCACGAGTGGAGGGGCCGCCGGTGCGATGACCTTGCCCAGCGCCTCACCCTCCTGACACTCCTGGAGCACTCGCGCCTCCCGCACCAACCGCTGGAAGACCTACCCCTGGGCCGTGCAAGAACCCCACTGACTTAGGGTCTCTTGCGTGGAGTCGTTGAGGAGTAGATTGCCGAACTCCCGCAGTATGTTCATGCCCAAGATGATCGGGTGACGGTCGTTAGTCTCTCCTTGGGTTAGGACCACTCCCCGGCGACCGAGGGATTTTCCACACAATGTCATCTGAAGCCACACCACCCCGGCAACAGGTACCGGCAGTTGGTTTGCGGCCACTAGTCGTATCATGGACCCCCACTGGGGCCTTGCCGCTTCCGGGAAATGCTGCCGGAAGTACGTTGCCGGCGTGGTCGTCACCTGCGACCCCGTATCCACTGGGCACCACACAGCACGACTCTCAACTTCGGCCCATACTAATGGGCACTTTGCGACCAGTTCTTCGTGACTTCCACCACTCCTCATTGTGGCTTCCGGCTCTGAGCGGCGTCCCCCATGCCCGCAGCCCTCTAGTTTAATGTCCGCCGGGGTGGGTATCTCCCACGCCGCGGACACTCCCGTGCGAAGTGGCCCAGTTCTCCACACTCATAACACCGGGGCGGTGAGGCTCGGCCACCCCGGGTATTGCGAGGCCCCCAAGGCCTGGACTTGTAGCCAGGTAGGCCAGGCGCGGGCTCTGTTCTCTTCACTTCGGCCAGCTCACCCCGGATACTCTTAAGTTCCTGTCTCATTTCCTCAATCCATTGAGGTTCTTCAACCACGCTTACAGAGGACTCCATGCTCCAGGCCTTCCCCACAGGAGCCGTCATGCCCTGCTCTTGCTCTCGCACCCGGGCCTGACTCCCCACTTCGGAGAAGGCTAAACGTGGGTTCACTCGGACCTGTTCCCGCATTGCCTGCTTGATTAGCGGGTCCCGGAGTCCAGTCACTAACAGGTCACGCAATGTAATGTCGATGGGCCCTACCCCCATTCCGTCCTTCCTTTCTATGGCGGTGTGTAGCTCCTGGAGGGCGTTCAAATACTGGGTGATGGTCTCTCCCTCCCCCTGCATCCGACTGAACAGCCGGGTTCTCAACCCCCCCACATCTGTTGGATCCCCGTGGGTCTCTTCCAGGATCTGTAAGACCCTGGCGAAGGTGTTGCGACGCCCCGGGGGTCTCAACATAACCGACTTCCGGGCCTCCCCATCCAGCACCATAAGGGACACCTCAGCCTCTAGATCGGGGGTCATGGGGTGCATACGGAAGAGGCCCCGCATGCGTTCGGTCCAGCTCCACAATAGGATATCGGAGCCAGAAAACCGGGGCAAGTTACTTAGCATAGCCCCCAGGGAGATGCTGGAGCGGGGACCCCCATCATCCGCAGCGCCCGCAGCCCTACTCTGATCAGGCGCACCGCCATAAGCGCTCGGAGACGGCATCCTGCCGACTACGCCAAGTGTGGTATTCGCAGGTATGCAGGATGCAGTGTCGAGTCACGAGACAACTACGGTGCTTTTTAAGAATATGTTTATGGGACTTGAGGGGACTTTCTTCAGTCATGGCCTGATCACCGAAGCGGGTAACACATGTTGCCCACACAGGGGCTCTAAACAAGCAAACACAGTAACGCATCACACGACTACTCCCGGCAATGGCCGCTCACTATAGGGCCGCGGTTTGGCCGACTACGGGTCCTTAAGTCTAGAGTCTACTTAGCCGTCCAGATGTCCCTCGCCGTTCGGGTTGGTGGTCTTTCGGCGAGATAGTTGCTGGGCCCAGTTGCTGAGATGTTGATGCAGTCTTCGCGATCTCTGGCGCGCTGAGGACACTGGAGCCCCACAGGCCCCGGCGGAGTCCTTGGGTGGATGGGCCGCAGCGATGTATAGTGGCGAGTGACAGGCCACCTGTGCAGCTAACGGCTGCGACGGGGAGTCCGCGATCAAGAGAGGCCCAGCTCCTACTGCGGACCGGGGCGGGACAGTCGTAGCCGCCGACAGCGCGGTGCTGGCCGCGGCCACTGGTGAGAGCCGGGCGGCCGCGGGTGGCAGGGAACAGGCTGCGGTCACGAGCTCAGAGGAGGCGGCCACGAGCGACCGCGGGTAGGCCGCAGCCGCGGGCAGAGGGGAGGCGACAGCGGCTGCGGGTTGTGCTGGGGCTGCAGTGGACGCGGTCTGGAGAGGGGCAACAAGTCTCGGACAGCTCTCTGGATACTGTCCCTCTGGAGTACTCAGTCGGCGTCCTCCCTGGCGCTGGTGAGTCGCTCTAGCTGGCAGTTGCTCTCACGCTCTCCTGCTGTGTCTGTCCCGGTCTGCTGACTCATCGTCTGGGGAATTCCCCGCCTCCTTTATATCAGTCCCTCTCCCAGCCCAGCTGTCAGTCACAATGGTCCGTCCTCAAATCCTGTCCCCCGGAAACCGTTTCCCCCGGAACCCAGATGAGGGCTCCTCTGGTTCCGGCCCGGACACTCGACGAGGGCCGGTACTCTCACAGAGGGGCTGTATGTTTTGGCTTTCCCCTAGAGCTCAGCCAGAGGGGCTGTATGTTTTGCCCTTTCCCTGTAGCTCAGCTGAAGGGGCTGTATGTTTTGGCTTTCCCCCGGAGCTCAGCTGGAGGGGTTGTATGTTTTGGCTTTCACATGGATCTGAGTTTGAGGGGCTGTATGTTTTTGCTTTCCCCTGGAGCTCAGTTTGAGGGGCTGTATGTTTTGGCTTTCCCCTAGTCTCAGTTTGAGGGGCTGTATGTTTTGGCTTATCCCTGGAGCTCAGTTTGAGGGGCTGTATGTTTTGGCTTTCCCCTGGAGCTCAGTTTGAGGGGCTGTATGTTTTGGCTTTCCCCTAGAGCCCAGTTTGAGGGGCTGTATGTTTTGGCTTTCCCCTGGAGCTCAGTTTGAGGGGCTGTATGTTTTGGCTTTCCCCTGGAGCTCAGTTTGAGGGGCTGTATGTTTTGGCTTTTCCCTGGAGCAGGAGTTGATGTGTTTTTATCACACAGTTCCCTCCATATCGGAGTACGGGAAGCTCAGGATGTAGTGCTGCATCCATCAGTCATCGGCCTCCTAATTTCATTAGCTCTGTAATGGAGGAAAACTAGAAAACCCTTCACTGTGGCCAGATTATTCAATTACAAGAAACTCCCTAAAGACTTGGCGCTGCCCTGGTGTGGACAGATGACATTACTACATGTGTCACATCAAGTCTGCCCGTAGTCAGGACTGTTGGCCATGTCTCTCCCCCAGTATTTGACATATATGTATATTGATTCACCCAGCCCTACTATATGATTTCTAATATATTTTAGGCCTTCACCATAAAAAAGTCTACTAGTGGGACTGCTCTTGTTGCCCATAGTGACCAATTAAAGTTTAGCTTCCATTTCTTAAACTGCCCTCCAAAAATGAAACCTGCTTGTTGATTGGTTGCTACTGGCAACAAGGGCCTTCTTCCTGAAGGCTGTATCAGTAAGATGGGCCTTCTTGCCCGTAGCAACTAATCACTGCCCAGCTTTCATTTTGCAGGATCAGTTTAATAAATGTAAGCTAAGCTCTGATTGGTCACTATGGGCAGCAGAGGAGACAGATTTGTCCTGATGATGTAGATTACCGTATTTAGGCGAGAAGTAATGGGTTATGGTGACATTTTCTCTCTGCCATTAACTGACAAAAAGTAGAGAACTTGAAAATGATTTTTGAAACAGTTTCTTGATTGCCCAACTTGCAGTCACTAAGCAAGGAAAGTGAAATATAGTTTTACATTATACTGTACGGGAGGACATGACTGATGCCTGGAGTATATACAAATAATCCGCAATGTTACACGCTCACATTCCTACAGGAAAAGCAAAAGGCCGTAATTTGTTATAACGTTTTGATCTATTGGTGGAGGAGCTTTGGGGTAATTTGTGCCATTTCATGCATTCCTCCTGTACATACGCATCATCCCTGTCATTACTCATCAGCCTGATGTGACTGATGTCTACACCGCAGCCCAAATCCTGAATACCTTCTCTGCTAACCCTGATCCTGAGTCACCTCCTGTATTATACTCCAGAGCTGCACTCACTATTCTGCTGGTGCAGTCACTGTGTACATACATTACATTACTTATCCTGTACTGATCCTGAGGTACATTCTGTATTATACCCCAGAGCTGCACTCACTATTCTGCTGGTGCAGTCACTGTATACATACATTACTTATCCTGTACTGATCCTGAGTTACCTCCTGTATTACACTCCAGAGCTGCACTCACTATTCTGCTGGTGCAGTCACTGTGTACATACATTACATTACTTATCCTGTACTGATCCTGAGGTACATTCTGTATTATACCCCAGAGCTGCACTCACTATTCTGCTGGTGCAGTCACTGTATACATACATTACTTATCCTGTACTGATCCTGAGTTACCTCCTGTATTACACTCCAGAGCTGCACTCACTATTCTGCTGGTGCAGTCACTGTGTACATACATTACATTACTGATCCTGAGTTACCTCCTGTATTACACTCCAGAGCTGCACTCACTATTCTGCTGTTGCAGTCACTGTGTACATACATTACTGATCCTGAGTTACATCCTGTATTATACCCCAGAGCTGCACTCACTATTCTGCTGGTGCAGTCACTGTGTACATACATTACATTACTTATCCTGTACTGATCCTGAGTTACATCCTGTATTATACCCCAGAGCTGCACTCGCTATTCTGCTGGTGCTGTCACTATGTACATACATTACATTACTTATCCTGTACTGATCCTGAGTTACCTCCTGTATTACACTCCAGAGCTGCACTCACTATTCTGCTGGTGCAGTCACTGTGTACATACATTACATTACTGATCCTGAGTTACCTCCTGTATTACACTCCAGAGCTGCACTCACTATTCTGCTGTTGCAGTCACTGTGTACATACATTACTGATCCTGAGTTACATCCTGTATTATACCCCAGAGCTGCACTCACTATTCTGCTGTTGCAGTCACTGTGTACATACATTACTGATCCTGAGTTACATCCTGTATTATACCCCAGAGCTGCACTCGCTATTCTGCTGGTGCAGTCACTGTGTACATACATTACATTACTTATCCTGTACTGATCCTGAGTTACATCTTGTATTATACCCCAGAGCTGCACTCACTATTCTGCTGGTGCAGTCACTGTGTACATACATTATATTACTGATCTTGTACTGATCCTGAGTTACATCCTGTATTATACCCTAGAGCTGCACTCACTATTCTGCTGGTGCAGTCACTGTGTACACACATTATATTACTTATCCTGTACTGATCCTGAGTTACCTCCTGTATTATACCCCAAAGCTGCACTCACTATTCTGCTGGTGCAGTCACTGTGTACATAAATTACATTACTTATCCTGTACTGATCCTGAGTTACATCCTGTATTATACTCCAGAGCTGCACTCACTCTTCTGCTGGTGCAGTCACTGTGTACATACATTACATTACTGATCCTATACTGATCCTGAGTTACATCCTGTATTATACTCCAGAGCTGCACTCACTATTCTGCTGTTGCAGTCACTGTGTACATACATTACTGATCCTGAGTTACATCCTGTATTATACCCCAGAGCTGCACTCACTATTCTGCTGTTGCAGTCACTGTGTACATACATTACTGATCCTGAGTTACATCCTGTATTATACCCCAGAGCTGCACTCGCTATTCTGCTGGTGCAGTCACTGTGTACATACATTACATTACTTATCCTGTACTGATCCTGAGTTACATCTTGTATTATACCCCAGAGCTGCACTCACTATTCTGCTGGTGCAGTCACTGTGTACATACATTATATTACTGATCTTGTACTGATCCTGAGTTACATCCTGTATTATACCCTAGAGCTGCACTCACTATTCTGTTGGTGCAGTCACTGTGTACACACATTATATTACTTATCCTGTACTGATCCTGAGTTACCTCCTGTATTATACCCCAAAGCTGCACTCACTATTCTGCTGGTGCAGTCACTGTGTACATAAATTACATTACTTATCCTGTACTGATCCTGAGTTACATCCTGTATTATACTCCAGAGCTGCACTCACTCTTCTGCTGGTGCAGTCACTGTGTACATGCATTACATTACTGATCCTGAGTTACATCCTGTATTATACTCCAGAGCTGCACTCACTATTCTGCTTGTGCAGTCACTGTGTACATGCATTACATTACTGATCCTATACTGATCCTGAGTTACATCCTGTATTATACCCCAGAGCTGCACTCTCTATTCTGCTGGTGCAGTCACTGTGTACATACATTACATTACTGATCCTATACTGATCCTGAATTACATCCTGTATTATACCCCAGAGCTGCACTCACTATTCTGCTGGTGCAGTCACTGTGTACATACATTACATTACTTATCCTGTACTGATCCTGAGTTACATCCTGTATTATACTCCAGAGCTGCACTCACTCTTCTGCTGGTGTAGTCACTGTGTACATACATTACTTATCCTGTACTGATCCTGAGTTATATCCTGTATTATACCCCAGAGCTGCACTCACTATTCTGCTGGTGCAGTCACTGTGTACATACATTACATTACTGATCCTATACTGATCCTGAGTTACATCCTGTATTATACTCCAGAGATGCACTCACTATTCTGCTGGTGCAGTCACTGTGTACATGCATTACATTACTGATCCTGAGTTTCATCCTGTATTATACCCCAGAGCTGCACTCACTATTCTGCTGGTGCAGTCACTGTGTACATACATTACATTACTTATCCTGTACTGATCCTGAGTTACATCCTGTATTATATTCCAGAGCTGCACTCACTATTCTGCTGGTGCAGTCACTATGTACATACATTACATTACCCTTTTTCTTCCCCATAGATAATTGGATGTCGGGTGAGTCGGGAGCCATCTGACGCTACAGAACGTTACACCCGGTGGATCAACAGTCTGACGTCCAATCAACTCCTTTCACAGGTGATGATTTTACGCTGCCACTATCCAGTTCTTGTATTGTAGCGGACGGCTGAATGTCATGATATGAGACTGGCATAAACACAGGGACTGGGAAAAGATATAGTGGCATGTAGGGAATGAAATTCCAATAATCTGGCATTGAGAAATTTTATTTAAGTTTACTGTATTTCCAGAAGAGCAGATTTGCCTCATGGCTGCTCTTCCGTGTCTCATGTTGAAGCAGGGATCTTGTGTGTCTCATGTTGAAGCGGGATTTTGTGTGTGTCATGTTGAAGCGGGGATTTTGTGTCTCTCAGGGTGAGCGGGGATCTTGTGTCTCTCTGGTTGAGCGGGGATCTTGTGTCTCTCTGGTTGAGCGGGGATCTTGTGTCTCTCTGGTTGAGCGGGGATCTTGTGTCTCTCTGGTTGAGCGGGGATCTTGTGTCTCTCTGGTTGAGCGGGGATCTTGTGTCTCTCTGGTTGAGCGGGGATCTTGTGTCTCTCTGGTTGAGCGGGGATCTTGTGTCTCTCTGGTTGAGCGGGGATCTTGTGTCTCTCTGGTTGAGCGGGGATCTTGTGTCTCTCTGGTTGAGCGGGGATCTTGTGTCTCTGGTTGAGCGGGGATCTTGTGTCTCTCTGGTTGAGCGGGGATCTTGTGTCTCTCTGGTTGTGCGGGGATCTTGTCTCTGGTGAGCGAGGATCTTGCGTTTCTCAGGTGAGCTGGGATCTTGTGCCTCTGGTGAGCGGGGAACTTGTGTCTCTCTGGTTGCGCGGGGATTTTGTGTCTCTCTGGTTGAGTGGGGATCTTGTGTCTCTCTGGTTGAGCAGGGATCTTGTGTCTCTGGTTGAGCGGGGATCTTGTGTCTCTGGTTGAGCGGGGATCTTGTGTCTCTGGTTGAGCGGGGGATCTTGTGTCTCTGGTTGAGCAGGGATCTTGTGTCTCTGGTTGAGCGGGGATCTTGTGTCTCTCTGGTTGCGCGGGGATCTTGTGTCTCTCTGGTTGAGTGGGGATCTTGTGTCTCTCTGGTTGAGCGGGGATCTTGTGTCTGGTTGAGCGGGGATCTTGTGTCTCTCTGGTTGCGCGGGGATCTTGTGTCTCTCTGGTTGAGCGGGGATCTTGTGTCTCTCTGGTTGAGCGGGGATCTTGTGTCTCTCTGGTTGAGCGGGGATCTTGTGTCTCTGGTTGAGCGGGGATCTTGTCTCTCTGGTTGAGCGGGGATCTTGTCTCTCTGGTTGAGCGGGGATCTTGTGTCTCTCTGGTTGAGCAGGGATCTTGTCTCTCTGGTTGAGCGGGGATCTTGTGTCTCTCTGGTTGAGCTGGGATCTTGTGTCTCTCTGGTTGAGCGGGGATCTTGTCTCTCTAGTTGAGCAGGGATCTTGTGTCTCTCTGGTTGCGTGGGGATCTTGTGTCTCAGGTGAGTGGGGATCTTGTGTTTCTCAGGTGAGCGGGGATCTTGTGTTTCTCAGGTGAGTGGGGATCTTGTGCCTCTGGTGAGTGGGGATCTTGTGCCTCTGGTGAGTGGGGATCTTGTGCCTCTGGTGAGTGGGGATCTTGTGCCTCTGGTGAGTGGGGATCTTGTGCCTCTGGTGAGCAGGGATCTTGTGTCTCTCTGGTTGCGTGGGGATCTTGTGTCTCAGGTGAGTGGGGATCTTGTGTTTCTCAGGTGAGCGGGGATCTTGTGTTTCTCAGGTGAGTGGGGATCTTGTGCCTCTGGTGAGTGGGGATCTTGTGCCTCTGGTGAGTGGGGATCTTGTGCCTCTGGTGAGCGGGGATCTTGTGTCTCAGGTAAGCTGGGATCTTGTGTCTCTCAGGTGAACTGGGATCTTGTTTCTCTGGTTGCGTGGGGTTCTTGTGTCTCTCTGGTTGCGCGGGGATCTTGTGTCTCTGTGGTTGCGCGGGGATCTTGTGTCTCAGGTGAGCGAGGATCTTGTGTTTCTCAGGTGAGCGGGGATCTTGTGTTTCTCAGGTGAGCGGGGGTCTTGTGTCTCTCAGGTGAGCGGGGGTCTTGTGTCTCTCCAGTGAGCGGGGATCTTGTGTCTCTCCAGTGAGCGGGGATCTTGTGTCTCTCCAGTGAGCGGGGATCTTGTGTCTCTCCAGTGAGCGGGGATCTTGTGTCTCTCCAGTGAGCAGGGATCTTGTGTCTCTCCAGTGAGCGGGGATCTTGTGTCTCTCAGGTGAGCGGGGATCTTGTGTCTCTCAGGTTGAGTGGGGAACCTGTGTCTCAGGTGCGCGGGGATCATGTGTGTTTATTTAGTCTCACATTAGAAGACTCCCCTTTGGGCCAGTATTAGAATTATTCCGTGAAATCCACAATGTTCCCACTGTTTTCAGCTCATGGGAAACCTGCAGCTCCATCTCGCCTTCCGTTACCATCAGGGGGCCTCCTAGTTTCCTGTAAATGCCCCCGGATTTAGCGTTACAGGTCAGGGACAGGTGCAGCTTTTGTGGTCGGTCTCTTGGCCTTTGATGCTGGTCCTGTCCCTCCAGAGCCCCCTCCTTCTCGGCCCCTGCATCCACATGTTGCTGTCCGTCTGGCAGCAGCATCTGTAATGCGGTCAGTCTCCTGGCTAATGCTCGGTTTAGGGGGCCGCAGAAAGGAGGGGGCAGATTTAATGTATAGAGACGTATCAGGTTGTCTGGATTAGTGGCCTGTGATTATGGGTAATGGGCCGGTGGGTCATACTGGGTCACTGAATGTTACTGTGCTATGGGCTCAGATTGAGGTTTCAGACCTAATACTTTTTGCAGCTGAAGGTTTGTTACAATGTATCCAGTCTGGACAATCCTGTGCTGCTGATGTGTTTAGAAATGTTTAGACTGGCAACAATGGGCACAAACCCTCAGCTGTGACACGTATGGGGTCAAGATGTGGTTGTATTCACAGCAAGCAGAGGTCTTGAAAATGATGACTTGAGTCCCACCGTCAAGAATAGGAAGTTGCAGACATTTTCTTCACTTCGGATCTTGAGATCATCTATGACTGATATCGAAACCACCCATTACGATAAGTGTGCCAGGAACAGGCATGGTTCAGGGGGCCGGGCACCGCGGCTGGTATCTCCGACAGATGAGGTTCTGACCTTACAGATAGAAACCAGATGAAACGCAAATGTGGCAAAAGGAAGCAGCAAGAAGGATTCCTCAGATTTGTTTCGTTGTTTGTTTTTTTTTTAAAGGGACACCCTCCATGTTACAGAATTATGGGATTACCCGATCTTTGGTTCTAAAACTGGTGTTGTATGAAGTGCGGCTGAAATCCTCCACTCTTTACACTGCAGGTTGGAAACAAATATAATTGCGAAGAGACTACTTTTTATATTCTGGCTAATCAGCAGTGGATTTTTAGTTCCTTTAAGGCTGAGTGCAGACGGACTTTTTTGCCCTGCAGATTTTTCCGTGCAGAATGGAAGAAATCCGCAGGTCAAGTGACCTGCATTTTTCCTGAGGATTTCTTCCATTTTTCCTGTGGTTTTTGTGTGGTTTTCCACTGCGGATTCCCCCCTGCGGATTTGGAGACAGGGGAGGTGGAAAACTGCACAAAAGAAGTAACATGCTGCGGATTTTGTACTGCAGGAAAACTGCGTGAAAAAATCTGCAGCGTCTGCACAGCGGGTTTTTTTTTTTCATTGAATTTAAGGCTACTGTACATCACAATGCCGATATGCAGCATTTCTGCGTGGAAAAATCCGCTGCGGATCCGCTTTATATCCGCATCGTGTGCACACAGCCTTAGGGGGAATACCTAGACATTTTGGAAAGTCCTCCAAAATATATTTTGTCCATTCAGAAGCTTATGCTGTTGCCCGGTTAGACTTTGCTTTACACTGCAGCTCTTCTCCAATCAATCCAACCCGTTTATATCTGTGACTTAGGCCGGTTTCACATTAGCGCTTTTTCAGCGCACGCACGGCCGGGGGTAGCTCCGCCCCCGAGCCGGCTCTCTGCCCGGCGTGCCCGCCCCTTGCTTGTAGCGCCGCCTTCTAGCGGACAGCGGCGCCTGCGATCGGCGCACCCTATCTTTAGCATAGGGTGCGCAGATCGTGCGCAGGCCGTGCGCTAGTTGCGCTTTGACCTGCGCTGCGCACTTTTGACGGTGCGCCGTGCGCGCCAAAATCCGAAAAGTTTGATTTTGGCGCGCACGGTGCACCGTCAAAAGTGCGCAGCGCAGGTCAAAGCGCAACTAGCGCACGGCCTGCGCACGATCTGCGCACCCTATGCTAAAGATAGGGTGCGCCGATCGCAGGCGCCGCTGTCCGCTAGTAGGCGGCGCTACAAGCAAGGGGCGGGCACGCCGGGCAGAGAGCCGGCTCGGGGGCGGAGCTACCCCCGGCCGTGCGTGCGCTGAAAAAGCGCTAATGTGAAACCGGCCTTAGTCTGTGGGAGTCTGACAACACCCCCCCCCATGTTTTATACTGCAGCTCTGCTTCTTCTGATTGGTTGCTGTGTATAAGCAGAAGCTCAGCTGCATGTCGGAGCACTGAGAATTGGTTCCTGCATCATATAGTGAGGTGAATGGGCTTTAATAATAATAATCTTTATTTATATAGCGCCAACATATTCCGCAGCGCTTTACAGTTTAACAGTTTCAAAACACAAGTCATAAGTAACAACGCTAACAATACAATAATTAAAGCGAAATAAGACGACCCTGCTCTTGAGAGCTTACAATCTACAATGAGGTGAGGGAGATACAGAGTACAGGTGTGTATTTACAATGGTGTATTTACAATGAAGGTCCAGCCATCTTGCAGGAGTGAAGGATGGATGGAGATAGTGAATGGGCTACGCACGCACACTTACACAGAGAATGACTTTGATTAGTGAATGTGATAGGCCGCTCTGAACAGGTGTGTTTTGAGGGAGCGCCTAAAACTATGCAAATTGTGGTTTAATAAGGTCAAGGTCATTATAATTGATAAGCTTCAGAAGGGTGTATGGATCCATCTGTTTTGTCTTGAGTTTGAGTCTTATTGGGAGTGCTGGGGCGATCTGGAGTGCGCAGGGGAGGATCGTGCGTGTCGAGAGTGCGCGCGGGAGGGACGGTGCGTGTCGAGAGTGCGCGCGGGAGGGACGGTGCGTGTCGAGAGTGCGCGCGGGAGGGACGGTGCGTGTCGAGAGTGCGCACGGGAAGGGACGGTGCGTGTCGAGAGTGCGCACGGGAAGGGACGGTGCGTGTCGAGAGTGCGCACGGGAAGGGACGGTGCGTGTCGAGAGTGCGCACGGGAAGGGACGGTGCGTGTCGAGAGTGCGCACGGGAAGGGACGGTGCGTGTCGAGAGTGCGCACGGGAAGGGACGGTGCGTGTCGAGAGTGCGCACGGGAAGGGACGGTGCGTGTCGAGAGTGCGCACGGGAAGGGACGGTGCGTGTCGAGAGTGCGCACGGGAAGGGACGGTGCGTGTCGAGAGTGCGCACGGGAAGGGACGGTGCGTGTCGAGAGTGCGCACGGGAAGGGACGGTGCGTGTCGAGAGTGCGCACGGGAAGGGACGGTGCGTGTCGAGAGTGCGCGCGGAGGGGACGGTGCGTGTCGAGAGTGCGCGTGGGGGATTTGGTGCATGTTTAGAGTGCGCGCAGGGGGATGGTGCGTGTCGAGAGTGCGCGCGGGGGGATGGTGTGTGTCGAGAGTGCGCGCTGGGGGATGGTGGGTGTCGAAAGTGCACATGGTGGGATGGTGCGTGTCGAGAGTGCGTGCGTGGGAGGATGGTGCGTGTCGAGAGTGCGTTCTTGGGGGGATGTGTATTCTTTTAGCTTACATTATAAAACACCCCTCCTGGGGCAGTATCGCAATTCTTCAGTGAAAACCCATCTTTCCCACCAACTGGGGCCCATGGTAACCCCCCTACCCTTCTCCACATATCTTTTACCGTCCTCATCCATTGTAAATGCTGCTCTGATTGACCCACTGGTTCAGAGGGGAGCCAAACTGTCTTCCACGGCTCCTGGCGGATGTCCATAGGCAACTTAGGCCTGTTTCACACATCCGTTTTTCAGATCAGTTGTAATCCGCGAAAATGGCGGAAAATGGATCCGTCGTCGTTGTTGACAGCAACGTGTGGCCCTGGACCGTTGTATTTACGGATCCGACGAAGGTTGAATTTTAAAGGAGAGAGAGTTTAGCCGTTCCCGGGACAAAGTGTCCGTCTGGTCCGCCCGGTAGCGGTTCCCGGGACAAGTGTCCGTCTGGTCCGTCCGGGAGCCTCTAAAATTCTCACGGATCCGTCAAGTAACGGACGACCATCAGTCAAAATCCACCACTAATGCAAATCAATGGGGGGAAAAAACGGATCCGCCCCTTTTTTGGCGGATCAGTTTTTTTTATAAAATTGGCGGATTTTGACTGATGACCAAAAACGGATGTGTGAAACAGGCCTTAGACAGAAGCCAAGAGGAAGACCTGTTCTTCCTACACTTTGACACTGAAGGCTTTCTGAGTACCTGCGGCCCTTCTCCTTTCTTGGAGGGTTTGGTAATGGCAGTATCCCCTCCCAGCCGTCCCTCCTCTCCCTGTCCCAGTTTCCAGTGCTCGGCACAGATCCCGCTATATTGTGGCTCTCGTCATCCTCATTCAGGCCAGGCTTGGAGAGGACTTGTCAGTCGGCCCGGTGCCAAGGGTGAGCTGGAGAAGATTTTGGCAAAAACAATTCCTGCTTTGGGTGGCACCAGGCCAGTGAAACAATTAACTAGTTCAATGCTGACACCCTGCGCTCAACACATGTTTTCAGTCAGCGCTTCTCTGGTCGTGCGCAGCATTGCTAATGACTACACCCCTTTAATTAGCAGATAAATAGGGAGCACCCCTGCCAAGCATCTCTGAATCACTGCGGAATGAATTCCTCTCTCCGTTCCACACTTAGGAATTCTCGAAAGACATAGAAATCCAGATGTTAATGGATCATCATGGGAAAAGCTTCCTGTCACTGCTGGATATTGTGGAGTGAAGATGATCATTATGGGCAATGATCATGCATCGGTATAACCCTTGGAATTTGAGTTAGAAGGCTAAAATACTAAGGCTGGAAGTGGATCCAAAAGGGTATAGCATTGGGGCCAACAGCCTGAACTGCCAGGTGCTTAGTGCATATAACCTCTCGTGTTTTGTTAATAGGCCAGCAGGCCTGAGGTCTTTGGCAATGCACCCTCAGGTTTGAGGGTTTTGCTGATGAGGGCCAAAAGACTGGAGGACTTTGCTAATGCAGCCATTAGACTTTGGTAATGGGACTAGCAGACCTGGAGAGTATTGGTTATTAGACCAACAGACTGGAGATTTTGGTAAGAAGGCTAGCAGACTTGAGGGATTTAATAATGAGGTCAGCATACTCGTGGTATTTAATAATGAAGCTAACAGACTATGGAGTTTTGTAGTGGGCCCAGCAGCCTGAAAGTAACGGAGTCAGGAGGCTGGAAGGGTTTGGTTAGGGGACCGGCAGGTCGATGGGTATTGTTAACATGTTAAGCCTATTAAATTTTAGAAAACCTATTACAATATTGGGAATCTCTTAGAATGGCACACTCCTTAACTTCGTAACATGAAGTCCTGATTAGTGGCCCACGTGGCATTTGGCTCACATATCATCCCCCCCCTCCCTTTGCTCGGACATTTGTTTCCAATTGTGGACACTTTCTTCCTACTTAAATCCATCACAGTTCATTATAGGGTTAACCTACATTAATATGCGCAGTCAAATCCAACAACCAGCCTGAAGTGGATCCACTTACAACATCCTCCTTTTAAGACCGGACTTAAGTACCCGGCCCAGGAATCGTAGTAAGATCAGGAAATGAAACTTCTCATCTGAGGGTCAACATCTGAAGGAATAAACCCACAAGGTCTTCTAATCTCCTGATAAGACGAGCGTCTCCTCCGTGCTAAGACGAGACCAGGCGCAGAGGAGTCACATTATCGCGTGTCTTCTAGAACCGAATGGCGGCTTTTCTATCTTGGACAGCTCTCGAAAAGAGTTTATTGACCTTCTGAGCTCAGCTCTGGTGAATCTCACAAGTCCCAACAGAATAAAGCTCAAATCTCTCTTAGAAGATTGTTTAGACCAGAAGCTGTAATGGCAAACCCTCAGCTGTAACTTACCTTTCATGTCCTGTTAGTTGGTTTGTAGCTTCCTTGGGTATGAGGTCCAATCCACAACTGATATCCTCTTAGGTTGGCATGAGGCCTTCTTGTGTATTAGGCCATGTGCACCTCCGGACTGATTTTCAGTTGTAGAATTTTTAGCAACCAATCTGCTAATTCTGCCTTTACCTTTTCATACCTTTGATTTACTCTTCAGTGTATTGGGGTCTCTTGGGTATTATACCAAGCCTTACAGCTCCGATGTCCTCCTAGGTGTCTTGGACCTCCTTGGGTATATGCACCAAGCCGTACACCGCCGATGTTCTTATAGGTGGCTTTGACCTCCTTGGGTATGAGGCCCAGTCCACCACTGATGTCCTATTTGTTTAGCCTGGGGGCTCCTTGTGTAGTAGTACAAGCCCACCTTGGAACTGATTTGCAGTTGTAGATTTTTTACAGCCAATCTGATACGTGTGTGGCTATACCTTTTTATACCTCCAATATTCTCTTAAATTGCGAGGTCTGCTTGGGTATTAGTCCAAGTGGTTGGTCCGTTGTCTTGGTTAGAGGAGTGCTCTCCTTGATGCCCTCATCGAACAGGTGTTGGAATGTTCCTTTTTCTGAATCTGCCATTCTGCACCCTCCCTATACATTTGAAACAATGGCCACGAAGCAGTCAGCCCAGTCCTTTAGAAAAGTGCTGCGTGCTTGGCCATCCGTGAGGCCCATCGTGATCTTGGCCCTCAAGTCTCATCCCATTAAGCAAACAGATATTTCAGCTCTTCAGAAGAAATGAGGCGCGTCGCTTTTCATCTTCTTAGAGGAAATGTGGCGAGCGTTGGTGAACAAGGAGCACTTCCGTGCTGCAGACCCGGTGTGTTGGGAGCGGGATGGTGAGGAGGGGCGCTGCTATAGAAATGACAAGAGACCAAAGACATTCCTGTGACACTCGGAAACACCTGCAAACATTTTTAATCCCCATATTACCCCAGTGATCTACACCACCATTGTATTCCTAACGCGCCCATTCATGTTATCCACCTCGGTTCCCTATGACACAGCCCTTATTCTTCATTTTGGTGCTTCCCACTTCTCACTGTTCACTGTAGGGATACCAGTGGGCATAGCTAGAGCCTACAAAGTAGCAGCAGCTTGTTACAGAGGCACTGCACCCCGGGTAATAAGTAGTAGATGCTCCCCCTCCATGACATCTCTACGCTAAAACCTGGACATGGTTGTCCTGTGTGAATAACACATTATTAAATGATTAAACCTATATTTTTTCTCATTCTAATATGAGCACAGTGTGGTGGTATTTGTAATAATAACAAATTTTAATAATAAATTTTATTTCTATAGCGCCATATTCCGCACCACTTTACATTTGTACAACGTATAGCACTATTATTTATGGTAATACTATGTAGGCATTGTATGACACTATTATTCATGTGTAGTGTATGGGCTCAGTGTGGCACAATAATTAAAGAATGGTATGTGAGCACTGTATGGCGCTATTTATATGTAGCATGTGGGTACTGTATGGTGCTATTATGTATAGCATGTGGGTACTGTATGACGCTATTTTGTGTAGCATGTGGGTACTGTATGGCGCCATTATGTGGGCACGGTACGGCGCTGTTTGTATAGTATATGGGGGGGCACTGTATAGTGCTAGTATTTGAACAGGCACAGGTTGCCCACACTTTGTCAGGGATCCAACCTTTCTTCTATATTTGGTGATCTTTCGGACCCAGAATTGTCGTCTCGCTGCGCTCCCTTTCGCCTTGGTTCAGTGCGCCGTTTTTGGGACGCGTGCGATTTCTTGGAGAGCGGGGGCTCTGTGTATATTTTGTTTTCTCCTCACCCATCTGATCTCTGCAGAGCAGATGTTGACAATTACGAGGGGAACAGAGGCCGCTCTGTGGTCGGCCGGCCGGGCCTGCTGCACGTGGGCCGGCGGAGACGCAAGGCGGTAACTGCTTCCTGTCAGCACGGCTGGGTGACAGCGCTACAAGAGGGGGCTGTGGACCCACACCCTCTAACAAAGTGCCTCTTGTGATCCTGTGCCCCCACTCTCTAAAAATATATAAAGGGGGATGTATTAACCCCTTCAGCGTCTCCATAGACTTTGATCCAGTCACACAGAGGCTTTACTCAGAATTTGTAGAAATCTATCTGTACCCACAGGAGAATGGTCATTTTTCAGCTTTCCCAGTGCCCAACCAGGGCATGGTCAATACCCAGTTTTCTCAGTTCTGACAGGGGCATGGTCAGTGTCCAAAGAGGCTTGGCCACTACTCAGCTTTTGCAGGACACAAGGGGCATGGCCTTACTGAGCTTTACCAGCACTTACAGGGGCATGGCCATCACCCAGCTTTGCCAGTGCTCACAATGGTATATCAATTACCCAGTTTTCCCAGTGCCCACGGGGCATGGCCATCACCCAGCTTTTCCAGTTCCCACAAGGATATCTCCATTACCTAGCTTTCCCATGGCCCACGGGGGCATGGATTTACCCAGCTTTCCCATGGCCCAAGGTGGCATGGCCTTACCCAGCTTTCATAGTTCCTATAGGGGATTGGCCACTACTGTTTTCCCAGTGCTCACATGGGCATGGCCATCACCCAGCTTTCCCATAAGGATATCTCCCTTTCCCAGCTTTCCCGGTGCCCACGGAGTTAATGGCCTTATCCAGCTTTCCCGGTGCCCACGGGGTTCCATGGCCATACCCAGCTTTCCCGATGTCCACGGGGGCATGGCCTTACCCAGCATTCCCTTTGCCTACGGGGGTATGGCTATTAGCCAGCGTTCCCAGTGCCTGTAGAACCATGGCTTTCCCCATTTCCCCAAGAGCATTGCAGTGCCCATCGCGGCTTGTTGGGTGGTCTTTTCCATCCTGTCTTGCACGAGGTCATTTGCTTTGTCAAGGGCAAAGGTTGGTGATTAAACCCGAGGTTTAAATGACCATGATCAGTGGAGTCTCACCACTTAAAGGGGCGGTGTCTACTTCTGAGTAATTAGTAGCTATGAGGTCTGGCAGTGTCATCTATTACTCACATCCTTTTATAACCATGTGAGGTGTTTTTTTTTCGTTTTTTTTTATAAACCAGCGAAAAGTGAAACCCGTTAGTCGTCTCCTCGTTTTTGCAAAGTCAACTTTGGAGTACATCACCTACCTTCTATATCTACGTGACAAATATAATGTCCGTGTCCGGCCTTTCTATATCCAGAGTTGCCCCATTCTCCTATTTTGGGTAATGGGAAGTACTTTTGCAGCTGGTGGGTCAGAAAGAGGAAGGGGCGGACGGGACTGTGGTTTATTAATCTGTTACAAGAGGATGGAAAGTCCCCAGGTGATAACGCCGACCGTCCGCACATTACTACATGATGAGCGCGGACCCCTCCATCATTGGACACTTGGGGTACAGGATAATGACACTGACACTCGGAGTACAGGATAATGATTCTTGGGTACAGGATAATGACACTGACACTTGGGGTACAGGATAACGACACTGACACTCGGGGTACAGGATAATGACACTGACCCCTGGGGTACAGGATAATGATTCTTGGGTACAGGATAATGACACTGATACTTGGGGTACAGGATAATGACGCTGACTCTTGGGGTACAGGATAATGATTCTTGGGTACAGGATAATGACACTCATACCTGGGGTACAGGATAATGGCACTAATACTTGGGGTACAGGATAATGGCACTGATACTTGGGGTACAGGATAATGACCCTGACACTTGGGGTACAGGAGAATGACCCTGACACTTGGGGTACAGGATAATGACACTGACATTCGGGATACAGAATAATGACATTGACACTTGGGGTACAGGATAATGACACTGACACTCGGGGTACAGGATAATGACGCTGACTCTTGGGGTACAGGATAATGATTCTTGGGTACAGGATAATGACGCTGACACTTGGGGTACAGGATAATGACGCTGACACTTGGGGTACAGGATAATGATTCTTGGGTACAGGATAATGACCCTAACACTTGGGGTACAGGATAATGATTCTTGGGTACAGGATAATGACCCTAACACTTGGGGTACAGGGTAATGACACTCATACTTGGGGTACAGGATAATGGCACTAATACTTGGGGTACAGGATAATGGCACTGATACTTGGGGTACAGGATAATGACCCTGACACTTGGGGTACAGGATAATGACGCTGACACTTGGGGTACAGGATAATGATTCTTGGGTACAGGATAATGACCCTAACACTTGGGGTACAGGATAATGACACTGACACTCGGGGTACAGGATAATGACGCTGACTCTTGGGGTACAGGATAATGATTCTTGGGTACAGGATAATGACCCTAACACATGGGGTACAGGATAATGACGCTGACACTTGGGGTACAGGATAATGATTCTTGGGTACAGGATAATGACACTGACACTTGCGGTACAGGTTAATGACACTTGGGATACAGGATAATGACACTGACACTTGGGGCGCAGTGTGATGAAACATACATTTAGTCCTGTACCCCGGGTTTACCTACACACATACCATAACCTTTTCCTGATTTGATGGACACCTCACTGCTTGTGTGCATGTGGAGGTTCTCTGCTGTCATCTGGTACCTTGCTTCCGGTGTGTTAGGTTTGGCGATAGCCTACTGTTTTACTGGTCAGCCGGGTGACCTCATTCTCCAGAGCTGTATTTCCTGACTTCTGCCTCTGCCGCCACCATGTTATTTCACTGGTGGATCAGCGCTCGCATATGACATCCAGATGCTGAGAGTAGCTTGAGGGGCAGCAAAATACAAGCAAACGATAAATGCCCACCACCTATGGAGCGACTTGCCAAGGAATTGAACCACAATGATCTACAGCCCCCCTACATGTGTGATATGGTCTGCTGAGCTGTCGCTTACAATCTGATCATCTGTGATACTGGCACGTTGTTTTTGGGTGACGCTCATGGCTGTGACAGTTCACATATCGTAGAACTTTACTGATACCTGTTTACTTGGTTCCGCATTGGTATTAAGATGACCACTCGTGCCAAGTTTCCATATTTACTAGTGCCTGTGTTGTGGCGGTCTATCCTTCATCTACCCATAGTTGGGCTGGGTACTCCATGAAGACTTACGCTACCAAAAACCAAGCTGTGGAAAGTATGTTGACAAGCCCATGAGCTTCTGGTATTGGAGACCAGAACTTTGAATTTATAGAAATAATCACATTCCTTTAATGGAGGGGAAGTGATCACCACTGTGGTTACATGAATATTGCGCAGTTTGTTGATAATATTTTATAAGAAGCTGATCTTAATGAATCAGGAACTGACTTTTAAAGAAGGAAATGTGGAAACTTCTTTGGATTGCGAACATTCGATCCTTGTCCTGAGATGTCATCGGTGAGGTGACCTATTCTGGCTACAGCTGGAGTGCATGTATTAAAGGCTCCAATATCTTACAGTTGTGGCCAAAAGTATTGACACCCCTGCAATTTTGTCAGATAATACGCAGTTTCTTCCTGAAAATGATTGCAAACACAAATTCTTTGGTATTATTATCTTCATTTAATTTGTCTTAAATGAAAAAACACAAAAGAGAATGAAGCAAAACATTGATCATTTCACACAAAAGTATTGGCACCCTCAACGCTATGTTGATGCCTTTGCCCAAAAAACTCTACTTTTGTCTCATCTGACCAGAGAACATTCTTCCAAAACGTTTTAGGCTTTTTCAGGTAAGTTTTGGCAAACTCCAGCCTGGCTTTTTTATGTCTCGCGGTAAGTGGTGGTGTCTTCCTGGGTCTCCTACCATACAGTCCCTTTTCATTCAGACGCCGACGGATAGTACGGTTTGACACTGTTGTACCCTCGGACTGCAGGGCAGCTTGAACTTGTTTGGATGTTAGTCGAGGTTCTTCATCCAACATCCGCACAATCTTGCGTTGAAATCTCTTGTCAATTTTTCTTTTCCGTCCACATCTAGGGAGGTTAGCCACAGTGCCATGGGCTTTAAACTTCTTGATGACACTGCGCACGGTAGACACAGGAACATTCAGGTCTTTGGAGATGGACTTGTAGCCTTGAGATTGCTCATGCTTCCTCACAATTTGGTTTCTCAAGTCCTCAGACAGTTCTTTGGTCTTCTTTCTTTTCTCCATGCTCAATGTGATACACACAAGGACACAGGACAGAGGTTGAGTCAACTTTAATCCATGTCAACTGGCTGCAAGTGTGATTTACTTATTGCCAACACCTGTTAGGTGCCACAGGTAAGTTACAGATGCTGTTAATTACACAAATTAGAGAAGCATCACATGATTTTTCGAACAGTGCCAATACTTTTGTCCACCCTCTTTTTTTATGTTTGGTGTGGAATTATATCCAATTTGGCTTTAGGACAATTCTTTTTGTGTTTTTTTCATTTTCAGGAAGAAACTGAGTATTATCTGACAGAATTGCAGGGGTGTCAATACTTTTGGCCACAACTGTATATGGCAAAGGTTTAATTTAATCATGTATCCCATGACCTGGTTGTCCCTTTCTGTAGGATTAGCAGCAGTGGAGGTCTACTTGGACCATTGAGGAGTAGTAGGGTCTCTTGTTCTTGGTTTAGCTACTTGATGTACATGAAAAGGGAGATCGAGGCTCAGATGAAAACCAGGCCCAAGACATGGAGACACAAAGATGTACAACCCGCAGAGCACTTGCTGAAGGAAAAGAAAGGATATACATAAAGCCCACACGTTACATTACAAGCTACACCAAAGACTACGCTAAGACGGACACCAATGATATGGTATGTGCGCTAAAAACTACGCTAAGGGGTATACGAGGGAGAACACGGAGTGATCTGTCAAAGACTACACTAAGAGATTTTCCAAAGACTACGCTAACAATAGTCTTGTATGCCACTTGACTTAGTCTTTGGTACATTTCTAAAATATTAAGGACAATGCTGTGAGGCCCATCAAAAACTTCGCTAAGAGAATTATCAAGAGCGAAATCAAGATGTACCTCAACACTTAAACCAAGATATTCACTAATGTCTTAGTAAGGAAGTCAACCAGAGAGTATACTAAGAGATTGACCAAGGTTTACATCAAGAGGTACACCAAACATTACACAAAGAGATTCACGAGGTACACTAATGTCTATGGCAGGGAGTCCACCAAAGTCTATTGTATACTAAGGCCATGTGCACACATTTAGTATTTGGTGAGGGGTTTTTTTTACCTCCGTATTTGTAAGTCAAAGGAAAAGTATAATCGAAACTTACACCACTTCTGCAATTTTTGCCAACCCCTGGTTTTGGATTACAAATACTGAGGTAAAAAACTTACTAAATGCTTAATATGTGCACGTGGCTTTAGAGATTGCTCTTTGGTGGACCTCTTGACATAGTCCTTATCACACTAATTTGTTGATGAGTCTCTTTGTAGTGTTTGTCCAAGTCTACATCAAGAAGGTCAATAAAAGCCACACCAAGAGATTGACCAAAGACCGCATTAAAAGTTTGGTGGACTTATTGACCTAGTATTTGGTGAATCCCTTTTTGCGTAGTGTTTGGTGGACCTCTTGTCTTAGACTTAGACTTAGCTCCACCAAGGCCCACTTCAAGAGGTCTACAAAACACTATGGAAAGAAACTGACCAAGGACTATACCCAAAGGACCACCAAAAACTGCACCAAGAGATTACTCAGACTACACTAGCAGGATAGACAAAGGTCTAAATCAAGAAGTCCACCAAACAAGAGTCACTATGGACTATATCAAAAGCTCCACCAAAGACTAGACTTGCATATTTACGGTATTTGTTTTGCTTATATAGTGCCATCATGTTCCACAGTGCTTTACAGACATTGTCATCATCATCGCTGTCTCCATTGCGCTCATAATCTAAATTCCCTATCAGTATGTCTTTTGAGGGTCAGAAGAAACCAGAGAACTCAGCTTAAAGCCACACAAACACGGGGAGAACATGCAGACTGCTTGCAGATGTTGTCCATGGTGGATTTGAACTCAGGACCCTAGCACAGCAAAGCAACTGTGCTTACTAATGATGAGCGAACGTGCTTGGACAACGTGTTATCCTTGCATGCTCAGGTTCTAACCGAGTGTCTTCGGCGTGCTGGAAAAATATGTTTGTTTCCGCACCTGCATGTCTCATGGCTGTTATACAGCTGCAACACATGCAGGCGCGAGGAATTTAACATTTTTTGAGCACGCCGAAGACACTCGGTTAGCACCCGAGCATGCTCGGATAACACTTTGCTCATCACTAGTACTAACCACTGAGCTGCCAAATTCAACATGGACTATGTAAAGAGGCACAGCAAAGACTATCTGATAATATATGAAGATGCACACCAAAGACTGCACTAAGGGGTAAACCAAGGACCTCAAAGAGGTCCACCGAAGATTGCTTGACGAGGTCAACCAAAGACTAAATATAGACCTGTACCAAGGAGCCTATTGTATCTTCTGTTCCTTTGGTTTCTTCTCATGTTCTGGCCCCACTTGTCGTGCCTGTTTACGCTGGTGACTTGGTGTATCATCACATAGGCTGTGGCGGGGTGATTGTGTATCGGCACGCGGGCAGTGTGACAGCATCACGGAGGGGAGCAGGATGGCGGAGCAGGGTTTAGTTTAGCGATTGAGCAGAAATTACTCCCAGCTCTATAAATAAATTCAACCATTTCCTTCATTGAGAAATATGAAGAGCGAACAGAACGTGTCTTGTTCTCTGGAGGGCAATGTGCGGCCGACGTGTGCGGAGATTAACCCCTCCACCTCCGGATGCTCTGTTCTGTCATACACCAAAGAGGTTTGATAAGTCATCAGACTGACCCCATGTGGGGATTGTGTGTCCCCTCCGTGCTTCCACATAAGGAACCATGTATGAAATACACTGTGGCCCTTTCCCAGCATGCACCAGTCTATATATTTGGTAAGAGCGCTGTCCAACTCTGTGTCTAAGCCTATCGTGTGATACTGTTTGCTGAGCTGTGTATCCAAGTGTTCACTGTCTCAGTATCGTGTTGTGTGGCTGGAGATCAGCGTGGATCTGCGCTCCTTTTCTCGGATTTATATGATCGGCATTTTCCCGTGTTGCTAGATCTCTGAGCCACTGCCTGCATGCAGTTGACGTTGAGTTGGCACAGGGGGTTCTGGGAGGCCCCATATCCTGTTGTGTATTGGTGATGCGGTGCCAGGACCCCCTGATCCAGGTGCAGGTGTGCACTGACCCCCTACCATCTGCTCCATGCTCTGGCATTGTGAAAGTGAAATCCGAGGTTGGACAGGATGTGCGGGGGGCGCTATATCCCCCATTATCACAAGAAAAACTTCCTGCACTCAAGACAATGAGGCTGGCCGCTGCTGTAACCCTTTACGTGCTCCATTCTGCGCCGCCGTTGGGCAGCGCTCCATGTAATGTAACTGGTGGTACTTACTGGTGATGTGTGAGAGTGCACAAGAAAGTAGGCCCCGTATGAATAGTGTCACCTTGAGCGTCCTATATGAATAGTGACACCCCAAGAGCGTCCTGCATGTATGCCAACCCAAGATCATCCTACACGATTGTATCACCCCAAGAGTGCCCTGCATGAAGTGTCATCTCAAGAGCTTCCTGCATGAATGCCAGCCCAAGAGTGCCCTTCATGAATACAAACCCAAGAGCACCGTACATGAATAATACCAACCCAAGAGTGCCCTGCATGAGTACTCCCAGTCCTAGAGCTCCCTGCTGGAATAATGCCAGCCCATGAGCACCCTGCATGAGTAGCGCCACCCCAAGCGCGCCCTGCCTGAGTAGCGCCAGCCCAAGAGCGCCCTGCCTGAGTAGCGCCAGCCCAAGAGCGCCCTGCCTGAGTAACGCTAGCCCAAGAGCGTCCTGCATGAGTAGCGCCAGCCCAAGAGCGCCCTGCATGAGTAGCGCCTTCCCAAGAGAGCCCTGAATGAGTAGCGCCAGCCCAAGTGCGCCCTGCATGAGTAGTGCCAGCCCAAGAGCGCCCTGCATGAGTAACACCAGCCTAAGAGCACCCTGCATGAATGCCATCCCAAAAGTGCCCTGCATGAGTATTTCCAGCCCAAGAGCTCCCTGTATGGATAATGCTAGCCCAAGAGCTCCCTGCATGAGTAATGCCACCCCAAGAGTGCCCTTCATGAGTAGTGCCACCGCAAGAGCTCCCTGCATGAATAATGCCAACCCAAGAGTGCCCTGCATGAGTAGACCCAGTCCTTGAGCTCCCTGCATGAATAATGCCAGCCCAAGAGCACCCTGCATGATTGGCGCAAGCCCAAGAGCGCCCTGCGTGAGTAGCGCCAGCCCAAGAGCGCCCTGCATGAGTAGCGCCAGCCCAAGTGTGCCCTGCATGAGTAATGCCAGCCCAAGAGAGCCCTAAATGAGTAGCGCTAGCCCAAGAGCGCCCTGCATGATTAGCGCTAGCCCAAGAGCGCCCTGCATGAGTAGCGCCAGCCCAAGAGCGCCCTGCATGAATGCCATCCCATGAGTGCCCTGCATGAGTATTTCCAGCCCAAGAGCGCCCTGCATGAGTAGTCCCTGCCCAAGAGCTCCCTGCATGAATAATGCCACCCCAAGAGCGCCCTTTATGAGTAGTGCCACCCCAAGAGCGCACTGCATGGATAGTGCCAGCACAAGAGCGTCCTGCATGAGTAGCACCAGCCCAAGAGCGCCCTGCATGAGTAGCACCAGCCCAAGAGCGCCCTGCATGAGTATTGCTAGCCCAAGAGCTCCCTGCATGAGTAGCACCAACCCAAGAGTGCGCTGTATGAGTACTGCCATCAAAGTTACACAGCACGCACTACTAAGGACCTTTTATGTTTTTCTGCAACTCTTAATTGGTAATTTTCTTGAAGATCAGCACTGATATCCTTAAATACTCTGTGTTGCTAGAAGAACTATACTACTTCCACCATGTAACAGCTGGTATGTGACCCTCCTGCTGATATACTCTGTAATGTTGAAAACTATCTATTCAGCGTGATAGCCCATATATGTGTGTGTGTGTGCATATGTACTGTATGTATAATTATATATATATATATATATATATATATATATATATATATATGCTTTGACACAAGATCAACACACTCATCTGAGAAATACTGTACTGTTAGGAGAAGGCCATGCACCCTATACTATGCAACTCGCTGCCAAGAGACCACACTGCTGTGAGACCAGCACGTCTCTCTCTTTAATACTCTTTGCTGCTGTTAGCATTGGGCTATGAATATTGTTGCATGAAGCCATACGTGTTATAAACCTCAGATGAGTATCTTGTATTTTGACACCTTCCATCAATTCATAGAAGAGGGAAAGTCATGAACATGATGAGCTGATCATATTTTTATCCTTTTAGTTCTCCGTAACCCCCCTCCTCCGCACACACACACACACACACACACACACACACACACACACACACACACCACCCTCATGGCGGGATGATTTTCTCCAGGTGACCACCAGAATACAATAAAACTAATGCAAAGTTATTTTATCTCAGTGAGCAGACAATCAACAAGCATTTGTGCTTCCGTCCATGTGATACTTGCTCCTCATGGGCGGGGTCTATTTCTAAGACCACCCACATTGTCTTTATTTTAATATTTAAAGGTGCTGTGCAAACAAACTTCTTTTTTTATCAGTTCAAGTTAGTCTACAGATAATGAGATCCACCATGTTTGGAGTTGGACTTTCTTACGTTTTGTCTGTATTGTAGGTATAGTTGTCATAGTACCTCAAAATCCTTTTATGATCTACAGAACCCCACCAAATATGAAAGATGACAAAGGCATCGCTTCCATCCTTTACCTCCTCTCAAACTAGCAACATAAAAATCCCTGCAGAGGGTGAAGCTTGACCATGACCTTACGCCCGCAGGGATAGTAAAACCGCTACCAGGCAACTAACAAATGCAAATTTACTGTCCACCATAGCAGAACACAGATCTTCTTCTTTTTTTCCTTAAACAATAGTGTGTTTTTGTTTTTTGCTGATTTGGCAGTGACTCAGTGGTGTGTGCTAAGAGCTGAACTTTTCGTTTCTTGCAAGGTGGCATGACTATAAAAAAAAAAAACACGTCAGCGAGGCTTAATTGGTGTACAATAACAGATTTGCAGATTTCTTAAGTCAGGGAATTTTATAGAAGGGCTTATCGGAGAGTATAGAGTTTAGAGGACCGGAGCCGGGCCAGATTACCAGACTCTGGATTATCAGACTGATGTCGTATTCATAAGTGGGCTTTCTGCTCTTGGGATTACTTAGGAACGCTGAGTCGAATGATGAGAATCTTCCTCCAGGTTAATGGAGGTGATTGATGGATGTAAATGAAGTCGGATTTATGATCGGCTGATACAGGAAAGATATGGGTCCCGTGCGAGATACAGCATGAGTAGTAGTGTCTACATGCATGCACCGCAACCTCGGTGTTCTGCAATAGGAGGCACGTGAAGAAACTTATTAGACACAGATTACACTCTGCACATTGTTAAACAATGAAGAGGTGGACTGTCCCTTTATATCATATTTTCTGTCCTCTGAGGACTGGATCAGGTGTATTTCCCGATCTCTTGGGATTGGTGTGGCATGTCCCTTTAAGATGTATTACCTGATCACCGGTGGGAATTTCCACCCTTTTAAATTTTATTCCCTGATTGCTAGGGGTCCACGTGTCCTATCACTTTAAATTAAATTCCCTTGTCTTTAGGCATAGGTGCAGACTCTCCCTTTAAATAGATCTCCAGTAATCTGGAAATATGTGGAATGTCCCTTTAAATTGTATTTCCGGATTGCTGTTGGGGATGTGTCTGCCCCCTCGTCTTCTCCGGCGGCTCTTCCCAGCTCTGTATAGAGGTACATGTCTCACTCACAGATGTACAATTTTGAGATCCATGGTTGCTGAAAATGATTGGAAACTTTCTTGTATTTAAGTCGATAGCTAAAGTAATCTGACATGTCTTGTTCTCAAAGACATCCCCATTTTCAAGATTTGCACACAGCTTTGATGGAACTCAACAGCGAAGTCAAATATTTTATTTTTGAACCCATCAGTCCCAACCACTTACTGCCATTTTTGAGCACCATTTTTCATGCTTAGAAACCAACAAAATTGACTCAACTATGTGGAATTTGTTATTTTTTGCCTGCAATTCTTCCATGAAGATCACTTCTGGCCCAACTACTCTGATCAGTAGATGGGAGCAGCTGGGTACCACTGGTTGCTGCCAGTTCTGAACTGATGGCACTGCTGAACATCTTCCTATTTTGACGGGAAGTTATCAAGTGTCTTTCATCTGCTGCACGAAGTTTCCTTGGCCAGCCACTGAGGCTACTCTGCTCAATGTTGTCCATTTCTTGGTGCTTTTTCGAAAGAGCTTGAAAATCTGAAAACCCAAGGCTTTATCTTTTCCCGGGAGAGACCTGGCTGATGCAGTATAACTACCTTGTGCCTTGTTGCTGTGCTCTTGCCATGGTATATGACCTGAAACTGTCATCCACAATTTCACCTTTGTATCAGAAATTCTGTTCCTCTGTTTTCTGCCTCCTGCACAGCCGTTTCAGTTAATGGTTGTTATAAACTCACTGTGTGAAAATGAATATTATCACATGCTTGGAATAACTGGTTGCTCATACACTGGACTATAATCCGACAACATTACTGACTCTGCGCAAGTGTGCTGCTGCTCTAGTCTATCTGGGTTTTGCTGGTGTCATCAACCGCTGTTTTTTCACTTTTCACTTGTTTGGGGTTTCCATAACATTATTTTTAGAATTGAGCTTCCATACATTTCATTGCAGAGAGTTCCCCTCTCCACTGCTGTTGCTCGGACCCTTGAGCTCGACTGTCTCCTCCAGAATAAGTGCAGATAATATAGTCTCGGCTCATTGTTAAAAGATGTATTCCAGATAAGTGTTTCCCACCTTTTAAATTGATAGATAGGAACCCAGCCACTGGAACCTTTTGCCAGTGGACCATCATACATAAAACCCTTTATCTCTTCCTGGATTCAGCCAAGAGACTTTTGAATGTAGCCACAATTGTGCATTCTGTTGCAGTGATGAAAACTGGCCGCCTGCAAGGTCATAGAACAGAATACTGGCTGCCTTCAGGGTTGAATAGCAGAATACTCACTGCCTTCAGAGTCGAGGAATGGAATTTTGGCCGCCTTTAGGGTCGGAGGGCAGAATAGTGGTAACCTTCGGGGGTCGGAGGACAAAATATTGGCTGCCTGTGGGGGTCGGAGGGCGGAATAGTGACTGCCTGCGGGGTTCGGAGGGCGGAATAATGGCTGCCTGCGGGGCTTGGTAGAAGGGCGTAATGGTGGCCCCCTGCGGGGGTAGGAGGGCACAATAGGGGCCTCCTGCGGGGGGTCGAGGGAAGGAATAGTGGCCGCCTGCAGGATCTGAAAATGGATGAGTGACCACCTGCAGGGTCTGAGAATAGAATAGTGGCCGTCTGCAGGGTCTCCGTTTTGAGCTGTGACCGCCTCCGGGGTCTCAGTTTTGAGCTGTGACCGCCTCCGGGGTCTGAGTTTGGAGCTGTGACCGCCTCCGGGGTCTGAGTTTGGAGCTGTGACCGCCTCCGGGGTCTGAGTTTGGAGCTGTGACCGCCTTCGGGGTCTGAGTTTGGAGCTGTGACCGCCTCCGGGGTCTGAGTTTGGAGCTGTGACCGCCTCCGGGGTCTGAGTTTGGAGCTGTGACCGCCTCCGGGGTCTGAGTTTGGAGCTGTGACCGCCTCCGGGGTCTGAGTTTGGAGCTGTGACCGCCTCCGGGGTCTGAGTTTGGAGCTGTGACCGCCTCCGGGGTCTGAGTTTGGAGCTGTGACCTCCTCCGGGGTCTGAGTTTGGAGCTGTGACCTCCTCCGGGGTCTGAGTTTGGAGCTGTGACCTCCTCCGGGGTCTGAGTTTGGAGCTGTGACCTCCTCCGGGGTCTGAGTTTGGAGCTGTGACCTCCTCCGGGGTCTGAAAACACAGCAGTATTTGCCTGTAAGGTCCTGCGAGCAGCTACTGACGCAGCCTTTGAGCAGCAGATTTTAATAACACCACAGATGATCACCTATCTCCGGATCAGCCCAGCGTCTTGCATGGTGCTGACATGATTGCCTGGAACGGAGCAGTCCCCACTTGCAGGCACGCTGCATTTGTCACGCTGACACTGATCGCCGGCTCAGATGTGGTCTAACTCCATGCACTCATGTAGACTCTTCTCGTGTTCCTGTCTGCTAGCCACATGAAAGCCCGTCCTGGGGCACGTCGCTGCGGTACACAACACGAGCAGAGTATGTGAATTGGTTGCACACACGAACAGACGGCTTTAGCTGTTAATAATTTCACTGAATTTCCGCTCCTCATGGTGACGATTAAATCTGATCGTCGGAAGCCAAGATTTTATAATTCTCGACTCCCCGACATCTCAGTGGGCCGCCTGTCGTCCTTCACTTCCCCCCACACTTCAGATATGTCTCTAGTGAAGTGACGACTCCCCGGGCCTGAAATTGGCTGTGGACTTCGGAAAAACACTTTGTTGGTTCGGACTGCATCTCACACAGCAGGCTTGGTGCTTGTCTTAGCGCGACGCCCTGTGGTGCCAGGGAACCGATCATGCAGGGTGGGCTCCGATGGTCTGCAACCAATTTGGAGTTCCTGAGACTCCAGTTTTGGCAGCGAGCGCTGAGCCGGGTCGTGTCTCAGAGGGGGTTTTGCTTGTTTAGAAGTGATTGGTGACATGTCAGAAGACTTGGTGGACAGTTCTAGATTAGGATTACACAAGAACAAAAGTTTCTCCTACTGAAAACTGGAGTACGTCTCAGTTGTCAGAAACTATCGTATTCGTGTGGTAGCACAGCCAGATCAAGGCCTGTGGAGTCCCCCAGAATACAATGACGGGGACCAAAATTACCCTAAGGTGTGAGATTAAAACTATCGCCATGTTGTGCTCAATAATACTCCCAATAGTAGTTCTTTATCAAGAATAGTGCCAAAGAGTGCTGAAGTGATATCACCCTACAGTGTGTGCCCTTTCCATGTTGTTCAAACAATAAATACCACCATACTGTGACCCAGTAATAACCTGTGACGTGTCATACTGTTGTATTGTTTTGAATCATTTCCAAATACAGTTGTTAATACATCATGTAGTGTCCAAATAGTGTCATACAGTGCTCAGTTATGTCCACCAATGGTACCAGACGGTGCTGATTGTTACCACCGTACAGCAGCCAAATAATAGTATCATACCTGAACCATGAGTAAGACCCTCTAGGTCGAAACGCGTTGGTTGGAGACCACCAGAGACCCCATCTGCCTGTATGTCCTTATCCACACTTTTTTTTTGTTCGATTTTAAGAATTTACAATAAATGATGTATTTTTAACTGAAGTCCAGCGCTGGAGATTCCATCCTTTATTTTGCTTCAGTCAACACCCCTGATCAAGGTGACTCCGTGCGCAGGAGGATTATGGATCGCAACCGAGACTGGTGAGCTGACCTCCCTTCATTTTCCCTATCCTTCTATCATTATAGGACAGTTACTGGAGCATTCTACCCAGTAGTAGTAATGGTGGGCTAATAGTAGTGCCATACAGAGTTGAAATAATATCGCCATACATTAACTAATCCTTCCAGGCTGTGCACAAATAATACCACCATACTTTAGCCCAATAACCTGCTGCGCTATGATGTGCCCCAATAACGGTACCTGTTGATAAATATCTGTGTTATACCGCAGTGTCTGAATAACAGTGCCAAATAGTGGCCAGTGTCTGAATAACAGTGCTATATAGTGTCCAAATTCTTGTGTCTAAGTCACACCATATTATTACCATCAGGCAGTGATCAAATAAACGTGTCAAATAATACCACCATGTTGTGGCCAAATGCTAGACTGTGCGGAGTCCAAACAATATTGCCAGACTGGGCGCAAGTAATACTCCCATATAGGGGCCAAATATCGCTATTATACTAGATCATGATGCTACCATCATGCCATGACCAAATAGCAGTGCCATAACACACTGCTGTGCCAAATATATCACATCTAAGGATTATCTTACTGTGCCAAAATAATACCGCCCTGATGTGTCCAAATAACACCGCTAGAGAAGCCTCAAAATAATACCGAACCCCCCTCCGACCTATAAGGTCATCCTATGACTTCTGTACCAGACCCTTATGGCATCGGAGTACCTGTTTTTGAGACTATAGGCGAGAAGGAGAACTTGATGTAACGGTGATCTGATCATCAGGGGTCACAGCGATCGGACCTCATCAATTAGTTACTGTTTGTATATAGCAGCATTACTCGAATCTGTAGTGAGAAAACCCCTAAATGTCTCTTAAGCCACAGAACCGAGGCAAGAATATCTCCGTTCCCTGACAGCTAGCAGAGGTTGTGAAAAGTAATGAACCATTAAAAGTATGTGAAGAGGTTGCAGAATGTTTCATCACCCCCCACAGTTAAAAATCTGGCAGAATACCCCCCATTAAAACCGGAATGTGATGGAGCCAGGAGTCGTTTATGGGTGGGGTTAACGTCTACATTGTGGATGATGGTAAAAGTTTTCATCCCCCGATGAGTGGAGCGTTGTTGAATGAGGCAGGGGCGGGAGCGGAGTAATGAAGTTGTGTGAACTTTCTGACGTCCCACAGGGAAGGCTCCAGTAGATTTCGGTCAGGAGGATGGGCTACAGAACCGTACAGCCATGAAAGACGCCCTATAATGAAAAAGAAATACAAAAATTACTGTTTTTCTAACCCCGAGAAGGAAAGAAATCGAGACAACGGCCTTTTTATCATGAACCCCCCCCGAACTCCCGGATAAAATACCTCATCTCTCGCCGTGGCGTGAACGAGACCTCCTGACAAACGGAGCAGTGTGCGAAAAGTGACGTGTTCTCAGGCTTACAAAAAGCAGATCCTGGTATACAGGGGATCTGGAGCTGAACCCAGCTTCTGTAAGGAGGGGGTGCCCTTTAACCACTTCACCCCCAGTGGACCACGGCTTGAGGCTTTGGGAAAATGTGACGCGCTCGTAGAATTTTGCATCTGAGTTGCACTTGGTAGAAAAGATGGCGCCACCCCGTATCGTCAGGCTGTGTGTGGTATTACAGCCTAACCACATTCACTTCGATGCCAACTGATTACAAGCAGCGCTCTGACATAGCAATAGTCAGTGACTCCAGCTTAGCACTGTTTTCTGTTGGGGGTCTAAGGTAATTTAAACAAAACCCCCACCCCTCTTCTGATTGCCCCCTCCATGCTTTAAACTGAAGCTCTGATCTCACAGGTGAGTCACGATCAGTCCACCTCCTGTCTCATCAGGTGCTCAAAGTTGCTGCTCTCGTTCTCCCTCATGCTTTACACTGCAGCTCGCCTTGTTCAAATTGGCTTGTGTAAGTGGGAGAAGCAATTTCTTGTCCAGAACCTTGCAGCAGAGCATCATGGGTCTAGATTTAAGGCACCACATGTTTTTCTGTAGGGTGGACTTGCCCTTTAAATAGCATTACTCCATCGTTCTGATATACCCGTATGGTATGTGTTCACACTTGCTTTCCAACGACTTAGCAGGCATGCAGCAGTTTGTTTGGCGCCCCCTCCCTAACTTATGTCGGTCATTAGTGCCACTTCCTGCTTGGGGCTCTCGGCCTCTGACATGATTTATGGGCTGCCGAGTTGTGTTTTCCTTTCGTCCCCCTGTCGCTGTAATTGTCACATATTAATTAAAGTGAAACAGAATCGCACCCACGGCTGCGGCGCTGATTGCGCGGCGCTCTGCTCAGTGTCAGGCGGAGCCGCCAATTGTCAAGGGGGGATGGAACGCAAGGCCGACACTTGGGTTATAATAATACGGGACCGCTTCTCCATGTTTCTCTTCGAACGATCACAGGAGACAAGATCATTTCTCACGTCCCTTAAAGAGTGACCGGCGTTTACATTTTTATTACATAAATGAATAGTACATGTGAAAAGAAGAAACTTTGCAATATGTCGTATCAGATAAATCTGCTTCTTCCTCCTGGACTGATCTTTCACTCTCAAACTTCTCAAGTCGCAAGTAAAATCAGTGTTCAGTAAAGATGATTACATTACTGAGATGGAAGATGGCAGTTGGTGCCGATAAGAATCTATGGAGAGGGGAGGAGCTAGAGGTAGAGCTCCACCCATCTACCGTAGGAGCTTATCGGCACCAACTGTCATCTATCTCCGTAATGTAATCATCTTAACTGAATACAGATTTTACCCCATGACTGAGAATTTTGAGAATAAAAGATCAATCTAAGAAGAGAAAGAAGCTGGTTTCTCTAATGAAATATAGCACAAGATTTTCCTTTTACTATCAATTTATGAACTAGAAACATAAAAGATGACCCTTCCCCCATTGCCCAGCGTTTTTGTTGTTGTTAAAGTAACTCTGCTTAAAATACCCAAAATAATAATCTTTATTTTTATATAGCGCTAACATATTCCGCAGCGCTTTACAGTTTGCACACATAATCATCACTGTCCCCGATGGGGCTCACAATCTAAATTTCCCGGAGTACCCAGAGGAAACTCACGCAAACACGGGGAGAACATACAAACTCCTTGCAGATGTTGTCCTTGGTGGGATTCGAACCCAGGACCCCAGTGCTGCAAGGCTAACCACTGAGCCACCGTGCTGGAGTTTTACACCTTTCATATATTAATCATGGAAGTAAATCTCTTGTGACTACCATGGGAGTAGCCATATCAGCTACATTACACCTTGTATCTCAGCGTCCTTAGGATTAGAGTTTATTATACAGCCCCTGTTACCCGCCATAACTATGTAATTTTCTTTTTCCTGGTGTAATTGCCACTGTTCTCCTGAATCCGACACTGTTTTTTTGTTTCTTCCTGCTCCTCTCCGTTCCTCAGATATGGCCCCCTTTACCTTATATGTAAACCTAATCTTTGTAACAGAGGGGGCGTAGTCCTTAAGAACACACCCACAAAGAATATTTGAAGACCACGCCCTCTTGGCTAACAAGACTAGCTACAAGGAAAAAAGGCCATATCTTAGGAACGGAGAGGCGCAGGATCAAAAGAAAAACAGCGCCGGATTCACAGGAACAGCAGCTTTCACTCCAGACAAATGTCCTATTTATGGAGAGTGACAGGTCCTCTTTAATGACATCAGAGGATCAGGCACTCTGTGATATCATTCCTGATATATTGATTGGTGGTGCTTTTCATAAAGATCGGAATTAGATAAAAACTCCCGGGTCCATGACGCAAGTGCTACACTTGGCTCCAGTTCCACATGTCTGTCTCATGGTGGCTGATAATGTCACTACTTATATTTTCATTTACCCTTCATGGTGAATAGTTTGCATTTTATAAAAGTGCAGATCCATGATCCTCTTATTATATCCTTGTAGGGTTACCGTTATACAGCATCAGTCATCAAAGTCAGCCATTTTCTTGAGAGGTAGACAAGGGGTTCCTAAAGCATAGGGGCCCAATTGGGACTACAGCCCTTTTCCCTGCCCTTATACTAATTTTATTAATTCTCCGTTGTTTTTTCCACAGAAGAACCTATGCAAACCATGGCGGGTACATACACGACATAATTTGGAATGCTTTACTATTCCTGGCAGCCTGTTGACGCTGTGCATACAGCCTTGTTTTCCTTTGATCTCCTAGGACACATGGGCTCCTCTCCAGAGTTGCGAGGTGTTTGCTCTGGGATATATAAATATGTATTTCCTGACTTGTGTCTCTTCCATGATGAGAAGTGTAGCGGCAGCTGGGCGATAATATTTCCGGGTCTGTTGCCGGAATCATTGTCTTGATGTCTTGTTTTCTCTACGGGCTGTTGACAAGTCGGGATCATCTCGTGGCGACTAATACTTTAGTCATGTAGGGAGATTTCCTTGTGTGGCCATAACTAATGCGAGTTACCAGTTTTGTTTTGTTTTTAAGAATATGACAACCCCTTACATCGTCACAAGTTGTCACCAAATGATGGGGGACCGGCTTTTTCTAAAAGTCCGAATCCACTTCTGTTTTGTTTGGCTGCCCATTGTGGGTTTTTGGCACAACGATTAATTTATCACATAGGAAAAGGGACTTTAAAAAATGCAATTGATGAATCAGCGCCTTAGTTTATGCTTATTTTTTACATTTTTTTATTGGGGTGGGGGGGTTAGAATTTTTTTTATTTTTTAATTGGGGAAGCGATCAGAATTTTTTATTTTTTTAATTAGAAATTTCTGATCACCCTCCCTATTTTATTATTTTTCAAATTGGGGAGGGGGATTGATCAGGATTTATTCCAAGAGTACCAATGTTGTGGCAACAGGGGCAAGTTCCAAAATGACATGGCTAACTATCCTCCGTAAAAATCCTTTAAAACTCTTTTAACTGTGGCCATAGAGGGGGAAGTGGACCCCCAATATTTGAGTGGTTCCTGTATTTTTTTCTGCTGGGTGATGCGTCTGTCATCTGAAAGTCTCATCAATGGTCCATTGTTATGGGTTCTCCATATATGTGTAAACAGGACTGATGTATAAGGACAAGGTTAATCATCCCGGCCAATCAGTAAGGGCTGATGGCACCGGGGGACGCAAACACTCGGCCGTGAGGTTGTGACCCTACTTTTGCACTACACACAATATGACTGCTGTTTGTTGTGCCAGTGGGGGGAGGGCTGTATAGGTTTGTGGGGGGTCAGTACATATTTATGTCAGTCCAGATCATATGTTTGGGTGGGGGTCTTATTTACTTCCTGACCTTGCCAATGATTGAGTGACCCCCAGGGAGCCAGGGGCCACATGTGAAAGTGATGAAAAGTACCTTTTTCTTGCTCCTCAGCTGCTTTGGCTTTTTTTTTTTTCTATTGAAGGCCAAGAACTCATTCCTATATCCACAAATTGTACCTGTGTGGTCAGGAATAAACTAGAATGTGATTTCTGACCCCACAAAATAAAAAATGGTGGAGTTAGCCTTTATGGAAGAAGCTAAGTTTCTGTGGTGATATTTAAAATCGGTGCGAATCCCACGGCCGTTCCCAGCGCCGTATGAACATGCACTTTTGCTGTCCGTGAATACAGGCTTTGTCTCGTGGCATGCGAGCCGAACCGAGGTCCTCCAAACACTCGTCATATTGTTCTCCGGTGGTTTAATTCTGTTGAATTCACACCCTCATCATCCGCCAGGCATCAAATCATCAGCTCTGGTGTCACCGTCACCGCTGTGACTCTGGCATCCTGTACATACAACCCCAACCTCACTGTAGAGTCAGATATATGTGTAGTAAGGACTATAGGTCAGAACATACTCAGGTTATACCAGCTGTACATATATAATTATATACAGGAGATACCCAGGTTATACCAGCTGTACATATATAATTATATACAGGAGATACCCAGGTTATACCAGCTGTACATATATAATTATATACAGGAGATACCCAGGTTATACCAGCTGTACATATATAATTATATACAGGAGATACCCAGGTTATACCAGCTGTACATATATAATTATATACAGGAGATACCCAGGTTATACCAGCTGTACATATATAATTATATACAAGAGATAACCAGGTTATACCAGCTGTACATATATAATTATATACAGGAGATACCCAGGTTATACCAGCTGTACATATATAATTATATACAGGAGATACCCAGGATATACCAGCTGCACATATATAATTATATACAGGAGATGCCCAGGTTATGCCAGCTGTACATATATAATTATATGCAGAGAACACCCAGGTTATACCAGCTGTACATATACAATTCCATGCATGAGATACCAAGGTTATAATGGCTGTACATGTATAATTATATACAGAGGATACCTAGGTTATACCAGCTGTACATATACAATTCCATGCAGGAGATACTAAGGTCATAATGGCTGTACATATATAATTATATAAAGGAGATGCCCAGGTTATACCAGCTGTACATATATAATTATATAAAGGAGATAAACAGGTTATACCAGCTGTACATATATAATTATATACAGAGGACACCCAGGTTATACCAGCTGTACATATACAATTCCATGCATGAGATACCAAGGTTATAATGGCTGTACATGTATAATTATATACAGATGATACCTAGGTTATACCAGCTGTACATATACAATTCCATGCAGGAGATACTAAGGTCATAATGGCTGTACATATATAATTATATAAAGGAGTTGCCCAGGTTATACCAGCTGTACATATATAATTATATACAGAGGACACCCAGGTAATACCAGCTGTACATATACAATTCCATACAGGAGATACCAATGTTATAATGGCTGTACATATAATAATATGCAAAAGATGCCCAGGTTATATGAGCTTTATATATATAATTATATACAGTAGATATCCAGGTTATACCACCACTTTTTGCGTACCATACGGTCAAGCTGCTCCCACAACAGCTCAATGGGGTGGAGATCTGGTGACTGCGCTGGCCACTCCATTACAGATAGAATACCAGCTGCCTGCTTCTTCCCTAAATAGTTCTTGCATAATTTGGAGGTGTGGTCATTGTCCTATTGTAGGATGAAATTGGCTCCAATCAAGCGCTGTCCACAGGGTATTGCATGGCGCTGCAAAATGAAGTGATAGCCTTCCTTATTCAAAATCCCTTTTTACCTTGTACAAATCTCCCACTTTACCAGCACCAAAGCAACCCCAGACCGTCACATTACCTCCACCATGCTTGACAGATGGCGTTGTGGGAGCAGCTTGACCGTATGGTACACAAAAAGTGTCCATCAAGCCAAACGACCTTGTGGGAGGGGCTTCTGGGAGCATGGGGTGAAATTTCTCCAGATTACCTCAGCATATTAACTGCTAAAATGCCAAAGGTCTGCAGTGCTGTAATTCCTGCAAAGGGATCATTCTTTGACGAAAGCAAAGTTTGAAGGAGAAAATTATTATTTCAAATAAAAATCTTTTTTTTCAAACCTTGTCAATGGCTGTACTAGATTTTAAAATAATTTGGCAACTTGATTAATTTGATTAATAAAAGTACGAGTTTTCATGGAAAACACAAAATTGTCTGGGTGACCCCAAACTTTTGAACGGTAGTGTACATATACCCAGGTTATACCAGCTGTACATGTATAATTATATACAGGATTTACCCAGGTTATACCAGCTGTACATTTATAATTATATTAAAAACATACCCAGGTTATGCCAGCTGTACATATGCAATTATATGCAGAAGATGCCCAGGTTATACCAGCATGGTTCGTATCACTATGCAGAAGAAGATATACAGTCATGGCTTAAAGTGTTGGCACCCTTGATATTATTCCAGAATATGAAGTATTTATCCCAGAAAAATATTGCACTTATATGTTTTGTTTTACATGTTTATTTCCTTTGCGTGTATTGGAACACCACAACAAAAGAGAAAAAAAAGGCAAATTGAACATAGTTTCACACCCAACCCCAAAAAATGGTTCAGTCAAAATTGTTGGAACCTTTCCAAAATTGTTGGTTAACAACTTTGTTTCAAGCATGTGTTGCTTGTTCAAACTCACCTGTAGCAAGTAACAAATTTGGGCATTATGAAAATCACACCTAAAACGAGATAAAAAAGGAGAGAAGTGAGCTCAATCTTTGCATTGTGCCTGTGTGTTCTGAGTATGGAGAACAGAAAGAGAAGAGAATTGGTTCAGGAATTGAGAACCTAAATTGTTGAAAAATATTAACAATCTCAAGGTTACAAGTCTACCTCCAGAGATCTAGATGTTCCTTTTGTCCACGTTGTGCAACATAGTCAAGAAGTTTACAACCCATGCCACTGTAGCTAATCTCCCTGGATATGGCTGACAGAGAAAAATTGATAAAAGGTTGCAACGCAGAATAGTCTGGATGGTGGATAAGCAGCCCCAATCAAGTTCCAAAGTAATTCAAGCTGTCCTGCAGGCTCAGGGTGCATCACTGTCAATGCAAACTATCAGTCGACATTTGAATGAAGTGAAATGCTGTGGCAGAAGACCCAGGAGGACCCCACTGATGACACAGAAACGTGAAAGAGCTCAGTTTGACAAAATGTATGTGAGTAAGCTGAAATTTTTATAGAAAAGTGTATTGTGTACAGATAAGACCAATATAGAGCTTTTTGGTAAAGCACATTATTATACTGTTTACTGAAAACAATATGAAGCCTACAAAGAAAAGAACACAATATCTACAGTGAAATACGGTGGTGGTTCAAAGATGTTTTGTGGTTGTTTTTTAGCTGTCTCTGGCACGAGGTGCTTTGACTATGGGCAAGAAATCATGAAATCTGAAGATTACCAAGCTTGAAAGCGACTTTTTGTCCTCATGCCCCATCAGGCCCTTGGCCTACTACCGCTTCGTTGATGATATTTTAATCATCTGGACGGAGTCTGAGCAACAGCTAAAGACGTTCCACGAACAGTTTAATCAATTTCATCCCATCATCAATTTAACACTCAACTACTCCAGTACTGAGATTAATTTTTTGGACACCATCACTAAGCTAAAAAACAATGAAATAGAGACATCACTGTATCAGAAGCCAATCGACCGTCCAACATACCTTAAATTATTAAATTATCACAGCTGACACCCGGAACTATGTGTCAGGGGCGGTCATGGACCGCCCCCGACACGTTAACCCCTGGCACACTGCGATCAAACACGATCGCAGTGTACCGGGGGTTTAGGGAAGCATCGGCAGGGAGAGGGCTCCCTCTGTGCTTCCCTGAGCCCCCCGAAGCAGTGTGGTGTGCTGCGCTGCTCCGGGGCCTCCTTCCCTGCAGGTCCCCGGATCCAATATGGCGGCAGGGGTCTGCAGGGAGCCGGCTTCCTCACTGCCTGCTGAGCACAGGCATGAGGAAGCCTGCTTCAATGCCTGTGTCAGATCGCTGATCTGTCACAGCGATCTGTGATGTGACAGATCAGCGATCTGTCTCATGACAGTGATGTCCCCCCTGGGACAACCTAATAAAGTTTAAAAAAAAGTGTAAAAATAATTTATAAAAAAACGCTAAATTAAAAAAATAAAAAATCCCTTATTCATTTTTTGGAAATAAAAAAAAAAAGTACACATTTGGTATCGCCGTGTCCGTAACAACCCGCCCTATAAAACTGTCCCATTAATTAACCCCTTTAACGAACCCCTTAAAAAATAAAAAATAATGCTTTATTATCAAACCGCCGAACAAAAAGTGCAATAACACGCGATCAAAAAGACGGATATAAATAACCATGGTACCGCTGAAAACGTCATCTTGTCCTGCAAAAAATTATTTTCATATAAAATTGTTTTCATTGCATAAAAGCGCCAAAACATAAAAAATGACATAAATGAGGTATCGCTGTAATCGTACTGACCCGAAGAATAAAACCGCCTTATCAATTTTACTGCACGCGGAACAGTGTAAACGCACCCCCGAAAAGAAATTCTTGAAATGCTGTTTTTTTTGTTCATTCTGCGTCCCAAAAATCAGAATAAAAAGCGATAAAAAAAAAAAAGTCACGTGCCCGAAAATGGTACCAATAAAAACGTCAACTCATCCCGCAAAAAATAAGGTATCACATGACTCGGTGGGTCAAAATACGGAAAAATTATAGCTCTGAAAATGTGGTGATGCAAAAACTATTTTTACAATACAAAGCGTCTTTTAGTGTGTGACAGCTGCCAAACATAAAAACCGCCATAAATAGTAAATCAAACCCCCCGTTATCACCCCCTTAGTTAGGGAAAAATAATAATAATAAATTTTATTTCTATAGCGCTGACATATTCCGCAGCACTTTACGTTTCAGAGGGGACTTGTACAGACAATAGACATTACAGCATAACAATAATCACATAGATTATAACAGATGCCAAGAGGAAAGAGGGCCCTGCTCGCAAGCTTACAATCTATGAGGAAAAAAGGGGAGACACGAAAGGTGGGTGGTAACAGTTGCCCTGATTGTATGGACCAGCCATAATGTTAAGTGTGTAACAGTATGGATGCAGAGGGCTAATGGATGCATAAAGCATGTGGGAACATGATGCGGGGAACCTGGTTATGGTAAAAAAAACTTTTGGCTGTGCCACATAGGGATGGATTAGGTTAATGTATTGAGGCGGTAGGCCAGTCTGAATAAATGCGTTTTCAGGGCACGCTTAAAATTGTGGGGATTGGGGACTAATCGTATTGACCTGGGAAGTGCATTCCAAAGAATTGGCGCAGCACGTGTATAGACTTGGAGACGGGAGTGGGAGGTATACTGAAATAAGGGAGGAGATGTAGGGTGGTGCTGAGCAATGAAGAGCTTTGTGGATGAGGGTAATAAGTTTGTACTGGATTCTGGAGTGGATGGGTAGCCAGTGTAATGACTGGCACAAGGTAGAGGCATCGGTGTAACAATTGGCAAGGAATTTAATCCTGGCAGCTGCATTCAAGACAGATTGGAGGGGGGAGAGTTTGGTAAGAGGGAGACTGATTAGAAGAGAGTTACAGTAGTCGAGACGAGAATGAATAAGAGAAACAGTCAGGGTTTTTGCAGAATCAAAAGTAAGAAAAGGTCGAATTCTAGAAATGTTTTTGAGGTGCACATAACAAGAGCGAGCCAGTGTTTAGATGTGGGGGACAAAGGAAAGCTCAGAGTCAAGTATGACCCCAAGACAGCGGGCATGTTGCTGGGGAGTAAGAGTAGAACCACACACGGAAATGGCAATGTCGGGTATAGGTACATTAGTAGCGGGAGGAAACACAAGGAGTTCAGTCTTTGACAGGTTCAGTTTCAGATATAGTGAGGACATGATGTTAGACACAGCGTTTAGACAATTGCCGGTGTTTTCTAGAAAGGCTGGTGTGATGTCAGGAGAAGAAGCGTATAATTGTGTGTCGTCAGCATAGAGATGGTACTGGAAACCAAATCTACTGATTGTTTGACCAATAGGGGCAGTATACAAAGAGAAGAGGAGGGGGCCTAGGACTGAAAATTAAAAAGATGTATGTATTTCCATTTTCGCATTAGGGTTAGGGCTGAGATTAGGGTTAGGGGTGTGTTGAGGTTAGGGTAGGAGTTAGAATTGGGGGGTTTCCACTGTTTGGGCACATCAGGTGCTCTCCAAACGCAACATGGCGTCTGATCTCAATTCCAGCCAATTCTGCGTTGAAAAAGTCAAATGGTGCTCCTTCCCTTCCAAGCTCTGCTATGTGCCCATACAGTAGTTTTCTCCCACATATGAGGTATCAGTGTACTCAGGACAAATTGCAAAACAACTTTTGGGTCCAATTTCTCCTGTTACCCTTAGGAAAATAAAAAATTGGGGGCAAAAATATCATTTTTGTGGAAAAAAATGATTTTTTTATTTTCACGCCCGGGCGTTATAAACTTCTGGGAAGCACTTGGGGGTTCAAAGTGCTCACCACACATCTAGATAAGTTCCGTGGGGGGTCTAGTTTCCAAAATGAGGTCACTTGTGGGGAGTTTCAACAGTTTAGGCACATCAGAGGCTCTCCAAACGCGACCTGACACCCGCAGACCATTCCATCAAAGTCTGCATTCCAAAACGTCACTACTTCCCTTCCGAGCCCCGACGTGTCCACATACAGTAGTTTTCTCCCACATATGGGGTATCAACGTACTCAAGACAAATTGGACAACAACTTTTGGGGTCCAATTTCTCCTGTTACCCTTGGGAAAATAAAAAAATTGGGGACTAAAAGATCATGTTTGTGGAAAAAATGATTATTTTATTTTCACGCCCGGCGTTATAAACTTCTGTGAAGCACTGGGGGGTTCAAAGTGCTCACCACACATCTAGATAAGTTCCTTGGGGGGGGTCTAGTTTCCAAAATGGGGTCACTTGTGGGGGGTTTCCGCTGTTTAGGAACATCAAGGGCTCTCCAAAGGCAACATGACACCCGCAGACCATTCCATCAAAGTCTGTATTTCAAAACGTCACTACTTCCCTTCCGAGCCCTGACGTGTGCCCATACAGTAGTTTTCTCCCACATATGGGTTATCAGCGTACTCAGGACAAATTGGACAACAACTTTTGGGGTCCAATTTCTCCTGTTACCCTTGGGAAAATAAAAAAATTGGAGACTAAAAGATCATGTTTGTGGAAAAAATATGATTTTTTTTATTTTCACGCCCGGGCATTATAAACTTCTGTGAAGCCTTTGGGGGTTCAAAGTGCTCACTACACATCTAGATAAATTCCTTATGGGGTCTAGTTTCTAAAATGGTGTCATTTGTGGGGGGTTTCCACTGTTTAGGCACATCAGGGGCTTTCCAAACGCGGCATGGCGTCCAATCCCAGTTCCAGACAAAAACGTCAAATGGCGCTGCTTCCCTTCCGAGCTCTGCCATGCACCCAAATAGTGGTTTACCCCCACATATGGGTTATCGGCGTACTCAGGACAAATTGCACAATAACTTTGGGGTTCTGTTACCCTTGGAAAAATAAAAATTGTGGGTGAAAAGATCATTTTTGTGGAAAAAATATGATTTTTTAATTGTACGGCTGCATGTTATAAACTTCTGTGAAGCCCTTGGGGGTTAAAAGTTCTCAACACACATCTAGATAAGTTCCTTGGGGGGTCTAGTTTCCAAAATGGTGTCATTTGTGGGGGGTTTCCACTGTTTTTGCACATTAGGGGCTTTCCAAACGCGACATGGTGTCCGATCTCAATTCCAGCCAAAAAAGTCAAATGGCGCTGTCTTCCCTTCTGAGCTCTGCCATGCGCCCAAATAGTCGTTTACACCCACATATGGGGTATCAGCGTACTCAGGACAAATTTCACAATAACTTTTAGGGTCCTGTTATCCTTGGGAAAATAAAAATTGGGGGTGAAAAGATCATTTTTGTGGAAAAAATATGATTTTTTTAATTGTACCACTGTACGTTATAAACTTCTGTGAAGCCTTTGTGGGTTCAAAGTTCTCACCACATATCTAGATAAGTTCCTTGGGGGGTCTAGTTTCCAAAATGAGGTCACTTGTGGGGGGTTTCCACTGTTTAGGTACACCAGGGGCTCTCCAAACGTGACATGGCATCCAATCTGAATTCCAGCCAATTTTACATTGACAAAGTCAAACGGCGCTCCTTCCCTTCTGAGCTCTGCCATGCACCGAAACAGTGGTTTCCCCCCACATATCATGCATCAGCGTACTCAGGACAAATTGCACAATAACTTTTGCGTTCAATTTCTCCTGTTACCCTTGGTAAAATAAAAAAATTGAACCTGAAGTAATTTTTTTGTGAAAAAAAGTTAAATGTTCATTTTTTTATTTTTTTTTTTAAACATTCAAAAAATTCCTGTGAAACACCTGAAGGATTGATAAACTTCTTGAATGTGGTTTTGAGCACCTTGAGGGGTGCAGTTTTTAGAATGGTGTCACTTTTGGGTATTTTCTATCATATAGACCCCTCAAAGTGGCTTCAAATGTGATGTGGTCCGTAAAAATAAAATGGTGTTGCAAAAATGAGAAATCGCTGGTCAACTTTTAACCCTTATAACTTCCTAACAAAAAAAAAATTTTCGTTCCAAAATTGTGCTGATGTAAAGTAAACATGTGGGAAATGTTACTTAAGTTTTTTGAATGAAGTTTTACCACTAACATGAAGTACAATATGTCACGAGAAAACAATGTCAGAATCACCAGAATCCATGGAAGCGTTCCAGAGTTATTACCTCATAAAGGGACAGTGGTCAGAATTGTAAAAATTGGCCCGGTCATGAACGTGCAAACCACCCTTGGGGGTTAAGGGGTTACATTTTTCTCCATTTGGTAAATTCAACAAAGATCTTTTTTTTTCTCATTAATGTACACTCTGCACCACATCTTGACTGAAAAAAACAGAAATGTAGAAATTTTTGCAAATTTATGAAAAAAGAAACACTGAAATCTCACATGGTCATAAGTATTCAGACCCTTTGCTCAATATTGAGTAGAGGCACCCATTTGAGCTAGTACAGCCATGAGTCTTCTTGGGAATGATGCAACAAGTTTTTCACACCTGGATTTGGGGATCTTCCTTGCAGATCCTCTCCAGTTCCATCAGGTTGGATGGTGAAGGTTGGTGGACAGCCATTTTCAGGTCTCTCCAGAGATGCTCAATTGGGTTTAGGTCAGGGCTCTGGCTGGGCCAGTCAAGAATGGTCACAGAGTTGTTCTGAAGCCACTCCTTTGTTATTTTAGCTGTGTGCTTAAGGTCATTGTCTTGTTGGAAGGTGAACCTTCAATGCCTTCATCTTGCAGGTACTGCTGACACACTCCAGCCACTTGAGGTCTGGCATTGTCCTGCATTAGGAGGATCCCAGGGCCAACCGCACCAGCATATGGTCTCACAAGGGGTCTGAGGATCTCATCTCGGTACCTAATGGCAGTCAGGCTACCTCTGGCGAGCACGTGGAGGGCTGTGCGGCCCACCAAAGAAATGCCACCCCACACTATTACTGACCCACTGCCAAACCGGTCATGCTGAAGCATGTTGCAGGCAGCAGATCACTCTCCACGGCGTCTCCAGACTCTGTCACGTCTGTCACATGTGATCAGTGTGAACCTGCTGCCTGCAACATCCCAGGTTATGCCAGCTGTACATATATAATTATATACAGGAGATGTCCAGGTTATGCCAGCTGTACATATACTGTATAACTATATACAGGAGATACCCAGGTTATACCAGCTGTACATATATAATTATATACAGGAGATGCCCAGGTTATACCAGCTGTACATGTATAGTTATATACAGGAGATGTCCAGGTTATACCAGCTGCACATATATAACTATATACAGAAGATACCCAGGTTATACCAGCTGTACATATATATTTATATACAGGAGATACCCAGGTTATACCACCTGTACATATATAATTATATACAGGAGATACCCAGGTTATGCCAGCTGTACATATATAATTATATACGGAAGATACCCAGGTTATACCAGCTGTACAGATATAATTATATACAGTAGATACCCAGGATATACCAGCTGTACATATATAATTATATACAGGAGATGCTCAGGTTATACCAGTTGTACATAAAGAATTATGTACAGAAGATGCTCAGGTTATACCAACTGTACATATAATTATATACAGGAGATGTCCAGGTTATACCAGCTGTACATATATAATTATATACAGGAGATGTCCAAGTTATACCAGCTGTACATACAGTATATAATTATATACAGGAGATGTCCAAGTTATACCAGCTGCACATACAGTATATAATTATGTACAGGAGATGCTCAGGTTATACCAGTTGTACATATATAATTATGTACAGAAGATGCTCTGGTTATACCAACTGTACATATATAATTATATACAGGAGATGCTCAGTTTATACCAGTTGTACATATATAATTATACACAGAAGATGCTCAGGTTATACCAACTGTACATATATAATTATATACAGAAGATTCTCAGGATATACCAGCTGCACATATATAATTTTATACAGGAGATGCTCAGGTTATACCAACTGTACATATATAATTATATACAGGAGATGCTCAGGTTATACCAGCTGTACATATATAATTATATACAGGAGATGCTCAGGTTATACCAGCTGTACATATATAATTATATGCAGAGGATACTCAGGTTATACCAACTGTACAATTATATTCAGGAGATGCTCAGGATATACCAGCTGTACATATATAATTATATACAGGCGATGCTCAGGTTATACCAGCTGTACATATATAATTATATACAGGAGATACCCAGGTTATACCAGTTGTACATATATAAATATATACAGGAGATACCCAGGTTATACCAGTTGTACATATATAATTATATACAGGAGATGCTCAGTGTTACAGAACCACTCAGCACCCAGGATATGTTGTGCAGTTATATGTATATATAATAGGTTCCATGTGAGATGCATGTCCCTAATGTATCAGCAGTGTCCGCCCTCCCCCACCTTTGTAATTCCCACAGTAAACATCCGCAGGCTCCGGCCACCTGCGGCTTTTGTAATGCATGTCTGGCCTGACGCTTGTCTATTGGCCGGCCCTCTGTATCTGTGTGATATATTCTGTGTCCTGTGAGTAAAGTGTTGTCAGACTGGAAATACATGGAGAAGCAGTGATCTTTTATATGCGCCCATCCACCTAGAGGAATTCCAGCCAGCGTCCTTCATTCAGACTCCAGCCAACGCAGAGCGGACCTCTGAAAACACGGGGTGGTACTGAAAGAGGTACCCCAGCCTGGGTAGACCCTGTTACACTGGTGGCAGCCAGCGGGATTTGATACCCCTTCTACAGGAGGAAAGGAATGAATGGAAAACAACTACCAGAAGTTAAAGAGGACTACATTAAAAGATCTGGTGGAAGCATGAGGGTTGATCGCCAGCAACAAAACAAAAGCGGATTTGATAACAGCCATCATGTAACACGACAGTGCAGCGCCCCCCAATGTGAACGTGGAGGAGACCGAATTCCAGAGGGAGGTAAAGAACAGACTGTCGTTCTATGGCCCAAACCCTGCAGTAGAGATCATACGAGAGGTGATGGCTGATGTGCGTACTGATCTGAAGGAAAAGATGGCTGAGCTTGACCAGGATAGAGCTAGCCAAGATGGAGATGGCAGAGCAGACCAAAGTGGAGCTGGCCAAGATGGAGATGGCAGAGCGGAGAGAGGAGAGTCAGCGAGCAGGGGGAGCTCTGACCTTCGACCAGGTACCTTCAACAGTAAGCCACAAAAAGATCCAGTACAATGCCTTCCGACAGTTGGGGGAGGCAGAGGAAGACATTGATGGCTTTCTGCAGGACTTTGAGTGGCAGTGTGCCCTTCATCAAGTAAAGCCGGAGGAACGGGTTCAGATTCTGGCCAGCAAGCTGACAGGCCGGGCAGCGGACCCCTGTCGCACGGTACCTGATGAGGACTGTATGGACTATGAGCGGATCAAAGAAGTGATCTTGGCCCGGTATGCGCTGACACCAGAGGCCTACCGCCAAAAGTTCTGCGGACTTATAAAACGCGTAACCGATGCCCACGCTGAATGGGCTGATGCCACACCTGCCGTCAGCTGGGCCACCTGCAAAGACAATGTCCCAACCGGACTCAGCATACTTAGTGGCCAAAGGCGGGAACAGCTAACTTCAGCCGGGCTGCTGTACACTGCTACCAAGGCGAAGCTGACCCGGCATTGGGGGCTACGATTAACCAAGGGGTGGAAGAGGAATTGCTGCATGAAATAGACCCCGTGTAGGCAGCCCGGGCAGATAATCGACAACAGCATCGACAGGTCGTGTGGGTTAATGGGAAACATATGCAGGGACTAAGAGATTCCGGGGCAACTTTGACCCTTGTGAAGCCTCATCTTGTCCGGGACCAAGAGAAGACGGACCGGACAGTGGCAGCCCGTGTAGCAGGGGGAGCCATACATCGACTGCCCACTGCCAGGATTCAACTGAACTGGGGAGTCGGGGATGGCCTTGTTGAGGTCGGCTTGATGGAGGATTTGCCTGCAGACGTCTTGCTGGGAAATGACTTGGGGCCCATGTTGTCTGCATTCTCGGTGGCCCCTCTGGCTGAGACCTATCCTGTGACCACCCGGAGACAAGCTCGAGCTGCAGAGGCGGAATCACACTCAGAGGAGGCCCAGGTAAGACATCCCAGCCCTGCACGTATTCCCATAGCCAGACACATTTCTTGGGCCACCCCAGATGAATTTAAAAGGGAGTTACTTGAGGATCCTTCATTAGAGGGATATCGTGGGAAGGCACAGGAGGGGAGAGGAGTACTGGAAGGGGAACAGTTTGTATGGAAGCAGGGACTCCTCTACTGGATCACAGAGCAGCACCACACAGGGACGAGTCCCACTATAAAACGACAGCTGGTAGTTCCCAAGAAGTATAGGCAGGAGCTACTGCGAATCTCTCATGATATACCCTTGGCCAGGCACTTCGGCGTCAGTCGCACCAGGCATCGTCTGACACAAAACTTCTTTTGGCCAGGGGTAACCTATGATGTTCGTCAGTACTGCCAGACCTGTGACAGTTGTCATCGCATTGGCAAGAGTGGGGATCGATGCAAGGCCAAATTACGCCCCCTCCCCATTGTGGAGGAACCATTTAGCCGAGTAGCGGTCGATCTGATAGGGCCGTTAGCCAAACCCAGTCCGTCAGGGAAAAGGTATATATTGACAGTGGTAGATTATGCCACACGGTATCCAGAGGCGGTTGCGTTACCTAACATACTGGCAGAGACGGTGGCGGCTGCCCTGCTCCAGGTTTTCTCACTGGTTGGATTTCCCCGGGAGATTATCTCGGATCAGGGTACCCAGTGTACAGCAGAGGTGACCAACCAACTGTGGAAGCTGTGCGGCGTAAAGTCCATTAGAAGCGCCCCGTACCACCCGCAAACCAATGGGTTGTGTGAACGCTTTAACGGGACATTAAAACAGCTCATGGGGACTTTTACCAGGACCTACAGGGACTGAGAGAAATTCCTGCCACACCTCCTGTTTGCCTATCGGGAGGTACCCCAAGAATCCACGGGGTTCTCCCCGTTCGAGCTGGTATACGGGAGACGGGTAAGGGGACCCCTAGACTTAGTGCTGGAACACTGGGAAGGGGAGGGCCTCATAAAAGGGGTACCTATTGTACCCTATGTGCTGGAATTCCGGCACCGCCTACAGGAGCTGACTCAGGCTGTACGTGAGAACATGCAGGCGACCCAGCGGCGCCAGCGCATATGGTACAATCTGAGGGCCAGAGAGCGCACTTTGGAAATAGGACAGAAGGTCCTGGTGTTAGAGCCCACCAAGCAGAACAAGTTCCAAGCTGCATGGCAGGGGCCCTACCAGGTAGTGGGGAAAATAGCCGACACAACCTATAATGTCGCTGATTGTGACGACCCCAGGGTTATCCGCATGTTCCACGTGAATATGCTGGATCCCTACCGGGAGCGCCCTGAAGAGGTAGTGGCCATCTGTGCACCTGAAGCAGAGGATTTAGCCGGACTTCCCTTGCCGGATGTCTTAGGGGAAAGGACTCAGTCTAAAACATGGGACCAGGTACACTTGGGTGAAGACCTAGGCCCCCGGGAGAGACAGCAGGCGGAGGCGTTGTTGAGGCTGCGACAGAGGATGTTTTCAGAGAGACCGGGGTACACTCGCCTGGCACAACACAAGGATAAGACCCAGGATCAGACCCCCCCTGCGACAAAACCCCTTCCGCGTCCCTGAGTCTGTACGAGAGGGGATGCAACAAGAGATACAAGAGATGTTGCGTTTAGGGGTCATTGAAGAGTCAGATAGTCTACACAAAACCATGTATCATAGAATTGTAGAGTTGGAAGGGACCTCCTGGGCCATCTGGTCCAACCCCCTGCTCAAAGCAGGATTCGCTAAATCATCCCAGTCAGATGTATGTCCAGCCTCTGTTTGAAGACTTCCATTGAAGGAGAACTCACCACTTCTCCTGGCAGCTTGTTCCACTCATTGATCACTCTAACTGTCAAAAAGTTTTTTCTAATATCTAATCTGTGTCTCCTCCCATTCAGTTTCATCCCATTGCTTCTAGTCTTTCCTTGTGCAAATGAGAATAAAATGGATCCTTCTACAATGTGACAGCCCTTTAGATATTTGTAGATAGCTATTAAGTCTCCTCTCAGTCTTCTCTTTTGCAAACTAAACATTCCCAAATCCTGCAACCTTTCCTCATAAGACAGGGTTTGCAGACCGGTCACCATTCTGGTCGCTCTTTTCTGAACTTGCTCCAGTTTGTTGATGTCTTTTTTAAAATGTGGTGCCCAAAACTGGACACAATATTCCAGATGAGGTCTGACCAAAGAGGAGTAGAGGGAAATAATGACTTCACGTGATCTAGACTGTATGCTTCTGTTAATACATCCTAGAATTGCATTTGCCTTTTTTGCTGCTGCATCACACTGTTGACTCATATTCAGTCTGTGATCTATTAGTATACCCAAGTCTTTTTCACATGTGCTGTTGCTTAGCTCTACTCCTCCCATTCTGTATATGCTTTTTTCATTTTTATTGCCCAGATGTAGTACTTTGCATTTTTCCCTGTTAATAACCATTCTGTTAGTTGCTGCCCACTTCTCCAGTTTATTTATATCTTTTTGAATCCTCTCTCTCTCTTCTCTAGTATTAGCTATCCCTCCTAGCTTTGTGTCATCAGCAAATTTAATCAGTTTACCCTCAATTCCTTCATCTAAATCATTGATAAAGATGTTGAACAATACAGGGCCCAGGACAGAGCCCTGTCGTACCCCACTTGAGACATTCTTCCAACTGGATGTGCAGCCATTTACGACCACTCTTTGGGTCCGATCACTAAGCCAGTTATGAATCCACCTAACAGTTGCCTTGTCCATTCCATACTTAGTCATTTTTTCAATTAGGATTGTATGAGATACTTTGTCAAATGCTTTGCTGAAGTCAAGATATACTATATCTACAGCAGCATTTCCTTGATCCACCCAATCAGTGATTCCATCATAGAAGGAAATTAAGTTAGTCTGACATGACTTATTAGTTACAAACCCATGCTGACTCTGTTTAATCACTTCATTCTTATCCAGGTACTGACATACATGTTGTTTAATAATTTGTTCAAAGATCTTTCCTGGTATAGAAGTCAGACTCACCGGCCTATAGTTGCCTGGGTCCACCTTCTTCCCCTTTTTGAAGATAGGAACAACATTTGCTCTTCTCCAGTCTTCTGGGACTTCTCCTGTTCTCCAAGAATTTTCAAAGGTTATGGAGAGGGGTTCAAAAATTTCTTCTGCTATCTCCTTCAGTACTCTGGGGTGTAATTCATCTGGACCTGGAGACTTGAATTAATTTAGGTTAGCTAAGTGTTTCCTCACTATATTTCTGTTTATAGATGTCCTGGATTCTTCTATTCCCTTAATAGGACAGTGAAGAACAGTTGATGTTACATTTCCTTTCTGAGAGAAAACAGATGCAAAATAGATATTTAAAAGTTCGGCCTTCTCAACATCCTGTCTTACCATTTAATCATTTTCATCCTGTAAAAATCCTATTGCATCTTTGACTTTTCTTTTACTTTTGACACATCCCCAAAATCCTTTATTATTGCTTTTGACATCTCTTGCAAGCCTCAATTCATTGTCAGCTTTAGCTAATCTGATTTGTGCCCTGCAGGTTCTGCAGACAGCATTATATTCTTCTTTAGATATGCCTCCCTCTTTCCATTTTATAAACATTTTTTTCTTCCTTTTTAGCATGTGCTTAAGTTCTGTGTTCATCCATCCTGGCTTCCTTAAATGGTTCCTATTCTTCCCTCTTTTCGGAATTGTTAACAATTGTGCTTTGAGAATTTCATTTTTCAAGATTTCCCATCCTTCCTGGACATTTTTGTCTTTAAGGATATCTAGCCATTGGATCCCTCCAATTCTCTTTCTGAATCCCTTAAAATCTGCCTTTCTGAAATCTAACCTTGACGTCTGAGTCTTCACAGGTCTTCCTCCTCTAGTTATCCAAAATTCTAAAATAGCATGGTCGCTACCTCCTAGGGTCCCAACCACTTTTACCTCCTCAACCATTTCCTCCCTGTTTATAAGGATTAGATCCAAGGTAGCAGTTCCCCTTGTTTTCTCCCCTACCTTTTGGAAGATAAAGTTGTCAGCAAGAGAGGATAAGAATTTCCTTGACCTGTTAGTTTTGCCTGAGAGAGATTCCCAACAAATGTCTGGATAGTTGAAATCTCCCATGACAACTATGTCATATTTTTTGGAGAACTTGGCCAATTGATGCATAAAGAGTTCATCCATATCTTCAGCTTGCACAGGCGGCCTGTAGTAAATGCCTACAATGGTGTCCTTTCCATTGTTCTGTCCTTGTATTCTTACCCAAACAGTTTCCACAGAACTCCCAGTCTCTGAAGCTTCAATCTCTGTGCAGATATACGCGTTTCTAACATACAATGCAACACCTCCTCCTCGTTTATCCATCCTTCTTGGGCACTAACACTACGGGGGATGCCCAGGGACTATCATAAGCTCAATGAGAAAACAGTGACGGATGCATATCCCATGCCGCGTGTGGATGAGTTGTTAGACCGGCTGGCTGGGGCAAAGTATTTGACCACCATCGATCTATGCAAAGGCTACTGGCAGATTCCCCTTAGTCCTGACGCTATTCCCAAGTCGGCATTTGTCACCCCGTTTGGCTTATTCCCGTTTCGAGTTATGCCATTCGGGATGAAGAATGCCCCGGCGACCTTCCAAAGACTGGCTGACCGGCTTCTGGATGGTCTCCAGGACTATGCTTGTGCCTACCTGGACGACATCGCTATCTACAGTGCGACATGGGAAGAGCATCTAAATCACCTAGAGACAGTATTGGACAGGATCCACCAGGCCGGAATCACCCTGAACCCAAACAAGTGTCACGTGGGCAAAGCAGAGGTTCAGTATTTAGGGCATTGGGTGGGAAGTAGGAAACAGCGACCAGAACCAGCCAAGATTGAGGCCATAGCCAAATGGCCCATCCCACGCACTAAAACCCAGGTCATGGCGTTTCTAGGTACAGCGGGGTATTACAGGAAATTTGTTCCCAATTACAGCAGCGTAGCCAAGCCCCTCACTGATTTGACCCGTAAGAACCAACTCCGCCAGGTAACGTGGACCTCAGAGTGTGAGGAAGCCTTCCGCCAACTAAAGGACGCCCTCACCAATACCCCTGTATTGGCTGCACCCGATCCAACTAAACGTTTCCTGGTTCACACAGACGCTTCTATGTTTAGATTGGGGGCAGTACTGAGCCAAGTCGGGCCGGACGGCCATGAACACCCGGTAGCTTACCTGAGTTGGAAACTACTGCCCCGTGAAGTAAGCTATGCGGCCATCGAGAAGGAGTGCCTGGCGGTAGTTTGGGCACTCAAGAAGTTGCAACCATATTTGTATGGACGACAGTTTTCCCTCCTAACGGACCATAATCCCCTAGTCTGGCTTAATCGGGTCTCCGGAGACAACGCCAGATTGCTGCGGTGGAGTTTAGCCCTACAACCTCTGGACTTCACCATCCACCACAGACCTGGCAAACAAAATGGTAACGCCGATGGACTAAGTCGACAAACGAAACTTGTACCAACCCCATAAACTTCGGTCATCCCCAAACCGATCCGTTGAGGATCAGACTGTGTATGCCGATCGCGTCGCTGAAAAGGGGAGCCGTGTTACAGAACCACTCAGCACCCAGGATATGTTGTGCAGTTATATGTATATATAATAGGTTCCATGTGAGATGCATGTCCCTAATGTATCAGCAGTGTCCTCCCTCCCCCCACCTTTGTAATTCCCACAATAAACATCCGCAGGCTCCGGCCACCTGCGGCTTTTGTAATGCATGTCTGGCCTGACGCTTGTCTATTGGCCGGCCCTCTGTATCTGTGTGATATATTCTGTGTCCTGTGAGTAAAGTGTTGTCAGACTGGAAATACATGGAGAAGCAGTGATCTTTTATATGTGCCTATCCACCTAGAGGAATTCCAGCCAGCGTCCTTCATTCAGACTCCAGCCAACGCAGAGCGGACCTCCGAAAACACGGGGTGGTACTGAAAGAGGTACCCCAGCCTGGGTAGACCCCGTTACACTCAGGTTATACATATATAATTATATACAGGAGATGCTCAGGTTATACCAACATGGCAATACTGTGTAATAAGGACACTTGTGCCACCTGTGTTTTGACAAGGCGTTTGCAGTTGAATAGGGCTGCAAGATTGCACTCTGCAGCAGATCTTTTCCCAGCTCGATCCTTCATAGATTATTGGTTCTTTGCCAATGTTGGGGTAAAAATTTGTCCAAAAAGACAACCCTTCACGTCCAGTCGTCCAGCGCGGCCTTTTGTTTCCGACCGAGCAGTGAATGGCTTTTCCGGTTGCTGTACCAGTGTCTCACAAAGCGCAGAATAGAAGTATGCAGCCCTGAGCGGAATCTCAATGCTCCGGAATTCATTAGCAGATTGTGGGGCCTTGTGTTTGTTGCTAGATGCAGACAGTTTGTCTATTTTGTCGTCTGCCAGAAAATGATGTCATCTGAACACAATTGATAAAGGTTGGGGGTGACATATGACCCGCGGCATCTGCCGACTCTGAGGAGACTTGTCAGATATCTGTAAATTACTAGAAGATGCTATAAGAGGATGACACTTCAGAGTATCCACCAAAGACAGTCAAGACTGGTAGTAACTACTTGTATATGAGGTCTCACCATCACTACTACTTGTAAACGAGGTCTCACTCTCACTACTTCTTGTACCACGAGGTCGCTACATCCTTACTTCTTGTATAACGTCTCACCATCACTAAACCTAATACAAGGTCTTTCCATCAGTACTTCTTGTACGTGAGGTCTCTCCATCACTACTTCTTGTACACAATGTTTCACCATCACTTTTTTTTTTTGTACACGAGGTCTCTCCATCTTTACCCCTTGTATATCAAGTCTCACAATCACTACTTCTTGTACATGAGGTCTCTCCATCACTACTACTTGTACACGAGGTCTCTCCATCTTTACCTATTGTATAACAAGTCTCACCATCACTACTTGTATAGATGAGGTCTTACCATCAGTAATTCTTGTTTGTGAGGTGTCACCATCACTACTTCTTGTACACGAGGTCTCGCCATCACTGCTTCTTGTACATGATGTCTCGCCATCACTGCTTCTTGTACATGATGTCTCGCCATCACTGCTTCTTGTACGCGAGGTCTCGCCATCACTGCTTCTTGTACACGAGGTCTCGCCATCACTGCTTCTTGTACACGAGGTCTCGCCATCACTGCTTCTTGTACACGAGGTCTCCCCATCACTGCTTCTTGTACACGAGGTCTCCCCATCACTGCTTCTTGTACACGAGGTCTCGCCATCGCTGCTTCTTGTACACGAGGTCTCGCCATCGCTGCTTCTTGTACACGAGGTCTCACCATCACTGCTTGTACACGAGGTCTCGCCATCGCTGCTTCTTGTACACGAGGTCTCACCATCACTGCTTGCACACGAGGTCTCACCATCACTGCTTCTTGTACACGAGGTCTCACCATCACTGCTTCTTGTACACGAGGTCTCACCATCACTGCTTCTTGTACACGAGGTCTCCCCATCACTGCTTCTTGTACACGAGGTCTCGCCATCACTGCTTCTTGTACACGAGGTCTCGCCATCACTGCTTCTTGTACACGAGGTCTCGCCATCACTGCTTCTTGTACACGAGGTCTCCCCATCACTGCTTCTTGTACACGAGGTCTCGCCATCACTGCTTCTTGTACACGAGGTCTCCCCATCACTACTTGTACACGAGGTCTCGCCATCGCTGCTTCTTGTACACGAGGTCTCACCATCACTGCTTGTACACGAGGACTCCCCATCACTGCTTCTTGTACACGAGGTCTCCCCATCACTGCTTCTTGTACACGAGGTCTCCCCATCACTGCTTCTTGTACACGAGGTCTCCCCATCACTGCTTCTTGTACACGAGGTCTCGCCATCACTGCTTGTACACGAGGTCTCCCCATCACTACTTGTACACGAGGTCTCACCATCACTGCTTCTTGTACACGAGGTCTCACCATCGCTGCTTCTTGTACACGAGGTCTCCCCATCGCTGCTTCTTGTACACGAGGTCTCGCCATCGCTGCTTCTTGTACACGAGGTCTCCCCATCACTACTTTTTGTATATGAGGTGCACTCTGTGTGTACTGTATGGTCTTTTGTTTCCGATAATCTGTGAGAACGTTTGTAGATCTCTCACAGATAAGAAAATATAATGACGGAGCCTCGGAGCAGAATTACCACTAATGACAGTGATTACATCCGCGACGCTGCTAACAACAAGCAATTCTTGCCATTGTGATCCACAAACGGCACCTGTCTGCTCACCCGGATTGGCAGCCGCTAATTTTAAGGCTGACGAGAAGTAATTTTGTTCAGTCGGCCGTCTTAAATATCACGTCAGACCTCCCCCTTCTTCAGGTGAATTAAACGGATTGTGTCATGTTGACTGAAGCTTCACAGGGCGACTTGTCGGGACAGGACGGGATTGTTTCGTACGAGGCTTTTATATGGGCACAGGAATCCTCCATCTTTCACCCGCCGACAGCTAGTGTCATGGCCTGCTCATGAGGGGAGCTGTAATCCTATAAAAGATTGATATTAACAACGCTTTCCTTGTACGAGCGTCCGTCACTGCCTCTTATCAGACAGGCACCACAGCCAGCTATGCCTCTGATGACAGCCTGCCCTCACATGGCGTCATCAGTGGCAGGTGCCACAACCTGGTGCCAAGACCAGTGTCAAAAAAGCAGTGGGACCATATCTTGCTTCACTGCTCCCTCCCCAGCCCAAAAATCATAGAATCATAGAGTTGGAAGGGACCTCCTGGGCCATCTGGTCCAACCCCCCTGCTCAAAGCAGGATTTGCTAAATCATCCCAGACAGATGTCTGTCCAGCCTCTGTTTGAAGACTTCCATTGAAGGAGAACTCACCACCTCTCGTGGCAGCCTGTTCCACTCATTGATCACTCTAACTGTCAAAAAGTTTTTTCTAATATCTAATCTGTGTCTCCTCCCATTCAGTTTCATCCCATTGCTTCTAGTCTTTCCTTGTGCAAATGAGAATAAAGTTGATCCTTCTACAATGTGACAGCCCTTTAGATATTTGTAGACAGCTATTAAGTCTCCTCTCAGTCTTCTCTTCTGCAAGCTAAACATTCCTAAATCCTGTAACCTTTCCTCATAAGACAGGGTTTGCAAACCGGTCACCATCCTGGTCGCTCTTTTCTGAACTTGCTCCAGTTTGTTGAACTTAGAACTGGTACTGAGGATCCTATGATAAAGGTGCAGAGAACACAAAAGTTGGATTTCAGACTTCAAGGAGCAGTCATGCAGGATAAAGCAATATGGATGGAACAGAACAGCACAATAGGCTTATTGTGAGACAGGAGGTGGTAAATTTCAGAATACTTTAGACTTCACTAATCAATGCAGCGAAGTTATAGTCCCAGTTCCTGATAACCTTTTCCTATTAGAGCGAAGCTGCAGTGTAAAGCATGGAAGGACAGTGTACGTAGGAATCTGCACTGTGCGTCAAGTACTTTAGTAATCTTTACTTTCTGTCCACTGGGAATCTAGATTGGACACTGCAATAGTATCAAGGCTTATCGCTAGTGGAGCAGAGATGCAGTGTAAAGTATGGAGAATGGGTAGAGCAGAGATGCATTATTGATGAGATAATAGAGAGCAGCACATTAGGCCGGTCATGAGGTGGATTTCAGGCTTTAACAAACCATGCAACTTGGCTGGAGTCATGATCATGGCCTTTCTTCATTAGAGCACAGTTGCAGTATAAAGCATGGTTGCCATTGCATATAGGAATTGCCTATGTGTATTTTTCCAGATCGGTCACCAGACAATTAATAAGAGAAAACTACTGATGAGATGGGTGAATTTCAGACTACGTTGATCAAGGATTAGCGTCAATGGAACAGAAATGCAGTGCAAAGCATAGGGGAGGGATAAAGCATTACAGTTGTGTTGTGTTCATACAGGTAATAGATTTCAGACTATGTCAGTCACCAATAGACATTGCAGCTAAACTTAAGTCACTGATCAATGCTGTACACTAATAAAGCAGACATGCAGTGTAAATCATGGAAAACAGAGAGCAGGACTGTTGGCCTGTGATGAGAAAAGTGATTTACCACCAAAGGCTTGAGTACACAATACATCTTGACGCTAGTTTGTTTTTTAATAGAACAGTGCTGCAGTGTAAAGCAAGGGAAAACAACAAAGGTGTTGATGCTTCTAATAAGATGAGTGACTTACACTGTGAGCGCTGAACTTCTACATCTCCGTATTGTTTTCCTTTATGACTTTTTAGTTTTGATATGCAGTTGTTCTCCTTTGACAGTCTTTTCTACTTGTTTCTTCACCCATGGCACCCTACCATTTTAATTTAGAAACATAAAAAGAAAATATTTGCGCTTCCCCTTTAAACTTTTCTGTAGCAGGACACATAAGGAGAGGGATCTGTGTGCGGTATTAATAATCATATGTTAATCATAGCGGGAGTAATAACAATGTTTAGAGGTTTATCTTGCTGCCGCTCATAATGCCGGGTGTATCTAGCCAGTCGCTAATCCGCGTGTAATTGTCTTGGTGACATCATAATCCCATTGTGTGCGCCTAATCCTGCACATGTGACCTATTCCGTGGCACTGCCTGCTAGAAACCATAATCTATACCGGGTTATTAATATGGGCAAAGGTGCCAGCAGCTTCCTTCAATATGCTGGACATAGCTTTAAGCATGGGCGGGGCTTTCTTTTGTATGTGTATGAGCAGTGACAGCCCCTGAGGAGCCTAGAAAATATAGTAATAGCAGGACGCTACAATTACCGGTGGCATTGCACCCACTCTTTGTCTAGTATTGAAAATAATACTAATTCAAGGGCTATTGCTGGCAACATTTCTTCTTAAAGGGGACCTCCACTTTTTTTTATGGGCATGCCCTATTGCATATATGATGTTATATGGAGAAATCCCGTCCTGGATAAGAAAAAAAGTGTGTTTATTTCAGAAACAGCTCGATTTACTGAGTTGCAATACTAGGTGCAGCCAATGATGAGGGGTGGCGCTGTTTCTGAAACAAAGCCTTGATATTTTTTTAAAACCCTTTTTAAAAGAGCATTTCCCATTTAAATCTTTGATTTGTTTTCTGCAAGGGGGAATTCGAAAAATTGAGTGACAACCCGGCCATATTGATTGTCACCCTGTGTTCCCATAAATACCAAGTGGCAGTGAGTAGCATTTTTCACAACTCAAAAGCTGACGTTCACAGGGGATTTTTTATTTATTTAAAGGGGAAATGTCCCTTAAATTTGTCTCACACCTATTATTAAACCCATTCTCATTTAAGATGTCACCCCATGCCCCAAAATCGCTCATCATTTTAAGGAGCGCACGCGACACAGGAGAGCGGCGGGTCCTTTAACCAAATGATGGACATTTTGGAGCCCGACCAACTGCAGCTTTAAGCAAATTGCTGCGCCCCAGAGCCAAGTTTCTGCACAGATAAAGCAATCAGGCGATAACATGTGCCCGGCTCTAATGTAACCGAGCGGCAGGAATGACGGCCTGCGAGAAGAAAGACGCCATTCACTGCGCCCCGATGTGCAGGTGGAAAACGTCCTCTGAAAGGAAATGGATTGGAGAAGATTGTGCTATTCACTGCACGCCGCGCACATGACATCGATCATTACAATCGGGACCAGAACGGGTTTGATAGGTTCCCCCCTTCCCATCCTACATTCCCTACATGTCTTTAAATTCTATGGGTCTCTACCATTATTATTATTATTATTATTTATTGTTATAGCGCCATTTATTCCATGGCGCTTTACATGTAAGGAGGGGTATACATAAAAGCAAGTACAATAATCTTAAACAATACAAGTCATAACTGGTACAGGAGGAGAGAGTACCCTGCCCGCGAGGGCTCACAATCTACAAGGAATGGGTGAGAATACAGTAGGCGAGGGTAGAGCTGGTCGTGCAGCGGTTTGGTCGATCGGTGGTTACTGCAGGTTGTAGGCTTGTCGGAAGAGGGGGGTCTTCAGGCTCTTTTTGAAGGTTTCGATGGTAGGTGAGAGTCTGACATGTTGTGGTAGAGAGTTCCAGAGTAGGGGTGATGCGCGAGAGAAATCTTGTATGCGATTGTGGGAAGAGGAGATAAGAGGGGAGTGGAGAAGGAGATCTTGTGAGGATCGGAGGTTGCATGCGGGAAAGTACCGGGAGACGAGGTCACAGATGTATGGAGGAGACAGGTTGTGGATGGCTTTGTATGTCATGGTTAGGGTTTTGTACTGGAGTCTCTGGGCAATGGGGAGCCAGTGAAGGGATTGACAGAGGGGAGAAGCTGGGGAATAGCGGGGGGACAGGTGGATTAGTCGGGCAGCAGAGTTTAGAATAGATTGGAGGGGTGAGAGAGTGTTAGAGGGGAGGCCACAGAGCAGGAGGTTGCAGTAGTCAAGGCGAGAGATGATGAGGGCATGGACTAGGGTTTTTGCAGATTCTTGGGTGAGGAATTAACGGATTCGTGAAATATTTTTGAGTTGAAGTCGGCAGGAAGTGGAAAGGGCTTGGATATGTGGTTTGAAGGAGAGATCAGTGTCAAGGATTACTCCGAGACAGCGAGCTTGTGGGACTGGGGAGAGTGGGCAGTCATTTACTGTAATTGATAGGTTCGTAGGGGGGGCCACGTGAGATGGGGGAAAGATGATGAATTCTGTTTTGTCCATGTTGAGTTTCAGAAATCTAGCGGAGAAGAAGGATGAAATAGCAGACAGACAGTGCGGGATTCTGGTTCGTAGGCAGGTGATATCTGGTCCAGAGATGTAGATCTGTGTGTCATCAGCATAGAGGTGATACTGAAAGCCATGAGATTCTATGAGCTGTCCCAGGCCAAAGGTGTAAATAGAGAACAGCAGGGGCCCAAGGACTGAACCTTGTGGGACTCCGACAGATAGGGGGCGAGGTGAGGAGGTGGTGTGTGAGTGGGAGACGCTGAATGTCCGGTCTGTTAGGTATGATGAGATCCAGGATAGGGCCAAGTCTGTGATGCCGAGGGATGAGAGGGTCTGTAATAATAGGGAATGGTCATTACGGCCATGACAAAATTCTTGTAAGTTTCCGTGATTTTTTTTCTGTGAATTATGCCAAATTTCTGTTTTTGAACCTTTTAAAATATAAAAAAAAGTACAAAAATTGCTTAAAGAAGATTTCTTCTAAGAATAGCACCACCACAGTTTTTAGGTCATGGCTGGTATTGCAGTGTGACTCCATTAAAGTGAATGTAGCAGGCCTGCGATACTGTACACAACCTATGGGTGGGGTGATGCTGTTTGTGGAAGAAGCCATTCCTGTTTTTCCAATCCTGGTCACCGCACTAAAGAGGACCAATCAGTGGGTCAAAAATGACCAGTTTTTGCTGATATTTTATTCCTGCTGTTTCCCTGACTACAGAATACAGTTTTTTTATTGTTTTAACATCTACCATACACTTCCAAGGATATGAGCTTTTTTATTTAGTGCTAAAGAAGGAGCGGACCACAGGCTCCTTGGGGGCGTGTCTTTAGCTGCTATGCATAATTGTCCTGTGAGCCACACCCCCTTTAGTATAGACCATAAAAATTAGCTCTACATAAAAAGGCCTATATTTCTGAAACCGTATGGCGGATTTAAAAGCAATATAAAGCTGAGTACTCAGGGGAGCAGCAAGATTGGACTGAGACCAAAAATTGGACACTTATCACCTGCTGACAAGCCCTCTTTACGTTTTTGTTTTTTTTTTTAGTTTTGGGCACACAGATGCTTGGTGAAGCCTGCCGATGGTATAAGAATTGTTCACGAACCAGGAAGCTCAGGATGAACAGTATCTTCTGAACCCATTCGTTCCTATGCGTCCACAAGAACTGCGTTGCATTCTAAGCAGAGCTGATGACACGGTAGCTCGGCTGCCCACTCGTGCATCTCCTGCGTGAATCCTCCTCCTGATGCCAGGCCCTTAGGTTTCCGATCACATCTCTGCCTGCCAAGTCCCACAGCTCCTCTCTTCCAATTCCGGCTTGGTAACACGGGAAAGTGATACCCCTGGAGCCCAAGTTTTTTGGCGGGCGGCGTGAACTCTTGAACCTGCTCAGTCAGCAGGGAGAGATGGGAGCTGCGCCCACACTTCTGCCAAATGCTGTGAGGTGTCTGTAACGCAAAGCAGCAGGTCAGATGCCGGGGAAGGCTTTGTGGATGTAAACACTTTACCCCACAGCCGCTCCCGTTTTTGCACTTAGTATTATAATCAATTTTGTTTTGATCTCCATCATGTTTTATACTGCAGTCACACCCAGAGCTGTATTCTTAATTCAGCTTCCAGCCAGGGTGCTGACGTATGCTTAACTGATGTCCAACCACAGCGGTTAACCTCCCCTGACACTGAAACATTCAAGGACAGCAGTGAAATCTGAAGATCTATACCTGAGAGCCCACAGCAATCCAGTATAATTGTGAACCTAGCTGAGACCTAGAAGGGTCCATTTACGCTGCAAGATTCTCCTATGCGTGTCCCGATAATCATGCAGCGTTCTGCCTGTGTAAACAGGATATTAAGCGATCGTCGAAAAACCCCTTAAAGGTATGACAGTACCAATAGAATGGCAACCTCGGTGCATAATTTGTGCATTGCTTGATATTACGACACTGGTTTTGGCCACTGTCTGATGCAGTATTAGGCCAGGATTTAAATGGGCATTGTGTAACACTATTATTAGAGCAGTATGGGATGGTATTATTGAGGCACTGTATTGTCCTCCTTTATAGGACATGGCTTGGTTGTATTATATGAACCCTATAAAAAACTTTTATTAAAGCAGTATAAGATGGTATTATTTTGGTACTTTACAGTCCTTTGTTTTAGGGCAGCATTGGTAGTATCTGGACATTGTATGAAGCTATTATTAGGGATGTATAATATATTATTATTTTGATGCTGTACTGTCCTCCTCTTTAGGACAAGATTTGGTTGTATTTGGGCAATATATGGTTTTGCTATTGGGAGAGAATTTGTTAGTATTTGGGCAATTCGTGGTCCAGTTTTTTGGACAGGATTTAGTGGTATTTGGGCAATTTCTGGTCCCGTTATTGGGGTATAATTTTGTTGTATTTGGAAACTTTATTGTCCTGTTATTGGGACAGAATTTGGTGGTGTTTGGGATCTTCTTGGTCCAGTTTTTTGGACAGGATTTGGTAGTATTTGGGCAATTTGTGGTCCAGTCTTTTCAACAGTATTTGGTGGTATTTGGACACTTTATGGTCCTGTTATTGGGGTAGGATTTGGTGATATTTGGGTACTTTATAGTATTGTTATTGGAAGAGGATTTTGTGGTATTTGGACAATTTAGGGTCGTGTTATTAGGACAGGATATGAGGATGTTTGGGCACATTATGGTCCTGTTAAGGGGGAAGGATTTGGTGGTATTTGGGCACTTTATGTTCCTATTATTAGGACACAATATGGGGATACATGGGCACTTTTAGATCCTGTTACTGAGGTAGGAATTGGTGGTGCTTTGGCACTTTATGGTCCTGTTATTAGGACTGGATAAGGGGATATTTAAGCACTTTATGGTCCTGTTATTAGGGTAGGATTTGGTGATATTTGGACACTATATGGACCTTTTATTAGGACAGGTTATGGGAATATTTGGACACTTTATGGTCCTATTATTAGGACAGGATATGGGGATACTTGAGTACTTTATGGTCCTGTTACTGGTGTAGGCTTTGGTGCTATTTGGGCACTTTATGGTCCTATTATTAGGACAAGATATAGGGATATTTGGGCGCTTTATGTTCCTGTTATTGGGGTAGGATTTGGTGGTGTTTTGGCATTTTATGGTCTTGTTATTAGGACAAGATATGGGGATACTTGGGTACTTTATGATCCGGTTATTACTACAGGATATGGGGATATTTGGGCATTTTATGGTCCTGTTATTAGGATAGGATATGGGGATATTTAGGCCCTTTATGGTCCTGTTATTGGGGTAGTATTTGGTGGTGTTTCAGCATTTTATGGTCCTGTTATTAGGACAGGATATGGGGATTCTTGGTCATTTTATGGTCCGGGTATTAGGACAGGATATGGGGATATTTGGGAACCTTACGGTCCTGTTATTAGGAGATGATATGCAGATATTTGGGCACATTATTGTCTGGTTATTAGGAGATGATATGCGGATATTTGGGCACATTATGGTCCTGTTATTAGGAGATGATATGCGGATATTTGGGCACTTTATGGTCCTGTTATTAGGAGATGATATGTGGATATTTGGGCACATTATGGTCCTGTTATTAGGAGATGATTTGCAGATATTTGGGCACTTAATGGTCCTGTTATTAGGAGATGATATGTGGATATTTGGGCACTTTATGGTCTGGTTATTAGGAGATGATATGGGGATATTTGGGCACTTTATGGCCGTGTTATTAGGAGATGATATGCAGATATTTGGCACTTTATGGTCTGGTTATAAGGAGATGATATGCGGATATGTAGGCACTTTTTGGCCTGGTTATTAGGAGATGATATGGGGATATTTAGGCATTTTATGGTCCTGGTATTAGGAGACAATATGCGGATATTTGGGCACTTTATGGTACTGTTATTAGGAGATGATGTGCGGATATTTGGGCACTTTATAGTCCTGTTATTAGGAGATGATGTGCAGATATTTGGGCACTTTATGGTCCTGTTATTAGGACATAATATGGGGATATTTGGGCATTTTATGGTCTGGTTATTAGGAGTTGATATGCGGATATTTGGGCACTTTATGGTCTGGTTATTAGGAGATGATATTGGGATATTTGGGCACTTTATAGTCCTGTTATTAGGAGATGATATGCGGATATTTGGGCACTTTATGGTCCTGTTATTAGGAGATGATGTGCGGATATTTGGGCACTTTATGGTCCTGTTATTAGAAGATGATGTGCGGATATTTGGGCACTTTATGGTCCTGTTATTAGAAGATGATGTGCGGATATTTGGGCACTTTATGGTCCTGTTATTAGGAGATGATATGCGGCTATTTGGGCATTTTATGATCCTGTTATTAGGACATAATATGTGGATATTTGGGCATTTTATTGTCTGGTTATTAGGAGTTGATATGCGAATATTTGGGCACTTTATGGTCTGGTTATTAGGAGATGATATTGGGATATTTGGGCACTTTATGGTCTGGTTATTAGGAGTTGATATGTGGATATTTAGGCACTTTATGGTCCTGTTATTAGGAGATGATATGCAGATATTTGGGCACTTTATGGTCCTGTTTATTAGGAGATGATATGCGGATATTTGGGCACTTTATGGTCTGGTTATTAGTACAGGATATGGGGATATTTGGGCACCTTATGGTCCTGTTATTAGGACAGGATATGGGGATATTTGGGTGCCTTATGGTCCTGTTATTAGGACAGGATATGGGGATATTTGGGTGCCTTATGGTCCTGTTATTAGGAAATGATATGTGGATATTTGGGCACTTTATGGTCCTGTTATTAGGAGATGATATGCGGATATTTGGGCATTTTATGGTCCTGGTATTAGGAGATGATATGCGGGTATTTGGGAACTTTATGATCCTGTTATTAGGAGATGATATGCGGATATTTGGGCATTTTATGGTCTGGTTATTAGGGGATGATATGCGGATATTTGGGCACTTTATGGTCTGGTTATAAGATGATATGGGGATATTTGGGCACATTATGGTCTGGTTATTAGGAGATGATATGCGGACATTTAGGCACTTAATGGTCCTGTTATTAGGAGATGATATGCGGATATTTGGGCACTTTATGGTCCTGTTTATTAGGAGATGATATGCGGATATTTGGGCACTTTATGGTGTGGTTATTAGTACAGGATATGGGGATATTTGGGCACCTTATGGTCCTGTTATTAGGACAGGATATGGGGATATTTGGGTGCCTTATGGTCCTGTTATTAGGACAGGATATGGGGATATTTGGGTGCCTTATGGTCCTGTTAGGAAATGATATGTGGATATTTGGGCACTTTATGGTCCTGTTATTAGGAGATGATATGCGGACATTTAGGCACTTAATGGTCCTGTTATTAGGAAATGATATGTGGATATTTGGGCACTTTATGGTCCTGTTATTAGGAGATGATATGCGGATATTTGGGCATTTTATGGTCCTGGTATTAGGAGATGATATGCGGGTATTTGGGAACTTTATGATCCTGTTATTAGGAGATGATATGCGGATATTTGGGCATTTTATGGTCTGGTTATTAGGGGATGATATGCGGATATTTGGGCACTTTATGGTCTGGTTATAAGATGATATGGGGATATTTGGGCACATTATGGTCTGGTTATTAGGAGATGATATGCGGACATTTAGGCACTTAATGGTCCTGTTATTAGGAGATGATATGCGGATATTTGGGCACTTTATGGTCCTGTTTATTAGGAGATGATATGCGGATATTTGGGCACTTTATGGTCTGGTTATTAGGACAGGATATGGGGATATTTGGGTACCTTATGGTCCTGTTTTTAGGACAGGATATGGGGATATTTGGGTGCCTTAAGGTCCTGTTATTAGGACAGGATATGGGGATATTTGGGCACTTTATGGTCCTGGTTTTAGGAGATGATATGGCACATTATGGTCTGGTTATTAGGAGATGATATGGGGATATTTGGGCGCTTTATGGTCCTGTTATTAGGGCAGGATATGGGGATATTTGGGCGCCTTATGGTCCTGGGTGCTTTATACAGTAGTGTCTTTTCAGTGCTTTGTTGCTGTTGGGCAGTGGTGTGGCATTGTTTTAGGCCAATGCATAATATTATTTTGACGCTCGCTGTTCATCTGCTGCTGTGTGATATCACTTTGGCGCTTGTTTGAATAGTGTGTGACATTACCCTATGGCACTACTCTTAGGGCAGTATATGGTGGTATTCTGTAGGCACTCTATGGCAGGACTATTTGGATAAGGTACTGTGTATATATAGTGGCTATATAAACAGTATGTTCCTGACCTGTGGGCGCTTACATTTCCCTGGTGCATTTTTGGATTGTCATTCGGCCCTGTGCCCGGGGCGCACTAATACCCTAATACCGGCTCAATCAGCAGCAGCTGACACGTCGTGTTCTGCTAAGTGGAAGCTTTCAGCAAATCCTCGAAATACCAAAACACTGTAAGATCATTTACAGATAAATACATTAGGGGGGTGTAACGTGAACCCAGGGAAGCCGCACCCCTCGTTAGTGATTAATTACCCTTCCTTCTCATGTGCTTACAATTTCCAGGGACCAACAATCCAATTAACCACCATTACACGTTTTCGGCTTCATGACCAGGATCACTCTGACGCTGTCCCTTTAAATACCTTGGCTTTTAAAGGGATTTTTTTATTACATAATTCCATGCGATTTTGGCAAAAAAAATATATTTTTTCAAATGGGATTCATTAACAATTTTGCATCGTTTGCCTTCTACATCTTCTGCCTATTGCTGGCTGGGTAATGAGTTATCTGAGAATCCATCAGTGAGCTCTTTTATCTGCCTTTCGTCTGATTTATGACGACAGATCACATCAAAGTTGAATGTAAAGAGTCTGTAAAATCCAAATGATGTAAAAATTTTAATGAAACCCAATTGCAAAAATGATTTTGAGCCCCAAATACACGCATTTAGATTAAAAAATTAAAATTCTTTGCTTGCTGTCAGTAAATAGGAGCTATCTTAGAAGCCAAATACCAAATGTAGACCTGAGGGTGCGATACTGTGTTGTACCAAGCCCTCAGCTGTGAGGTTTTGGGTTCCATTTTTTTCCCCCCATCTATGCCCTATTCGCTAGCAGCAAGCAGATATGTTGAAATATCCAGGCTTTAACAGAAGATGGCAGTGTAAAATCTAGAATCCTTGCTGTCGTGCAAGGTAATAAATCCTGGCGGCCGCGTTTCGCTGCGTGGCGTTCTCACGGGAAACTTAACGGGAGCGAGTCGCTTTCGATAACCCCCGGCCTCTCCATTGTATCCTACTAATGAATCGATCAATGGGGTAAGATCCAGTGTGATTATCGTGGCGGCTCCCGAGCGCGGAGATCTGGCCAGCGTTGCGTTTCCAGCACAATGTACAAGCCAAGGATTTTGTGTTTGCACCATGAACGAGGTCATAAATCACGCCTGGGAACCTCGATCTTATCAGGGCCCCTGTCAGCAGAATACAGTGGAGGGGGGGGTCCGATTACAGGTGCGACACGCCTTAATTACACGCTACAGTGGCCACAGACACCTGAGAGCAGGTGATGTGCAGGGACCTGCCAGCCGCCCGTGCAGCTTCCCACACTCCTATCTAATACGTTCATGGAAACGATGGCTTCTGTAGTTACGACCCTCGACTGTAAGTAGTACTTTCGGCAGGGCCTGTCAGCTTCTTGCTGAGCATTAAAAAAAAAGCAGTAGAGAGAGATCTGGTTGCAAAGAAAACAAACTTTTAGTTAATATACAAAAGGAGACACAAGTGTCCAGTGGGAGGTCCCAAGCCTGGCAAGTGCTCAGGCCCTTCCCGTAATCACTGCACTTCCCACTTGGTCTTGATTGGTGACACAAGAGTCTGTCTACTTAATTCTAGCCATTAAACAGTAGTAAAGAGAGGACTAATTGCAGGGAAAATTAACTTTTAATTGTTATGCAAATGAGGATAGAATGTGCCCAGTGAGTGTTCCCAAGCCTAGGCTCTTCTTAGTAAATGCTGCACCTCCCACTTGGCCTTGATCATCATCTAAAGTATTGCACTACATCACAAACCATCAATCAAGACTGAGAGTAAGGCCCAAGACAGAGTTTACTAATAGGTCACGGCAGGCTTGGGACCGCCCACTGGACCCTTGTGCCTGGGATACCTTACACCCATCAATTGGTCTAGATCATTATCCTCCATCACTGACCGTGAAGCAAGCCAAGAGGGAGGCCTATGGCTGGGTTTAGTTAAGAGAGTATGGTCTCTTGCTTGGCTTGGGAACACCCACTAAGCACTTGTCACCTCATTTGCATATTTGCTAAAAGTTACTTTTTTTGTAGGCAATTATACATCTTTCTATCACCCCAGTGGAGAATAGTCAGTTCAACTAATACCTTTCCCCAGAACTTCATACCTCACAGTTCCTATAGGTACACACATACAGTATGTACATACATAGATTTACTGCTCTACATGTTAAGAATCCGTACGCTCCTACTTCCAGCTGAAGATGGTGCAGTCATTTTGGATGCTGATGCCTCTGAATAAGTGAATGCAGATAGACCTTAATTACAGTTGTGAGAAAAAGTGTTTGCCTCCTTCCTGATTTCCTATTCTTTTGCATGTTTGTCACACTTAAATGTTTCTGATCACCAAACAAACGTAAATATTACAAAGATAACACAAGTAAACACAAAATGCCATTTTGAAATAAAGGTCTTTATTATTAAGAGAAAATGAAATCCAAACCTACATGGTCCTGTGTGAAAAAGTGATTGTCCCCTAAACCTAATAAATGGTTTGGCCACCCTTAGCATCAACAACTGCAATCAAGCGTTTGCGATAACTGGAGGAATTTTGGCTCACTCATCTTTGCAGAATTGTTGTAATTCAGCCACAATGGAGGGTTTCCGAACATGAACCGGCTTTTTAAGGTCATGCCACGGCATTTCAATTGGATTAAGGTTAGGATTTTGACTAGGCCACTTCAAAGTCTTAATTTTGCTTTTCGTAAGCCATTCAGAGGTGGACTTCCTGGTGTGTTTTGGATCATTGTCCAGCTGTATAATCAAAGTATGCTTCAGCTTGAGGTCACGAACACATGACCAGACATTCTCCTTCAGTATTTTGTGGTAGACAGCAGAATTCATGGTTCCATTTACCACAGCAAGTCTTCCAGGTCCTGTGGCAGCAAAACAGCCCAAAACCATCACACTACCACCATCATATTTTACTGTTGGTATGATGTTTCTTTTCTGAATAGCAGTATTACTTCTACGCCAGATATAATGGGACATACACCTTCCAAAAATTTCAACTTTTGTCTTGTCAGTCCACGGAGAATTCTTCCAAAAGTTTTGAGGATCATCAAGATGTTTTCTGGCAAAACTGAGACAAGCCTATATGTTCTTATTGCTTAGCAGTGGTTTTCATCTGGAAACTCTGCCATTCAGAACATATTTACCCAGTCTCTTTACTTTGGTGGAGTCATGAACACTGACCTTAACTGAGGCAAGTGAGATCTGCAGTTCTTTGGATGTTGTTTTGGGGTCTTTTGTGACCTCTTGGTGAGTCGTCGCTGTGCTCTTGGGGTAATTTTGGTCAGCTGGCCACTCCTGGGAAGGTTCAACAGTGTTCCTTGTTTCCGCCATTTGTGGATAATGACTCTCACTGTGGTTCTCTGGAGTCCCAAAGCTTTAGCAGTGGCATTATAACCTTTTCCAGACTAATAGATCTCAAATACTTTGTTTCTTAATTGTTCCAGAATTTCTTTGGATCGCACTATGATATCTAGCATTTGATGATCTTTTGGTGAACTTCACTTTGTCAGGCAGGTCCTATTTAAGTGATTTCTTGTTTGAGAACAGGTGTGGCAGTAATCGGGTCTGGTTATAGCTAGAATTTGAAGTCAGCTTCCCAAAGATGTGATAAACCACAGTTAATTTATGTTTTAAGGGGGGAGTAATCACTCTTTCACACAGGGCCCTGTAGCTTTGGATTTCTTTTTCCCTTAATAATTAAGACCTTCATTTAAAAACGACATTGTGTAGTTACTTGTTTTGTCTTTGTCTAATATTTAAATTTGTTTGATGATCTAAAACATTTAAGTGTGACAAACATGCAAAAGAATAGGAAATCATGGACGGGCAAACGCTTTTTCACACAGCTGTATATCTGCAGGTTCTGCCTGTAAAAAATGAAAAAAGTGTTCATGGCTCTAACAGTAAAGAATCCTTCTGTTAGTTAGAAATGGCAAAGACATGGTCAATTTTGTAACTTTGAACAACTGTAGCTTTCTGCATATGCTGTAAAAAATCTATCTTTGGAAGACTTAGTATAGAAAGTATCATTGGTCAGTTAATTCCCTGGCTCCAAGGATTAGGAAGCCATTAGTCCACCCCTCCATACCAGTGCCTATGTTTACATTAACTACGAGAGTTGAATGACTGCCGAGCATGAAGACCGAGCTGTAAAAGGTCATGACTCCATTAACACTCGTCAAAACCCTTCTGAAGACGCCACATCTTGAAGGACTATTAATCCAGGTAGATCCAGGTCCGCTTTCTACAGCACTACAACTGGATTTCCTATTTCTCCTGCCTCCAGCTGTTCAGATCCTTCATCCTGAAGTGGAATAAATGTACAAAGAATTGCCATATAGTAAGGTTTAATTAACCGTGTATGTACAGGGTATGTAGTGATCTCTGCACTCAGGGTAGTATTATAACAAGTATATTCCTTAACATGGAAGGCAGTATTATAGTAGTTTTATTCTTGTACATAGGAGCAGTATTATAGTAGTTTTATTCTTGTACATAAGGGGGAGTATTATAGTAGTTATATTCCAGTACATAGAGGACAGTATTATAATAGTTTTATTCTTGTACATAGGGGCAGCATTATAATAGTTATATTCTTGTACATAGGGAGCAGTATTATAGTAGTTATATTCTTGTACATATGAGCAGTATTATAGTAGTTATATTCTTGTACATAGGGGACAGTATTATAGCAGTTATATTCTTGTACATAGGGGCAGAATTATAGTAGCTATATTCTTGTACATAGAGGCAGTATTACAGTAGTTATATTCTTGGACATAGGGGCAGTATTATAGCAGCTATATTCTTGTACATAGGGGCAGCATTATAATAGTTATATTCTTGTACATAGGGAGCAGTATTATAGTAGTTATATTCTTGTACATATGAGCAGTATTATAGTAGTTATATTCTTGTACATAGGGGACAGTATTATAGCAGTTATATTCTTGTACATAGGGGCAGAATTATAGTAGCTATATTCTTGTACATAGAGGCAGTATTACAGTAGTTATATTCTTGTACATAGGGGCAGTATTATAGCAGCTATATTCTTGTACATAGGGGCAGCATTATAATAGTTATATTCTTGTACATAGGGAGCAGTATTATAGTAGTTATATTCTTGTACATATGAGCAGTATTATAGTAGTTATATTCTTGTACATAGGGGGCAGTATTATAGTAGGTATATTCTTGTACATAGGAGCAGTATTATAGTAGTTATATTCTTGTACATAGGGGCAGTATTATAGCAGTTATATTATTGTACATAGGGGCAGTATTATAGTAGTTATATTCTCGTACATAGGGGCAGTATTATAGTAGTTATATTCTTGTACATAGGGGCAGTATTATAGTAGTTATATTCTCATACATAGGGGCAGTATTATAGTAGTTATATTCTTGTACATAGGGGCAGTATTATAGTAGTTATATTCTTTTACATAGGGGCAGTATTATAGTAGTTATATTCTTGTACATAGGGGCAGTATTATAGAAGTTATATTCTTGTACAAAGGGGGAGTATTATAGTAGTTACAGTCATGGCCAAAAGTATTGACACCCCTGCAATTCTGTCAGATAATACTCAGTTTCTTCCTGAAAATGATTGCAAACACAAATTCTTTGGTATTATTATCTTCATTTAATTTGTCTTAAATGAAAAAACACAAAAAGAATTGTCCTAAAGCTAAATTGGATATAATTCCACACCAAACATAACAAAGAGGATGGACAAAAGTATTGGCACTGTTCGAAAAATCATGTGATGCTTCTCTAATTTGTGTAATTAACAGCACCTATAACTTACCTGTGGCACCTAACAGGTGTTGGCAATAGCTAAATCACACTTGCAGCCAGTTGACATGGATTAAAGTTGACTCAACCTCTGTCTTGTGTCCTTGTGTGTACCACATTGAGCATGGAGAAAAGAAAGAAGACCAAAGAACTGTCTGAGGACTTGAGAAACCAAATTGTGAGGAAGCATGAGCAATCTCAAGGCTACAAGTCCATCTCCAAAGACCTGAATGTTCCTGTGTCTACCGTGCGCAGTGTCATCAAGAAGTTTAAAGCCCATGGCACTGTGGCTAACCTCCCTAGATGTGGCCGGAAAAGAAAAATTGACAAGAGATTTCAACACAAGATTGTGCGGATGTTGGATAAAGAACCTTCACTAACATCCAAACAAGTTCAAGCTGCCCTGCAGTCCGAGGGTACAACGGTGTCAACCCGTACTATCCGTCGGCATCTGAATGAAAAGGGACTGTATGGTAGGAGACCCAGGAAGACTCCACTTCTTACCCCGAGACATAAAAAAGCCAGGCTGGAGTTTGCCAAAACTTACCTAAAAAAGCCTAAAACATTTTGGAAGAATGTTCTTTGGTCAGATGAGACAAAAGTAGAGCTTTTAGGGCAAAAGCATCAACATAGAGTTTACAGGAGAAAAAAAAGGCATTCAAAGAAAAGTACATGGTCCCTACAGTCAAACATGGCGGAGGTTCCCTGATGTTTTGGGGTTGCTTTGCTGCCTCTGGCACTGGACTGCTTGACCGTGTGTATGGCATTATGAAGTCAGAAGACTACCAACAAATTTTGCAGCATAATTTAGGGCCCAGTGTGAGAAAGCTGGGTCTACCTCAGAGGTCATGGGTCTTCCAGCAGGACAATAACCCAAAACACACTTCAAAAAGCACTAGAAAATGGTTTGAGAGAAAGCACTGGAGACTTCTAAGGTGGCCAGCAATGAGTCCAGACCTGAATCCCATAGAACACCTGTGGAGAGATCTAAAAATGGCAGTTTGGAGAAGGCACCCTTCAAATATCAGGGACCTGGAGTAGTTTGCCAAAGAAGAATGGTCTAAAATTTCAGCAGAGCATTGTAAGAAACTCATTGATAGTTACCGGAAGCGGTTGGTCGCAGTTATTTTGGCTAAAGGTTGTGCAACCAAGTATTAGGCTGAGGGTGCCAATACTTTTGTCCGGCCCATTTTTGGAGTTTTGTGTGAAATGATCAATGTTTTGCTTTTTGCTTCATTCTCTTTTGTGTTTTTTCATTTAAGACAAATTAAATGAAGATAATAATACCAAAGAATTTGTGTTTGCAATCATTTTCAGGAAGAAACTGAATATTATCTGACAGAATTGCAGGGGTGTCAATACTTTTGGCCATGACTGTATATACTTGTACATAGGGTCAGTATTATAGTAGTTATATTCTTGTACAAAGGGGCAGTATTATAGTAGTTATATACTTGTACATAGGGTCAGTATTATAGTAGTTATATTCTTGTACATAGGGGCAGTATTATAGAGTATTATAGTAGTTATATTCTTATATGTACATAGGGGCAACATTATTGTAGTTATATTCATGTACATAGGGGCCAGTATTATAGTAATATTCTTGTACATAGGGAACAGTATTATAGTAGGTATATTCTTGTACATAGGAGCAGTATTATAGTAGTTATATTCGTGTACAAAGGGGCAGTATTATAGTAGTTATATACTTGTACATAGGGTCAGTATTATAGTAGTTATATTCTTGTACATAGGGGCAGTATTATAGAGTATTATAGTAGTTATATTCTTATATGTACATAGGGGCAGCATTATTGTAGTTATATTCATGTACATAGGGGCCAGTATTATAGTAATATTCTTGTACATAGAGAACAGTATTATAGTAGGTATATTCTTGTACATAGGAGCAGTATTATAGTAGTTATATTCTTGTACATAGGGGACAGTATTATAGTAGTTATATACTTGTACATAGGGGCAGTATTATAGTAGTTATATTCTCGTACATAGGGGCAGTATTATAGTAGTTATATTCTTGTACATAGGGGCAGTATTATAGTAGTTATATTCTCATACATAGGGGCAGTATTATAGTAGTTATATTCTTGTACATAGGGGCAGTATTATAGTAGTTATATTCTTTTACATAGGGGCAGTATTATAGTAGTTATATTCTTGTACATAGGGGCAGTATTATAGAAGTTATATTCTTGTACAAAGGGGCAGTATTATAGTAGTTATATACTTGTACATAGGGTCAGTATTATAGTAGTTATATTCTTGTACATAGGGGCAGTATTATAGTAGTTATATTCTTATATGTACATAGGGGCAGCATTATTGTAGTTATATTCATGTACATAGGGGCCAGTATTATAGTAATATTCTTGTACATAGGGAACAGTATTATAGTAGTTATATTCTCATACATAGGGGCAGTATTAGAGTAGTAATGTTCTTTTACATAGAGGGCAGTGTTATAGTAGTTATATACTTGTACATGGGGGCAGTATTATAGTAGTTATATTCTTGTACATAGGAGACAGTATTATAGTAGTTATATTCTTGTACATATGGGCAGTATTATAGTAGTTATATTCCAGTACATAGGGGTAGCATTATAGTAGTTATATTCTTGTACATTGGAGCAGTATTACAGTAGTTATATTCTTGCACATAGGGGCAGTATTATAGTGGTTATATTATTGTACATAGAGGCAGTATTATAGTAGTTATACTCTTGTACATAGGAACAGTATTATAGTAATTATATTCTTGTACATAAGAGGCAGGTTTAATTAACCGTGTATGTACAGGGTATGTAGTGATCTCTGCACTCAGGGCAGTATTATAACAAGTATATTCCTTAACATGGAAGGCAGTATTATAGTAGTTTTATTCTTGTACATAGGAGCAGTATTATAGTAGTTTTATTCTTGTACATAAGGGGGAGTATTATAGTAGTTATATTCCAGTACATAGAGGACAGTATTATAATAGTTATATTCTTGTACATAGGGGCAGTATTATAGTAGTTATATTCTAGTACATAGGGGACAGTATTATAATAGTTTTATTCTTGTACATAGGGGCAGCATTATACTAGTTATATTCTTGTACATAGGGAGCAGTATTATAGTAGTTATATTCTTGTACATAGGAGCAGTATTATAGTAGTTATATTCTTGCACATAGGGGCAGTATTATAGTAGTTATATTCTTGTACATAGGGGCCAATATTATAGTAATATTCTTGTACATAGGGAGCAGTGTTATAGTAGTTATATTCTCGTACATAGGGTCAGTATTATAGTAGTTATATTCTTGTACATAGGGGCCAGTATTATAGTAATATTCTTGTACATAGGGAGCAGTATTATAGTAGTTATATTCTCGTACATAGGGGCATAATTATAGTAGTTATATTCTTTTACATAGGGACAGTATTATAAAAGTTATATACTTGTACATAGGGGCAGTATTATAGTAGATATTATAGTACGTAGGGGCAGTATTACATTAGACCCTATGTGCAAGACTGTCTTCATCAGTACGTGACTTGTGTGCAAGGATTGATGGTGGCAGCTAGCTGCAGCACGCTAATGTCACACCTTTGGAGCTAATTGTTTTTTTGTTATGGGACAGGAAGAAAACAGAATTTATTAGACAAAGGTGTATCTGAACGGCTGGCTTGATTTGTATGAAAATGTGTTGTCGTCTTTGTTGAGCTCCTCTTTTCTCCTCTTGTGACATTGTGCAGCTATTGAAGTCCTTGTTGCGAGTTCACAAGTATGTTCTTGTACAAACTGGACTTCCTCCATTGGACGATCTAAAAACATATCAGACCAAGGATTAAATATAATCTTTTTTTTTTTTCTTCACATGACTATTATCAACTTCCATCCTGTGCAACCGGCATAGACCCCTATTGTTTAGACTGAAACGATATCTACAGCAGTACATACTTTTTCTCAGCTAGTAGTTCCTCTTCCAGCCCCTTGTTACATTACTGAGACATCTATTCCTGAGAATGTAGTCTATCAATTCGCAAGGAGCCAGAGACATCATCGAGACTGGGTACATCCTCTCTAATATAGAGTGTCTCCATGATGTCACTGGTCTTAGATGAATTGATAGTCTACATAAATATGAAATATCCGCTCACCAGGAACATCACTGAAAGACTTCATGTGCTTCTCTTGATGAAAAAGTTAGTCCAACCGTGTGGTCAATTATCCCCATTGTCCTTAGTTTTTGAGTCCAACATTTGCAACGCAGACTACCAAACATATTCTCCTATTAACTGTTCTACGCAATGGGATTCCCCAGCTTGAGGGTACTGCAGCAGCTGATATCCTTAATTCTTCATTTGTGGGTCAAACAACCTCGTAAGGTGAGCAGTTCCTTCTCCATCACCTAGAAAAAGACTCTGTTGCGTTTTGTGTCTCTTCTCTCTAGTGAAATCTTTGCTTGGAAGACGCCTTGCAGGTGCAGTATAACTGCCTTGTGTCTTTTTGCTGTGCTCAGTCTTACCATCTTACCAAACTAGTAGTATTTGGCTGTTCCTCACCCAGTTTCCAACCTCCTACACAGCGGTTTCTGTTTTAGTGAATTCTTTTTTTTCACAACCTACATATAAAAATGATCATCATTAGCACCTGGTACTCATACACCAGCCTATAGTCCTACAAAATGTCTGACTGTGTGCAAGTGTTTCTAGAGGAAGGCAAAGGGTGGTCACCAAATATTGATGTGAGTTAGATTGTTTTGTTCCTTCACTTTGTATTTTGTTATTTTATTTCTGAAAGCTATATATCCCCTGTGGCCTATACTATATATATACATATGTGTGTATATACACTCACTGGCCACTTTATTAGGTACACCATGCTAGTAAGGGGTTGGACCCCCTTTTGCCTTCAGAACTGCCTCAATTCTTCGTGGCAGAGATTCAACAAGGTGCTGGAAGCATTCCTCAGAGATTTTGGACCATATTGACATGATGGCATCACACAGTTGGCGCAGATTTGTCGGCTGCACATCCCTGATGCGAATCTCCCGTTCCACCACATCCCAAAGATGCTCTATTGGATTGAGATCTGGTGACTGAGGAGGCCATTTGAGTACAGTAAACTCATTGTCATGTTCAAGAAACCAATCTGAGATGATTCGAGCTTTATGACATGGCGCATTATCCTGCTGAAAGTAGCCATCAGATGTTGGGTACATTGTGGTCATAAAGGGATGGACATGGTCAGCAACAATACTCAGGTAGGCTGTGGCGTTGCAACGATGCTCAATTGGTACCAAGGGGCCCAAAGAGTGCCCAGAAAAAATTCCCCACACCATGACACCACCACCACCAGCCTGAACCGTTGATACAAGGCAGGATGGATCCATGCTTTCATGTTGTTTACGCCAAATTCTGACCCTACCATCCGAATGTCGCAGCAGAAATCGAGACTCATCAGACCAGGCAACGTTTTTCCAATCTTCTACTGTCCAATTTCGATGAGCTTGTGCAAATTGTAGCCTCAGTTTCCTGTTCTTAGCTGAGAGGAGTGGTACCCAGTGTGGTCTTCTGCTGCTGTAGCCCATCTGCCTCAAAGTTCGACGCACTGTGCGTTCAGAGATGCTCTTCTGCCTACCTTGGTTGTAACGGGTGGCAATTTGAGTCACTGTTGCCTTTCTATCAGCTCGAACCAGTCTGCCCATTCTCCTCTGACCTCTGGCATCAACATGGCATTTCCGGCCACAGAACTGCCGCTCACTGGATTTTTTTTCTTTTTCGGACCATTCTCTGTAAACCCTAGAGATGGTTGTGCGTGAAAATCCCAGTAGATCAGCAGTTTCTGAAATTCTCAGACCAGCCCTTCTGGCACCAACAATCATGCCACTTTCAAAGGCACTCAAATCACCTTTCTTCCCCATACTGATGCTCGGTTTGAACTGCAGGAGATTGTCTTGACCATGTCTACATGCCTAAATGCACTGAGTTGCCGCCATGTGATTGGCTGATTAGAAATTAAGTCTTAACACACAGTTGGACAGGTGTACCTAATAAAGTGGCCAGTGAGTGTATATATATATAATGTGAAATGTTTTTATGTGCAATATAGTGATTATAATTTGTTATAAGTAACCACAGTTGGCTATTATGCCCGGGCAACGCCGGGCTCTTCAGCTAAAGCTAATATGTGTGTGTGTGTAATATATATATATATATATATATATATATATATATATATATATATATATATACACTCACTGGCCACTTTATTAGGTACACCTGTCCAACTGTGTGTTAAGACTTAATTTCTAATCAGCCAATCACATGGCGGCAACTCAGTGCATTTAGGCATGTAGACATGGTCAAGACAATCTCCTGCAGTTCAAACCGAGCATCAGTATGGGGAAGAAAGGTGATTTGAGTGCCTTTGAACGTGGCATGATTGTTGGTGCCAGAAGGGCTGGTCTGAGTATTTCAGAAACTGCTGATCTACTGGGATTTTCACGCACAACCATCTCTAGGGTTTACAGAGAATGGTCCGAAAAAGAAAAAAAATCCAGTGAGCGGCAGTTCTGTGGCCGGAAATGCCTTGTTGATGCCAGAGGTCAGAGGAGAATGGGCATACTGGTTCGAGCTGATAGAAAGGCAACAGTGACTCAAATTGCCACCCGTTACAACCAAGGTAGGCAGAAGAGCATCTCTGAACGCACAGTGCGTCGAACTTTGAGGCAGATGGGCTACAGCAGCAGAAGACCACACTGGGTACCACTCCTCTCAGCTAAGAACAGGCATCTGATGGCTACTTTCAGCAGGATAATGCGCCATGTCATAAAGCTCGATTCATCTCAGATTGGTTTCTTGAACATGACAATGAGTTCACTGTACTCAAATGGCCTCCTCAGTCACCAGATCTCAATCCAATAGAGCATCTTTGGGATGTGGTGGAACGGGAGATTCGCATCAGGGATGTGCAGCCGACAAATCTGTGCCAACTGTGTGATGCCATCATGTCAATATGGTCCAAAATCTCTGAGGAATGCTTCCAGCACCTTGTTGAATCTCTGCCACGAAGAATTGAGGCAGTTCTGAAGGCAAAAGGGGGTCCAACCCGTTACTAGCATGGTGTACCTAATAAAGTGGCCAGTGAGTGTATATGTGTATGTATATATATATATTGTGATGCAGTGACCACTATGTCCGCTAGGGGGCGCTGTGTGGGTGTCCCAGGACGGGCCTACAGTCATTTCCAGTGTGGTAATGGGTATAGGATGCTGAAGGATTGTTGTGTATCTCAAGGTGGGTGGCCTTGAGATGAAGGCATGCTAATGTGCTGATCAGCAGAGCTGATCTGTCGTTCCAATGTGTCAGGGAGAAGCCTTCAGATCATTGATGAGACGGGCAGGATCAATCATCTACAAATCCATCCAGGGGTGTGTTTAAGAGTGTCACAATAAAGGATATGTGTATGAATGCTTAAAGGACCTGTGATGAGGTCATAGCCATGTGACCCGCTGGGTGTGGCTGCGGACCATATAAGGTAGCCAGAGTAGGTCACATGAGAGAGAGCGCATGGATCTGATTGGGCCATGTGGAAGGTCCCGGCAGGCCTATGTGGATGAAGGTGTGCTACCTTCCTGAAGACCACGTGCTGAGGCTGCTGACCCGATGAGGCCTGTGGATATTGGCTGTATGTGAGGACGGATAAGCCTCCTGTGTTTTGCTGAGGCTCCAGGACTGAGCCTGAAATAATGGACATTTATGCTTGCTTTCACCTGAGCTAAAGGCTATTCCTTGTGTTATGTGCTGCTTTATGGGTTATGAAGCAATATACCCTATGAACTTTTAAAAGGAACGTGCCTCCTGATTGACTCCCGTGGCTCCTGAGCGAGTTGAATCCCTACTATATATATATATATATATATATATATATATATATATCTTATAGAATTTGGTGTAATCTTTCCATAAATAGAGAATGTTTCCTGCTGTTGCCATAGGAACTGAAAACAAATTGTGATCTGGGGAAGTTGTGTGTAATGGCGAGAGTGATGATTAATTGCGGATCACAGATGGCTTCCATCCTGCACTCGTGGCCGGACAGGAATCAGATCCCTTTTGCTTTTATGTAGTGGAATTGGCTTTGGCGCTCAGAGCGACTCCGAGATTATGCAATGATTCCATGGCTGTAATAATAGTCCTGACATAGGATAGTGGTATAACACACTATATGTAATGGTAGGACCTCACTCTGGTATAACCTGGGCATCTCCTGTATATAATCATATATGTCCAGCTGGTATAACCTGAGCATCTACTGTATATAACTATGTATGTCCAGCTGGTATAACCTGGGCATCTCCTGTATATAGCTATGTATGTCCAGCTGGTATGACCTGGATCTCTCCTGTGTATAGCTATGTATGTCCAGCTGGTATACATTACCCATTTTGCATGTAGTGATACGGATCGTGCTCTTTTAATGTTGACTCCTTCCATCACTTTGCAGGAACATTTCTCTGTATAGTAGAATCAGTCATAAAGCAATCTCTGGTTTTCATCAAGGAAACTGCAATACACAAAGAACATTATTAACAGAGACCAAGTATTTTGCAACAATCCTGACAGAAAGTTGATTTTCTCCACCGTCATCAGGAAAATATTTGGCATCCTGTGACTGCTCCCTGAATGATACGAGAGTTGCAACATCACCTGGTATTTTGTTTGCCCCCCACACACTTGTTTCTCAGCTTCTTTTTGGTGGTGTCTTGTAAATTCCTCAGATTTCCCAAGGAATCTTCAGACTACACTGTTTTGTCATGATTTTTCCACTCTTGCTGTTTTGTTAGTAATACGAACATTACAGGACACATATGAATAATCTCTTGTCCAGTTCTGGTTGAAGAACTTTGTCCTTACTGAGATTTGAGCAGTCATATTCAGTTCTCAAAAAAACCATGGAAGGGGAAGTGTAACTGATCACATGAAGTGATACTGCTCTGGCTGTTGAGACACCTACCTTATTGGCTTGTATTTAGTATGGTCCACTACGGCTTTTTCTTCATCCTGGATCTCGATGAAGCTTCAGTTCTACATTTAGTCTGAAGCTGCCCTTAATTTGAGATATTTGACCAACCGGTCAATTTCATCTGGAGCGGAGAACTCTCTTGATACTTCAGTCGACAGATTTTCCAAAACTCATTTTTTAATGTTTGGCGTAACCCACTGTTTAGGTTTTACAGCTTCTTCTTTGCTTTAGTTATGGGTTTCTCCAGATGGCTGATGCTTCCAGGCAAATCTGATTTTCTTGTTTCACATGGTCCTCCTAACATGTTGCCACAGGTGTTGTTCCATCATGGCCCTTGAGGAAGCTTCAGTCTTACCAATCCTTATTTAGTACATATCCTCCACACACTTTCAGAATTTATACTTGGTCATGTTTCTGAAGTCTGATTTTGGTCTAACACCATTCTAATTTTTGACTATGTTGACCATCTCGTACAGTGGACACTTCACTCTTGCACAATGCTCCTCAACTTTAAAAATGTTGAATTAATAATTTTGATGTAAGAAACCAAGTTTTTATCTTCCGATAATCTGCTGCTGTGATCATTAAAGGCACCTTTCTATTTTCTGATATTTAATGTTCTGGTTTTTAAATTGACCTAGCTAACACATTTCACAAGGTCTTCTTGATATTCTTTCCTTGGAAGCTCAATGGTTGTTGTATAGAAGCTAGGCTAGGTGATCACAACAATTAACGTCCTCAAGACTCTTTTCGTAAGAAAAGTGGTGACGCGTTTCACAGCCTTTCCTTCCTAATGCATCATAGGAGATCAGCGACTGGCCTGTCCTTGCCCGTCCCTCAGCTAGTAATGATGCCTATAATCCTCATCTATAATTAGGTCTGATTAACAGTAATGCAACACCGGGTGTAACAAAAGTCTAAGCACACAGTGAGAACAATGGATCAGTGGTGCAGGCCTCTGTTTACCCAGCATTATCCGAGTGTGTACGTGTAAGGGAGATTACAGCTACGATAGCTGGGTGATGCCCCAGCTCGGTCACGACACTGTTATTATTACTCAGGTTGACATTCGTGCTCTGTATTACTCTACAGCTGTTTGAAACCACATCACCCAGTATGCCTAAAACACTGTCCTGGTCTAATCCTGCTCACACAGCTGCAGTGTTGATGCAGTGTATCAGTGCAGAACATCCCATGTAATTACGCTCTCTTTTTCTGGACACTCTTTTCTACCCTGGCACGTTAGTTAGGAATTGAAGCACTAATATGTATATGTAGCTTTAATTTAATAATACAGTCATGTATTAGGGTGTGAGGAATATTAATAGTGAGTGCGGCCAGTCTTGTTTCCTTCTACTAAGGCTGGCTCCTTTTGTACTAGTCCTGCTAGGCTATGGCAGTAACCAGGCAACCGCCTCTGACATCATCACACAAGACATTTTAAGGCTGACTCAAGAAACCATATGCTGTTTGAGTATTGAGATAGCCTTGCTCTCAGAAACCATGTGCTGCCTGAGTATTCAGATAGCCTTGCTCTCAGACACCATGTGCTGCCTGAGTATTTAGATAGCCTTGCTCTCAGACACCATGTGCTGCCTGAGTATTTAGATTGCCTTGCTCTTAGACACCATGTGCTGCCTGAGTATTCAGATAGCCTTGCTCTCAGACACCATGTGCTGCCTGAGTATTTAGATAGCCTTGATCTCAGACACCATGTGCTGCCTGAGTATTTAGATAGCCTTGCTCTTAGACACCATGTGCTGCCTGAGTATTCAGATAGCCTTGCTCTCAGACACCATGTGCTGCCTGAGTATTCAGATAGTTTTGTGTTATGAATGAGTCACCGTAGGAGGCAAAAGCAGAAATACAAGCTAAGTCCAGAAAACCAGAGAAGTTGGCAACTATCAGATTGCAGACCCCTGAACCTATCAACACAACTAGCAGTAGCCGTGGGGGGGTTCCTACGATGCCCTAGACCCCTCGATCACAGCCGGAGAATTACATAGGCCTAAAGAAAGAAAGGGGAAATCTAAACTGCCCCAGAGCAGACCCCAAAGCAATAGGCAGCCCCCAACATATAATGACGGTGAAGCAAGATGAAAATACTAACACAGACAGAAAGATAGACTGAGCAAAGACGGGGCCCAAAACTAGATAGGAAAGGACAGGAAGGCTGCTGTCTGCAGTCTGCCAAAACCCTATCAAAGACATAAGCCAACAAGCTGATATGAAAAAGGCCCTGAAGCAGCTAGGCTTCAAAAACTAAATCAGCACTCAGGTATTTTCAGAAGACAGAGCTAAATGAATTCAGCACACCCCAGCAGGGAATGGCAGAAATCCAGAAAAACAAAGCAAAACAAAGTCAAAGCACCAAAGCAAAAGGCCGAGCAGCAAACTTAGCTTTAGAGGAGCAGGAATTCAGACTGGTCTCCAAGGATCCCACAGAGAAATCACCCGCAGGGCAGAAGGGCGTCGGCAGCCTTATATCCAGTCAGTAACTCCACTCAGCCAGTCATCATCATCAGCCTCAGGTGTTTGATAATCAGGCTCACTACCTTTCTTTACCAGAAGAGGGAGTTCCTCGGGCCTCAGTAATGAAGGGGAAAATGAACTCACAACAGTACCTCCCCCTTGAGGAGGGGTCACCGAACCCTCAACTACGCCACCAGGGCGATCAGGGTGAGCCCGATGAAAGGCACGCACCAATCTTTTGGCATGAATATCAGGCAGAGACCCAGGATTTATCCTCCTGACCATAACCCTTCCACTTAACCAAATACTGGAGTCTCCGTCTAGCCAGACGGAAATCCAGTACTTTCTCTACCTCATATTCCATGTTACCTTCAACCAATACAGGGTCTGGAGGTGCCACCCCCGGAACAACAGGTTCAACAAACCTCTTCAACAAAGATTTATGGAACACATTATGGATTTTAAATGTGACAGGAAGAGCCAAACGAAAAGAGACCGGATTAATAATCTCCACAATCTTGTAAGGTCCAATAAATCTAGGCTTAAACTTAGGAGAAGCCACCTTCATAGCAATATTTTTTGTTGATAACCACACCATATCACCAACCTTAAACTGGGGACCAATGGTCCTATGTCGGTTGGAAAACCGCTGGGCCTTTTCCTGGGAGAGAGATAACTTATCCACCACTTGGTCCCAGATCTGGTGCATTCTCTCCACCACAGTGTCAACACCTGGGCAGGCAGAGGGCTCCACCTGCCCTGAAGAAAATCGAGGATGAAACCCAAAGTTACAAAAAAAAGGTGACATCAAAGTGGCAGAACTAGCTCTATTATTTAAAGCAAATTCGGCCAAGGGCAAAAATGAAACCCAATCATCCTGATCAGCAGAAATAAAACATCTCAAATATGACTCCAAGGTCTGGTTTGTTCTCTCTGTCTGCCCATTGGTCTGAGGGTGAAAAGCAGAGGAGAAGGACAACTGAATTCCCAGCCTGGAACAGAAAGTTCTCCAAAATCTAGACACAAACTGGACTCCTCTGTCAGATACAATGTTCTCAGGAATCCCGTGCAAACGAACCACCTGTTGTAAAAACAGGGGCACCAACTCAGAGGAAGACGGCAACTTAGGGAGTGGTACAAGATGAACCATCTTAGAGAACCTATCACAAATCACCCAAATAACAGTCATCCTCTGAGAGACAGGCATATCAGAGATGAAATCCATTGAAATATGGGTCCATGGCCTCTTGGGGACAGGCAAAGGCATCAACAACCCACTAGAGCGAGAACACGATTTAGACCGGGAGCACGTCCCACAGGACTGCACAAAATTCCTGACATCACGAGACAAGGAGGGCCACCAAAAAAAACGACTCACCAGATCTCTAGTACCAAAAATACCTGGATGACCAGCCAATGCAGAGCAATGAACTTCAGACATCACTCTCTTCTTCCACTGGTCAGGAACATGCAACTTTCCACTGGGACAATGCTCAGGTTTGTCCTCCTGGAACTCTTCCAGAGCATGTCTCAAATCGGGCGAGATGGCAGAAAGAACTACCACTTCGCCTAAGATGGTAGCAGGCTTGGTCACCACAGGAGAATCAGCAAAGAAGCTCCTAGAGAGGGCGTCTGCCTTGACATTCTTTGTTCCAGGAAGAAAAGAAACCACAAAATCAAAACGTGTAAAAAACAAGGCCCACCTAGCCTGTCTAGGGTTCAAGCGCTTAGCCGACTCTAGGTAAATCAAATTCTTGTGGTCAGTGAGGACCACGACTTGATGTTTAGCTCCCTCCAACCAATGTCTCCACTCCTCAAATGCCCATTTCATGGCCAACAGTTCCCGATTCCCCACATCATAGTTACGTTCAGATGGAGAGAACTTTCGGGAAAAGAAAGCACAGGGATTCATTTTAGATGTTACAGGATCCTTTTGGGACAAAACAGCTCCTGCACCAATCTCAGAAGCATCCACCTCTACCTGGAATGGAAGTGAGACATCAGGTTGCCGCAAAACCGGGGCGGAGGTGAATCTTCGCTTCAGCTCCTGAAAGGAAGCCGGAGACCAATTTAACACATCAGCACCCTTTTTAGTCAAATCAGTCAATGGCTTGGCAATACTAGAAAATTTTGCTATAAATTTCCGATAAAAATTAGCAAAACCCAAAAACTTCTGGAGGGCCTTCAAAGAAGTGGGCTGAACCCAATCGTGAATGGCCTGTACCTTGGCCGGGTCCATTTCAATAGTTGACGGGGACAAAATAAATCCCAAAAAAGAAATCCTCTGTACTCCAAAAAGTCATTTAGATTCCTTTGACATACAGGGAATTCTCCCTAAAGATCGGGAACACAGTCCGAATATGTTCCACATGAGAATCCCAATCCTTGGAGAAGATCAAAATATCATCCAGATAGATAATCAAAAATTTATTGACAAAATCTCGGAAAATATCGTTCATGAAGCACTGGAAGACAGAAGGGGCATTAGTGAGCCCAAAAGGCATCACCAGGTACTCAAAATGTCCCTCCGGAGTATTAAACGCCGTCTTCCATTCATCCCCATGCTTAATGCGAATAAGATTATACGCCCCCCTGAGGTCAAGCTTGGTAAACCAGCAAGCACCTTTAACTCTGGAGAATAGATCAGAAATCAGGGGTAACGGATACTGATATTTAACAGTAATTTTGTTGAGGGCACGATAATCAATACAAGGTCTTAATGATCCATCCTTTTTGGCTACAAAAAAAAAACCGGCACCTAAGGGTGACGAGGATGGTCTAATATGACCCTTCTCCAACGCCTCCTTAATATAGGATCGCATAGCCTCGTGCTCGGGTACAGATAAATTGAAGAGCCGACCCTTGGGAAATTTACACCCCGGGCTCAGTTCAATTGCACAGTCATAACTCCTATGAGGAGGCAGAGACGCAGACTCATTCTCACTAAATACATCATAAAAGTCCGCCAAATAATCAGGAACATCATGCGACTGAGGAGAGGTGGAAAACACCGGAGCCTCACTAAAGGCACACCAACAACCCCAACTCACCACAGACACAGATTTCCAATCCAAAACTGGATTATGAATCTGTAACCAGGGAAACCCCAGAACAATAGTATCATGCAGATTATGCAACACCAAAAATCTGCAATTTTCTTGATGGTCTGGGGCGACCCGCATTACCACCTGGGTCCAAAACTGGGGTTTATTTTTAGCCAAAGGAGTAGCATCAATCCCCCTCAAAGGGATAGGCGTCTGCAGAGGTGTCATCGGAAATCCACAACGTTTAGCAAAATCCAAGTCCATTAGGTTTAGGGCTGCTCCCGAATCCACAAAAGCCTTGGCGGAAAATGTGGACAGGGAGCAGATCAGAGTAATAGCCAGAAGAAACTTAGGTTGAACACCCCCAACAGAAAACGTGTGTGCAAAGCGTTTCTCTCGTTGAGGACAGACAGAAATAATATGCGAGGCATCTCCACAGAAAAAACACAACTTATTACGCCTTCTGAACTACTGACGCTGCTCTCTGGAAAAAACTCTATCACATTGCATAGGTTCAGACATTTGTTCAACAGGTGGCAACACCTCTCGTGCAGCTTTGCGTTCGCGCAAACGCCGATCAACCTGAGTGGCTAATGACATAGAATCGTCAAGACCAGAGGGAACAGGAAATCCCACCATAGTATCTTTTACGGCTTCTGACAACCCCTTCCGAAAGAGAGCAGCCAAGGCATTATCATTCCAGGTAGTAAGTACTGCCCACTTTCGGAATTTTTGACAGTACAATTCTGCAGAATCACGACCCTGGCTCAATGCCAGCAGGGTCTTTTCAGCCTGATCAATGGCATTAGGTTCGTCATACAACAACCCCAAAGCTTGAAAGAATGCGTTCACATTAGTCAGAATAGGATCATCTGGTTTCAAAGAAAACGCCCAATCCTGGGGATCGCCACGCAGCAAAGAGATGACAATTTTAACCTGCTGCGCGGAGCTCCCTGACGAGTTAGGCTTCAAGGCAAAAAATAATTTACAATTATTTTTGAAATTCAAAAATTTAGACCGATCCCCAAAAAATACATCAGGTGTAGGAATCTTTGGTTCAGCGGCATGTGAATGAGCAAGGTAGGCGGAAATTCCCCGCACTTCCGCAGCGAGCTGCTCCACACGATCAGACAATTGCTTTATCTCCATTGAGAGAAAAAAAAAAATTCCCCCTACGGCCTCAGAGATATAAAGGAAAAAATATACACACTTTTTTTTTTTTTTTTTTTACAATTCTTTCCTGCTATTGAGTACCCTAGGATCTGCGGTATGGCGGGTGATTCTGTTATGAATGTGTCACCGTAGGAGGCAAAAGCAGAAATACAAGCTAAGTCCAGAAAACCAGAGAAGTTGGCAACTATCAGATTGCAGACCCCTGAACCTATCAACACAACTAGCAGTAGCCGTGGGGGGGTTCCTACGATGCCCTAGACCCCTCGATCACAGCCGGAGAATTACATAGGCCTAAAGAAAGAAAGGGGAAATCTAAACTGCCCCAGAGCAGACCCCAAAGCAATAGGCAGCCCCCAACATATAATGACGGTGAAGCAAGATGAAAATACTAACACAGACAGAAAGATAGACTGAGCAAAGATAGGGCCCAAAACTACCTAGATAGGAAAGGACAGGAAGGCCGCTGTCTGCAATCTGCCAAAACCCTATCAAAGACATAAGCCAACAAGCTGATATGAAAAAGGCCCTGAAGCAGCTAGGCTTCAAAAACTAAATCAGCACTCAGGTATTTTCAGAAGACAGAGCTAAATGAATTCAGCACACCCCAGCAGGGAATGGCAGAAATCCAGAAAAACAAAGCAAAACAAAGTCAAAGCACCAAAGCAAAAGGCCGAGCAGCAAACTTAGCTTTAGAGGAGCAGGAATTCAGACTGGTCTCCAAGGATCCCACAGAGAAATCACCCGCAGGGCAGAAGGGCGTCGGCAGCCTTATATCCAGTCAGTAACTCCACTCAGCCAGTCATCATCATCAGCCTCAGGTGTTTGATAATCAGGCTCACTACCTTTCTTAACCAGAAGAGGGAGTTCCTCGGACCTCAGTAATGAAGGGGAAAATGAACTCACAACAGTTTTGCTGTCAGACACCATGTGCTGCCTGAGTATTCAGAAACCCTTGCTCTCAGACACCATGAGCTGCCTGAGTATTCAGATAGTTTTGCTGTCAGACACCATGTGCTGCCTGAGTATTCAGATAGCCTTGCTCTCAGACACCATGAGCTGCCTGAGTATTTAGATAGCCTTGCTCTCAGACACCATGTGCTGCCTGAGTATTTAGATAGCCTTGCTCTCAGACACCCTGTGCTGCCTGAGTATTTAGATAGCCTTGCTCTCAGACACCATGTGCTGCCTGAGTATTTAGATAGCCTTGCTCTCAGACACCATGTGCTGCCTGAGTATTCAGATAGCCTTGCTGTCAGACACCATGTGCTGCCTGAGTATTTAGATAGCCTTCCTTGCTCTTAGACACCATGTGCTGCCTGAGTATTCAGATAGCCTTGCTCTCAGACACCATGTGCTGCCTGAGTATTTAGATAGCCTTGCTCTCAGACACCATGTGCTGCCTGAGTATTCAGATAGCCTTGCTCTCAGACACCATGTGCTGCCTGAGTATTCAGATAGCCTTGCTCTTAGACACCATGAGCTGCCTGAGTATTCAGATAGTTTTGCTGTCAGACACCATGTGCTGCCTGAGTATTCAGATAGCCTTGCTCTCAGACACCATGTGCTGCCTGAGTATTCAGATAGCCTTACTCTCAGACACCATGTGCTGCCTGGGTACTCAGAGAGCCTTGCTCTCAGACACCATGTGCTGCCTGAGTATTCAGATAGCCTTGCTCTCAGACACCATGTGCTGCCTGTGTATTCAGATAGCCTTGCTCTCAGACACCATGTGCTGCCTGAGTATTCAGATAGCCTTGCTCTCAGACACCATGTGCTGCCCGAGTATTCAGTTAGCCTTGCTCTCAGACACTATGTGCTGCCTGAGTATTCAGATAGCCTTGCTCTCAGACACCATGTGCTGCCTGAGTATTTAGATAGCCTTGCTCTCAGACACCATGTGCTGCCCGAGTATTCAGATAGCCTTGCTCTCAGACACTATGTGCTGCCCGAGTATTCAGATAGCCTTGCTCTCAGACACCATGTGCTGCCTGAGTATTTAGATAGCCTTGCTTTTAGACACCATGTGCTGCCTGAGTATTCAGATAGCCTTGCTCTCAGACACCATGTGCTGCCTGAGTATTCAGATAGTTTTGCTGTCAGACACCATGTGCTGCCTGAGTATTCAGATAGCCTTGCTCTCAGACACCGTGTGTTGCCTGGGTATTCAGATAGCCTTGCTCTCAGACACCGTGTGTTGCCTGGGTATTCAGATAGCCTTGCTCTCAGACACCGTGTGTTGCCTGGGTATTCAGATAGCCTTGCTCTCAGACACCGTGTGTTGCCTGGGTATTCAGATAGCCTTGCTCTCAGACACCGTGAGTTGCCTGGGTATTCAGATAGCCTTGCTCTCAGACACCGTGTGTTGCCTGGGTATTCAGATAGCCTTGCTCTCAGACACCGTGTGTTGCCTGGGTATTCAGATAGCCTTGCTCTCAGACACCGTGTGTTGCCTGGGTATTCAGGTAGCCTTGCTCTCAGACACCGTGTGTTGCCTGGGTATTCAGATAGCCTTGCTCTCAGACACCGTGTGTTGCCTGGGTATTCAGATAGCCTTGCTCTCAGACACCGTGTGCTGCCTGGGTATTCAGATAGCCTTGCTCTCAGACACCATGTGCTGCCTGAGTATTCAGATAGCCTTGCTCTCAGACACCATGTGCTGCCTGAGTATTCAGATAGTTTTGCTGTCAGACACCATGTGCTGCCTGAGTGTTCAGATAGCCTTGCTCTCAGACACCGTGTGTTGCCTGGGTATTCAGATAGCCTTGCTCTCAGACACCGTGTGTTGCCTGGGTATTATTATTATTATTATTATTTATTGTTATAGCGCCATTTATTCCATGGCGCTTTACATGTAGGGAGGGGTATACATAAAAAAAAGTACAATCTGGGTATTCAGATAGCCTTGCTCTCAGACACCGTGTGTTGCCTGGGTATTCAGATAGCCTTGCTCTCAGACACCTTGTGTTGCCTGGGTATTCAGATAGCCTTGCTCTCAGACACCATGTGTTGCCTGGGTATTCAGATAGCCTTGCTCTCAGACACCATGTGTTGCCTGGGTATTCAGATAGCCTTGCTCTCAGACACCATGAGCTGCCTGAGTATTCAGATAGTTTTGCTGTCAGACACCATGTGCTGCCTGAGTATTCAGATAGCCTTGCTCTCAGAAACCATGTGCTGCCTGAGTATTTAGATAGCCTTGCTTTTAGACACCATGTGCTGCCTGAGTATTCAGATAGCCTTGCTCTCAGACACCATGTGCTGCCTGAGTATTCAGATAGCCTTGCTCTCAGACACCATGTGCTGCCTGAGTATTCAGATAGTTTTGCTGTCAGACACCATGTGCTGCCTGAGTATTCAGATAGCCTTGCTCTCAGACACCGTGTGTTGCCTGGGTATTCAGATAGCCTTGCTCTCAGACACCGTGTGTTGCCTGGGTATTCAGATAGCCTTGCTCTCAGACACCGTGTGTTGCCTGGGTATTCAGATAGCCTTGCTCTCAGACACCGTGTGTTGCCTGGGTATTCAGATAGCCTTGCTCTCAGACACCGTGTGTTGCCTGGGTATTCAGATAGCCTTGCTCTCAGACACCGTGTGTTGCCTGGGTATTCAGATAGCCTTGCTCTCAGACACAGTGTGTTGCCTGGGTATTCAGATAGCCTTGCTCTCAGACACCGTGTGTTGCCTGGGTATTCAGATAGCCTTCCTCTCAGACACCGTGTGTTGTCTGGGTATTCAGATAGCCTTGCTCTCAAGCACCGTGTGTTGCCTGGGTATTCAGATAGCCTTGCTCTCAGACACCGTGTGTTGCCTGGGTATTCAGATAGCCTTGCTCTCAGACACCGTGTGTTGCCTGGGTATTCAGATAGCCTTGCTCTCAGACACCGTGTGTTGCCTGGGTATTCAGATAGCCTTGCTCTCAGACACCGTGTGTTGCCTGGGTATTCAGATAGCCTTGCTCTCAGACACCGTGTGTTGCCTGGGTATTCAGATAGCCTTGCTCTCAGACACCGTGTGCTGCCTGAGTATTCAGATAGCCTTGCTCTCAGACACCATGTGCTGCCTGAGTATTCAGATAGCCATGCTCTCAGACACCATGTGCTGCCTGAGTATTCAGATAGTTTTGCTGTCAGACACCATGTGCTGCCTGAGTATTCAGATAGCCTTGCTCTCAGACACCGTGTGTTGCCTGGGTATTCAGATAGCCTTGCTCTCAGACACCGTGTGTTGCCTGGGTATTATTATTATTATTATTATTATTATTTATTGTTATAGCGCCATTTATTCCATGGCGCTTTACATGTAGGGAGGGGTATACATAAAAACAAGTACAATCTGGGTATTCAGATAGCCTTGCTCTCAGACACCGTGTGTTGCCTGGGTATTCAGATAGCCTTGCTCTCAGACACCATGTGTTGCCTGGGTATTCAGATAGCCTTGCTCTCAGACACCATGTGTTGCCTGGGTATTCAGATAGCCTTGCTCTCAACACCATGTGTTGCCTTGGTATTCAGATAGCCTTGCTCTCAGACACCATGTGCTGCCCGAGTATTCAGATAGCCTTGCTCTCAGACACCATGTGCTGCCCGAGTATTCAGATAGCCTTGCTCTCAGACACCATGAGCTGCCTGAGTATTCAGATAGTTTTGCTGTCAGACACCATGTGCTTCCTGAGTATTCAGATAGCCTTGCTCTCAGAAACCATGTGCTGCCTGAGTATTTAGATAGCCTTGCTTTTAGACACCATGTGCTGCCTGAGTATTCAGATAGCCTTGCTCTCAGACACCATGTGCTGCCTGAGTATTCAGATAGCCTTGCTCTCAGACACCATGTGCTGCCTGAGTATTCAGATAGTTTTCCTGTCAGACACCATGTGCTGCCTGAGTATTCAGATAGCCTTGCTCTCAGACACCGTGTGTTGCCTGGGTATTCAGATAGCCTTGCTCTCAGACACCGTGTGTTGCCTGGGTATTCAGATAGCCTTGCTCTCAGACACCATGTGCTGCCTGAGTATTCAGATAGCCTTGCTCTCAGACACCATGTGCTGCCTGAGTATTCAGATAGCCTTGCTCTCAGACACCATGTGCTGCCTGAGTATTCAGATAGTTTTGCTGTCAGACACCATGTGCTGCCTGAGTATTCAGATAGCCTTGCTCTCAGACACCGTGTGTTGCCTGGGTATTCAGATAGCCTTGCTCTCAGACACCGTGTGTTGCCTGGGTATTCAGATAGCCTTGCTCTCAGACACCGTGTGTTGCCTGGGTATTCAGATAGCCTTGCTCTCAGACACCGTGTGCTGCCTGAGTATTCAGATAGCCTTGCTCTCAGACACCATGTGCTGCCTGAGTATTCAGATAGCCATGCTCTCAGACACCATGTGCTGCCTGAGTATTCAGATAGTTTTGCTGTCAGACACCATGTGCTGCCTGAGTATTCAGATAGCCTTGCTCTCAGACACCGTGTGTTGCCTGGGTATTCAGATAGCCTTGCTCTCAGACACCGTGTGTTGCCTGGGTATTATTATTATTATTATTATTATTATTTATTGTTATAGCGCCATTTATTCCATGGCGCTTTACATGTAGGGAGGGGTATACATAAAAACAAGTACAATCTGGGTATTCAGATAGCCTTGCTCTCAGACACCGTGTGTTGCCTGGGTATTCAGATAGCCTTGCTCTCAGACACCATGTGTTGCCTGGGTATTCAGATAGCCTTGCTCTCAGACACCATGTGTTGCCTGGGTATTCAGATAGCCTTGCTCTCAACACCATGTGTTGCCTTGGTATTCAGATAGCCTTGCTCTCAGACACCATGTGCTGCCCGAGTATTCAGATAGCCTTGCTCTCAGACACCATGTGCTGCCCGAGTATTCAGATAGCCTTGCTCTCAGACACCATGAGCTGCCTGAGTATTCAGATAGTTTTGCTGTCAGACACCATGTGCTTCCTGAGTATTCAGATAGCCTTGCTCTCAGAAACCATGTGCTGCCTGAGTATTTAGATAGCCTTGCTTTTAGACACCATGTGCTGCCTGAGTATTCAGATAGCCTTGCTCTCAGACACCATGTGCTGCCTGAGTATTCAGATAGCCTTGCTCTCAGACACCATGTGCTGCCTGAGTATTCAGATAGTTTTCCTGTCAGACACCATGTGCTGCCTGAGTATTCAGATAGCCTTGCTCTCAGACACCGTGTGTTGCCTGGGTATTCAGATAGCCTTGCTCTCAGACACCGTGTGTTGCCTGGGTATTCAGATAGCCTTGCTCTCAGACACCATGTGCTGCCTGAGTATTCAGATAGCCTTGCTCTCAGACACCATGTGCTGCCTGAGTATTCAGATAGCCTTGCTCTCAGACACCATGTGCTGCCTGAGTATTCAGATAGTTTTGCTGTCAGACACCATGTGCTGCCTGAGTATTCAGATAGCCTTGCTCTCAGACACCGTGTGTTGCCTGGGTATTCAGATAGCCTTGCTCTCAGACACCGTGTGTTGCCTGGGTATTATTATTATTATTATTATTATTTATTGTTATAACGCCATTTATTCCATGGCGCTTTACATGTAGGGAGGGGTATACATAAAAACAAGTACAATCTGGGTATTCAGATAGCCTTGCTCTCAGACACCGTGTGTTGCCTGGGTATTCAGATAGCCTTGCTCTCAGACACCTTGTGTTGCCTGGGTATTCAGATAGCCTTGCTCTCAGACACCATGTGTTGCCTGGGTATTCAGATAGCCTTGCTCTCAGACACCATGTGTTGCCTGGGTATTCAGATAGCCTTGCTCTCAGACACCATGTGTTGCCTGGGTATTCAGATAGCCTTGCTCTCAACACCATGTGTTGCCTTGGTATTCAGATAGCCTTGCTCTCAGACACCATGTGCTGCCTGAGTATTCAGATAGCCTTGCTCTCAGACACCGTGTGTTGCCTGGGTATTCAGATAGCCTTGCTCTCAGACACCGTGTGTTGCCTGGGTATTCAGATAGCCTTGCTCTCAGACACCGTGTGTTGCCTGGGTATTCAGATAGCCTTGCTCTCAGACACCGTGTGTTGCCTGGGTATTCAGATAGCCTTGCTCTCAGACACCGTGTGTTGCCTGGGTATTCAGATAGCCTTGCTCTCAGACACCGTGTGTTGCCTGGGTATTCAGATAGCCTTGCTCTCAGACACCGTGTGTTGCCTGGGTATTCAGATAGCCTTGCTCTCAGACACCGTGTGTTGCCTGGGTATTCAGATAGCCTTCCTCTCAGACACCGTGTGTTGTCTGGGTATTCAGATAGCCTTGCTCTCAAGCACCGTGTGTTGCCTGGGTATTCAGATAGCCTTGCTCTCAGACACCGTGTGTTGCCTTGGTATTCAGATAGCCTTGCTCTCAGACACCGTGTGTTGCCTGGGTATTCAGATAGCCTTGCTCTCAGACACCGTGTGTTGCCTGGGTATTCAGATAGCCTTGCTCTCAGACACCGTGTGTTGCCTGGGTATTCAGATAGCCTTGCTCTCAGACACCGTGTGTTGCCTGGGTATTCAGATAGCCTTGCTCTCAGACACCGTGTGCTGCCTGAGTATTCAGATAGCCTTGCTCTCAGACACCATGTGCTGCCTGAGTATTCAGATAGCCTTGCTCTCAGACACCATGTGCTGCCTGAGTATTCAGATAGTTTTGCTGTCAGACACCATGTGCTGCCTGAGTATTCAGATAGCCTTGCTCTCAGACACCGTGTGTTGCCTGGGTATTCAGATAGCCTTGCTCTCAGACACCGTGTGTTGCCTGGGTATTATTATTATTATTATTATTATTTATTGTTATAGCGCCATTTATTCCATGGCGCTTTACATGTAGGGAGGGGTATACATAAAAACAAGTACAATCTGGGTATTCAGATAGCCTTGCTCTCAGACACCGTGTGTTGCCTGGGTATTCAGATAGCCTTGCTCTCAGACACCATGTGTTGCCTGGGTATTCAGATAGCCTTGCTCTCAGACACCATGTGTTGCCTGGGTATTCAGATAGCCTTGCTCTCAACACCATGTGTTGCCTTGGTATTCAGATAGCCTTGCTCTCAGACACCATGTGCTGCCCGAGTATTCAGATAGCCTTGCTCTCAGACACCATGTGCTGCCCGAGTATTCAGATAGCCTTGCTCTCAGACACCATGAGCTGCCTGAGTATTCAGATAGTTTTGCTGTCAGACACCATGTGCTTCCTGAGTATTCAGATAGCCTTGCTCTCAGAAACCATGTGCTGCCTGAGTATTTAGATAGCCTTGCTCTCAGACACCATGTGCTGCCTGAGTATTCAGATAGTTTTCCTGTCAGACACCATGTGCTGCCTGAGTATTCAGATAGCCTTGCTCTCAGACACCATGTGCTGCCTGAGTATTCAGATAGCCTTGCTCTCAGACACCATGTGCTGCCTGAGTATTCAGATAGTTTTCCTGTCAGACACCATGTGCTGCCTGAGTATTCAGATAGCCTTGCTCTCAGACACCGTGTGTTGCCTGGGTATTCAGATAGCCTTGTTCTCAGACACCGTGTGTTGCCTGGGTATTCAGATAGCCTTGCTCTCAGACACCATGTGCTGCCTGAGTATTCAGATAGCCTTGCTCTCAGACACCATGTGCTGCCTGAGTATTCAGATAGCCTTGCTCTCAGACACCATGTGCTGCCTGAGTATTCAGATAGTTTTGCTGTCAGACACCATGTGCTGCCTGAGTATTCAGATAGCCTTGCTCTCAGACACCGTGTGTTGCCTGGGTATTCAGATAGCCTTGCTTTCAGACACCGTGTGTTGCCTGGGTATTATTATTATTATTATTATTTATTGTTATAACGCCATTTATTCCATGGCGCTTTACATGTAGGGAGGGGTATACATAAAAACAAGTACAATCTGGGTATTCAGATAGCCTTGCTCTCAGACACCGTGTGTTGCCTGGGTATTCAGATAGCCTTGCTCTCAGACACCTTGTGTTGCCTGGGTATTCAGATAGCCTTGCTCTCAGACACCATGTGTTGCCTGGGTATTCAGATAGCCTTGCTCTCAGACACCATGTGTTGCCTGGGTATTCAGATAGCCTTGCTCTCAGACACCATGTGTTGCCTGGGTATTCAGATAGCCTTGCTCTCAACACCATGTGTTGCCTTGGTATTCAGATAGCCTTGCTCTCAGACACCGTGTGTTGCCTGGGTATTCAGATAGCCTTGCTCTCAGACACCGTGTGTTGCCTGGGTATTATTATTATTATTATTATTATTATTTATTGTTATAGCGCCATTTATTCCATGGCGCTTTACATGTAGGGAGGGGTATACATAAAAACAAGTACAATCTGGGTATTCAGATAGCCTTGCTCTCAGACACCGTGTGTTGCCTGGGTATTCAGATAGCCTTGCTCTCAGACACCATGTGTTGCCTGGGTATTCAGATAGCCTTGCTCTCAGACACCATGTGTTGCCTGGGTATTCAGATAGCCTTGCTCTCAACACCATGTGTTGCCTTGGTATTCAGATAGCCTTGCTCTCAGACACCATGTGCTGCCCGAGTATTCAGATAGCCTTGCTCTCAGACACCATGTGCTGCCCGAGTATTCAGATAGCCTTGCTCTCAGACACCATGAGCTGCCTGAGTATTCAGATAGTTTTGCTGTCAGACACCATGTGCTTCCTGAGTATTCAGATAGCCTTGCTCTCAGAAACCATGTGCTGCCTGAGTATTTAGATAGCCTTGCTTTTAGACACCATGTGCTGCCTGAGTATTCAGATAGCCTTGCTCTCAGACACCATGTGCTGCCTGAGTATTCAGATAGCCTTGCTCTCAGACACCATGTGCTGCCTGAGTATTCAGATAGTTTTCCTGTCAGACACCATGTGCTGCCTGAGTATTCAGATAGCCTTGCTCTCAGACACCGTGTGTTGCCTGGGTATTCAGATAGCCTTGCTCTCAGACACCATGTGCTGCCTGAGTATTCAGATAGCCTTGCTCTCAGACACCATGTGCTGCCTGAGTATTCAGATAGCCTTGCTCTCAGACACCGTGTGTTGCCTGGGTATTCAGATAGCCTTGCTCTCAGACACCGTGTGTTGCCTGGGTATTATTATTATTATTATTATTTATTGTTATAACGCCATTTATTCCATGGCGCTTTACATGTAGGGAGGGGTATACATAAAAACAAGTACAATCTGGGTATTCAGATAGCCTTGCTCTCAGACACCGTGTGTTGCCTGGGTATTCAGATAGCCTTGCTCTCAGACACCTTGTGTTGCCTGGGTATTCAGATAGCCTTGCTCTCAGACACCATGTGTTGCCTGGGTATTCAGATAGCCTTGCTCTCAGACACCATGTGTTGCCTGGGTATTCAGATAGCCTTGCTCTCAGACACCATGTGTTGCCTGGGTATTCAGATAGCCTTGCTCTCAACACCATGTGTTGCCTTGGTATTCAGATAGCCTTGCTCTCAGACACCATGTGCTGCCTGAGTATTCAGATAGCCTTGCTCTCAGACACCATGTGCTTGTTAGCAGTTGCTCCACCTTCAATCTCCAGCTAGGAGCCTGATTATCTCCTGCTCCGCTTGTCTGCTATCCTGCATATAGTGCTGTTCTGGTCCTTACTGATCATCTTTGCCCGCTCTGCTGCTTCATCACCTTTGCTGCAAACCCTGACCTAGCACTTATAGGATCTCCTGAGATGGATTCTCTATCTCCCACACAATCATGCGTTTATGGAGCTTGTGCACTGGGCACAGTCATGTAGAAGAGAAAAGGGCCTTCCCCAATCTGTTCCCACAAAGATGGAAGCTACAATTGTCCAAAATGTCTTGTGATGACCCCTGATAACAGCCCATAGTATCCTTCCTCCACCAAACTGTACAGCAGGCACAATTCATTCAGGCGGGCAATATTCTTCAGCATTCATCAAATCCAGACTCATCTGTCAGACAGCAGATAGAGAAGTGTGACCCGTCACCGCACAGAACACGATTCCTCCAGAGTCCAGTGGTGTCAGCTTTACACCACTCCATCCTATGCTCGGCATTGTGCTTGGTGATGTAAGGAGGCATGCAGCTGCTCGGCCATGAAGCCCTCCTCGCCTCAACACACTGCCCCCCCACTCTCTCCAGGGGTCTCCACGGCTGAGTTGCTGCTGTTCTTTACACTTCTCTGTAATCACTCACAGGTAATGAACAAATTGTTTCAAGGCACCAGAAAAAAATTGTTTCTGGACTTGCTGGGAACCTAGTAGGAAGTTGCCCCAAGGAAGCACGGAGCCTGTGGAGTGGTGCAAGGGAATTACCATTGCGGACAGGAGAAGACATAGATGGAACAAATGTCATAAGTGGACTTGTTACACCGGTGGCTTCCATTATAGGACTGCGCTGGTATCTGGGAGCTTTTAATAAGCCGAGTGAACGAGGAGCCGGATGTTATACACCGAGGGCAAAAGATGTTATGTACCAGTGGGCATGGGACTCTATCTCACTGTCACATCCATCCTACACTGTAGACTAGGTGGTGTCTTCTGCTGTAATGTTGATGATGCGTCTGGGGGTGACACCTTCCGCAGGCCGTTACCTTCTGTCCGACATTTGTCCTGGCTTCTGGGTCGTTCGATACGAGGGCTTTGCTGATCTTTCCAGGACTAAGCCTTTATAACGAGGAGCTGATGCCGAGCTGAAACATCTGAGCTCCTCACCTGATCTTCAAAGCCGGCAGTGAATGTTGATTCACGATTGTGAATAATCCGGCTCCTTAATCTGGACAGACCGGTCCTGCCAGAATTTTGGAGAACTCTTAAAGCCAAGACCACACACGTTATACAAGATAGTGTAATGATCGCATATGACTGACTTCAGGCCTAACCCTGCCACAGACAGACCTGGACTTACAGGAATGGAGGCTGGTTGCCTAGTGACCACATGACTTCCTGTCCAGGGGACCACCATTTATAAGTACCAAAATGGACACCGAACTTTCCTTCTAACCCACACAGATTTGCGGCAAGCAACCTGATATGGTGGCCGCCGTTGTCGCCTCTATTCCGGTCTCTCATCTGTTATCTAGAGAGCGATGATACTTTTCCTCTGATTGTTTCACTCCTGATTTTGGCTTACAATACGGATGTAAAAAACTGACCAAATACTGAGCATGTGAACTCGGCCTAGTAGAGGGCAATTAAATAAAATCCGCTAGACTCTCACCTTATCGTGTCGCGCTGTGGGCGAAACACCAGAGATCACATCACACCAACCAAATCTCTGTGTTCCCACTTCATCAAAATGGAGTCCATCAAGTGGAACCACTACCATAGTGAAATCACGGTTGGTGATTGAAACGCGTTGCCCCATAAAAGTGGAAATCAGTGATGGAGTGGTGAGCCACATAGTTACCCATTCAATATTGCTACTCAATGGCCAAAACCGAGCCTTTAATCATATAGGATAAAAAAAAATGGTAGAATATTCACATATTAAAAAAATATATATACTCTAACGCGTTTCGCGTAGAAAATTCCTTAATATTACTACATCCATTATCATAAGCCAAAAGTGTTCACACAGCACATCAGCTTCCATGGGTCCGATTGCGACACACACAGGGATCGTTTCTGATCTTCTGTGTTATCTATTGTATTAGGTCATATTTGAGAATATAGAGTCTCCATGTATCTATCAATCTTCCAATTATCTATCAATTTCATATTTATCTCTATCTCATATCTGTGTATCGAGCGATCAGTGTGTTCTGTCTAGAAGCGAACAAGCAGTTAGCAGGGTATTCTAGAACAGAAGGATTGGTCATACTGAAATCCAACATGCCCAATCCCTATATCTGCTGTTAAGTGAGAATCAAGGCGTTCCTATATATATATATATATATATATATATATATATATATATATATATATATATATATATATATATTAAAGTGGTTATCCTGTACTTTTTTTATTATTATGGGCATAAGAACTAACAGGCAGGTAGTTGCTACCTGCCATTTGTGCCTAGTACCGATCTTTACTGGCTACATGTTGTCACGGACCACTCCTGCCGGCAAATCGGGGGCTTCCACTGATGTCGATAGAGCTGTGGCTTCTATCCCTTTCTACTCTGTTGACGGAGGGGGGCGACTGCTGATGCCATGCTGATTATCAGCCGGCTCACTGCAGTGAGCAGGCTGTCAATTAGCGTGATGTCAGCAGTCACGCTCTGTCAACAGAGCAGCTCGGAAGAGGAAGATCTGCTTTGCTGATGTGAAGCAGCTGAATCGTCAGCAGGAGCGGTCATTGACAACTCTGTGCCACCGTGGGTTAATTACCCACTATCTGCCTGTTTGTTTTTAGACACATAGTTAATAAAAAAAATAGTCCTGGAAAAAGCTTTTAAGGTCCCCATACACATTGAACAAGTGTTGACCGAACCTGCCGATACGGACGGAGTCAGCCAACAGTCTAATATGTACGGGGGCGCCACCGACTGATGGTTGGGAGTGATGTCGGTCGTGAATGTCTGATTTTTGCACTATCGATCTCAATTTTCTCCCAGCCGACATGTCAGTCCTTTTCTTATTACATTTTTTACATATAGAGGCTCCTGAATATTTTGATTGCAGTGACGGATGCCGGGTGTATGCCCCCCAGATAACCCTCGTGTCACAGGTCACATCTGTAGTTTGCCCACATCAGGACTAAATAAACCTCAGGCTCCAAATATTTGTCTTCCAGTCCTGCTACTGACAAGTGGCGACTGTGAGGACAGGAGATATCGGAGGAGGGAGACCGAGGTCACAGCCTAATCTTATCAGTCCCTGCCATAGCAGGGGGTGGGGGTGTCACTGTACCTTGTGTCCCCAAAATCAGAGGCCCCCCACCCCTAAAATAAAAGTGGACATATGCAGCAGCTTTGACTGCTTAAGGTGTCACGTCCCTTTAAGTCCATGTAGTGCTACAAAATGTGGATTGTGATAGCACAGCGCCACCTAGTGACCCCATCACTGTGAAAATCTATCATGGAAGGTGTCATTTTTTTATTGTATTTTTATTTATCTTTAATTGGAAAATGTGATCCCTATGATGATTAGAGTTGGCGCTCCTTTAAAGTTAACATTTAAAGGGCCATGACATGTTTTTTTGTTTTTTGTTTGCACTATCGGCAGCACTTTGTACTTTGGGCTCCGGGGTTTATGGCCACGTGTTAATGAATACAGGATGCGGAGCATAGTCCTCGATCTCATTGCCTGGTCACCGGACAGGGCCCCGGTACTTGTCAGTGTTATAATGTCAGTGTTATAATGGCAGCGGCCGATTATAAGGAGAAAATACGAAGGTTTTCTAGATCCTTAAAGGGGAAGAACCGGCAATTCCGTAAAAGATTCAAAGAGGTAGGTAACCAACATATGGAGTAGGGCGTTAATACTTTCAACCTGAGGCTACTGAATTGTGCTGGATCCAACTGTAGCAAACTCTCAGCTGTGAAAAATATTAGGCCTGTGCCAGTTCTCAGCCTCTGACTGTAAGAATTCACGGACAGCAAGCACAAACTGGTATCAAAAAAAGTTTTTGCAAGTATTGGAAAAGTTTTGAAACTTTAGAAGACATCCCTATAAGAGGGCCGCAGCGTAAGGGTTAATGGCGGTTGGGCAGGATTCACACCGGATCCTTCTCCTCTGCCTACGCTTCCAGGCTCCTAATAATATGAGACAGGGAACTGCGGAGGAGGCGAGCAATCGGCTGATTAATCTCACAGTTCCCTCAGGCTGGGAAGTCTCAATGCCCCAACTGTAACCTCCCCTCAAAAATTCTGCTCCATGGGAAACACAGGCCCCTTACCCAGGGAAACGATCGCTCCTTCACCTACAGAACTTTCCAAAAAGTCCCTGGCAGACCCCGGGCCCCGATCCCGTGCCAAGAGAATGAGTGAGAACGGCCCCGTGGAACACCTCCCCCCAGCATGACATATGGGGCACCCCAAAAATTCATAAGGTGGTGTCCTACTCAATGTAAATATACTCCCGCTCATTGTTTTCAAGAGCTCGGCTTGCTGTTGGTGAATGGAAACATTACTGTTCCATTCGAAGGCCGCTAACCCGTTTTGGACTACTCAGAGCTGAAGGTTTGGTACAATTGTCTCCAGTCGGAGAGCTGAATGCATCAGCCACACAAGACAAAATGTATCAGTAGGGGGACAGACAGATATACAGGGGTTTTCGGTTTTCAACCGGGAGATGGAAGTGCTGACTGACAGCAAGCACAGATTATTAATATAGGAGGGTACCGAAACTTTCCCATAAGAGAAGGTATTTAGCCCGCACATTGATGAATGTATATACGCTGCTCCCCCCCACCATGATGTAAGGGGGACCCCCGCCTCCCTTAGCTGGAGTGATATAGGCTGTCAATGAAAACGGGATGGCGCTGCGCTCTCTGATAAAGGTGTGATTCCTGACATATCCGGCCAGGAGGTTGTGTGTAACGCGATTCATATGCTGCGGCCATGTGAATCCACTTTACTCATCACTGGGATTCAGGGAGAGGCCGGCCATCATTAATAATCACAGCAGCACAGAGTATTACAGCAGAGGAGTGTGCGGAGCTTGTGGGGGGCCACAGAGTGAGGGTTATGGTAGTGGATGGAGAAGCAGCACAGAGTATTTCAGAGGAGTGTGTGCAGCTTGTAGGAGGCCACAGAGTGAGGGTTATGTACAGTCATGGCCAAAAGTTTTGAGAATGACACAAATATTATATTTTCACATGATCTGCTGCCCTCTGGCTTTTATGTGTGTTTGTCAGATGTTTTTATCACATACAGAAATATAATTGCAATCATATTATGAGTAACAAAAGGTTATATTGACAGTTAGAATGAGTTAATGCAGCAAGTCAATATTTGCAGTGTTGACCCTTCTTCTTCAGGACCTCAGCAATTCTCCCTGGCATGCTCTCAATCAACTTCTGGATCAAATCCTGACTGATAGCAGTCCATTCTTGCAAAATCAATGCTTTTATTTTGTCTGAATTTGAAGGTTTTTGTTTGTCCACCCGTCTCTTGATGATTGACCACAAGTTCTCAATGGGATTAAGATCTGGGGAGTTTCCAGGCCATGGTCCCAAAATCTCTCTGTTTTGTTCCCTGAGCCATTTAGTTATCACCTTTGCTTTATGGCAAGGTGCTCCATCATGTTGAAAAAGGCATTGTTGATCGCCAAACTGCTCTTGGACGGTTGGGAGAAGTTGCTCTTGGAGGACATTCTGGTACCATTCTTTATTCATGCCTGTGTTTTTAGGCAAGACTGAGAGAGAGCCCATTCCCTTGGCTGAGAAGCAACCCCACACATGAATGGTTTCAGGATGCTTGACAGTTGGCATGAGACAAGACTGGTGGTAGCGCTCACCTGGTCTTCTCCGAATAAGCCGTTTTCCAGATGTCCCAAACAATCGAAAAGGGGATTCATCAGAGAAAATGACTTTACCCCAGTCCTCAGCAGTCCACTCCCTGTACCTCTTGCAGAATATCAGTCTGTCCATGATGTTTTTTCTGGAGAGAAGTGGCTTATTTGCTGCCCTCCTTGAGACCAGGCCTTGCTCCAATAGTCTCCGCCTCACAGTGCGTGCAGATGCACTCACACCTGCCTGCTGCCATTCCTGAGCAAGCTCTGCACTGCTGGTAGCCCGATCCGCAGCTGAAACACTTTTAAGAGACGGTCCTGGCGCTTGCTGGTCTATCTTGGGCGCCCTGGAGCCTTTTTGGCAACAAGGGAACCTCTCTCCTTGAAGTTCTTGATGATGCGATAGATTGTTGACTGAGGTGCAATCTTTCTAGCTGCGATACTCTTCCCTGTTAGGCCATTTTTGTGCAGTGCAATGATGACTGCACGTGTTTCTTTAGAGATAACCATGGTTAACAGAAGAGAAACAATGATGCCAAGCACCAGCCTCCTTTTAAAGTGTCCAGTGGTGTCATTCTTACTTAATCATGACAGATTGATCTCCAGCCCTGTCCTCATCAACACCCACACCTGTGTTAATGCAGCAATCACTGAAACGATGTTAGCTGGTCCTTTTAAGGCAGGGCTGTAATGATGTTGAAATGTGTTTTGGGGGATAAAGTTCATTTTCTAGGCAAATATTGACTTTGCAAGTAATTGCTGTTAAGCTGATCACTCTTTATAACATTCTGGAGTATATGCAAATTGCCATTAGAAAAAATGAAGCAGTAGACTTTGTAAAAATTAATATTTTTGTCATTCTCAAAACTTTTCGCCATGACTGTAGTGGATGGAGAAGCAGCACAGAGTATTTCAGGAGAGGAGTGTGCGGAGCTTGTGGGGGGCCACAGAGTGAGGGTTATGTAGTGGATGGAGAAGCAGCACAGAGTATTTCAGGAGAGGAGTGTGCGGAGCTTGTGGGGGGGCCACAGAGTGAGGGTTATGTAGTGGATGGAGAAGCAGCACAGAGTATTTCAGGAGCGGAGTGTGTGCAGCTTGTGGGAGGCCACAGAGTGAGGATTATGTAGTGGATGTAGAAGCAGCACAGAGTATTTCAGGAGAGGAGTGTGCGGAGCTTGTGGGGGGCCACAGAGTGAGGGTTATGTAGTGGATGGAGAAGCAGCACAGAGTATTTCAGGAGAGGAGTGTGCGGAGCTTGTGGGAGGCCACAGAGTGAGGATTATGTAGTGGATGTAGAAGCAGCACAGAGTATTTCAGGAGAGGAGTGTGCGGAGCTTTTGGGGGGCCACAGAGTGAGGGTTATGTAGTGGATGGGGAAGCAGCACAGGGTATTTCAGGAGAGGAGTGTGTGCAGCTTGTGGGAGGCCACAGAGTGAGAGTTATGTAATGGATGCATAAGCAGCGCAGAGTATTTCAGGAGAGGAGTGTGCGGAGCTTATGGGAGGCCACAGAGTGAGGGTTATGTCGTGGATGGATAAGCAGCGCAGAGTATTTCAGGAGAGGAGTGTGCGGAGCTTGTGGGAGGCCACAGAGTGAGGGTTATGTCATGGATGGAGAAGCAGCACAGAGTATTTCAGGAGAGGAGTGTGCGGAGCTTGTGGGAGGCCACAGAGTGAGGGTTATGTCATGGATGGAGAAGCAGCGCAGAGTATTTCAGGAGAGGAGTGGGCGGAGCTTGTGGGAGGCCACAGAGTGAGGGTTATGTCATGGATGGAGAAGCAGCACAGAGTGTTTCAGGAGAGGAGTGTGCGGAGCTTGTGGGAGGCCACAGAGTGAGGGTTATGTCATGGATGGAGAAGCAGCACAGAGTATTTCAGGAGAGGAGTGTGCGGAGCTTGTGGGAGGCCACAGAGTGAGGGTTATGTCATGGATGGAGAAGCAGCACAGAGTATTTCAGGAGAGGAGTGTGCGGAGCTTGTGGGAGGCCACAGAGTGAGGGTTATGTCATGGATGGAGAAGCAGCACAGAGTGTTTCAGGAGAGGAGTGTGCGGAGCTTGTGGGAGGCCACAGAGTGAGGGTTATGTCATGGATGTAGAAGCAGCACAGAGTATTTCAGGAGAGGAGTGTGCGGAGCTTGTGGGAGGCCACAGAGTGAGGGTTATGTCATGGATGGAGAATCAGCACAGAGTATTTCAGGAGAGGAGTGTGCGGAGCTTGAGGGAGGCCACAGAGTGAGGGTTATGTCATGGATGGAGAATCAGCACAGAGTATTTCAGGAGAGGAGTGTGTGCAGCTTGTGGGAGGCCACAGAGTGAGGGTTATGTCATGGATGGAGAATCAGCACAGAGTATTTCAGGAGAGGAGTGTGTGCAGCTTGTGGGAGGCCACAGAGTGAGGGTTATGTAGTGGATGGAGAAGCAGCACAAGAGTATTTCAGGAGAGGAGTGTGCGGAGCTTGTGGGAGGCCACAGAGTGAGGGTTATGTCATGGATGTAGAAGCAGCACAGAGTATTTCAGGAGAGGAGTGTGCGGAGCTTGTGGGAGGCCACAGAGTGAGGGTTATGTCATGGATGTAGAAGCAGCACAGAGTATTTCAGGAGAGGAGTGTGCGGAGCTTGTGGGAGGCCACAGAGTGAGGGTTATGTCATGGATGGAGAAGCAGCGCAGAGTATTTCAGGAGAGGAGTGTGCGGAGCTTGTGGGAGGCCACAGAGTGAGGGTTATGTCATGGATGGAGAAGCAGCACAGAGTGTTTCAGGAGAGGAGTGTGCGGAGCTTGTGGGAGGCCACAGAGTGAGGGTTATGTCATGGATGGAGAAGCAGCACAGAGTATTTCAGGAGAGGAGTGTGCGGAGCTTGTGGGAGGCCACAGAGTGAGGGTTATGTCATGGATGGAGAAGCAGCACAGAGTATTTCAGGAGTGGAGTGTGCGGAGCTTGTGGGAGGCCACAGAGTGAGGGTTATGTCATGGATGGAGAAGCAGCACAGAGTGTTTCAGGAGAGGAGTGTGCGGAGCTTGTGGGAGGCCACAGAGTGAGGGTTATGTCATGGATGTAGAAGCAGCACAGAGTATTTCAGGAGAGGAGTGTGCGGAGCTTGTGGGAGGCCACAGAGTGAGGGTTATGTCATGGATGGAGAATCAGCACAGAGTATTTCAGGAGAGGAGTGTGCGGAGCTTGAGGGAGGCCACAGAGTGAGGGTTATGTCATGGATGGAGAATCAGCACAGAGTATTTCAGGAGAGGAGTGTGTGCAGCTTGTGGGAGGCCACAGAGTGATGGTTATGTCATGGATGGAGAATCAGCACAGAGTATTTCAGGAGAGGAGTGTGCGGAGCTTGTGGGAGGCCACAGAGTGAGGGTTATGTAGTGGATGGAGAAGCAGCACAAGAGTATTTCAGGAGAGGAGTGTGCGGAGCTTGTGGGAGGCCACAGAGTGAGGGTTATGTCATGGATGGATAAGCAGCGCAGAGTATTTCAGGAGAGGAGTGTGCGGAGCTTATGGGAGGCCACAGAGTGAGGGTTATGTCGTGGATGGATAAGCAGCGCAGAGTATTTCAGGAGAGGAGTGTGTGCAGCTTGTGGGAGGCCACAGAGTGAGGGTTATGTAGTGGATGGAGTAGCAGCACAGAGTATTTCAGGAGAGGAGTGTGCGGAGCTTGTGGGAGGCCACAGAGTGAGGGTTATGTCATGGATATAGAAGCAGCACAGAGTATTTCAGGAAAGGAGTATGCCAAAGTCAGAGTTACATAGCGGAAGGAGGAAGGTTTCCTGTTTTCAGGAGAGGATTGTGTTGTACTGAAACTGATATAATATAAGGAGCCCGCTCTTCTAGGAGCGCAGTGTATTTTAGGTTACATAGTGAAAGACATGAGGTCTACAGCAGCACAGAGTATTACAGGAGAAGAGCGCACTCATCTATTGATTCATCACAGACTGAGATCCACAGCAGCACAGAGTATTTCAGAAGAAAAATGCGCTTGTCTTGTGGAAAGTCACTGCCTGGGAGGCGCATGGAGGATTGAGCAGGGTGTCCTCCAGCAGCACAGAGTATTTCAGTAGTTGGCCTTGCAGGGCGCTGGTGAGTGACATTACAGGTAGCGCAGTGGTGACAGGTGTGATGATGAAGCGTTGGCCTCTCGCCCCCTGTGCGCAGCAAGTCCCAGCAGCTCCTGAACGCGTGGGATAATCTCCGGGGAGAAAAGCAAATTACTGCAGAGGATTAGTGAGCAGGCGACTGACTGACACCCTGTGACGGCCGCAGAGCGGGGGAACCTGCTGCCCCGGTGGGCAAGTCTCATCTTGAGCCTTTTTCTTCCAGTTTTTAACCTAATTTCTTTGCCTCCATTATATATGGCATTAGGAAGCGTCCATAAAGCTTTACGGATTCTAATACGGTGTAATGGTGCTAGCTGCAGTGATGTGTGTTAGTTTTGCCTTCTACTGGGAAAGCTGGGTGACAACAGCATAGGAATCACTCAGTTTTCCCAGTCTCCTCAATGGGAAACTTACCTGACTGCTAGTAATCTTCCTCAGCGTCAGGAGGAAAAAGGTTGATGTATCCGAGAGTAGCCAGCAAGAAGAGGAATGATAATAATAAATTTTATTTCTATAGTGCCGACATATTCCGCAGCACTTTCCATTTCAGAGGGGACTTGTACAGACAATAGACATTACAACATAACAATAATCACATAGATCATAACAGATACCAAGAGGAATGAGGGCCCTGCTCGCAAGCTTACAATCTATGAGGAACAGGGCAGCACGTCATACGTGTAATAGACATGTAGATTCTGTGTGACCCGACGTGATCTTTCCCCAATAAGGAATGGCCAAGATCTCTCATCATCTAGGGTTGGCCTCTCTGCTGTTTGTGTGATATTTCCTCACTACTACCTCTGCCTCCTCCAGCGTCCTCTTATACTCCCTACACGTATACCTCCATGGAGGAGCCCTGGGAAAAGTCAGAAAGTCAATGGTGTTAAATTACCATATGTAGGCTTGTATCCCATAACACCTGCCAGCTACACCTGTGCCCACCATACATGCCATCTACCCCTGTACCCATTATCCATGTCAGCTACAACCTTACCCATCATACCTGCCATCTGCACCTGTACCCATCATACATGCCATCTACACCCATACCCATCATACATGCCATCTGCACCCGTACCCATCATACATGCCATCTACACCCATACCCATCATCCATGCCAGCTACAACCTTACCCATCATACATGCCATCTACACCCATACCCATCATACATGCTATCTACACTTGTACCCCTCATACATGCCATCTACCCCTGTACCCATCATACATGCTATCTACACCCGTACCCATCATACATGCCAGCTACACCCATACCCATCATACATGCTATCTACACCTGTACCCATCATACATGCTATCTACACCTGTACCCATCATACATGCTATCTACACCTGTACCCATCATACATGCCATCTACACCTGTACGCATCATACATGCCAGCTACACCCATACCCATCATACATGTCAGCTGCACCTGTACTCATCATACATGCCATCTACACCTGTACCCATCATACATGCCAGCTACACCCATATCCATCATACATGCCAGCTACAATTGTACCCATCTTACATGCCCTCTCACCCGTACCCATCATACATGCCATCTACCCCTGTACCCATTATACACGCCAGCTACACCTGTGGCCTTCATACATACCAGCTAAACCTGTACCCATCATACATGCCAGCTACACCCGTACCCGTCATACATGCCAGCTACACCCATACCCATCATACATGCTATCTACACCTGTACCAATCATACATGTCATCTACACCTGTACCCATCATACATGCCAGCTACACCTGCAGCCCCATGACACTCGCCAGCTACACCTGCAGCCTCATGTCACTCGCCAGCTACACCTGTAGCCCCATGTCACTCGCCAGCTTCACCTGTAGCCCTATGTCACTCGCTAGCTCCACCTGTAGCCCCATGTCACTCGCCAGCTACACCTGTAGCTTCATGTCAGTCGCCAGCTACACCTGTAGCCACATGTCACTCGCTAGCTACACCTGTAGCCTCATGTCACTCGCTAGCTACACCTGTAGCCCTATGTCACTCGCCAGCTACACCTGTAGCCTCATGTCACTCGCCAGCTACACCTGTAGCCTCATGTCACTCGCTAGCTACACCTGTAGCCTCATGTCACTCGCTAGCTACACCTGTAGCCTCATGTCACTTGCTAGCTACACCTGTAGCCCTATGTCACTCGCCAGCTACACCTGTAGCCTCATGTCACTCGCTAGCTACACCTGTTGCCCCATGTCACTCGCTAGCTACACCTGTAGCCCTATGTCACTCGCCAGCTACACCTGTAGCCTCATGTCACTCGCTAGCTACACCTGTAGCCTCATGTCACTCGCTAGCTACACCTGTAGCCTCATGTCACTCGCCAACTACACCTGTAGCCTCATGTCAGTCGCCAGCTACACCTGTAGCCTCATGTCACTCCCTAGCTACACCTGTAGCCTCATGTCACTCCCTAGCTACACCTGTAGCCACATGTCAGCGGCCAGCTAAACTTGTAGCCTCATGTCAGTCGCCAGCTACACCTGTAGCCTCATGTCACTCCCTAGCTACACGTGTAGCCACATGTCAGCGGCCACCTAAACCTGTAGCCTTATGTCAGTCGCCAGCTACACCTGTAGCCTCATGTCAGTCGCCAGCTACACCTGTAGCCACATGTCAGCGGCCAGCTAAACCTGTAGCCTCATGTCAGTCGCCAGCTACACCTGTAGCCCCATGTCACTCGCCAGCTACACTGTTCAATGCATGAAAACCTGTAGGTAAACTGGTGATATGTGCCAGCTGTACCTATAGCGCATTATAAATGTCAGCCAAAGCAATAGTCCCTTGAAACGTGCCAGAGTAAATCATACATTTTTTAGGTCATTGCGTATGTCCTGGGAACACGTTCACCCCCAGTGTTTTCACAGACCTTCGTTTATTAGTGTTTCGCCCCTCGGTGGTTGTTGCCATAGTCAGGAGGCCATTTCCCACCTTGTCCTGTCACCATATCACTACTATTACACTCTGTTTACAAATCCCACATGACCCTCTAATATTTGACGCGTTTCGGGCACAACGGGACGTTTGTCTTTAGAAGCGTCTTGTGTTGACATTTGGGGACTTGTTTTCCCATGCTGTGGCTGATATGAATGGAGAGGGTCAGCACAGACATTACACACCCATCCGCAACACCTCAACCTTCTCACGGCTTACCGACAACCATACCGGAGGGGGAGTGAGGTCGAGTTGTCACAAAACTTTCCCATACATCATACACTCAGAGAACAGTTGAACCAATGCCATTTTCCTTAGGAATTGTCACCCAGCTTTCCAAAAGTCCAGAGGTGCTTGGAAATAAAATGACTTTGCTTCTTTGTTTTTGTAGGTCTTCACATCACATGGGCCCACCGTCATCATGCCCACTTGGTTCTGTTCCAGAGAGTGGTTCTGCTATGTGGGACAGTTTGTTGAAGATGGCCAGGTAAGAACTGAGCCTCTCAGATCATTCATTTTTAACCCGCCACGCAGTTCAAGCATTGTCCATCTGAGGGCGACAAAGAGCACAAGTGATAGCTCCTCCCAGGGGAAAAAGGCCGTAAAATCCGAGCAATAATGAGAGTGATAGTCATTTTCCAAAACTTTTTTAATAAATTGTGTTCACCTTATAGTAAAGTGATGACCCCTGAACTAGTTATGCCGATGTTGGCTTCAAATGGAGCTGCCCTTTAAGATCTTAAAGGAGGGATGTCAATGTATCTCAGAGTTTATTTTTTGTATTATAAGACTTTTCCTTTAATTTCCACCCCTCTTAGTAGTTATGGCAGCCAATGGCTGACGTTTAAGAATGATAGATATCTCTATATAAGGAGAGGAAGTTGGTGATGGCTGACTCTGAGCCTTGCTGCTCCTCTTCTTTGTGCTGGGTCCCATTCTCTCGCCTCGGAGTGATAAGGATGGTCTGTCAGATGGCCAGAAATAACAGGGGCCCGATAACGCATCCTGGGAAATGGCGAGCCGAGTGCTGAGGGTCACCCGACTCATGTCACCACGTCGTCTGCTTGCGAGGGGCATTATGTCTGAAGGGTGTATCTGCGACAGACAGGCACCGGTTATAGGGGCTGCTGAGCATTTCGGTAATGGGGGCGGAAAGGGTTTTGCCATTTCAGCCCCTACGTGATCCTGTTGGGAGAGTCCGGAGAGTGAATGTCTATGGGAATAACATGGGCCATCCCAGCAGCTGTATCCCACCTCTCATCCGGCTTCTGATGTGGTTATTTAACTCCCCGGGAATACCGGCACACAAATGGGCGTCAGTTACTTTTTTGGCACCGAAGGGAGGAAATGTAATTTGACTTCTATCAGAGACAAATATCAGGTTTATAGCAATGGTTTATGTGAACAAGCGCACGGTTCCCACACGAGGTTCCTGGCGTTACTCGCCTTTCGCCCTCACAATAGGCGAGTGTCATCCTGTCAAAAGAGTGGGGTAGTTGTCATTTTATTAGCAATTTTTTTGCTCTTTAATTTCCAGTTCCTTGAAGTTTTTACACTTTCAGTGTTAAACAACAATGTCTGAATCCACTGACAGCAAGCAGAGGTTTTGAAAAGGGGTGAAGAAATGGAACATGAAGTGTGTTAGAAAGTAGCAGAACTTTTTATAAAACGGGTGCACAGGACCTGATCCAGAGTCTTCTCCGTCGTCCAGATGTATGATGTCAGATGACTGTATACAAGCAGCTTCTTCATTATCACCCCATCATCATCTGCGTTAGTCTCTCCAGATTATGGTGACGGGTTTATTGTCTTTTGTTTCCAGGGGACCCCGGAGGATCTGCTGTTCTTCTATGATCACCTTCGGAAAGGTGGTGACGTACATCGCGTAGATGAATGTCTCCTGCAGTATCGCTACCACAAACACGCGGCCACACATTCTGTTTCAGAGTGAGTGTATCCTATATATACTGTATAGAGTGGGCACAGCTATACGGCCCCATACACCACAAGCTGTAATGCTCCGTGTGTCCTGACACCTTTCTATCATAGCTGCAATGCTCTGCATGTCCTTACACCTTTCTATCGTAGCTGAAATGCTCTATGTGTCTTGACATCTTTCTGTCTTAGCTGTGATATTGTGCTTGTCCTGACACCTTTCTATCATAGTTGTGATACTGTGCTTGTCCTTACACCTTTCTATCATAGCTGTGATACTGTGTTTGTCTTGACACCTTTCTATCATAGCTGTGATACTGTTCTTGTCCTGACTCCTTTTTATAATAGCTGCGAAGCTCTGCTTGTCCTGACACCTTTCTATCATAACTGCGATACTCTGCGCTTCTTGATACCTTTCTATTATAGTTGGGATGCTTGCATGCCCTGACACCTTTCTATCATAGCTGCAATGCTCTGTGTTCTGACCTTTCCATCATAGCCTTGAAGCTCCGTGTCCTGACACCCTTCCATCATAGCTGTGATGCTCCATGTCCTGATACCTTTCTATCATAGCTGTGATGCTCTGTGTCCAGACACCTTTCTATCATAGCTGCGATGCTCTGTGTTCTGACACCTTTCTATCATAGCTGCGATGCTCTGTGTTCTGACCTTTCCATCATAGCCATGATGCTCCTTGTCCTGACACCTTTCTATCATAGCTGTGATGCTCTGTGTTCTGACACCTTTCTATCATAGCTGTGATGCTCTGTGTCCAGACACCTTTCTATCATAGTTGCGATGCTGTGTCCTGACACCTTTCTATCATAGTTGCGATGCTCTGTGTCCTGACACCTTTCTATCATAGTTGCAATGCTCTCTGTCCTGACACCTTTCTATCATAGTTGCGATGCTCTGTGTCCTGACACCTTTCTATCATAGCTGCGATGCTCTGTGTTATGACCTTTACATCATAGCCGTGATGCTCCTTGTCCTGACACCTTTCTATCGTAGTTGCAATGCTCTCTGTCCTGACACCTTTCTATCATAGTTGCGATGCTATGTGTCCTGACACCTTTCTATCATAGTTGCGATGCTCTGTGTCCTGACACCTTTCTGTCATAGCTGCGATGCTCTGTGTTCTGACCTTTCCATCATAGCCGTGATGCTCCTTGTCCTGACACCTTTCTATCATAGTTGCGATGCTCTGTGTATCCTGACACCTTTCTATCATAGTTGCGATGCTCTGTGTCCTGACACCTTTCTATCATAGTTGCGATGCTCTGTGTCCTGACACCTTTCTATCATAGTTGTGATGCTCTGTGTCCTGACACCTTTCTATCATAGCTGCGATGCTCCTTGTCCTGACACCTTTCTATCATAGTTGCGATGCTCTGTGTATCCTGACACCTTTCTTTCATAGTTGCGATGCTCTGTGTCCTGACACCTTTCTATCATAGCTGCGATACTCTGTGTCCTGACACCTTTGTATCATAGTTGCGATGCTCTGTGTCCTGACACCTTTCTATCATAGTTGCGATGCTCTGTGTCCTGACACCTTTCTATCATAGTTGCGATGCTCTGTGTCTTGACACCTTTCTATCTTAGTTGCGATGCTCTGTGTCCTGACACCTTTCTATCATAGTTGCGATGCTCTGTGTATCCTGACACCTTTCTATCATAGTTGCGATGCTCTGTGTCCTGACACCTTTCTATCATAGCTGCGATGCTCCTTGTCCTGACACCTTTCTTTCATAGCTGCGATGCTCTATGTTCTGACCTTTCCATCATAGCCGTGATGCTCCTTGTCCTGACACCTTTCTATCATAGTTGCGATGCTCTGTGTCCTGACACCTTTCTATCATAGTTGCGATGCTCTGTGTCCTGACACCTTTCTATCATAGTTGCGATGCTCTGTGTCCTGACACCTTTCTTTCATAGCTGTGATGCTCTATGTTCTGACCTTTCCATCATAGCCGTGATGCTCCTTGTCCTGACACCTTTCTATCATAGATGCAATGCTCTGTGTCCTGACACCTTTCTATCATAGCTGCGATGCTCTATGTTCTGACCTTTCCATCATAGCCGTGATGCTCCTTGTCCTGACACCTTTCTATCATAGCTGCGATGCTCTGTGTCCTGACACCTTTCTATCATAGCTGCGATGCTCCTTGTCCTGACACCTTTCTTTCATAGCTGCGATGCTCTATGTTCTGACCTTTCCATCATAGCCGTGATGCTCCTTGTCCTGACACCTTTCTATCATAGTTGCGATGCTCCTTGTCCTGACACCTTTCTTTCATAGCTGCGATGCTCTATGTTCTGACCTTTCCATCATAGCCGTGATGCTCCTTGTCCTGACACCTTTCCATCATAGCTGTGATGCTCTGTGTCCTGACACCTTTCCACCACTTTCGCTGCCAAGTACAGCATCCTGGCCTATCTCTTCTCACTCCAAGTTGTCAATGTTGCCCAGAGCAACCAATTTCAGCACAGTTTTAATTTTACCAGGGCTGTTTAAAAATGAAAGCTGTGCTCTGATTGGTTGCTATAGGCAACAAAGAAAGTGTTTATCAATGAGGCCTATGGCACCTAATATATAGCCAAGGCCTATCCTGATTGTGGGACGGGACAAGTTTTGCAGAGTTGAGCTTGTCGGGGCATAATCTGGCAGGAGGGGAGATGAGCATCAGCTGTAATGTTTGATGGATAGAGAACAGTGCTGGGGGCAGTTCACACACTCACGCACATGGCTCTGCCTCGTGTTAACTCATTCAGTGCTGGTCAAACCCAAAGAGCATGTTGCTGAAGGACTACAAATCTCATCGTGTATAATTCACCTCTCATTGTCATAATGTGTAATATTCTCTTATCTAAGCTTTAAATGTCAGAGGTTTACGGGCTATTGGGGAACTACAAGTCCCAGGTATACCTTATTTCCATTCATTGCTGCTCTGCTCCATGTACATAAGTAAGAGTGAGTGCTCTGTGGGCATGCTGGTATGTGTAGTCCTGTTCTGCGGCAGGTAGAGAGACAGTATTCTCAGGTGACTGATGTTTGTCTCTGTTGGTTGTTTGCTCAGTGACGACATCTCGCGTTTCATAATTTCACCGACTACAACAAAAAAATCACACACAACAAGGAACCTGCAGCAAGATGTGGACCACAGCGACTGAGTCACCTGCTGGAGACCTCCAGAGATAAGCAATATCATCACCTGCCGTAGACCTCCACAGAGGAACAATGCCTTCATCATCTGCTGTAGACCTCCAGATATGAGCAATGACATCATCACCTGCTGCAGACCTCCGGAGAGGAACGATGACATCATCATCTACTGTAGACCTCCAGATATGAACAATGACATCATCATCTGCTGTAGACCTCCAGGTATGAATAATGGCATCACCAGCAGTAGACTTCTAGAGATGAACGCTGACATTATCACCTACTGTAGACCTCTATAGATGAACAGTAGCATCATCACCTGCTGGAGCTCTCCACAGAGAAACAATGCCTTCATCACCTGCTATATACCTCCAGATATGAACAATTACATCATCACCTGCTGTAGACCTCTGGATAGGAATGATGACCACCAACTGTAGACCTCGAGACATGAACGATGACATTATCACTTTCTGTAGACCTCCAGAGCGGAACAATTCCATCATCACCTGTTGTAGAAATTCATAGATGAACAATGACATCATCACCCTATGTAGCCACCAGAGTAAAACAATAACATAATCACCAGCAGTAGACTTATAGAACTGAATGGTGACATTATCACCTGCTGCAGACCTCCATGAGTATCACCTGCTGCAAAACCTATAGAGAGGAACGATGACATCACCACCTGCACCAGATCTCAAGAAAGGAACAATGACATCAACACCAGCACTGGATCTACAGAAAGGAGCAATGGCATCATCACCTACTGCAGACCTCCATAGAGGAACCATGACATTATCACCTGCTGCAAACCTCCAAAGAGGAACAATGACATTTTCGCCTGCTGCAGACCTCCATAGAGGAACCATGACATCATCACGTGCTGCAGACCTCCAAAGAGGATCTATGACATCATCACCTGCTGCAGACCTCCAAAGAGGATCTATGACATCATCACCTGCTGCAGACCTCCAAAGAGGAACTATGACATCGTCACCTGCTGCAGACCTCCAAAGAGAAACTATGACATCATCACCTGCTGCAGAATTTCAGGATGGAACGAGGAAATATCAAAATTTTTCGACCCTCTAAAAGCCACTTCTAATCAGGACCTCTTTGCTTGGCACTGACAATATCATTCTAGAGGGGCAAGTAGAGATATTGAAACCTTTACTGTATATGAACTAAAATGCCTGTGATATCCAGATGTGGTGCCCAGATATGTCTCCTGGGCACCACATCTGGATATCACAGTGTCTTACCTTACAGAGTCGATATATGTTGTCAACTTTTGCCTAAATTTTAGCCTACGGTGTGGTGCCATTTTTTTACATTTTTTTAGCTGATCATTTGGGGATAATACGAGCCAAGAGGAAGGTAAGGAAGAGCACGTCTGTGCTCTGGGGAGTCAGAATGAATGTTGTTTTATTTGGGCTCCAAGTTCGTAGTATTGCGGCACTTTTTATTTGCACAGTGCACAACTTTTTGTAAAAGAATTGTCACTCCCTCCATACTCAAAAAACATGGCATCCCAACTAAAAAAAATGCGGCAACTTTGCACCACATTGACCATAGACACAGTACCTGCGGTAATCAGCGTGGGATGGCGGCAATATGGTAGCTTAACGGAAGGTTCCCACACTGTGATAAAGCTGCGCTGCGAGGCGTCTTCCCTGTACAATGTGGCAAGTTCATACTCCTCGGTCTGCACCTGTCCTGGCTCTGACTATGGGAACCTGTTCCCCCAGCTTTCCCTACACTGGAATCACAGGTACCAGCCTCAGGGGGCAGCGAGAATAGCAGCGAGCGAATATTCCTGGCACCGCACATGCCGCAGAGCAGGATTCTGGGAATGTGCCTGGAGCTCACATTTTACCTGCTGCAAGGTGAAATTTGTGGCTGGAGACGCACCCCTCCCCCCCATAGTATAGTAAGTATATCAGCCTCCTGTAATTGTGGGTACAACCACAGCTACCTGTCAACGGAGGCCCATTGTGAGTCGGATGAACCAAGTCTATTGTTAAGCAGGGTCTTGGGGGGGGAGAAAACCTTAGACTACTGTGGGAATTTCATTCATAGGTCAATTAAAGCAGTTGTACAAGACTGAAAATTATGGCGGTTTATATAAAGGAACAGCGCCACCCTCGTCATAAGGCTGTTGACATATATAATATTTTGTGGTCACATTTCTTACCCGTTACATCTTCTCGTAATGATTAACATGTAAGTATGATCACCGCGTGCTCTTATCTACTGAGTCAGCAGCCGTGCTCCCCCCGGGTGGTGTTTTCTATGAATTACTGTTTTTATGAATGTGGGAGGTTTCCTCGTAGTTTTTGGTGATCGCTGACGGTGCAGGATACACATCATTACTCATATGAGAGCTGTCACTGATCGCCGGCCCGCGGTAATCCTGGCAGATTGTACACATCAGGAAATCAAAAGGTGATACTCGGCTACACGGTGCGGAGATACAATGTATATGCACAGTACCCGTATAGTATACAGCATTCGCACAGTGCCCCTATAGTATACAGCACATACTGTATACAGTACCCCCTATAGTATACAGTGCCCGTATAGTATAAAGCGTTCACACAGTACCCATACAGTATGCAGCACTCACACAGTACCCATACAGTATGCAGCACTCACACAGTACCCGTACAGTATGCAGCACTCACACAGTACCCGTACAGTATGCAGCATTCACACAGTACCCATACAGTATGCAGCACTCACACAGTACCCGTACAGTATGCAGCATTCACACAGTACCCGTATAGTATGCAGCACTCACACAGTACCCGTACAGTATGCAGCATTCACACAGTACCCGTATAGTATGCAGCACTCACACAGTACCCATACAGTATGCAGCACTCACACAGTACCCGTACAGTATGCAGCACTCACACAGTACCCATACAGTATGCAGCACTCACACAGTACCCGTACAGTATGCAGCATTCACACAGTACCCATACAGTATGCAGCACTCACACAGTACCCGTACAATATGCAGCACTCACACAGTACCTGTACAGTATGCAGCACTCACACAGTACTCGTACAGTATGCAGCATTCACACAGTACCCGTACAGTATGCAGCACTCACACAGTACCCGTTTAGTATGCAGCACTCACACAGTACCCGTACAGTATGCAGCATTCACACAGTAACCGTATAGTATGCAGCACTCACACAATACCTGTATAGTATACAGCACTCTCACAGTACCTGTATAGTATACAACTCTCTCACAGTACCCGTATAGTATACAGCACTCTCACAGTACCCATACAGTATGCAGCAATCACACAGTACCCGTATAGTATGCAGCACTTACTCAGTACCCGTATAGTATACAGCACTCTCACAGTACACGTACAGTATACAGCACTCACACAGTACCCGTTTAGTATGCAGCACTCACACAATACCTGTATAGTATACAGCACTCTCACAGTACCTGTATAGTATACAACTCTCTCACAGTACCCGTATAGTATACAGCACTCTCACAGTACCCATACAGTATGCAGCAATCACACAGTACCCGTATAGTATGCAGCACTTACTCAGTACCCGTATAGTATACAGCACTCTCACAGTACCCGTACAGTATGCAGCACTCACACAGTACCCGTTTAGTATGCAGCACTCACACAGTACCCATACAGTATGCAGCATTCACACAGTACTCGTATAGTATGCAGCACTCACACAATACCTGAATAGTATACAACACTCTCACAATACCCGTATAGTATACAGCACTCTCACAGTACCCATACAGTATGAAGCAATCACACAGTACCTGTATAGTATACAGCACTCTCACAGTACCCATACAGTATGCAGCACTCACACAGTACCCGTATAGTATACAGCACTCTCACAGTACCCATACAGTATGCAGCACTCACACAGTACCCGTATAGTATACAGCACTCTCACAGTACCCCGTACAGTATGCAGCACCCACACAGTACCCATATAGTATGCAGCACTCCCACAGTACCTGTATAGTATACAGCACTCTCACAGTACCCGTACAGTATGCCGCACTCACACAGTACCTGTATAGTATACAGCAATCTCACAGTACCCGTACAGTAGGCAGCACTCTCACAGTACCCGTACAGTATGCAGCACTCTCATAGTACCTGTATAGTATACAGCACTCTCACAGTACCCGTACAGTATGCAGCACTCTCACAGTACCCGTACAGTATAAAGCATTCACACAGTACCCATACAGTATGCAGCACTCACACAGTACCCGTTTAGTGTGCAGCATTCACACAGTACCCGTATAGTATGCAGCACTCACACAATACCTGTATAGTATACAGCACTCTCACAGTACCTGTATAGTATACAACACTCTCACAGTACCCGTATAGTATGCAGCATTCACACAGTACCCGTATAGTATGCAGCACTCACACAATACCTGTATAGTATACAGCACTCACACAGTACCCACATAGTATACAGCAATCATGCAGTACCCGTATAGTATACAGCACTCTCACAGTACCCATACAGTATGCAGCAATGACACAGTACCTGTATAGTATACAACACTCTCACAGTACCCATACAGTATGCAGCAATCACACAGTACCTGTATAGTATACAGCAATCATGCAGTACCCGTATAGTATGCAGCACTCTCACAGTACCCGTATAGTATGCAGCAGTCACACAGTACCCGTATAGTATGCAGCACTCTCACAGTACCCGTACAGTATGCAGCACTCACACAGTATCCGTACAGTATGCAGTACTCACACAGTACCCGTATAGTTTGCCGCACTCACACAGTACCTGTATAGTATATAGCACTCTCACAGTACCCATACAGTATGCAGAAATCACACAATACCTGTATAGTATACAGCACTCATGCAGTACCCGTATAGTATGCAGCACCCACACAGTACCTGTATAGTATACAGCACTCACACAGTACCCGTACAGTAGGCAGCAATCACGCAGTACCCGTATAGTATGCAGCACTCACACAGTACCCGTACAGTATACAGCATTCACACAGTACCCGTATAGTATGCAGCACTCACACAGTACCCGTACAGTATGCAGCATTCACACAGTACCCGTATAGTATACAGCACTCATGCAGTACCCGAATAGTATGCAGCACTCACACAGTACCTGTATAGTATGCAGCACTCACACAGTACCCGTACAGTATGCAGCAATCACGCAGTATTCGTATAGTATGCAGCACTCACACAGTACCCGTACAGTATGCAGCATTCACACAGTACCCGTATAGTATACAGCACTCCTGCAGTACCCGTACAGTATGCAGCAATCACGCAGTATTCGTATAGTATGCAGCACTCACACAGTACCCGTATAGTATACAGCACTCCTGCAGTACCCGTATAGTATGCAGCACTCACACAGTACCCGTATAGTATACAGCACTCATGCAGTACCTGTATAGTATGCTGCACTCACACAGTACCCGTATAGTATGCAGCACTCTCACAGTACCTGTACAGTATACAGCACTCACACAGTACTTGTATAGTATGCAGCACTCACACAGTACCCGTACAGTATACAGCACTCACACAGTACTTGTATAGTATATAGCACTCTCACAGTACCCATACAGTATGCAGCAATCACACAGTACCTGTATAGTATACAGCACTCTCACAGTACCCGTACAGTATGCAGCAATCACGCAGTATTCGTATAGTATGCAGCACTCACACAGTACCCGTACAGTATGCAGCATTCACACAGTACCCGTATAGTATACAGCACTCCTGCAGTACCCGTATAGTATGCAGCACTCACACAGTACCCGTATAGTATACAGCACTCATGCAGTACCTGTATAGTATGCTGCACTCACACAGTACCCGTATAGTATGCAGCACTCTCACAGTACCCGTACAGTATGCAGCACTCACACAGTATCCGTACAGTATGCAGTACTCACACAGTACCCGTATAGTTTGCCGCACTCACACAGTACCTGTATAGTATATAGCACTCTCACAGTACCCATACAGTATGCAGAAATCACACAATACCTGTATAGTATACAGCACTCATGCAGTACCCGTATAGTATGCAGCACCCACACAGTACCTGTATAGTATACAGCACTCACACAGTACCCGTACAGTAGGCAGCAATCACGCAGTACCCGTATAGTATGCAGCACTCACACAGTACCCGTACAGTATGCAGCATTCACACAGTACCCGTATAGTATGCAGCACTCACACAGTACCCGTACAGTATGCAGCATTCACACAGTACCCGTATAGTATACAGCACTCATGCAGTACCCGAATAGTATGCAGCACTCACACAGTACCTGTATAGTATACAGCACTCACACAGTACCCGTACAGTATGCAGCAATCACGCAGTATTCGTATAGTATGCAGCACTCACACAGTACCCGTACAGTATGCAGCATTCACACAGTACCCGTATAGTATACAGCACTCCTGCAGTACCCGTACAGTATGCAGCAATCACGCAGTATTCGTATAGTATGCAGCACTCACACAGTACCCGTATAGTATACAGCACTCCTGCAGTACCCGTATAGTATGCAGCACTCACACAGTACCCGTATAGTATACAGCACTCATGCAGTACCTGTATAGTATGCTGCACTCACACAGTACCCGTATAGTATGCAGCACTCTCAAAGTACCTGTACAGTATACAGCACTCACACAGTACTTGTATAGTATGCAGCACTCACACAGTACCCGTATAGTATGCAGCACTCACACAGTACCCGTACAGTATACAGCACTCACACAGTACTTGTATAGTATATAGCACTCTCACAGTACCCATACAGTATGCAGCAATCACACAGTACCTGTATAGTATACAGCACTCTCACAGTACCCGTACAGTATGCAGCAATCACGCAGTATTCGTATAGTATGCAGCACTCACACAGTACCCGTACAGTATGCAGCATTCACACAGTACCCGTATAGTATACAGCACTCCTGCAGTACCCGTATAGTATGCAGCACTCACACAGTACCCGTATAGTATACAGCACTCATGCAGTACCTGTATAGTATGCTGCACTCACACAGTACCCGTATAGTATGCAGCACTCTCACAGTACCTGTACAGTATACAGCACTCACACAGTACTTGTATAGTATGCAGCACTCACACAGTACCCGTATAGTATGCAGCACTCTCACAGTACCCATACAGTATGCAGCAATCACACAGTACCCGTATAGTATGCAGCACTCACACAATACCTGTATAGTATACAGCACTCTCACAGTACCTGTATAGTATACAACACTCTCACAGTACCCGTATAGTATGCAGCATTCACACAGTACCCGTATAGTATGCAGCACTCACACAATACCTGTATAGTATACAGCACTCACACAGTACCCATATAGTATACAGCAATCATGCAGTACCCGTATAGTATACAGCACTCTCACAGTACCCATACAGTATGCAGCAATGACACAGTACCTGTATAGTATACAGCACTCCTGCAGTACCCGTATAGTATGCAGCACTCACACAGTACCCGTATAGTATACAGCACTCATGCAGTACCTGTATAGTATGCAGCACTCACACAGTACCCGTATAGTATGCAGCACTCTCACAGTACCTGTACAGTATACAGCACTCACACAGTACTTGTATAGTATGCAGCACTCACACAGTACCCGTATAGTATGCAGCACTCTCACAGTACCCATACAGTATGCAGCAATCACACAGTACCCGTATAGTATGCAGCACTCACACAATACCTGTATAGTATACAGCACTCTCACAGTACCTGTATAGTATACAACACTCTCACAGTACACGTATAGTATGCAGCATTCACACAGTACCCGTATAGTATGCAGCACTCACACAATACCTGTATAGTATACAGCACTCACACAGTACCCATATAGTATACAGCAATCATGCAGTACCCGTATAGTATACAGCACTTTCACAGTACCCATACAGTATGCAGCAATGACACAGTACCTGTATAGTATACAGCACTCTCACAGTACCCATACAGTATGCAGCAATCACACAGTACCTGTATAGTATACAGCAATCATGCAGTACCCGTATAGTATGCAGCACTCTCACAGTACCCGTATAGTATGCAGCAGTCACACAGTACCCGTATAGTATGCAGCACTCTCACAGTACCCGTACAGTATGCAGCACTCACACAGTATCCGTACAGTATGCAGTACTCACACAGTACCCGTATAGTTTGCCGCACTCACACAGTACCTGTATAGTATATAGCACTCTCACAGTACCCATACAGTATGCAGAAATCACACAATACCTGTATAGTATACAGCACTCATGCAGTACCCGTATAGTATGCAGCACTCACACAGTACCCGTACAGTATGCAGCACTCACACAGTACTTGTATAGTATATAGCACTCTCACAGTACCCGCACAGTATGTAGCAATCACGCAGTACCCATATAGTATACAGCATTCACTCAGTACCCGTACAGAATATAGCACAATTTTAGTACTGTATACTACTTAGTATTATATACTACTACTGTATACTCCCGGTTGCAGCATGTTACACATATAGTGACTGATGTGTTCCTCTTTCTAGGGAGACAATATGGAGGAATCGTGTGCAGTTCCTGGAGGAGCGAGTCCTCGAGCACTGGCCATCATTCACCATCTGGAACGCTGGCAAACAAGGGCGCAAGCTGTACCGGAGCCTGACACCCAGAAACAGAGACAAGGTAAGGAGCTGGTGTCAGGGCTAGCCCGATGTAATGTTACCAGCTGTGTGAGGAGGAGCACAGAACACACAGCCTTCATTACCACAGCAGCCATTTTGACTCCCAGCGTTCATAGCCATGTGCTGCTGACAGGTGACTTCCAGGAATCCCAACCTGTCAGACGTCCTGACAGCTGCGTCATAGATTCTCCATCCTGGCCCTGCAGGTAAAGGAGCACAGAGCGCTGACAGGACAGCAGTCTCCTGGGAGATCGCCCTCCACTCATTTCCCAGGTTGTCAGCAGTCATGATGTATGACCCAGACAGATTTTATAGGCTTTACCAAATACACGTGTACACGTTCCATCCATTATGTAGTCCATGACCTTGCACTAAATCAGTATTCTTTCACCTGAAATACTCTGTGCTTCTGATAGGTCCCTCCTTTTTGTATTTTAGATCACTTGTGGCTATAGCTAACTAGGCACAATGATCTCCTGAAATACTCTGTGGTGGCACAAACTCTGCTTCATTAATTATGTGACATTAATCTGATACCTCTCACTAGATCAGTATACTCCTCCTGAAATACTCTGTGCTGCTTCTGCTTTGTAACTCTTGTAACCTCTGGTTTGACCAGCAAACTTGTCTCCTGAAATACTTTGTGCTGCTAGACACCATGCTCCTTCCACTATCCTTGACCTCTCACTTGATCAACTCATTTTTCTCCTTAAACCATCTGTGCTGCTGCTGGGACCCTTAATCAGTAGCATCCAGCAAAATTATCATAGTTCTCTCCTGAAATACTTTGTGCTGCTGGACAGCTAGCTTCTTCCAGTATGCAACGCGCAATTCATGACCTCTCGTTAGATCAGTACATACTACTACGTAAATACTCTGTGGTGCTGGGAGACCCTGCTCCTTCTACAAGATCCACACACCTATCCTCGAATGCTCTGTGCTGCTGGGAGAGGACTTTGTTGCTTGCACAATGTTATAGCATGTAATGGTAAAGCGGTATGGGCAGCACAGGGTGACCTGGGTGCCAGCGTGATACCCTGACACATCTGAGGCTTAGAGATGAAAGATGGCTGCACTCAGAGCAGGGTCGGGCAGATGTGAGGAGATTACAGATTTCATCCACTTTTTGTGTTCTTTTCATAATATTTTCAACATCGGCCATATGTAAGTAATTAAGTCCTCGTCCTGCGGACCACCCACAAGGATAAAATTCAGTGTGAGCTCAGGTATGAAGTGGGCCGAATGTCCATATAACTGGTTCAGGCCCTTCCTGTCTTTTGTATCCCAAGTCTTTTCTTTCCTATCATAGGTCCTGTCTCTAGTGCCCCTCATATCCTAAGTCCTATCTCTCCTGCCCCTCATATCCTAAGTCCTGTCTCTCCTGCTCCTCATATCCTAAGTCCTGTCTCTCCTGTCACTCATACCCCAAGTCCTGACTCCTGCCCCTCATATCTCTAGTCCTGTCTACTGCCCCTCGTAACCCAAGTCCTGTCTACTGCCCCTCACATTCAAAGCCCCGTCTCCTGCCACTCATACCCCAAGTACTGTCTCCTTCCCCACATATCCCAAGTCCTGTCTCTCCTGCCCCACATATCCCAAGTCATGTCTCTCCTTCCCCTGATATCCCAAGTCATGTCTCTCCTGCCTCCTGTTTTACATCCTGTCTCTGCTGAGCCTCTTATCCCAGTCCTGTCTCTCCTGCCCACATATCCCAAGTCCTGTCTTTAATGCCCCTTGTATCCCAAGTCCGGTCTCTGCTGCCCCTAGTGTTCATAGTCCTTTCTCTACTGCCCCTCATATCCCACATCCTTTCGCTCCTGCTCTTTGCATCACAAGGCCTGTCTTTTCTGCCTCTCGTATCCCAAGTCCTGTCTCTACTGCCCCTAGTATCCCAGTCCTGTTTCTACTACCTCTGGTATCCCGGTCCTGTCTCTACTGCCCCTCGTATCCCAGTCCTGTTTCTGATTCCTCCCGTATCCCAAGTCCTCTCTCTACTGCCCCTCTTATCACAGTCCTGTCTCTCCTGCCCCTCATATCCCAAATCCTGTCTCTCCTCCCCCTCATATCCCAAGTCCTGTCTCCCCTGCCCCTTATATCACAAGTCCTGTGTCTCCTGCCCTTTATATCCCAAGTCCTGTCTCTACTGCCCCTCATATCTCACGTCCTTTCGCTCCTGCTCTTTGCATCACAAGTCCTGTCTCTACTGCCCCTTGTATCCCAAGTCCTGTCTTTACTACCACTCGTATCTCAGTCCTGTTTCTACTGCCCCTCATACCCCAGTCCTGTCTCTACTGCCCCTCGTATCCCAAGTCCTGTCTTTGCTGCCCCTCGTATCTCAGACTTGTCTCTACTGCCCCTGGTATCCTAGTCTTGTCTCTCCTGCCCTTGTATCCCACATCCTGTCTCTCTTACCTTTCGTATCCCAAGTCCTGTCTCTCCTGCCCTTTGTATCCCGGATCTTGTCTCTTTTGACATTCTTATCTCATGTTCTGTCCCTCATGCCGTCTCTTGAATTGTTCTATGTTCTGTATCGTCTGCTACTTGTTTACCGAGTCCTATTTTTCCTGGTTCTCAGATGCCATGATCTTTCTCTCCTGCCCTGTGTTCCTCATGTTATGTATCCTCTATTCTTCATATCTCACGTACGATCTCTCCTGCACTTCATATCCCATATTCTGTCTCCCCATTTTCTGACTCTCCTGTCATTAGTACCCTATGCCTTATCACTTCTACCCTTTATTTATCATGTCCTCTCTTTCCTGGTCTTCAAATGCCTTCCTGTCTCTTCTGCCCAGTGTATTCTGCCCATGTTTTGACTCTCCTGCATATTGTATCCAACATTTTGTCTCTCAGACACTTCATATCCAAAATGTTGTCTCTCATGAACTTTACATTCCTCATTTTGTCTCTTCTGTCCCTCAAATCTCACTTTTGACTCTTGTGCCAGTCATATCCAACATTGTCACCCCTGTCTTTCGTATTCTGTGCTCTCCACCTCTCCTGTTGCTTATATATCCTGTTTTCTTTAAGTTCTGTTACCTATTTCCCATATTTTGTCTGTCTTGTCCCTTTTATCTTATGTTTTCTGGCTCTCTTGCTCTTCTTGTCTCTGGGGCTTTTCTTTGCTGCCCCTTTGCCCTGGTTCAGGCCCCTGCTGCCTCCTTACTTAGACCATGAGTCAGTCAGAGATGATATGTAGGTGTAACCTGTCCCCCTCAACGAGCCTGTCTGCTTCTAATTACCCCCGCACAGATCTTGCCATTCCCTCTAGCTGACCTTTTCCTAACGTTTTCTTTGGCAAACCTCTGAGACTGCGACATCATACGCCTTTCATCGTGGTTATAATTAAAATCGCAGCCCGCTGTATTTTTACCTCTGGCACAAAAACCCTATGATCAGTTACTAAATCTCTTGGGTCTGGAGAAAGGGGGGCCCCTCTTCTATCCATCATAGGTGACTTGGAGGTCCCGACTAAGTGTAGTAACCGGCAGAGCCATGAAGGGGTCAAAGGATGGATATGGCATCAGTTAGACGTAGGACATATCTGACACATATCTGTGGGTAAGTGCTTCTAAGAAAAACCAGGAGGAGCAGCTGGAGGACGTCTTGCAGATGGTCACTATTTAGTTGTGGATTTGGGTTCTTGTTAACATTTCAAACACTGAAGCTAAACAGACTTCTTCCAGCAGAAGGAGCGTAACTCCCATCATTGTGGACGAAGATGGAAACCAAATGCTTGAGCGTAATTGCCTCTTTTGAGGGTTCCTGCCCCTCATATGCAATGCTGTCTCTCCTGCCCTTCTTTTCGTGTCTTGCCTTTCTTTCTCATCCCATATTCTGGCTCAACTGCGTCTTTCATCTTGTCCTATGTTATGTCTGTCCCTCCCATCTTTTACCATGTCCTGTCTCTCCTGCCCATCTTTTCCCATGTTCTGTCTTTCCTGTATCTCTGTTTCCATATCCTGAATCCCCTGCCTGTCTTATTTGAAGTCCTGTCTCTCCTGCTTCCCTTAACCCATTTCCAATTTCTGCTGCCTCTCTTATCCCATATCCTGTCCCTCCTGCCTCTCTTATTCCATGTCCAGTCTCTCCTGCCTCCTATACCCTGTCTCTTGCCTCTCTTATCCCATATCCTGTCCCTCCTGCCTCTCTTATCCAAGGTCCTTCTCCATTTCCAGATCCTGCCTCTCTTCCCTGTTCCTGTCTCTTCTGCTCCTCTTAACCCATCCCCTCTCTGCTGCCTTTTTATCCTGTATTCTGTCTTTACTGCACCAATTATCAATGTCCTGTGTGTCCCTCCCTTCTTAACCAATATCCTTTCTCTTCCTGCAGCTCTTATTCCATGTACTGTCTATTTTGCTCTTCTTGTCTTAAGGCCCCGTCACACACAGCGAAGTCGCCAGCGAGATTGCTGATTTTGTGACGCCACAGCGATCTCGCCAGCGACATCGCTGTGTGTGACAAGGATCAGCGACTGCCCCCCCCGCCAGGTATCGCTGATCACGCTACATCGTCCTGGGCCGTTTTTTGATCGTTGGTCTCCCGCTGGCCAGCACACATCGCCGTTTTTTGATCGTTGGTCTCCCGCTGGCCAGCACGCATCGCTGTGAGAGACCAGCAATCAGCGACGCTGGGAGCTGGTTTCCAATGTAAACAGCGGGTTTCTAAGAGCCGCGCGGCTCTTAGACACCCACTGTTTACCTTGGAAACCAGCTTGCTCCCTGGTCCTGATCGCTGGAGGGGCTGTCTATGTCAACATCGAATCGTTGGTGGGATCGCTGGGACATTGATGTGTGTAACGGGGCCATTAGTCATGTCTTTCCTGCTCCTTTTATCCCATGTACTGTCTATTTTTGTCATACTAATGTCTTTCCTGCCTCTCTTATGCCATGTACTGTCTCTTCTGCCCTTCTTGTCCTACTCATGTCTTTCCTTCCCCTCTTTCCTATGTCCTGTCTCTCCTGCTTTTCTTATCCTTTTTCTGCGTCTCCTGCCTCTCTTGTCCCTCTTTCATATGTCCTGTATTTCTTGCCCTTCTTATCCTATTTCTGTCTCTCCTGCCTCTATTATCCATGTCTTGTCTCTTCTGCTCCTCTTATCCCATATCCTGTCTTTCCTGTCCCTCTTTTGCATGTCCTATCTTTCCTGCCCCTCTTTCCTATATCCTGTCACTCCTGCCCTTCTTATCCCATTTCTGTCTCTCCGTCCCCTCTTATCCCATGTCTTGTCTCTTCTGCTCTTCTTATCCCATGTCCTGTCACTCCTGCCCTTCTTATCCCATTTCTGTCTCTCCTGCCCCTATTATCCCATGTCTTGTCTCTTCTGCTCCTCTTATCCCATGTCCTGTCACTCCTGCCCTTCTTATCCCATTTGTCTTTCCTGCCCCTATTGTCCCATGTCTTGTCTCTTCTGCTCCTCTTATCCCATTTCTGTCTCTCCTGCCCCTATTGTCCCATGTCTTGTCTCTTCTGCTCCTCTTATCCCATTTCTGTCTCTCCTGCCCCTATTATCCCATGTCTTGTCTCTTCTGCTCCTCTTATCCCATGTCCTGTCACTCCTGCCCTTCTTATCCCATTTGTCTCTCCTGCCCCTATTGTCCCATGTCTTGTCTCTTCTGCTCCTCTTATCCCATGTCCTCTCACTCCTGCCTGTTGTGAGCTCATTTTCTCGTTCGCCTTTGATGTCCGATGAACTCCCTCTGCTGGGGAAAGGAGGTAGTGAAACTGATTTGGATGGGAGAGACCTGTCACCTGAACATCTGGATTGCGATTGGACATCAGGAATCTCTGACTGGATATAAGGCAGCCGACGCCCTGTAGGGTTGCTGGTGATTTCTCTGCTCTGAGCTCTGGTCTCCAGTTCAGTTCCCGTCTTCTAAAGCTAAGTTTTGCTCTGTTATTGTTCCATGAGATTTTGTCTGATTTGCTTAGTTTTGTGTTCAGCTGCCCCGGCTGGGGCTTTGCTGAATTTCCATTTTTGTCCCTGATCGGTTTAATCTCTTTTGCTCTGCTTCAGAATATATCGGAGTGCTGATATAGGGATTTTGAAGTCTAGTGACTTCAGGGCCGTTTTTCCTATCAGACGTGTTGGAACATTTTTGGTAGGGTTTTTGCGGATTGCAGCCAACATCTTTTCTGTCCTGTCCTATCTAGTTAGTTGGGCCCCATCGTTTGCTCTGCCTGTCTTTCTGTCTGTGTTTGTGTTTTCATCTGTTTTCACCGACAATACATGTTGGGGGCTGTCTATTGCTTTGGAGTCTGCTCTGGGGCAGTTTAGATTTCCCCTTTCTTTCTTTAGGCTTATGTAGTTCTCCGGCTGTGACGAGGCGTCTAGGAACACCGTAGGAACGCTCCACGGCTACTGTTAGTTGTTGTGAATAGGTTCAGGGGTCTGCAATCCGCTAGCTACCAACCTCTCCGGTTTTCTGGACTTAGCTTGCATTTTTGTTTTTTCCTCCTCCGGTGACTCATTCATAACACCTGCCCTTCTTATCCCATTTGTCTCTCCTGCCCCTATTGTCCCATGTCTTGTCTCTTCTGCTCCTCTTATCCCATGTCCTGTCACTCCTGCCCTTCTTATCCCATTTGTCTCTCCTGCCTCTATTATCCATGTCTTGTCTCTTCTGCTCCTCTTATCCCATGTCCTGTCACTCCTGCCCTTCTTATCCCATTTGTCTCTCCTGCCTCTATTATCCATGTCTTGTCTCTTCTGCTCCTCTTATCCCATGTCCTGTCTTTCCTGTCCCTCTTTTGCATGTCCTATCTTTCCTGCCCCTCTTTCCTATATCCTGTCACTCCTTCCCTTCTTATCCCATTTCTGTCTCTCCGTCCCCTCTTATCCCATGTCTTCTCTCTTCTGCTCCTCTTATCCCATGTCCTGTCACTCCTGCCCTTCTTATGCCATTTCTGTCTCTCCTGCCCCTATTGTCCCATGTCTTGTCTCTTCTGCTCATCTTATCCCGTGTCCTGTCTCTCCTGCCCTTCTTATGCCATTTCTGTCTCTCCTGCCCCTATTGTCCCATGTCTTGTCTCTTCTGCTCCTCTTATCCCGTGTCCTGTCACTCCTGCCCTTCTTATCCCATTTCTGTCTCTCCTGCCCCTATTGTCCCATGTCTTGTCTCTTCTGCTCCTCTTATCCCGTGTCCTTTCACTCCTGCCCTTCTTATCCCATTTGTCTCTCCTGCCTCTATTGTCCCATGTCTTCTCTTCTGCTCCTCTTATCCCGTGTCCTGTCACTCCTGCCCGTCTTATCCCATTTCTGTCTCTCCTGCCCCTATTGTCCCATGTCTTGTCTCTTCTGCTCCTCTTATCCCGTGTCCTGTCACTCCTGCCCTTCTTATCCCATTTCTGTCTCTCCTGCCCCTATTATCCCGTGTCCTGTCACTCCTGCCCGTCTTATCCCATTTCTGTCTCTCCTGCCCCTATTGTCCCATGTCTTGTCTCTTCTGCTCCTCTTATCCCGTGTCCTGTCACTCCTGCCCTTCTTATCCCATTTCTGTCTCTCCTGTCCCTATTATCCCATGTCCTCTCACTGTATTCCACCATCCTGTTCCAGGAGATCACAACAGACAAACATTAGTGATAAACATTAAAAGAAGTGTAGAGGACAGGAAAAGGTTGACTTCTAGCTTGGCTTCCAAATATAGTGCCATACTTGTCCACAGGTTGTATGTGGTATTGCAGGTCAGCCCCATTAATTTAAAAGAAGCCAGACACAAGCTGTAAAATGATGAGACGCTGACATTTTGGTGCTGAGGAGCCTCTTTGACGGTGCCTGTCCAATCGGCACACAGCCGTGCATAATCGGAGGGAATGTGCTCTCACACCTGGCCGTACATGCTGGAATTTGTTGTACACCATTGCTGTCACAGGAAGTAGCAGTAATGAAAGCGTTAATCCATACGCAATGCAGCTCGATCGGCCGGGTCAGACATGTGCAGCTTTGGCTCCACTTCTCGATCCTGACATTAAATCCGAATATGCGAATATTCCCAAGAAATGAGGCTGATGATAGAAACAGGTCTGCTGGAGTCCTCGGTGGTCAGGCGAGGAATAGCTTACATTACGTCAGCATCCCCCTCCAAACTCCTCTTCCAGACTGTTAGCGGCATGTCGCCATGACAGCAGTATCCAAACGGCGCTTTTACAGGCATCCTGCTCACCTGCTGCAAGAGTCCAGGAGCCGAGGATGAGTCCCCAGTGGAAGCAGAAGGGAAGCGGATGGTGTGGAGGATCATCTGCTGGGATCAGCGGATGTTCTGCACACAGCGCCTGGACCTATATCACCAAGCATCACCCCAGACCCAGTGCCATAACATTGACCCCCACCCCAATCCGGTCAGCGGGCCCCCACCTCGAGCCGGTCAGCGGGCCCCCACCTCGAGCCAGTCAGCGGGCCCCCACCTCGAGCCGGTCAGCGGACCCCCACCTCGAGCTGATCAGTGGCCCCCTACCTCGAGCCGGTCAGCGATCGCCCACCCCGAGCCGGTCAGGAATCCCCCACCCAGAGCCCTTCAGTGATCCCCCACCTCGAACCGTTCAGCGACCCCTCACCTCGAGCCATTCAGTGATCCCCCACCCAGAGCCCTTCAGCGATCCCCCACCTCGAACCAGTCAGCGGCCCCTCACCTCGAGCTAGTCAGCGATTCCTCCACCCAGAGCCGGTCAGTGGCCCCCACCCCCAGCCTTTCACCAGCCCCCACCCCGAGCTGGTCAGCGGCCCCCATCTCACACCCAGTGCGATGACAGCGGCCCTCACCCCGAGTTGGTCAGCAACCCCCCATCCCCACCTTGAGCCGGTCAGCGACCCACCCCACCTCGAGCCGGTCAGCAGCCCCAATCTCAGACTCAGTGCCATAACAGCGGCCCCCCACCCTGAGCCAGTCAGCAGACAGTATCTCGCATGATAGGGTTAGATTTATGACTCGGCTCCTAGTATCACACGTGATAGGGTTACATACGTAGCTCAACTTCCAGTATCACACATGATAGGATTAGATACACAGCTCAGCAGACAGTATCACATGATAGGATTAGATACACAGCACAGCAGACAGTATCACACATGATAGGATTACATACACGGCTCAGCAGACGGTATCACACAGGATAGGATTACAGACGGTATCACACAGGATAGGGTTAGATACACATTGCACTCCCTCACCCTGTGTCTGTACACACTGGTGGCAGATATTCCCTGCAGGTAGCCACTCACACAGTAAATAAACATGTAGCAGACATGTATATGGCGGCGGTGATCGGTGGTGACGTGTCCCCGGGTGACGAGCTCAGAGTTCTCTGCCAGACACAAGGCCCATTGACTGGAAGAAAACAAATATGCACAACACACAGAACAGCCAGAAGGAAGGCTGCAGATCCTACTGCCATTATTGTAATAAGTCTGTCCGAAAGACCACCCACCGCGTGAAGGGCGCATGATGGGGGATAGACTGAACTGTCTGCAAGCGGCAGGACTGAGGGTCCGGCTTCCCCCGCTATGGACATCAGCCGCAACAAAACAGAATAGTGAGTGCAGCTCTGGAGTATAATACAGGATGTAACTTAGGATCAGTACAGGATAAGTAATGTATGTACACAGTGACTGCACCAGCAGAATAGTGAGTGCAGCTCTGGAGTATAATACAGGAGGTAACTCAGGATCAGTACAGGATAAGTAATGTAATGTATGTACACAGTGACCGCACCAGCAGAATAGTGAGTGCAGCTCTGGAGTATAATACAGGAGGTAACTCAGGATCAGTACATGATAAGTAATGTATGTACACAGTGACTGCACCAGCAGACTAGTGAGTGCACCTCTGGGGTATAATACAGGATGTAACTCAGGATCAGTACAGGATAAGTAATGTAATGTATGTATACAGTGACTGCACCAGCAGAATAGTGAGTGCAGCTCTGGGGTATAATACAGGATGTAACTCAGGATCAGTACAGGATAAGTAATGTAATGTATGTATACAGTGACTGCACCAGCAGAATAGTGAGTGCAGCTCTGGGGTATAATACAGGATGTAACTCAGGATCAGTACAGGATAAGTAATGTAATGTATGTACACAGTGACTGCACCAGCAGAATAGTGAGTGCAGCTTTGGAGTATAATACAGGATGTAACTCAGGATCAGTAATGTAATGCATGTGTACAGTGACTGCACCAGCAGAATAGTGAGTGCAGCGCAGCTCTGGAGTATAATACAGGATGTAACTCAGGATCAGTACGGGATAAGTAATGTAATGTGTGTACACAGTGACTGCACCAGCAGAATAGTGAGTGTAGTTCTGGAGCACAATACAGGATGTAACTCAGGATCAGTACAGGATAAGTAATGTAATGTATGTACATAGTGACTGCACCAGCAGAATAGTGAGTGCAGCTCTGGAGTATAATACAGGATGTAACTCAAGATCAGTACGGGATAAGTAATGTAATGTATGTACACAGTGACTGCACCAGCAGAATAGGGAGTGCAGCTCTGGACTATAATACAGGATGTAACTCAGGATCAGTACAAGATCAGTAATGTATGTATACAGTGACTCCACCAGCAGAATTGTGAGTGCAGCTCTGGGGTGTAATACAGAATGTAACCCAGGATCAGTACAGGATAAGTAATGTAATGTATGTTACACAGTGACTCCACCAGCAGAATAGTGAGTGCAGCTCTGGGATATAATACAGGATGTAACTCAGGATCAGTACAGGATAAGTAATGTAATGTATGTACACAGTGACTCCACCAGCAGAATAGTGAGTGCAGCTCTGGAGTATAATACAAGAAGTAACTCAGGATCAGTACAGGATAAGTAATGTAATGTATGTACACAGTGACTGCACCAGCAGAAGGTTGATTACAGCTCCAGAGTATAAAGCAGGACTAGTGCACACATCTCTTCCTGAATAATATCAACAGGGGGAGAAGATGTATAAATTACATTTCAAGAATCTCGGTGTGTCAGTCAGTCGCTGTGTGGCTATGATCATTATAGTTGTCACCCACATTTCCAGAATCAGAAAGTCATCGTGGAGTTTTTTCTTTTGGTAAAGCAGAGGAGGGGGGGGACCTTTTTCGTTACTGTAGTTCCTTATTGCTGTGCTGCTGTCACTGGTTCTGATTTACAGCATGGCTCTTTTAATTGCTTGTCGGGAGATTTTTGGGTCACTTTGTAACTTGACCTCAGACAAATATCTAAACATTGAACTTGATGCATGACAGATCTGCTGGGTTTATAGAGTGGTGACAAGTTAATAGGTGACAGCATCTCAGCGCTGGGCTTCTGTTAGGGTCACCAGGAGGCAAAGTGTCGCCAAGTCTACAGACGGGAAAGCAACAGAGGTTTATTCTACTCATTATTGCCATGTTATGTACAGAAGAACAGTTACTGCTACCAACAACATCCTATACTCCAGAGCTGCACTCACTGTTCTGCTGGTGCAGTCACTGTGTACATACATTACATTACTTATCCTGAATTACATCCTGTATTATACTCCAGAGCTGCACTCACTATTCTGCTGGTGCAGTCACTGTGTACATACATTACATTACTTATCCTGTACTGATCCTGAGTTACACCCTGTATTATACCCCAGAGCTGCACTCACTATTCTGCTGGTGCAGTCACTGTGTACATACATTACATTACTGATCCTGAGTTACATCCTGTATTATACTGCAGAGCTGCACTCACTATTCTGCTGGTGCAGTCACTGTGTACATACATTACTAATCCTGTACTGATCCTGAGTTACGTTCTGTATTATACCCCAGAGCTGCACTCACTATTTCTCCGCATTTGATGTTAGTGTCAGTTCCACTTGCTGGTCAGGAGGAGATACTTTGATGATTTGTTGTGGTGATGATTTGGGTTATTTTGTGTCTTTAGGTTGTTGCTTTCTGTGATGTTGACACCAAAAAAATTTCCAAAGGTTTCTACACATTTGAAGAATCTGAGGTGAGAGACAAGAATCTTTGTAGCAGTACTACAACTCCCAGCATCTTTGTTAAAGCTCAACATGTGTAAAATAAGAACATTTTCACTTTAAAACAAAAGTGGTCCACAAAGCAGATATTCGGGATGCTGGTTGAGAGTTGCAGCCCCAATGCCAGCGCTCGCCCGTATTGTCAGCACTTGCACAATGTCAGCGCTCACCCCATTGCAGCATTCACCCCCATTGTTAGCACTTGCAGTTTGTTAGTATTTGCCCCCCATTGTTAGCGTTTGTCCCCATTGTCAGCGCTCGCACACATTGTCAGCATTTGTCCCCATTGTCAGCGCTCGCACACATTGTCAGCGCTCGCACACAGTGTCAGCGCTCGCATACAATGTCAGCACTCGCCCTTTCCCCCTCCATTTGAGCATCAATATCTGGATTATATCATGGAGAAGACTGATGACATCACCCTGAGAACCTGAATAGAGCACGGTGACAGCAGAGCACAGCATGGAGTCAGACTGCTGCCTGTGCTGCACTATGCTTTACACTTCAGCTCTGCTTTATCAGGGTACAACTGTTATCTGTGACCCCAGCCTAAGTGCATAGTCTGTTGGAGCATGGAGTACTGTTAAATCCACCTATCTCATCAAAGACTAAGCTGCTATCTCTTCCCTGCAGTTACCCTCCATCAGTGATTCCAGCCTAGCTACACTGACTAGTGCCTTCTTGCCCCAGTAAGCCAAAGAGCATGTGAACAGTGACTGTACTAGCCATAGCTGTGGTTTAATGCAGCAGTGATACAGTGTAAAGCATGGCGACATTATAGGACAATCAAATGTCGGAGCCTTGTGATGAGACAGGATGGATTTAAGGTACCTCCCACACTGCTAGGCAATATAGCTAGACTGGAATTACTGATCATAGATGTGTACTGATGGAGGACAGCTGCAGTGTAAAGCATAGGAGAAACATAAATCAGTAACCTGAGCCGCTGATGAGAGGTGGATTTCAGATTTCCTCAAGCTCCAGTAGACAATGTGCATAGTTGTGGCTAAGGGCCCCGTCATACATAGCGACTCACCAGCGATCCCGACAACGATATCAACGTGTCAGGATCGCTGGTGAGTCGCTACATGATCGCTGGTGAGCTTTCACACAGACAGCTTCACCAGCGATCAGCACAGCGATGCCGATTGAGCGGCGTCTCTGTGTTCGTTAGTTACCAGCTGATCGCTGGTCTCCTGCCTGTCACACGCAGCGATGCGGGAGACCAGCGACCAAAGAAAAGTCCTGGCCTTTCGTACAGCGATCAGCGATACCGGCAGGGGGGCCGATCGCTGATCGCTGTCACACACAGTAGAGCAGTGATGCAGTAAAAAGTATGGGGCAGTATACAACAGGAAGAGATCTCAGCCTTGTGAGGAGACAGGGGGATTTGTAAGATGGCACCAGACAATGTCACTGTTCATATCTGAATAGGCAGAAGAGACGGGATGGTTTTCTATCTCATGCTCCAATAGACAATGCTGCTAAGCTGGAGTCATTGCTTACTGGAGCAGAGAGACAGTGTAAAGCATGGGGGCAATATAGAATGGACAGAAGTCTGATACCTATAATGAGACATACTTCAAACTCCAATAGACAGGGGCAGCTGGAACTGATCATAGATGTGTCCTAATGGAGAGCAGATGCAGTGTAAAGCATGGAAGAGAGAAAAAGCTTGAGCCTCTGCTAAGGTAGTAGGTGGATTCCAAACTTCTTTAGACCCCAGTAAACAACCTGCCTATATATGTTGTACTAGAGTAGTGATGCAGTGAAAAGCAAGAAGGACAATATGGAACAGACAGATGGGATTTGTATCTCAGACTGAGTCACTGATCATAGCTGTGTTCTAATGGAGGACAGCTGCAGTGTAAAGCATGGATGAGAGGTGATAGTCTTACTCCAGTAGACAGTGCAGCTCAGCCGACATTGTGGCACATGTAATTCCTCCTTATTTCTTACAGAAGCACCCAAAGCCCCGCATCCCAGTTCTGCACTTCTCCGAAGCCAAACCTCCATTTATCATCTGTGTCAAATTGGTGAGTGATCCTGAGGAACGTCCTGACCGTCTGTATCATTAGGTGTGGAGTGGCTGACACCAGCGAGGTAATCTGTCAGGAGCCATGACTTCTCGCAGCTCCCATCTGTACTATGAGCTGCTGCCTTTCATTATGACAGACTGAGCTGGGGGGTCCTCCAACATTCAAGATGAGAGAGAGGCGACGACGGGACTTGTACGGCAAGAGGTTAACCCATGGAGGTGCTGAAGGGTCTGATTATAGACCCCAGACCCAGCAGTTATGGCTGCCACCTCAGATGTGGTCGGGAAGCGGCCGCCCCAATGTTATAGAAATACTTCACAGGCGGCAAATCTGAAGAATCGTAAACCCAACAAAAGACCCGCGGTTCTGCTGCTCCGAAGCCACATGAGGCCGGGGGTCCGCCCTGGACCCCACCCGGCTATTGATAGAAGGCTCCCCACATCTTACGCTGCGGCCACGCTCCTCTCATGTGGTCACATTCATGTGTCCGAATAATAAAAGTGTGCAAAATGGATCTCACCTGCGGGGGGTGACCTCAGGCACCAGCTGCAGTCTTCCATCCAGTGTGCGGGGTCTGCTGAAAGTGCTGGAGTTACCACGTTTTGTTTTATTGCTCCAGTGCAAAAAAGCCAAATTTTTTTTAAAACTACCGTTTTGTATATACAGCTCCTATGTAGAATTATGCGTCTCCATAATTACAGATTACACCCAGGACCCTGATGACCTAATTCATCTTAATGGCCGTAGTGTCTAGATTTCTCCCATAGGTCGCCACATGATCGCCGTGCTGCCCTCGCTTCCCCTTATGAAGGGTTAACTCTGGCTGGTCGTTAGGATCTCCCACCGCCTTTCACCAGGTTTATTCCAGACCCTATAAAGAAGAGAATAAAGTCGGGATTCAGGAGCTGCAAGCGAGCGAGGCTGCAGGTGTTACCTTTGATGTATTAATGACTTGAAGGAACGTGCTGGGATGAAGAAAACCCTCTGCTTCACGTGGCAGCGGGACAATTGCGCCTTCTAATATTCACCTTGTTTTTTTATTTACCCTTCTGTATTATGCTTGCTCTGAGGTCGCCATGGTAGCAGCGGTCGACTTTTCATCATGTGACCTCCATTCCTGTCAATGTGTCCTTCTGATTGGTTGATGCTGCCATGACAACCCCAGAGCAAGCCAAGTAGATACAGAAAACTCCATGTGGTGCAAACAAAACAGAAAATACCCATGTTGTGCTCCTGTTTCACGATCACTGCTTACTATCAGTGAGTCATGTAAATATTGTTTAGTCTTGACTTTTTCTGTCACAGCCGCGGGTTTGTAACAGTTATATCCAGTCTACACAATCACCTGTGCCAAAGCATGGATCACCAAAATATAGATACATTTTAGTGCACCGATACAGTGTAACAACACCTCAGCACAGAAGACAGATTTGTGCTGCTGATAATTGTGTTGATAGGGTACAGCTGTAGCAAACCCTCAGCTCTGAGAAGTGTTAGATCAGGACACTTATAAATAAGAAAAAGACCGGATGCAAATTAGATTGTTCTCATTCATTGACACTAAGCAGATATGTTAAATATCAGAAATTAAAAATAGAGTGTTTTAGAAAGATGTCATTTGGTGATATGTCGCTTTTTAGTACTGATCCCTTTGGACAGGAGAGAGTCTGGATATACTGAGTGTGTCCTCTCCTCTGCAGGACCTGACAGGAGGAGGGTTTGAGGACAATCTGCGATCTCTGAACCTGAAGGAGGGAGAAGATTATTATCACTTTAGCTGAGACTTCTCCACAGGTATTCTAATGTTCGGGAGCTGGTGCAGTATGTGGTGGAGCCCCCTAGGGTGCAAAAGTTTTGAGACAGACACAAATTTTGGTTTTCACAAAGTTTGCCGCTTCAGTTTTTATAGCTGCAATTTGCATTAACTCTAAATTGTTATGAAGATCGATGAGATGAATTGCAAAGTCAATCCTGATCATGAAAAAAAGCATTTCCACAGAATTTCATCAAGAAAATGACCTGTTTGTATCATATCAGTGATCTTGTTAGCTCAGGAAAAAATGTTAACGAGGACAAGGCAGCTTATTGAATTATAAGAGCAGACTGGTGGCTTGTGTTTTATATTATTGTCTTCTTCTGTTAACCATGATTACCTCCAAGAAACACTTGCAGTCATCATTGCTTTGCATCAGAAGGGCTTTACCGGCAAGGACATTGCCCCTAAATCGACCATTCATCAGATCATCAGGGACATCAAAGAGAGAGGTTCACTTGCTGTGACGAAGGTGTCAGGATGCCCTAGAAAGTTCAGCAAGTCTTAGGACCACCTGATAAAGAGATTCAGCTATGGGTTCAGTTTAACAACAGTGCAGAGCTTGCTCAGGGATGGCAGCAGGCAGTGTCAGTGTATCTTAAACAGTGAGGCAAAGGATTTTGTAGGTGGCATAGTGTCAGGAAGGACAACAAAGAAGCCACTTCTCTCCATAAAAAACATCAAAGGATAGACTGACATTCTGCAGAAGTACAGGGACTGGACTGCAGATGACGGAGTAAAGTTATTTTCTGTAATGAAGCCCTCTTGAGACTGGGACATCTGGAAGAATGTTTGACCGGAGAAGAAAAGGCCAGCGCTACCATGAGTCCAGCGTATGCCAACTGTAAAGCATCCTGGGACCATTCACGTGGGGGTTACGCCTCACTCACAATTTTGCCTAAGAACACAGCCATGAATAAAGATTGGGATCTAAATATCAACCAAAAGCAACTTCTCCCAATGATCTAGGAACAATTTGGTGATGATGCTTTTTCCAGTATGAAGGAGACTATGTCAGAAAACAAAAGGGATTAGTATGTGGCTCGTAAAACAAAGCATTTAAATTTTGGACCTAATTTTGACCAGAAATCTCCCCAGGTCTCCGTCGAATTGAGAAATTGTGGCCAATGCTCAAAAAGCAACAAACAAAAACACAGAAATTGTGATAATCTCCGAACCCTGATGAGACAAGAATGGGCCGCCATCAGTCAGGATCTGGCCCAGAAGCTGTTATCCAGCAGCCAGGGCAAAGGGCAGAAGTCTGGAGAAATAAGGGGCAGCACTGGAAATATTCAGTTTTTCCATTAACGTTATGTAATGAAACTTCATGAAATGTTTATAGTTGACCTTCAGTAACCAGAGAAACATCCAACTAAAAGGCTAAAACAATTCTAAAGTAGCAGAATGCAAAAACAAAAATGTGTGTCAGTCTCAAAACGTTTGACCTTGAATGTAATATGTGGTGGAGTCCGCCCATTGTATATGTGGAGGAGGCCCCCATGGTGTATGTGGTGGCATCCCCTGTGGTGTATGTTGTGAAGCCCTCCATGGTGTATATAGTGGTGTCCCCTGTGATGTATGGCATGGTGGAACCCTCCATGGTGTATGTAACTGTAGATAGTGCCGCCCCCTGTGAAGTATGTGGCGGAGCCCACCGATGTTTGTGGTGGAGTTCCCAGTGGAGTGTGTGGTGAAGCCCCCTGTGTAGTATGTGGTGGAATACCCCGTAGTATATTTGATAGTATGTGGTGGAACCCCCTGTGGTGTATGTAACTATAGGTAGTGCCACCCCCCCCCCCCCCCCCCGTGAAGTATGTGGCGGAGCCCACCGATGTTTGTGGTGAAGTTCCCAGTGGAGTGTGTGGTGGAGCCCCCTATGTAGTGGAATATCCCGTAGTATATTTGATAGTAGGTGGTGGAACCCTCCGTGATGTATGTAACTGTAGATAGCGCCGCCCCCGTGAAGTATGTGGCGAAGCCCACCGATGTTTGTGGTGGAGTTCCCAGTGGAGTGTGTGGTGGAGCCCCCTGTGTAGTATGTGGTGGAATACCCCGTAGTATATTTGATAGTATGTGGTGGAACCCTCCGTGGTGTATGTAACTGTAGGTAGTGCCACCCCCGTGAAATATGTGGCGGAGCCCACCGATGTTTGTGGTGGAGTTCCCAGTGGAGTGAGTGGTGGATCCCCCTGTGTAGTATGTGGTGGAACCCTCCATGGTGTATGTAACTGTAGGTAGTGCTATCCCCTGTGAAGTATGTGGCGGAGCCCACCGATGTTTGTGGTGGAGTTCCCAGTGGAGTGAGTGGTGGATCCCCCTGCGTAGTATGTGGTGGAACCCTCCGTGGTGTATGTAACTGTAGGTAGTGCTATCCCCTGTGAAGTATGTGGCAGAGCCAATCGATGTTTGTGGTGGAGTTCCCAGTGGAGTATGTGTTGGCGCCTCCCTTGATCTATGTGGTGGTGCCCCCTATGGCGTATGTAGTGGAGCCCCCTGACATATGGGGTAGTATGTGACTGAGTTCCCCCATGGAGCAGGATGTGGTGGAACCCTCCACTTAGCACAGGATGGAGCCCCCCATTTAGTACATATTGGGGCCCTTCTAAGCTGCCCTCTTTCTTTCAGCTTCTTTTCTACCATGGAAAGGGCAGGACACGAAAAATGACACCTGAGCACGAGGGGAGCGATGGACAACACCATGAGAGGATGGAGGCTGAGGTGGAGGCTTGGCACACGGTACATGAGGCGATGGACGGCGCTGCAGCAGTCACAGCACAGTGCACATGACATCGGCCTGATGACCCCGGTGTCGCTGAGGCACAACCATACAGTCTCCATTCATCTCGCTCACAGCCAGAGGCTGCCCATGCCTCCTGTCCTAATGCTGCTCACAGAGGATTGAGCAGACAATCCATATACAAGAAGCATCAGTAATGAAGGGGAGCTCAGCCCTCTACATGTAAGCAGCAAGGCTTCCTTTCACTGACAGCAAACAGAGATCTTGAACAAAGATTTGATTTTTCACTCTTAAAGACGCAGTAGCCTCGTCCGTTCTATATAATGATCCGACCGCCACCCTCGCACCACATGAACGGCGTCTGCGATTTGTTAGTACATAGTCTGCATCCTCCCCAGGACTACAGCTCCCAGCATTCCCAGCCCTGTGTTGTGGATGAGATGTGAAGTGTCAGCACTACTCCTGTAAACACATCAGCGGGATGCCGCCGCCGCTGTACAAGGAGGAGACGGGATCATGGAGTAATTCACAGCAGGTGTCAGTACAACAAACATCATCCTGCTACAGGCGTGTGATGGACGGCACACCCGACATGATGGGTGTATGGCGCCTCCTGCTGGCCGCCATTAGGCCTGCGCTCACTGATTCCTCATCTGTTGCATCCAGCTAGGTTTTTCATGTCTGTGCACTACAGCCATCATACAACATCATGAGGCAGAGTGACATGCCGTACACTCACCGCTGCAGCCAATCACAGGTGACGTTATCATCGACCTAACATTTCCCACGGCTGAAGGTTTGCTACATTGCATCAATGCCTATATTAATTAAACAGCCCAGGCTTTCCACTGATACACTGTACCGAACCATCGGGACGGGAGCGATACCTGATGTATTCAGCTTACAGAGAATTGTAACAAACCCTCAGCTGTAATACGACTGGCTGTTTCAGTTCACAAAAGCAAGCGGAGATCGTGAAAAGGGTTAGGAATAGAAACAAAGCAAAATTAGTAACCAGTTGAACAATAGGGAGACTGGGCGCAGCTCTTGATTCGGGGTCTGTGGGGGTCTCACTAATGCATTCCTGGCAGGGAAGAATACACCTACGGACATCTGCATCACATTAGCTCCTCCACTCCCTATCTGCTGGATCCCGAACCCTCGCGCTCCCATACACAGCGCTCGGATGGAAAATATACCCTGCGGGTCCTGGGTGGCGTCTTCCCCTACGAAACCAGGGACATCGTCTGTACTTTCAGCCTCACGGAGGATCACATCATTTGAAATTCAGCTAAAATTTCCCCAAATTTTGCAAATTCCATCAATCGCAAATTTACGGTATTCAAAATCCAATGTTTTGCAGAGTTTATGGGTCGCCCTCCCAGGGCTGTGGGGTACTCGGTATCGGGCCGGTATCAGTGGGATGTGTCACAGCAGTGGTGACCCGGTCCGTGGCCCTGGGCGCCCAAGTAAAAGGGGAGATGCGATGGTGGAATGTGATGGATTAAATGAACAGTTCGTGATGCCACCTGTGGTGCTCGGCAAGTGAGATGTTAAGCCGACGCTGCATGCAGATCCTCTGGGGCTGGTGGTGTGTTGCAGCCAAGATAGTGAAGCTCCCCACAGGTGGAGCTGTAGTCCCAGGGCAGTGTAGATGCAGGGGTAGAGGAGAGGCACAAGCGGTGTAGAAGCTGGTACCCAGATGTAGCGGTACCAGGTGTGTTGGCGCAGGAATGAATGGAGGACACCAGGGCTTGTAGTTCCAAAGCTTTACTCACAGTCTGTAGTACACACAGGTGCCCGCCTCCGTGCCGTGTCCTCCGGGTCAGGGACTCAATCAACCTCCAGGCAAGATAGGATGCTCCCTTCCAACACTCCGCCAACATGTGCCTTTCTGAACGTCTCCTCTATAGCGCTTTTTAGTGTGAAGTACTCCAAGTACTGAGTTACATTGGAGTTCCTCCTGACAAACGTTCTTATGAACTTTCCTTGAACGGCAGACAGCTGTAGCCTGCTTCGGGGACTCCTTGTTCCTAAGTCCCGGCTCTCTATCAATGTTGCTGTTGTGCCCCCACGTCTGAGTTGGGAGTAGTGCATTTACAGCCCACTACTCCACCGGTGTCTGCTGCAGAACCATTAGTATCCATACAACCTCGGGGACCGGGCCCCAGCCTTGCGCTTAGAACTTCTAGGCAGGGTTCTCTCCTAACCCACGTCCTCTGTTCCCTTTTACTCCTACGTTCCGAAGTCGCCTTTCCTTCTTATGGAAGATCAGGTTTCGGTTCAATGTCTTTCTCCTTCTTTTCTTTCCCATGCCAGCAGACCCAGGTCACTGAGATCTGCTGCAGCACCTCCTTCCTCCATCCCTCTCCCAGGGATCTTCTCTCCTCACTCCTCTGAACTGAACTCACTGACTGACTGACCGAAATTCTGAACCTTCCCACTCTTTTATGTATTCTAACTCCACCCGCCTCCCAGCACGATTCGTGTTCCAAGCAGGGAACCACCAAAGGTGCTCTGCTACACTCCAAGCAGGGAGCCGCAATGTGGCTTTGCTGAACTACTGTGTTGTGTGGGATGCGAGTGTTGGAGCGTGGTCCGGAGCCCGAAACTTACCTGGATGGTGGGGCACCACACCTCAGGAGGAGGTGCAGTACCTCTGTGGCAACTGAACCCTCAGGGGCGCCACATTTACAGTGCCCAGGAAGGGGTTAAAAGGCAAGAAACTATCACGGTGACCTGGCTTCTCACCCGTTCTTGCGCCGGTGTCCCCTCCATGCGTCGCTCCAGCTCTGGCCTCTTTATTCTTATGACTAGGCCATGATGCCTCCCTCTGTTTTGTACGCTCTGGGGTCACTGAGGTATATCCATCTCTTGTCATTAAGGGGAGCCATGTACTATCTGTGAAATAAAGGTGGGGGAACAGATGATCTTCCAGTCCATAAATGATGTATATGAGCCTGACTAAATGCTGGTATAAGTGCACAATGTAAGAGCACAGATAAAACCCAAGAAGAAAAAAAATCAGCATATACCCTGTAGTAAGTAAATAAGTACATAGTAATAGTACATGGAAATAACATAGGATACTTAGTTAATGCTATTTTGATCAAAAAAGTATAAAAACCATCCCACCGCGACAAGGTGTGCCCATCGGGACAGACCTACCCTGTGTATAGTATTAAAACCTTACCATGTGTCAGCTGACCTTAATTTGAATAAAGCATTGCCGGATACATTGCAGCAAACCTTCAGCTCTGTAGTGCACGAGACCTTTCAGAAGCAATTGTTATATGCATGCAGACGTGTAACGCGTGGTGATATGTGAACCTGCTCTTGTAACTGATCTCATTGATCGTGTCAGTGGGGGATCAGGTTGGTGTGAAGATACTGCTGTCGGCTACAAAAGAGGGAAAAAGTGGGGGGCCCCGAAATTCCAAATAGTTTTTAATATCCTTCAATTACACTTACCAGGAGCGTTAAATTCCTCGGGGGCCATTGCTCCAAATCTAGAGGATTATATGAACCCGTGAAATGTTTACAGTGCCCTGGCTCAACATGAAACAGTACAGCCATTACCCCTCCCTCTACAAAGTGTTAACACCGCAGACCTGACTGAAATGTATTCAAAGAGGGTTCATGCCTGTCACAAGGATGAGGAACCTTAATGTGGAGGGGATATTTCTAGCAGGAAGACCCTCGCTACCTGTTCATCTTTCTGCTCCCCTGCTGCTTGCTCAATATATATTACATATTCTTCGACACTTTTTACAGTTCAGAGAGTACATGTGGTGAGCCAAAAACTGTGGATATTGGGAATTTAACTGATATGTGTGGTGTAGCAAAGAACTGGTACAGTTCCAGAGAAGTCATAGTGACAGCATCGGATTATGGAAGATGTTAGTCTTATATATTACAAGAACAGATAGCATGGGTAGGGTGGTTGACAAATATGTAGGAGGTTAGGGTGGTACAGCACTGTGGAGATGTTGGATAGGGTGGTAGAGATGTGAGAAGAGATGTAGGGTGGTGCAGTACTGTGGAGAGGACGAGTATAGTGGTAGACATGAGGGAGATAAATGGTGGTGCAGCACTGTGGAGAAGACAAGTGGGAAGGTACAGTACATAAGGATGTTGGAGATTATGTAGGGCTGTATAGCACAGGAGTAGATGGGTAGGAAGATACATAGGAATGTGGGAGTATATAGGGCTGTGCAGTACGGGAGAGGATGGGTAGGAAGGTACATAGGGATGTTGGAGATGATGTAGGGCTGTGCAGTACGGGAGAGAACGGGTAGGAAGGTACATAGGGATGTTGGAGATGATGTAGGGCTGTGCATTACGGGAGAGAACAGGTAGGAAGGTACATAGGGATGTTGGAGAAGATGTAGGACTCTGCAGTATGGGAGAGGATGGGTAGGAAGTTACATAGGGATGTTGGAGAGGATGTAGGGCTGTGCAGTACGGGAGAGGATGGGTAGGAAGGTACATAGGGATGTTGGAGAGGATGTAGGGCTGTGCAGTACGGGAGAGGATGGGTAGGAAGGTACATAGGGATGTTGGAGAGGATGTAGGGCTGTGCAGTACGGGAGAGGATGGGTAGGAAGGTACATAGGGATGTTGGAGAGGATGTAGGGCTGTGCAGTACGGGAGAGAATGGGTAGGAAGGTACATTGGGATGTTGGAGAAGATGTAGGGCTGTGCAGTATGGGAGAGGATGGGTAGGAAGGTACATAGGGATGTTGGAGAGGATGTAGGGCAGTGCAGTACGGGAGAGGATGGGTAGGAAGTTACATAGGGATGTTGGAGAGGATGTAGGGCTGTGCAGTACGGGAGAGGATGGGTAGGAAGGTACATAGGGATGTTGGAGAGGATGTAGGGCTGTGCAGTACGGGAGAGAATGGGTAGGAAGGTACATTGGGATGTTGGAGAAGATGTAGGGCTGTGCAGTATGGGAGAGGATGGGTAGGAAGGTACATAGGGATGTTGGAGATGATGTAGGGCTGTGCAGTACGGGAGAGAACGGGTAGGAAGATACATAGGAATGTGGGAGTTGATGTAGGGCTGTGCAGTACGGGAGAGGATGGGTAGGAAGGTACATAGGGATGTTGGAGATGATGTAGGGCTGTGCAGTACGGGAGAGAACAGGTAGGAAGGTACATAGGGATGTTGGAGATGATGTAGGGCTGCGCAGTATGGGAGAGAACGGGTAGGAAGGTACATAGGGATGTGGCAGTTGATGTAGGGCTGTGCAGCATGGGAAAGGATCAGTAGGGAGGTACATAAGGAAGTCGGGGATGATGTAGAGCTGTGCAGCACAGGAGAGGACGGTAGGAAGGTACATAGGGATGTTGGAGATTATGTAGTGATGTGCAGCACGGGAGCAGACGGGTAGGAAGGTGCATAGGGATGTCGGAGATGTATGCTGTGTAGCACGGCAGAGGACAGGTAGGAAAGTACATAGGAATGTGGGACTTGATGTAGTGCTGTGCAGCACGGAAGAGGACATTTAGGAAGGTGGGAGGTGATGTAGGGCTGTGCAAAACGGAGAGGATGGATAAGAAGGTACATAGGGATGTGAGAGGTGATGTACAGCTGTGCAGCACGTGAGAGGACTGGTATATAGGAATGTGGGAGATGATGTAGGGCTGTATAGCACGGCAGAGTACGGGAAGGAAGGTACATAGGAATGTGGGACTTGATGTAGGGTTGTGTAGCATGGGAGGGGACGGGTAGGAAGGTACATAGGAATGTGGAAGGTGATGTAAGGCTGTGCAGGACGGGTAGGAAGGTGATGTACGGCTGTGCAGCCCAGGAGAGGACTAGTAGAAAGGTACATAGGTATGTGGGAGGTGATTATGTAGGGCTGTGTAGCACGGCAGAGGGCGGGTAGGAAGGTACATAAGGATGTGGAGATGTAGGGCTGTGGAGCACAGGAGAGGATGGGAAGGAAGATGCATAGGAATGTGGGACTTGATGTAGGACTGTGTAGCATGGGAGAGGACAGGTAGGAAGGTACATAGGGATGTGGGAGGTGATGTAGGGCTGTGCAGCACAGGAGAGGATGGGTAGGGTAGTAGACAGTGATGAGATGTATTGATGACATGACCATCACTTTTTACAATTTATCTTTTGTGTCCGCCCCTATTTCCTCATAGATTGTAGCTTGCGAGCAGGAAACTCACTACTCTTGGTATATGTTGAATTATGTGTTACTCTGTAATATCGGATATTGTCTGTATAAGTCCCCTCTGAAATAGAAAGTGCTGCGGAATATGTTGGCACTATAGAAATAAATATTATTGTGAGTGGACATGTAAGGCAGTGGAGCACTGTGGAGTGGACAGGTATGGTTGTAGACATAGATGGAGGAGGAGATGTAGGGTATTTGCAGCACTGGAGAGGACGTTTAGGGTGGTAGACAGTGATGTGGAAAAGATGCAGGATGGTGCAGCACTATGGAGAAGACGGGTAGGGTTGTAGACAGAAATGAGGGGAGATGTGGGGCTGTGTAGCACTGGAGAGCACATTTCAGGTGGTAGACAGGGATGAGGAGATGTATGGTTGTGCAGCACTGTGGAGAGGACAGGTAGGATGGTACACTGGGTTGTAAGAGGAGAAGAGGGGAAAGCATAATACAGATCTTCAGAAAGTCTTTAAAAGTTTGGATAGTGGAGACGGCAACGAATTTATAGGTATGTAGTCTACCTACTTTCTATGGATCCATACACCACATGCTGTGCCTTCCTAGGAGAGCCATTAAATAAGGCTGGGGTCAGACTTGCGAGAAAGACGGACGAGTCTCGCACGTCAATACCTGGCACTGCCGCCGGCACTTGGATCAGAGCTCTCAGCTGCATAGAAATACATGCAGCTAAACACTCCGGTCCCGAGTGCCAGCGGCAGTGCCGGATATTGACGTGCGAGACTCGTCCGTCTTTCTCGCAAGTCTGACCCCAGCTTAGGCTGGTTTCACATTTGCGTTTTTTTTCGCGGTAATTTAGCGCTAAATAGCGCATGCGTTTTTTTTTCCTATACTTTGCATGGGATGCGCTTATGTGCGCATACACATGCGTTTGTACGCGTTTTACCGCGCATGCGTTTTTTTGCGGTATGCGCTCGGGCGCACAAAATGCAACTTGTTGCATTTTTTGTGCGTCCGATTTGCCTCAAAAAAACGCATGCGCGCGCAATGCGTTTTTTTACAGCAAGACACCCATTATAAGTCTATGGTGAGCATATGTGCGCATTGGCATGCTTATGTATGCGTTTTTTTGCACATGCGTTTTTTTTTTACCATTAGTTTAGACAATGGAATTTAGGGGTTTGGGTAAAGTTAGGGTTAGTTAAGGGGGTTTAGGGTTAGGGTCAGGGTTAGGGTCAGGGTTAGGGTTAAGTATGGTTTGGTTAAGGGTTAGGGTCAGGGTTAGGGTCAGGGTTAGGGTTAAGTATGGTTTGGTTAAGGGTTAGGGTCAGGGTTAGGGTCAGGGTTAGGGTTAAGGTTAAGTATGGTTTGGTTAAGGGTTAGGGTCAGGGTTAGGGTTAAGTATGGTTTGGTTAAGGGTTAGGGTCAGGGTTAGGGTTAAGTATGGTTTGGTTAAGGGTTAGGGTCAGGGTTAGGGTCAGGGTTAGGGTCAGGGTTAGGGTTAAGTATGGTTTGATTAAGGGTTAGGGTCAGGGTTAGGGTTAAGTATGGTTTGGTTAAGGGTTAGGGTCAGGGTTAGGGTCAGGGTTAGGGTCAGGGTTAGGGTCAGGGTTAGGGTTAAGTATGGTTTGGTTAAGGGTTAGGGTTTGGGTCAGGGTTAGGGTCAGGGTTAGGGTCAGGGTTAGGGTTAAGTATGGTTTGGTTAAGGGTTAGGGTCAGGGTTAGGGTTAAGTATGGTTTGGTTAAGGGTTAGGGTTAGTAAAGTCATGGTTTGGGTTAGTGTGAGTGGCCACCTAATGTTGGAAAAAAACGCAAACGCGGTAAAAACGCACTAAAAACGCATACAAACGCTTAAAAACGCTGCGTTTTTTTCATGCATGCTCATAAAAATGCTTGAAAAAAACGCAGCAGTTGTATGCTTTTGTATGCGTTTTTCAATGCGTTTTTTTGCGGGAAAAACGCGCTGCAAAAAAAAGCAAGTGTGAAACAGGCCTTAAAGATGAGATTTAGTGCCCTGCTCAGCTTTTCTTCCCCTTCATATTAGCCATTTGGTGCGGTTTTGATAAAACTTTTGAGGTGTCGTTATGGGCGACCAGAGCCATAACTTTTTTATTTTTCTGTCAAAATGGCCATGTGAGGGCTTGTGTTTTTCAGGACGAGTTGTACTTTTGAACAACATCATTTAGCATGTTGTGTACTCGAAAACGGGAAAAAAATTCCAAGTGCGGTGAAATTGCAAAGAAAAGTACAATCCAACACTTGTTTTGTGCTTGGCTTTTTTGCTAGGTTCACTAAATGCTAAAACTGACCTGCCGTTATGATTCTCCAGGTCGTTACAAGTTCATAGACACTAAACATGTCTAGGTTCTCTTTTATCTAACTGGTGAAAAAAGATTACCAAATTTGCTAAAAAAAAAATTGCGCCATTTTCCGAGACCTGTAGCGTCTCCATTTTTCATGATCCCGGGATGGGTGAGAGCTTATTTTTACACGCCAAGCTGGTGTTTTTAATTATACCACTTTTGTGCAGATATGTTCTTTTGATCGCCTGTTATTGCATTTTAATGCAATGTTGCGGCAACCAAAAAACGTTATTCTGGCGTTTCAATTTTTTTCTCTGTACGCCGTTTAGCGATCAGTACGCCATTTAGCGATCAGTTTTGAACTAGCTGAAGAGCCCGGCGTTGCCCGGGCATAGTAACCAACTTTCATTAGTTATAACAAATTATATTGATTATATTGCACATAAAAACATTTCACATCATATATTCAACACTACAGATTTGCAACACAAATTAGCTAAACGATTACCCAAGTATTGATAGTATTTTATTTTCAACTCATTCAAGAGCCTTTTGATAAACAACATTTTTTGTTTTTTCTTTCGGTGCAAAGATGAACAGATTTTTGGCAGTTCCAACTCTTGAACAGGCCACGTAAAGCTGACCATGAGAAAAGCATGGAGATTGCAAATCGATCCCTACTACTTTCAACGACTGTCCCTGAGCATTGTTAATGGACATTGTAAATAGCAGTTGAATTGGAAACTGGAGGTGTTTAAAATCAAAAAACAAATCAGGTGGAATTCTTGGAATGAAAATGTCCTCTCCTTTGGCACATCCTGTTTTTGAGCTATGTATCTAACCCTATCCTGTGTGATACTTTCTGCTGAGCTGTGTATCTAATCCTATCTAGTATTACTGACTGCTCAGCCGTGTATCTAATCCTATCCTGTGTGATACTGACTGCTGAGCTGTGTATCTAATCCTATCCTGTGTGATACTGTCTGCTGAGCTGTGTATCTAATCCTATTCTGTGTGATACTGACTGCTGAGCCATGTGTCATCCTCTCCTGTGTGATACTGACTGCTGAGCTGTGTATCTAATCCTTTCCTGCGTGATACTGACAGCTGAGCCATGTATCTAATGCTATCCTGTGTGATTCTGACTGCTGAGCAGTGTATCTAATCCTATCCTTTGTGATACTATCTGCTGAGCCATGTCTCTAACCCTATCCTGCGTGATACTGACTGCTGAGGCGTGTACCTAGTCCTATCCTGTGTGATACTGACTGCTGAGCCGTGTATCTAATCCTATTCTGCGTGATACTGTCTGCTGAGCGTGTATCTAATACTATTCTGTGTGATACTTTGTGCTGAGCTGTGTATCTAATCCTATCCTGTGTGATACCGTCTGCTGAGCCGTGTATCTAATCCTATCCTGTGTGATACTGACTGCTGAGCCGTGTATCTATTCCTATCCTGTGTAATACTAACTGCTGAGCTGTGTATCTAATCCTATCCTGTGTTATACTGACTGCTGAGCTGTGTATCTAATCCTATCCTGTGTGATATTGACTGCTGAGCCATGTGTCTAATCCTCTCCTGTGTGATACTGACTCCTGAGCTGTGTATCTAATCCTCTCCTGTGTGTTACCGACTGCTCAGCCGTGTATCTAATCCTATCCTGTGTGATACTGACTGCTTAGCCATGTGTCTAATCCTCTCCTGTGTGATACTGACTGCTTAGCCATGTATCTAATGCTATCCTGTGTGATACTGACTGCTGAGCCATGTCTCTAACCCTATCCTGCTTGATACTGACTGCTGAGGCGTGTTCCTAGTCCTATCATGTGTGTTACTGACTGCTCAGCCGTGTATCTAATCCTATTCTGCGTGATACTGTCTGCTGAGCCGTGTATCTAATACTATTCTGTGTGATACTGTGTGCTGAGCTGTGTATCTAATCCTATCCTGTGTGATACCATCTGCTGAGCCGTGTATCTATCCCTATCCTGTGTGATACTGACTGCTGAGGCGTGTATCTAATCCTATCCTGTGTGATACTGACTGCTGAGCCGTGTATCTAATCCTATCCTGTGTGATACTGACTGCTGAGCCGTGTATCCAATCCTGTTCTGTGTGATACTGACTGCTGAGCCGTGTATCTAATACTATTCTGCGTGATACTGTGTGCTGAGCTGTGTCTCTAATCCTATCCTGTGTGATACACTGTGCTGAGCCATGTATCTATTCCTATCCTGTGTGATACTGTCTGCTGAGCTGTGTATCTAATCCTATTCTGTGTGATACTGACTGCTGAGCCATGTGTCTAATCCTCTCCTGTGTGATACTGACTGCTGAGCTGTGTATCTAATCCTTTCCTGCGTGATACTGACAGCTGAGCCATGTATCTAATGCTATCCTGTGTGATTCTGACTGCTGAGCAGTGTATCTAATCCTATCCTTTGTGATACTATCTGCTGAGCCATGTCTCCAACCCTATCCTGCGTGATACTGACTGCTGAGGCGTGTACCTAGTCCTATCCTGTGTGATACTGACTGCTGAGCCGTGTATCTAATCCTATTCTGCGTGATACTGTCTGCTGAGCGTGTATCTAATACTATTCTGTGTGATACTTTGTGCTGAGCTGTATATCTAATCCTATCCTGTGTGATACCGTCTGCTGAGCCGTGTATCTAACCTTATCCTGTGTGATACTGACTGCTGAGGCGTGTACCTAATCCTATCATGTGTGTTACTGACTGTTCAGCCATTTATCTAATCCTATCCTGTGTGATACTGACTGCTGAGCCGTGTATCTATTCCTATCCTGTGTAATACTAACTGCTGAGCTGTGTATCTAATCCTATCCTGTGTTATACTGACTGCTGAGCTGTGTATCTAATCCTATCCTGTGTGATACTGACTGCTGAGCCATGTGTCTAATCCTCTCCTGTGTGATACTGACTCCTGAGCTGTGTATCTTATCCTCTCCTGTGTGTTACCGACTGCTCAGCCGTGTATCTAATCCTATCCTGTGTGATACTGACTGCTTAGCCATGTGTCTAATCCTCTCCTGTGTGATACTGACTGCTGAGGCGTGTATCTAATCCTATCCTGTGTGATACTGACTGCTGAGCCGTGTATCTAATCCTATCCTGTGTGATACTGACTGCTGAGCCGTGTATCCAATCCTGTTCTGTGTGATACTGACTGCTGAGCCGTGTATCTAATACTATTCTGCGTGATACTGTGTGCTGAGCTGTGTCTCTAATCCTATCCTGTGTGATACACTGTGCTGAGCCATGTATCTATTCCTATCCTGTGTGATACTGACTGCTGAGCTGTGTATCTAATCCTATCCTGTGTGATACTGACTGCTGAGCCGTGTGTCTAATCCTCTCCTGTGTGATACTGACTGCTGAGCTGTGTATCTAATCCTATGCTGTGTGATACTGACTGCTGAGTCGTGTATCTAATTCTATCCTGTGTGATACTGTCTGCTGAGCTGTGTATCTAACCCTATCCTGTGTGATACTGTCTGCTGAGCTGTGTATCTAATCCTATCCTGTGTGATACTGACTGCTGAGCTGTGTATCTAATCCTATCCTGTGTGATACTGTCTGCTGAGCTGTGTATCTAATTCTATCCTGTGTGATACTGTCTGCTGAGCTGTGTATCTAACCCTATCCTGTGTGATACTGTCTGCTGAGCTGTGTATCTAATCCTATCCTGTGTGATACTGACTGCTGAGCTGTGTATCTAATCCTATCCTGTGTGATACTGACTGCTGAGTCGTATATCTAATTCTATCCTGTGTGATACTGTCTGCTGAGCCGTGTGTCTAATCCTCTCCTGTTTGATACTGACTGCTGAGCTGTGCATCTAATCCTGTCCTGTGTGATACTGACTGCTGAGCCGTATATCTAATCCTGTCCTGTGTGATACTGACTGCTGAGCCATATATCTAATCCTATCCTGTGTGATACTGGGCTCCCCATGCAGTCTGTGTCAGAGGGTGGTCTGTGTTGGCACGGTAATAAATTGTGTTATTTCCAGCTTTACAAAAGGACGATAACAGCATAGAAATGATAAGAATAATAGGCCAAATTGTTTGGTGAATTGGAACGCGCGGGGTTAAAATTTCACCTCACAACATAGCCTATGACGCTCTTGGGGTCCAGACGTGTGACTGTGCAAAATTTTGTGGCTGTAGCGACGATGCATATGCCAATCCCAGACATACACACATACATACAAACATACACACATTCAGCTTTATATATTAGATGGGGTGAAATTTTCTTTATATATTTTTAAATCTATTTTTTTTTTTAACTTTTGGCTTGCTTCAATAGTCTCCATGGGAAGCTAAAAGCTGCCATAGCTTGATCACCTCTGCTACGTAGAGGCGATGCTCAGCTCGCCTGTATGTAGTAGAATTACTGCATTGCTATGAACGCCGACCACAGGGTGGCGCTCATAGCAATCCGGCATCAACAACCATAGAGGACTCAAGGAGACCTCTGATTGTTATGCCGATGCATCGATGACCCCCGATCACGTGACGGGGGTCAGCGGTGCGCGTATTTCCAGCCCGAAGGCCGGAAGCGCGCGTTAAAAATGCCGCTGTTAGTATTTGACAGAGGCATTTAACTAGTTAATAGGTGCAGGTGGATCGCAATTCCATCCGCTCCGATTGCGGGCACATGTCAGCTGTTCGAAACTGCTGACATGTCCAAGTTTTGATGCGGGCTCACCACCGGAGCCCTCATCAAAGCAGGGGGTACTGCCATTGGACGTACTGTTTTGTCCAATGGCAGTAAGGGGTTATCTTCCTCGCTTTTTCTTGCGGAGGAGACTTTGATGATGCAGATTGTTGCAAATGCTGGCGTTCTCCTTTAATAACCCCATTGTTTATATACTTTACACAATGCAGGCTGCACCATGACGCCATCCTGCAACCTGATCCTGGCAGCAGAGGAGGTGGCCGGCGCTGTTCAGACATGTATCGATATTTCCAGCAGGTGTCACTTGGGAAATGCACCTGAAAGCAGCTGCCATTGTAACAGATCTCCAGCTATTATCAACACATAGTTTAGATAATCTGGGTATTGTCAACGGAGGCGTGGATCAGACGCCAGGAAGGCGTGAATAACCTTAATGGGACCCAGAGGCTGAATATACACATCATTTCACACTTTCAGCCTCTCCCTGCTCTGAAGTAGCTGATAACAGGGAACAATAGACTGAACTCCTTTCAGACTGCAGGTGCAGGGTCCCTTTAGGGGAACGTGTTGGTACAGGTGTTAGACGCAATACCAGATTTTAGCTTCTTGGGCCTTTTCACAGAGTACATGTAATAAAGATGTGAAGTTTGGGTTACCAACTACTGGTGAACTGCAATGCCCAGCATGTTCTGACATTACCAGAACAGTAGGAGACCTAGGATATGGAATACATAGCTGCTCATTTGTTGCATTGCACTATTGAGCGGCAAACAGCCAGGAACACGTGCCTACATATAGAGTGTCTGATTTCTTTTTTATCAAGTCATGTCAAGGCTAGTTAAAGTGTCGATATGGACTTTTAAGATGGCTACTTCAAATAAATGGTGCTAGAGTTTCTGTCCTCTTCCTCTCTGAAGATGCTACCTGCACAGGACAAGAAATAGCCGCAGCCCTTGTACAGCTGGAGGTGACCTAAGTGTAACACGTTGCATGTACGGATCATCCACAATCATCACATCTGTTCTGCTCATTCAGCTGCTCATTAGCCGCCAGGAAACATCTCGCTCGGCCACTTTTTTCACCATTTCTATGTAATGCTGGGTAATACGGTAATTTGCAGGTGGACTCATTAGCTAACACTGGATTACTCAGAGAACACTTACTGGCTGTGCAGGTACCACGCGACCTGCGGTGGAGCTGTCATGAAACTGACCCTTCATCATCATGTCATGAAAAGCTATGCAATTCCTTATTTTTTTAAGATCTCTGCTTGCATTCATTGAATGGACGTATCTATGCTGTCTCCAACCTTGGTCTCCCAGAGGCGCCATTTATTTATTCCGCCATACATTGGCTCCCGGCTGGAAGCAGTAAAAGTATTTGGAAGCATCATTTTCCCCCACTCTCTATACTAAGTGACTGTGAGATTTGGGGTCGGGGGGGTAAGGAAGGCGAGATTTTAAACGGATGCGACATGGCAGATCCAAACAGAAATAAAACAAAGAGGCCACTCGATCTGCAACATCTGGACTTGATTGAGTAAGCAGATCCAGATGAGGCGCAGACTGCCTTTCTCAATGCTTCCTGCCAATTCCAGGGTAGGAGGGGGAAGGAAGGCAGTGTATCAGTCCACACCAGGAGGAAAATGGCAGTGGAAATGGACCTGCATCGTTAGAGATCAAGCTGTTACCCTGTTCCTGTAACCTAAAGAATACTTTATCCCTCTGTAATTCTGGGAAGCAATTAACCAGCAATGCAAAAGTCAGCGTACCCCTGTGCATATGGAGTAACAGGTGCTACTGGCGGGTTTTTAAGTTACAAGGGTGGAGGTGGCTACTGTTGAGGAGGGGTTGTGGCATGAGGCCATGTAGTCTGCAGAGCTTCCCGCTTGTGTATTATAATGGGGGACAGCCTGTAAATCACAGCTTATTTACATAGAACTGAAAATTAACTCTTTACAAGCAGTGGTATGTACTGGGCATGGACAGGACACGTATGTTACTACTATACAAAAAGATGCATAAGACACCACAATGCTCCAAAGGACCCCTCAAAAGCCATCAGTCCCAAATACCTACAGTGCCCATAGGTGTAGTCCACCAGCTTTTCATAGACCCAGATGTATCCCCACAATACTTAAGATTTTCATCCTCTCACAAGTGGGTTTTTAAGTTACAAGGGTGAAAGTAGCTTCTGTTGGGGGGGGGGGGTTGTGGCACAAGACCAGGTAGTCTCCAGAGCTCCCTACCTGTGTATTATAATAGGGGCCACCTGGAAATCACAGCTCTTATGCATAAAGCTGGAAATTAACTTTATAAGCAGTGGAAGGTGCTGTGCATGGACCGGACATGTATGTTCTATACAGAACAATGTATAAGACACCACAACGCTCTAAGGGTCACTTAAAAGGCCAGCAGTCCCAAGTACCTACAGTACCCATAGGTGTAGTCCCCCAGCATTTCATAGATACAGATGTATCCGATGTATGGCAGCAGTAGCACCATATGCAATGAATAGGCAGTGACCCACAAAGTTCAAACGTAAGTCTCTAGTGTGTTATCGTCACACAGAAAAGGTTCCAATCCACGCAAATGCATATAACTTCAGTGCATATTATCAGTGTTCAATTCACACCAGTTCATAGCACTACATAGTACAAGGCATCCTTTAGACTGCAGTCACTACACACGCTAGTCCTCCACTGACTAGTTCCCGTGGGTGTCCTGCACCGTTGTATCACAGTCCTCGATATCCTCCAGGCACAGGACTGTCCACATCCGAGAGCAGTTACAGTGGACGACTTGCATCACTGTGTGCGCTGTCAGTGCCAGGCCTATTGGCTCCACTCTGTCCTGTGCTCTGAACACCAATTGCTCTGCAGAGCAACAAGCACCAACTCACTCTGGCCCTGCCACAGACTCACTCAGAACTCCTCAGATCTCACTAACCCTTTCCTGCAGGGCTTTTATCACAGCAACCTGTGGCTTTCAGTCACATGGAAAACCTGGGTCCAGAATGGAACAGACTGCAACACTATCATACTGCAATCTGTTTCAAACACAACATCCAGAGCAGGTTTTCCCTACCTCTGCCTTGGACACTAACATGTCCAAGACTAACACTTTTATTATCAGTCTGCATTGCAGTCACAGCTATGCCCGTGACTGCCATGCACACCTATGGTCTTCATACACCCCCACGTGCATATCCTGGGGAAACTACACAGCGACCCCTACTTGTGACATCGGTCATTGCTTCCCCATTTCAATCCCAGTTATGCCTGTGACAACAATGCATCCTCATAGCCTCAATACGCCTCCGTGCGTATCCTGGAGAGAACACACAGTGCCCCCAAGCGGTAACTGGGGTCACTGACTCACACCGCACAGTAAAGAAGATTTGCATTCTCTCACAAGCTATCTTCTTCCTGCCTTCTAGTCTTTGATGCCATTTTGGCATTGTATTAGTAAAATAGGGAGAACACCATGAACACATCGAAGTCAATTAATTCAGAAGGTTGAGCAGTCAGTAAAGTGGCCACCGCCCTGTGTAGAGCTTCATAGGGATTGGCCAGGTCACAGGGAGCAGCACAATACATTGTGGGTGTAATGTATGTTTTTCATTTTCTTCCCGCACGAATGACTCAAGCATCCGTTGGCCAACAACTGATCCTGCATCTTCAGCAAAGGGATGGACATCCTATATATAAAGAGAAAAGTATGGTACTATGTCATATGAAAATTGTAAATGCTGGGCATTCACAGGTGAAATCAGATGGCACGATTGGAGACACAAATCCTGGTCCTGTGGCCATTTCACTGTTCAAGAGAAATTAAACTATACTCACAGCAATAGAAGAGCGCCCTCATATTGGGTAACTAAAGCACTGCATAAAATGGTCATTACTGAAGAATACGTCAGAATCTCACAGGCTCTCTACTTTAGTTCTGACTGGCACTGATGGAGATGCCTTTTGGTAAGGCCATTTACGGAAACACTCAGAAAACTCGTAGAATTAAGTTTTATTTTTAAGATAAATGAGCTGCACTAAGGAACAACTCGGGTCACTTCTAATATCGCCAACTATATTGTTTTTCCACCACATTCAGCTTTATATCATACATACACCATCTATCCTATCTCTTTTTCCCCTGGTTGTTCGTAAAGACTTGGAGCAGTTTCCCTGAGCATCGATCTGTATGGATCACAAGCCTGCAAACAAACTCTGACTATGTCACCAGAAGACACACAGTAGATTTAAGGAACCCCCATATTAGTAGGGTTCTGGAAATAGTGAAAGCGTGCTGAACATGTTGGTTATTACTCTTGCTCACTTAATTTGTAGCTTTAAGAACTTTGGTTGACTTGGCACAGGTTAACCTGGGGTGCAGAGTCTCAGGCAACCTCTGTCACAAGGAAGGGAGGACTTGGGTCAATAAAAATTCTAAGGGCACTGCATAGAATGTCCCATTCTATTGGCCACGACAGTGGTCTGTGACCGCTGGATGGGAGGAGTACCGACTCTTACATTAAGCTATTCGTGGTTCTTTTGATTAGCCGGCCTAGCATGATGCTACATGTGCATCACGCTTCAATGATTATGTTGCGCCATTGGCAGTTAAGAAACGGTACTCCCTCTCTGGCGTCAACACACGTAGTGTCGATACTGATGGAATGCCACATGCCAATCGATTGGCACCAACTCTAGTCACAGGGAGACTAAATAGTTGAATAGATTAGGACAGTTGTCTGTTTGGGAGGAGCAGCTGTACAATTAGAATAAGGGCTGTCAGGGTGTGACGAACCTTCAGAGAACACATGGTCATGGTCCAAACCAGAAGATGAACTACAGATATCAGGCTAAGGGTCAGAGGAACACCTCAGTCAGGAACAAGCCAGAAGAAAGAACTAGAACAGATGCTACAGATACCAGGCAAGAGCAAGCCAGGAGTAGGAACTAGGAATAACATAGGGTGGAGAATACGCAGCACAAAAACCAACCCACATGGTCAAAGACAATGAGTCGAAGCTGAAGTATATTTTTAGCAAAAGCACAACCAATTTGGAATTATAATAGCTGCAGCAGAGGCCTGGGAACTTCACATTTAAAACGCAAGTTGTGTGCACTCACCACTTTTTTAACCCAATGACCCCCATCACAACAGCACTGGTGGAGGAAAACAATGCTGGAGCATAGCAACATGTGCACTTTACATTGATGTCTTGTAATCTAGAGGCTACCACATGGATAATCACAGGTATCATTACCTCATGGTTTCTTCATTTAGTACATATTCATAAGACCTCAGCCAGACCATAATACTCCAACATACCATAGTTGCCTGTTCCAATTTATAGAATCCACATGCAAAACTTTACAAATAATGTTCTCTCCAGGCCCTGTTGGAACCCAAAATTTACCTTACAGAGGTTATATTACAGACGAGTCACTGGGAGGAATTCACAATTCTGCTTCCCATTTTGGCATGAAAAAGCAAGAAATCCCAGGTTGTGTAATAAAATCTTATATTCTGCCCTGAGCGCCAAAACCATCCCATCATTTTCCCTTCACTTATGTTGCCGTGGACTTTTTTTTATATAACTCAAGGAAGATGAAAAGAAACCGCAGGAGATCACATGATTAATCACTATACTTTATGGAAAGAAAAAAACTAAATTTTAATCATAAACCTACTTAAAGAAAGAAGTAAGTATGGAGAATCAAGTTTCTACATTGGGAGGGGGGATAAGACATGGCAGCCATCCACAAAAGCTGCTGGACCAAGTGGATCAGTTGGAGCTCTTAGTCCTTTTAGTGTGAGGCCACATGCCAGGAAGAGGGCCCGGCAAGACTCTTGTATTATGTATTTCACTCTGAATTGATTTGGATGCTGTTTTCTTTTTCCACTGTGGTCTTTGCCTTGATTAAAACATGTGCACAAACTTAGGCAGGTCCAACATGTGCACTCAGAACCAGAGAGACTTTTACAAAACGCTATGAAGATTCCACCAACCAAGTAGGGGCAAGATCAATCTGTACATTGCCTGACAAAATGTGTACAATTATGACATTTTTCTGAATCTCAGTCTTATAGATCATGCTCATTTTTATTTCACCCTTTGTTTATTAGGAGAATTAGGTCAGATGTTTGGCATGGAGACTTCATATTGTTAAAGGCTTTTAAAGTATGTGGTTTCTCTGATTATTGTGAAAACGAACACCGCATTCCTTCATTTTCCACTGTGATCATTGACTTGATGAAAATATGTGCATATATTTAGTCAGGCCCAACATGTACACTCAAAACAACAAAATCATCGAAGATTTCACCAACAGAGGGCACAAGATTAACCTGCATATTGCCTGTCAGAAAATAAAGATTTTACAGGTTCTCAGGTTTTTAGAGCAAGCTCTTCTTGTTTTCATCCTATAGCTATTAGGAAAATTAGATCTAATATCTAGAGGTTAGCTTTGAATTGGAGACCATGAATCAAATTGTGAAAGTCTTTGAAGGTGTATGGTGTTCATGATTATAACAGTGGACACTGGTAGCAAGGTGGTTAAGTTCTGTATAGGACTGATATAGGATTGAGAACCAAGATTGATACTAAGAAGAATTAAATAAATTGAAAAGAATAGAAGTTCAGAGAGACAAGGTTGAAATTAAATTGGGATAGATGACTTGATATGGCTGTGGAGAGATGGTTAGTGTGTAAAAAGAGATCATGGTACTGCTGGGTATTGGCAGTAGAGACCAGAGTGAAGCTTTGGAATGTTGGAAAAAGAAGAAGAAGGGACCAAAGGTAGTGGCAAGATGCATAGAGGATGGATTTGGGATGGCCAGCGTATGTTAGGTACCAATCGAGAGGATGGGTCAGGACAGTGGAAGTAACAAGTGCTCTGGCATTGTGTAGAGAGCAAAGAGCTGTTCCTAGTATGTTGGAAATATTTTGAGAAAATACTAGGAGGAGTCGTTTATTGTTAGGACTTCCGAACAAGTCAGACTTGGAAAAATCTGTTGGAAAGAGTTGTCAAGGTGTTTTTTTTATTATTTTGTTTGGGGGAGCAGTGAAGGGTTTTAGGTGGATGGATCATAATTAATTAGGGGACTTAAAATCTTTGGTGGATGGGTCAGGACTTCTGTCAGGGTATTAGAGGTATAGGGTGTTCGCAGGAGATTGGAAAACAAAGTTGTTGGGTTATGGGGTCAAGACTAAGGTAGGGGTGTTTTCAAAAGGAAGTATGTTCAGTGAAGGGGTCAAGACTCATGCCTGAGTTTAGGAAAAGGGAAGGAGAATAAGTCAGGACTAGTGCCAGAGTGTTAGTAGAGGTACAAAGGGGTTGCCAGGATTTGGCAGCACAAGTATGGGTCTGATTTTAATTTTGGAACGTTACACACATAAGGACTTACAGAGCAGAAAGGCTTCTTTCTTTCACAGTCGAGTGATTGAATCGAGCCTCCATAGTAGGGTGCATGTGTTTTAGCTTTCTATACAGTACAGCCCTGTGGTAAGTAAAACTGGAGTGAAGAAATAACAGTGGTACTGAGCAAGATGTTCCCACATAAAAGAGAGAATTTGAGTGTGATTTACAAAGGACGATCACATTTCATACCCATGGATCATTTTCCTCTGGATGAGAGATGTTTCATTTGGTGGAGTCTACTCTGAACATATTGCATATTACTTCTGACTTAGTGAAAGTTCATCCAGCGGCAGCGAGAAGGTTCCAGGTCAAGTCCCAGCCAAAATCATAGCTGCTATTCTTGCCTGGTAATTATAGATTTTGCAGCATATATCAATGTTGAATGAGCATCACCAGTAATAAATAGTGCCTCCTCTAGTAAACTTGGTTGCCGCAGCCTGTGTCATCAGGTATATGTGAGAAGTAGTGTGTCTAAGGTTCAGTCTGGTCTCCTATTGTACCAGATGTTGTTATGCACCTAGGTTGCATATGTTAACAATTCACCCATGTGTCTCTGCAACGGATGAGTATAGTCTTCACTTCCATCGTAACAGCATGTGAAGTTAGAGGGAATTTAATCCTGATGTACAGAGAAGAAATCATAAAACCACACCTGATCTCTGTATGCACTAGTATAATAAGCAATATTCATGAGAAAGCAGGAACCAATGACATCATCAAAACACATTATAATCATGAACATAATTCCTATCATGAACATACATCCTATCAATTAATCAGGACCTAGTGACATGCTAGAAACACTTCATATTCATCAGAATACAGCCCATAAATACATAAGGCACAAGTGACATCATAGAGACATTTCATATACATGAAAATACAGCCTATAAATACTGTACATTGGGAACCAGAGACATCATAGAGACACTTCCTATTCATGAAAATACAGCCTATAAATATATTGGAAATCAGTGACATCATAGACACTTCATATTCACAAGAATACAGCCTATAAGTGGAAGTGTGACATAAAAACACTAAATATTCATGACAATACAGCCTATAAATACATCTGGAATCAGTGACATCATGGAAACACTTCATATTCATGAGAATACAGCCTATAAATACATTGGAAACGAGTAACATCATGGGGAACCAGTGACATCAAAGAGACATTTCATATTCATGAAAATACGGCCTACAAATACATTGGAAACCAGTGACATCATAGAGATCTTTCATATTTGTGAAAATGCAACATTAATTCACCAGGAACTGGTGATATCACGAAACACTTCAGAAGAATAAGAAGTAGCAATATCAACAAGACCCTTTTATGAGAATATAGAATACTAGCTGAAGAGCCCGGGCATAGTAACTAACTACGGTTAGTTATAACAAATTATAATGATTATATCAATATATATAAAGCTGAGTGTATAGCCCCACCCATTCTGCATAGCCACATTCACTATAATATCCCACATCAGCCAGAGCCACCGGACTACTACCACTAATATCCCACATCATCCAGTCAGCCAGAGCCTCCGGACTACTACCCCTAATATCCCACATCATCCTGTCAGCCAGAGCCACCGGACTACCACTAATATCCCACATCATCCTGTCACAGCCGCCAGACTACTACCACTAATATCCCACATTGTCCCGTCAGAGCCACCAGACTACTACCCCTAATATCCCACACCATCCCGTCAGCCATAGCTACCAGACTACTACCACTATTATCCCACATCATCCCGTCAGCCAGAGCCACCGGACTACTACCCCTAATATCCCACATCATCCCGTCAGCCATATCTACAGGACTACTACCCCTAATATCCCACATCGTCCCGTCAGCCAGAGCCACCGGACTACTACCACTAATATCCCACATCATCCCGTCAAAGCCACTGGACTACTACCCCTAATATCCCACATCATCCCGTCAGCCAGAGCCACTGGACAACTACCACTAATATCCCTCATCATCCTGTCACAGCCGCCGGACTACTACCACTAATATCCCACATTATCCCATCACAGCCGCCGGACTACTACCCCTAATATCCCGTCAGCCAGAGCCACCGGACTACTACCCCTAATATCCCACATAATCCCGTCAGCCAGAGCCACCGAACTACTACCCTTAATATCCCACATCATCCCGTCAGCCAGAGCCACTGGACAACTACCACTAATATCCCTCATCATCCCGTCAAAGCCACCGGACTACTACCCCTAATATCCCACATCATCCCGTCAGCCAGAGCCACCGGACTACTACCCCTAATATCCCACATCATCCCGTCAGCCATATCTACAGGACTACCCCTAATATCCCACATCGTCCCGTCAGCCAGAGCCACCGAACTACTACCACTAATATCCCACATCCCGTCAAAGCCACCGGACTACTACCCCTAATATCCCACATCATCCCGTCAGCCAGAGCCACTGGACAACTACCACTAATATCCCTCATCATCCTGTCACAGCCGCCGGACTACTACCACTAATATCCCACATTATCCCATCAGCCGCCGGACTACTACCCCTAATATCCCACATCAGCCAGAGCCACCGAACTACTACCACTAATATCCCACATCATCCCGTCAAAGCCACCGGACTACTACCCCTAATATCCCACATCATCCCATCAGCCAGAGCCACCGGACTACTACCCCTAATATCCCACATAATCCCGTCAGCCAGAGCCACCGGACTACTACCCCTAATATCCCACATCATCCCGTCAGCCAGAGCCACTGGACAACTACCACTAATATCCCTCATCATCCTGTCACAGCCGCCGGACTACTACCACTAATATCCCACATCATCCCGTCACAGCCGCCGGACTACTACCCCTAATATCCCACATCAGCCAGAGCCACCGGACTACTACCCCTAATATCCCGTCAGCCAGAGCCACCGGACTACTACCCCTAATATCCCACATCATCCCGTCAGCCAGAGCCACTGGACAACTACCACTAATATCCCTCATCCTGTCACAGCCGCCGGACTACTACCACTAATATCCCACATCATCCCGTCACAGCCGCCGGACTACTACCCCTAATATCCCACATCATCCCGTCAGCCAGAGCCACTGGACAACTACCACTAATATCCCTCATCATCCTGTCACAGCCGCCGGACTACTACCACTAATATCCCACATCAGCCAGAGCCACCGGACTACTACCCCTAATATCCCACATCATCCCGTCAGCCAGAGCCACCGGACTACTACCCCTAATATCCCACATCAGCCAGAGCCTTCGGACTACTACCCCTAATATCCCACATCATCCCGTCAGCCAGAGCCACTGGACTACTACCCCTAATATCCCACATCATCCCGTCAGCCATATCTACAGGACTACTACCCCTAATATCCCACATCGTCCCGTCAGCCAGAGCCACTGAACTACTACCACTAATATCCCACATCATCCCGTCAAAGCCACCGGACTACTACCACTAATATCCCACATCATCCCGTCAGCCAGAGCCACTGGACAACTACCACTAATATCCCTCATCATCCTGTCACAGCCGCCGGACTACTACCACTAATATCCCACATTATCCCATCACAGCCGCCGGACTACTACCCCTAATATCCCACATCATCCCATCAGCCAGAGCCACCGGACTACTACCCCTAATATCCCACATAATCCCATCAGCCAGAGCCACCAGACTACTACCCCTAATATCCCACATCATCCCGTCAGCCAGAGCCACTGGACAACTACCACTAATATCCCTCATCATCCTGTCACAGCCGCCGGACTACTACCACTAATTTCCCACATCATCCCGTCACAGCCGCCGGACTACTACCCCTAATATCCCACATCATCCCGTCAGCCAGAGCCACTGGACAACTACCACTAATATCCCTCATCATCCTGTCACAGCCGCCGGACTACTACCACTAATATCCCACATCATCCCGTCACAGCCGCCGGACTACTACCCCTAATATCCTACATCATCCCATCAGCCAGAGCCACCGGGCTACTACCCCTAATATCCCACATCATCCCGTCAGCCAGAGCCACCGGACTACTACCCCTAATATCCCACATCATCCCATCAGCCAGAGCCTTCAGACTACTACCCCTAATATCCCACATCATCCCGTCAGCCAGAGCCACTGGACTACTACCCCTAATATCCCACATCATCCCGTCAGCCATATCTACAGGACTACTACCCCTAATATCCCATGTCGTCCCGTCAGCCAGAGCCACCGAACTACTACCACTAATATCCCACATCATCCCGTCAAAGCCACCGGACTACTACCCCTAATATCCCACATCATCCCGTCAGCCAGAGCCACTGGACAACTACCACTAATATCCCTCATCATCCTGTCACAGCCGCCGGACTACTACCACTAATATCCCACATTATCCCATCACAGCCGCCGGACTACTACCCCTAATATCCCACATCATCCCATCAGCCAGAGCCACCGGACTACTACCCCTAATATCCCACATAATCCCGTCAGCCAGAGCCACCGGACTAATACCCCTAATATCCCACATCATCCCGTCAGCCAGAGACACCGGACTACTCCCCCTAATATTCCACATCATCCCGTCAATGCCACCGGACTACTACCCCTAATATCCCACATCATCCCGTCAGCCAGAGCCACTGGACAACTACCACTAATATCCCTCATCATCCTGTTACAGCCGCCGGACTACTACCACTAATATCCCACATCAGCCTGTCACAGCCGCCGGACTACTACCCCTAATATCCCACATCAGCCAGAGCCACCGGACTACTACCCCTAATATCCCACATAATCCCGTCAGCCAGAGCCACCTGACTACTACCCCTAATATCCCACATCATCCCGTCAGCCAGAGCCACTGGACAACTACCACTAATATCCCTCATCATCCTGTCACAGCCGCCGGACTACTACCACTAATATCCCACATCATCCCGTCACAGCCGCCGGACTACTACCCCTAATATCCCACATCATCCCATCAGCCAGAGCCACCGGACTACTACCCCTAATATCCCACATCATCCCGTCAGCCAGAGCCACCGGACTACTACCCCTAATATCCCACATCATCCCATCAGCCAGAGCCTTCGGACTACTACCCCTAATATCCCACATCATCCCGTCAGCCAGAGCCACTGGACTACTACCCCTAATATCCCACATCATCCCATCACAGCCGCCGGACTACTACCACTAATATCCCACATCATCCCGTCAGCCAGAGCCACTGGACTACTACCACTAATATCCCACATCATCTGGTCACAGCCTCGTCACAGCCGCTGAACTACTACCCCTAATATCCCACATCATCCCATCAGCCAGAGCCTTCGGACTACTACCCCTAATATCCCACATCATCCCGTCAGCCAGAGCCACTGGACTACTACCCCTAATATCCCACATCATCCCGTCAGCCAGAGCCACTGGACTACTACCCCTAATACCCCACATCATCCCATCACAGCCGCCGGACTACTACCCCTAATATCCCACATCATCCCATCAGCCAGAGCCACCGGAGTACTACCCCTAATATCCCACATAGTCCCGTCAGCCTGGGGTCAGAACCAGAGCACTGAGTGGAACAGTCCTAACTTCCATACCGGGGATCCCTTTAACATAGGCCTAGCATCGGAACCAGAGCGCTGAGTGGTCCCTTTAATAGAAGCCTGGGGTGAGAATCAGAGCGCTGAGGTATTTACCCTAACTTCCATACCAGAGATCCCTGGGGTCAGTACCAAAGCGCGGTGTGGATTTGCCCTCACTTCCATACCGGCGATCCCTTTAACTCCTTACCTACATTGGACGTTCTATTCCGTCCATGTGACCTAGGACCTAAATAATAAAGAAAAAAAACACTTGTAAAGATAATTTTTAAAAAAATCCTAAATAAATAATAAAAAAAGTATTCCCTAATAATTTTTTTTTTCTAAATTAAAAAAACAATAAAAGTACACATATTTAGTATCGCCGCATCCATAACGACCCACCCTATAAAACTGTCCTACTAGTTAACCCCTTTAGTGATCTTAAAAAATAAAAATAAAAAAACAAAGCAAAAAATAATGCTTTATCATCATGCCGCTGAACAAAAAGTGCAATAACGCGCAATCAAAAAGACAAGATATGAATAAACATGGTACCGCTGAAAACACCATCTTGTCCCGCAAAAAACGAGCCACCACGCAGCATCATCAGCGAAAAAATAAAGTTATAGCTCGCAGAATAAAACGATGCAAAAATAATTATTTTTTATATAAAATTGTTTTTATTGTATAAAAGCACCAAAACATAAAAAATATATAAATGAGGTATCGCTGTAATCGTACTGACCCTAAGAATAAAGCCGCTTTATCAATGTTACCACACGCAGAACGATGTAAACGCCCCCCCACAAAATAAATTCATAAATTGCTTGTTTTTGTTCATTCTGCACCCCAAAAATCAGAATAAAAGGCAATCAAAAAATGTAACATGCCTGAAAATGGTACCAATAAAAACTACAACTCGACCCGCAAAAAATAATACCTCACATGACTCGGTGGGTCAAAATATGGAAAAATTATAGCTCTCAAAATGTGGTGATGCAAAAACTATTTTTTACAATAAAAAGCATCTTTTAGCATGTGACAGCCGCCAAGCATAAAAACCGCCATAAATAGTAAATCAAACCCCCCGTTATCACCCCCTTAGTTAGGGAAAAATAATGAAATAATAAAAAGTATTTATTTCCATTTTCCCATTAGGGTTAGGGTTGAAGTTATAATTGGGGGGTTTCCACTGTTTGGGCACATCAGGTGCTCTCCAAACGCAACATGGCGTCTGATCTCAATTCCAGGCAATTCTGCATTGAAAAAGTCAAACGGTGCTCCTTCCCTTCCAAGCTCTGCCATGCACCCAAACTGGTTTACCCCCACATATGGGGTATCAGCCTACTCAGGACAAATTGCACAACAACTTTTGTGGTTCAATTTCTCCTGTTACCTTTGGGAAAATAAAAAATTAAGGGACTAAATGGTCATGTTTGTGGAAAAAATACGATTTTTTTATTTTCACGCCCGGGCGTTATAAACTTCTGTGAAGCACTTGGGGGTTCAAAGTGCTCACCACACATCTAGATAAGTTCTTTGGGGGTCTAGTTTCCAAAATAGGGTCACTTGTAGGGGGTTTCCACAGTTTAGGCACATCAGGGACTCTCCAAATGTGGCATAACTCCCGCAGACCATTCCATCAAAGTCTGCATTCCAAAACATCACTACTTCCCTTCCGAGCCCCGATGTGTGCCCATACAGTAGTTTTCTCCCACATATGGGGTATCAGCGTACTCAGGACAAATTGGACAACAACCTTTGGGGTCCAATTTGTCCTGTTACCCTTGGGAAAAAAAATTGGGGACTAAAAGTTCATGTTTGTGGAAAAAATATGGGGTTCTTCAAATGCAACATGGCGTCCGATCTCAATTCCAGCCAAAAAGGTCATAGAATCGTAGAGTTGGAAGGGACCTCCTGGGCCATCTGGTTCAACCCCCTGCTCAAAGGCGCTGCTTCCCTTCTGAGTTCTGCCATGCACCCAAATAGTGGTTTACCCCACGTATGGGGTATCAACGTACTCAGGGCAAATTGCACAATAACTTTTGGGGTCCCGTTACCCTTGGGAAAATAAAATTTGGGGGTGAAAAGATCATTTTTGTGGAAAAAATATGATTTTTTATTTTTACAGCTGTACGTTATAAACTTATTTGAAGCCTATGGGGGTTCAAAGTTCTCACCACACATCTAGATAAGTTCGTTGGGGGGGTCTAGTTTCCAAAATGGTGTCATTTGTGGGGGGTTTCCTCTGCTTAGGCACATCAGGGGCTCTCCAAACGTGACATGGCGTCCGATCTCAATTTCAGCCAATTTTGCATTATAAAAGTCAAACGGCGCTCGTTCCCTTCCGAGCTCTGCCATGTGCCGAAACAGTGGTTCCCCCCCACATATCAGGTATCAGCGTACTCAGGACAAATTGCAGAATAACTTTTGCAGTCCAATTTCTCCTATTATCCTTGGTAAAATAAAAAAAATTGGACCTGAAGTAATTTTTTTTGTGAAAAAAGTTAAATGTTCATTTTTGCTTTAAACATTCAAAAAATTCCTGTGAAGCACCTGAAGGGTTAATAAACTTCTTGAATGTGGTTTTAAGCACCTTGAGGGGTGCAGTTTTTAGAATGGTGTCACTTTTGGGTATTTTCTATCATATACACCCCTCAAAGTGGCTTCAAATGTGATGTGGTCCGTAAAAATAAAATGGTGTTGTAAAAATGAGAAATCTCTGGTCAACTTTTAACCCTTATAACTTCCTAACAAAAAAAGTTGGTTCCAAAATTGTGGTGATGTAAAGTAAACATGTGGGAAATGTTACTTATTAAGTTTTTTGTGTGCCATATCTCTGTGATTTAAGGGCATAAAAATTTAAAGTTGGAAAATTGCAAAATTCTCAAAATTTTCGCCAAATTTGCCCTTTTTTTCCACAAATAAATGCAAGTTATATGAATGAAATTTTACAACTATCATGAAGTACAATATGTCATGAGAAAACAATGCCAGAATCAACAGGATCCATGGAAGCGTTCCAGAGTTATTACCTCATAAATTGACAGTGGTCAGAATTGTAAAAATTGGCCCGGGCATTAACATGCAAACCACCCTTGGGAGTAAAGGGGTTAAGAGGGGCCTGGGGTCAGAACCAGAGTGCTGAGTGGAAATGCCCTAACATCCATACCAATTATCCCTTTAAGAGAGACTGGGGTCAGAACCAGTGCGCTGAGTGGAATTGCCCTAACTTCCATACTGGGATCCCTTTAAGAGAGCCTGGGATCAGAACCAGAACGCTGAGTGGATTTGCCCTGAATTGCATACCAATGATCCCTTTAATAGAATCCTGGGGTCAGAATCGGAGCGCTGAGGGATTTGCCCTAACTTCCATACCGGAGATCCCTTTAAGAGAGCTTGGGTTCAGAACCAGAACGCTGAGTGGAATTGCCCTAGCTTCCATACCGGAGATCCCTTTAAGAGTGGCCTGGGGTCAGTACCAAAGCGCAGAGTGGATTTGCCCTCACTTCCTTACCAATGATCCCTTTAAGAGACCCTGGGGTCAGAACCACAGAGCTGAGTGGAACAGACCTAACTTACATACCGGGGTTCCCTTTAAGAGAGGCCTGGGGTCAAAACCAAAGCACTGGATGGATTTGCCCTGACTTCCATACCAATGATCCCTTTAATAGAAGCCTCGGGTCAGAATCAGAGCGCTGAGGGATTTGCCCTAACTTCTATACCGGAGAACCCTTTAAGAGGGAAGATATGCCTATGGGATGGAGGATGTGTGACGGTTATATGGGCACGGGAGGGGGGGATTCATTTCTGTCTTGTGCTCTCTGCTCCTTTCTGGGGGCAGACAATGGCTGGGAGCTTATGTTTCCGGGGATGCTATATTTCTCCCACCCGGTCAGTGTCTGCCGAGGTGTTGTCGTGGAGTGGGAAAACTGTTGCTCATAGCAACCAATCACAGCTCAGCCTCTTTCAAACAGCTCTGGTGAAATGAAAGATGCTTCATGATTGGTTGGTGATACACACATACACACAAACATTCAATTTTATATATAGACTAGCTGAAGAGCCCGGCGTTGCCTGGGCATAGTAACCAACTGTGGTTAGTTATAACAAATTATAATGATTATATTGCACATAAAAACATTTCACATCATATATTCAACGCTACAGATTTGCAACACAAATTAACTAAACGATTACCCAAGTATTGATAGTATTTTATTTTCAACTCATTCAAGAGCCTTTCAACATGTGTATCTGTGTATCTAACCCTATCCTGTGTGATAACGTCTGCTAAGCTGTGTACCTAATCCTCTCTTGTGTGATACTTTCTGCTGAGCTGTGTATCTAATCCTATCGTGTGTTACTGACTGCTCAGCTGTGTACTTAATCCTATCATGTGTGTTACTGACAGCTCAGCTGTGTATCTAATCCTATCCTGTGTGATACTGCCTGCTGAGCCGTGTATCTAATCCTAACTTGTGTGATACTGACTGCAGAGCCGTGTATCTAATCCTATTCTGTGTGATACTGTCTGCTGAGCCATGTATCTAATACTAGTCTGCGATACTGTGTGCTGAGCTGTGTATCTAATCCTATCCTGTGTGATTCTGTCTGCTGAGCCATGTATCTATTCCTATCCTGTGTGATACTGACTGTTGAGCTGTGCATCTAATCCTATCCTGTGTGATACTGACTGCTGATCCATGTGTCTAATCCTCTCCTGTGTGATACTGACTGCTGAGCTGTGTATCTAATCCTATGCTGTGTGATACTGACTGCTGAGCCGTGTATCTAATCCTATCCTGTGTGATATCATCTGCTGAGCCATGTATCTAACCCTATCCTGTGTGATACTGAATGCTGAGCCATGTATCTAATCCTATCCTGTGTGATACTGACTGCAGAGCCGTGTATCTAATCCTATCCTGTGTGATACTGACTGCAGAGCCATGTATCTAATCCTATTCTGTGTGATACTGTCTGCTGAGCTGTGTATCTAATCCTATCCTGTGTGATACTGACTGCAGAGCCGTGTATCTAATCCTATTCTGTGTGATACTGTCTGCTGAGCCATGTATCTAATACTGTTCTGTGTGATACTGTGTGCTGAGCTGTGTATCTAATCCTATCCTGTGTGATACTGTCTGCTGAGCTGTGTATCAATTCCTATCCTGTGTGATACTGACTGCTGAGCTGTGTAACTAATCCTATCCTGTGTGATACTGACTGCTGAGCTGTGTATCTAATCCTATCCTGTGTGATACTGACAGCTGAGCCATGTGTCTAATCCTCTCCTGTGTGATACTGACTGCTGAGCTGTGTATCTAATCCTATCCTGTGTGATACTGACTGCTGAGCCGTGTATCTAATCCTATCCTGTGTGATACTGGGCTCCCCATGCAGTCTGTGTCAGAGGGTGGTCTGTGTTGGCACGGTTATAAATTTTGTTATTTCCAGCTTTACAGAAGGATGATAACACCATAGAAATGATAAGAATAATAGTCAAAATTGTTTGGTGAATTGGAACGCGCGGGGTTAAAATTTCGCCTCACAACATAGCCTATGACGCTCTCGGGTTCCAGACGTGTGACTGTGCAAAATTTTGTGGCTGTAGCTGCGACGGTGCAGATGCCAATCCCAGACATACACACATACATACACTTTTTCCCCATTATGTACATAGGGGCAAAATTGTTTGGTGAATTGGAACATGCGGGGTTAAAATTTCGCCTCACAACATAGCTTATGATGCTCTCGGGGTCCAGACGTGTGACTGTGCAAAATTTTGTGGCTGTAGCTGCGACGGTGCAGATGCCAATCCCGGACATACACACATACACACACACATTGAGCTTTATATATTAGATAAATGTCACGATCCATTTTTGGATTCGTGGAAGTGCTGGTTCCACTATAATTTAAATGTAGCTTTTTTCCTTTCAGGTCAGCAGGGGTTAATGTCAGTTTTCCTTGCTGGCAGCATGCTGCAGTTGCTGAGTTGCTAGGTCAGCTGATGTGGGTGGTGCCCACTCCCACCATCCTTTAAATAGTCACATGATGCATCAGCTGACTATTGATGATAGAGTTACTCTATGGAGACCAGCCTTGTAGTTGCAGCTCTTTGGTGTCAGCGCTGTATCAGCTACTTCTGGAGTTCAGGGTCCTGTTTCCGTGTCCTCTGCGGTGTGGAGCTAGGCGCGGTGTCAGGAGCTAAGTTACTTGTGTGTTTCTACCTTGTGCTTATCACAACCCCCCTGTGTTTGTACCATCTGCAGTGGTGAGGCTAGCACCCTTGCTGGCCAGTGCACTAGCCAGGGCAGTGTGAGTCGACAGTGAGGGATGAGGTTTGTGACGGCGGCGGGGAAAGGTCCCACTTAGGGTGTTAGGGGAGGGCAGGGACAGGCTCAGGTTAGAGCTCAGGAGTAGTGTTGAGCTTTCCAATACCGCAAGTATCGGGTATTGGCCGATATTAGCTGTATCGGAATTCCGATACTGACTTTCGATACTTTTTTCATATCGGATACCGGAATCGGAAGTTCCCATAATGCTATCAGCCCGCTTGCTTTGATTCAGCCAATGGGAATCCTCAGAAGTGTGGGCACATCCTGTTAGGCATGTAGGCATGTTAACTATTGGCATGGCTGTGATTGGCTGCTGAAATTATGTCATGATGCACTATAAAAGCCACTGCCGCCGCCATTTCTGGTCACTCTGCTGTGAATTCAGTTAGGGACAGGCTGCTGTTGAAGACTGTGAGGGACAGTTAGAAATAGCGATTCTCAAAACAATATTGTGCTTTACCCAGGCTACATAAACCACAACTGTAGCTTTCTTTTCCCTAGCAGCAGTGTTCACAGCTGTCTGCAAGGGCTGTGTGAGTGCAGCTCACGCTGTGGAGTGGGTCCTGCAGCCACGTCTGGTTGTAGGCCGCCCAGCGTGCCTCACTGCTGCCTCATACATATTTTTCTTTTTGAGCTGCTTATTTTTAAAAAATTATATCTAGTGTGCTTCCATCCGTATCCATACACGTTGGTTGCAAACACTAGTAGTAGACAGCGGAGCCTTTCTGCAGCCTTTCAGTGCTAGTGCCCACTTAGCTGCACTGTTCACGGCTGTCTGAGAGGTCTCTGACTGTGTGTGAGTGCAGCTCACGCTGAGTAGTGTGTCCTGCAGCTACGTGTGGTTGTAGGCCGCTCAGCGTGTCACTGCCTCACACATTTTTCTTTTATTGCAGCTCATTTTTTCTCCTATTAGAGTGCATCCATCCGTATCCATATACGGTGGTTGCAAACACTCTGGGAGTACACAGCGGAGCCTTTCTGCAGCCTGTCAGTGCTAGTGCCCACTTAGCTGCACTGTTCACGGCTGTCTGAGTGGTCTCTGACTATGTGTGAGTGCAGCTCACGCTTAGTGTGTTGTTATGATGAGTCACCGAAGGAGGAAAAAACAAAATACCAGCTAAGTCCAGAAAAACCAGAGAGGTTGGCAGCTATCGGATTGCAGACCCCTGAACCTATCCACAACAACTAGCAGTCGCCGGGGGGGGTTCCTACGGTGCCCTAGACCCCTCGATCACAGCCGGAGAACTATATAGCCTAAAGACAGAAAGGGGAAAAACTAAACTGCCCCAGAGCAGACCCCAAAGCAATAGGCAGCCCCCAACATATAATGACTGTGAAGCAAGATGAAAACACTAACACAGATAGAAAGATAGGTTGAGCAAATGATGGGGCCCAAGCTAACTACATAGGACAGGATAGGAAAGCTGCTGTCTGCCATCCGCAAAAACCTTATCAAAAAGAGCCAACCGACTGATAGGAAAAACAGGCCCTGAAGTCGCTAGGCTTCAAAAGATTATATCAGCACTCAGGTATATTCTGAAGACAGAGCAAAATATCAACAGATCAGAGACAAAAATGGAATTCAGCTCACCCCCGGCCGGGGATGGCAGAACTCCCAACAAACAAGGCAAAAACAAAAACAAAACTGAAGAGTACAAAGCAGAGCAGAAAAACTTAGCTTTGAGATGCAGGAATCAGACTGCTCTCCAAGAATCCAGCAGGAAAATCACCAGCCAGGAAGAAGGGCGTCGGCAGCCTTATATCCAGTCCTCAATTCCAGCCACCCAGTCATCATCTAGCTGCCCAGGTGTTTGGTAATCAGTCTCACTACCTTCCTTCACTAGAGGAGGGAGTTCATCAGACCTCAATGGTGAAGGGAAAAATGAACTCACAACAGTGTGTCCTGCAGCTACGTCTGGTTGTAGGCCGCTCAGCGTGCGTCACTGCCTCACACATATATTTCTTTAATTGCAGCTCATTTTTTCTTCTCCTATTAGTGTGCATCCATCCATATCCATCTACATTGGTTGGTTGCAAACACTATATAGGAGTAGATAGAGGAGCCTTTTTTCTGGCTTGTGCCCTTCAGCTGCAGCCAGATTAGTATTACCCAATTTTTTTGGAGCCTCATCTTTTGCATTGTTGGTTGCCTGCCTGCATTGTAATAGCTCCAGAAAGTTGGTGATACTCTCACTTTCAAATCTTTGGTCACATCATTTTAGTTTTTTTTCCCAAAAAAAAAAAAACAACAAAGTTCACCAAACACTACATTTGAAAGTTGTGTAAGCCACATTAGCTCCCATTAAAGTGTAGTCGACACACACACTTCATAAAATTAGTGTTTCTTATACCTGTAACCAGCTGTTCAGGAATAAGCACACTAAGGCCCCCCTTTGTACTTTTCTGCCTATCTTTCTCAGTCTAGCAAGATGAAGAAGGCAGGGAGTAAGGCACGTGGGCGTGGAGTTTCAGCAGGGAGAGGACATGGGGATTCTGCAGGGAGAGGACGTGGGGATTCTGCAGGGAGAGGACGTGGGGATTCTGTGCCTGCTGTTGGCACCAGTGAGTCAGCATCCCCCAGTTTTAGCAGGCAACAGTCCTTTATGCGCAGCTTTGTAGGACCTCACCGTACCCCACTGCTGCGGGAGGAACAAATTGAAGCCATTGTGGGATGGATGGCAGCTAACGCATCGACTTCAATTACTTCCACATCCTCTCAGGGCCAGAGCACCGAAGAGCAACCATCTGTCTCTTCACCACCTGCCAAAGTGCCCAGGCAGTCAGAGAGCACTAGACAGGAGACATCACAGTCTCTACTTCTGTTCTCGGAAACTGTTGGTTTGGAAAGGGGGACAGCCAAGCAGCATTCCAGAATGTGAAGAAGAGGGAGTATGCAGTGATGCGCAACTTCTTTGTCCCTCTGAATCTGAAGAGGCGGGTGGGCCAGTGCCTATGGTCAGCACACCTCAGTACGCATCAGATGATGACGAGACACAGTTGCCACTTTCTGTTGCGTACGGTGCTGGCGAGACAACCCAGGAGAAGCAGGTGCTTGAAGAGGGGAGTGTAGATGATGAGGTCCTTGACCCATCATGGCGTGAGGAACAGGAAGGTGGTGGGAGCAGCTCTGAGGAAGAGATTCCCCGAACGGCCAAAACCGGAGGGAGGGGGAGGGGGCAGACTTGGTTGCCTGTAGCCTCCACTTCGGCAGCCGTTAGGAGCATTCCACTTTCAAAAGGCAAAACGAGCGCTCCCAAGACTTGCAGTGCGTGGTCCTTTTTTGACACAGTTGCAGATGACAATTGCTTTGTGAAATGCAAGCTGTGTCATCAGAGAGTCAAAAGAGGGAAAAATGTCAGCAACCTCAATACCACTAATATGTGGAAACATGTGCGGACCAAGCACGAGGTGGAGTTACAGAGACACACTGAAGACGTAGGCCATCGTACAGGACCACCTACCACCTCTTCAGCTCTTGTTGGGGTCTCTTCCTCCAGCTCACACACAGCTGGTTCGGCTTCCTCACAGGATCGCCAAGGAAGAACCTCTGGCACTGTTGTCCGGAGACCCTGTGACATTCCACCCACAGCACCACGTTCCAAGTCATCCTCACACTCCCAGGCCACTCGACAGCCATCGGTAGCACAGGCATGGGAGAAAAGGCGGCCATACTCGGCAAACCATCCCCGAGCATAGGCTCTGAATGCTGGCATTGCCAAACTACTGGCACTTGAAATGCTGTCATTCAGGCTGGTGGAGACTGACACCTTCTGGGACTTCATGGCATTGGCAGTCCCACAATACACCGTGCCCAGCCGCTTTTATTTCAGCAGGCGTGCCGTCCCTGCCCTGCAGAAACATGTGGAGGCAAACATAAAACATGCGCTACTAAACGCCGTCAGTAGCAAGGTCCACCTGACCACCGATGCGTGGACCAGTAACCATGGACAGGGACGATACCTTTCCCTCACTGCCCATTGGGTCAATGTTGTGGAGCCGGGTACAGATCTGGAGAGTGGCGCTCTACGTGTTCTGCCAACTCCACGGATTGCAGGAATCCAGTCTGTACACATTGACTCCTCCTCCTACTCAAGTTCCTCTGAAACAGCGCAGCAGGAGCCTGTTATGACCGATATGAGCACAGCCATGGCCAAACGTCAACAGGCCGTACTGAAATTAATTTCTTTCGGGAATCAAAGCCACACAGTGCAGGAGCTCTGGAATGCCATCAAGCAGGAGAGCGACGTGTGGTTTCTGCCAGCAAATCTCCAGCCGGGCTTGGTAGTGTGTGACAATGGCCGAAATCTGGTGGCAGCTCTTGGCCTTGGCAACCTCACTCACATCCCATGTCTGGCACATGTGCTCAACTTGGTCGTGCAGAGCTTTCTGAGGGACTATCCGGATCTTGATGCACTGCTGCACAAGGTCCGCATAGAGTGCGCTCACATGCGGCGTTCCAGCACGGCAAGGTCGCGCCTTGCTGCTCTGCAGCGCCGATTGCGCCTTCCGGAACACCGCATCATATGTGACCTACCCACCAGGTAGAATTCTACGTTACATATGTTGGAGCGGTTGTGTGAGCAGCAGGAAGCAGTCATGGAGTACCAGCTGCATCAGGTGCAAACAAGTCGGTCGCACTGTGCGCCGGTCACACTTCAGCACCACTGGGTGGGCCTCTATGAAGGACATCTGCCTCGTTTTGCGTGCCTTCGATGATTCCACGCGGATGGCGAGTGCAGATGATGCACTAGTCAGCATGACTGTCCCCCTTATCTGCCTGCTTAAAAAAAACACTACAAGCACTAAGGTATGAGGTTTTGGAAGAGGTGGAGGATGAGGAGTCCCAAATGCCATCTGCTTCTTCGCAGTCTGCGCTACGTGCTTCCTCACGAAGGCCTAGGCAGGGGACACTTTGTGAGGAGGAGGATGAGGAGGAGTCGATGGAGGAGGAAGACATCTCTTCAGAGGAGGGAGGTACACAAAGCTCTAGTCAGTATGTACAGCGAGGGTGGAGTGATGCAGAGCAGGCAGAGATCATGCCTCAAGCAGGGGACAGCGGTTCTTTGGCAGTTGGGAGTCTGCAGCACATGGTTGACTTCATGCTGCAGTGCCTGAGAAACGACCGCCGCATTGCCCACATTCTCTATACGGCTGATTATTGGGTGTACACCCTCCTAGATCCTCGCTACCGGGACAACTTGCAAACCCTCATACCAACGTTGAACCGGGAGCATAAACTGCGGGAGTACCAAGACACACTGGTGCAGTCCATCATGTTTTCCATTCCACCCGACAGCAGTGGTGCTAGTGCTTTACAAAGCACCTCTGTGCGTCGAGCCAGTGGAGGAAACTCGGCACAAAGAGGGAGCAGAGGCAGCGCCTCAGCACAAGGCAAGACCACTATGGCCCAAATGTGGCAAAGTTTTGTGTGTCTGCCACAATTGTCTACACCATCACTGACGGCTCCAGTCAGCAGGAGGCAACGTTTCCGTCAGATGGTGACAGACTACATGTCTTGCCCTGTGAGTGTACTCCCAGATGGCTCTTCCCCCTTCAAGTTTTGGGTCTCTAAGCTGGATACATGGCCAGAGCTTAGCCAGTATGCATTGGAGGTGCTGGCTTGCCCTGCTGCCAGTGTATTATCGGAACGCGTCTTTAGTACCGCAGGTGGTGTACTAACAGACCGTCACACGCGACTTTCTTCCGATAACGTTGACCGGCTTACTTTTCTGAAAATGAACAAGGCCTGGATCTCCCCAGAATTTTCCAGTCCTCTTCCTGACTAAATAATTGGTTGGCAACTGTATCCAGGTCTCCTGTTGTGTTCATGTTTCTACCACCTGAACTATAATCCCTGGGCTTCAACACAGCCAGTTGTTGCTCAGATGTGTCGTCTGCACAGAGAAAAACACTAGCTCCTGTGTTATTGTGGTTCAGTAATGCCAGCTGCTTCCCTGCTGTGTGGACTGCAAAGTCTCCTGCTCCATCCACATTCAAACTACTACTGATTTTTAACCGTGCTCCACTTTGGCCTCTGGCTCCACTGTCTCTAGTATTTCCCCTGGCCTCCAACCCCGCCAGTTGCTGCTCTGAAGTGGCGTCTGCACAATCCACACTTGTTCCTGAGTTACTGTGGCTCAGTCACGTCAGTTGATTCCCTGATGTGTGTCCGGCAAGGTCTCCTGCTCTGTCCACATTCCCATTACTAGTAGTGTGAATGAGGACAGAGCAGGAGACCTTGCCGGACATACATCAGGGGATTAACTGACAGGACTGAGCCCAAGTAACACAGGAACAAGTGTGGATTGTGCTGACGCCACTTCAGAGCTGTCACTGGTGGGGTTGGAGGCCAGGGGAAATACTAGAGACAGTGGAGCCTGAGGCCTAAGTGGAGCACGGTTACAATCAGTAGTAGTCTACAACCTCTATAAAATGTGCTACAAGTTGGCCTCAGCCTGCTCCATGCTTCATCCTGGGCTCCAACAACGCCAGTTGGTGTTCAGAAGTGCCATCTTCACAGAGCCAAACACACTAGCTCCTGTGTTAGTGGGGTTCAGTAATGCCAGCTGTTCCCCTGCTGTGTAGATGGCAAAGTCACCTGCTCCATCCACATGCCAACAACATCAGACCTCAGCCTGCTCCATGCCTCAACCTGGGCTCCAACAACGCTAGTTGGTGTTCAGAAGTGCCGTCTTCGCAGAGACAAACACACACTAGCTCCTGTGTTAGTGGGGTTCAGTAATGCCAGCTGTTCCCCTGCTGTGTAGATGGCAAAGTCTCCTGCTCCATCCACATGCCAACAACATCAGACCTCAGCCTGCTCCTTGCCTCACATTCCCATTACTAGTAGTATGAATGAGAACAGAGCAGGAGACCTTGCCGGACACACATCAGGGGATCAACTGACGGGACTGTCCCAAGTAACACAGGAACAAGTATGGATTGTGCTGACGCCACTTTAGAGCTGTCACTGGCGGGGTTGGAGGCCAGGGGAAATACTAGAGACAGTGGAGCCTAAGGCCTAAGTGGAGCACGGTTACAATCAGTAGTAGTCTACAACCTCTATAAAATGTGCTACAAGTTGGCCTCAGTCTGCTCCATGCTTAATCCTGGGCTCCAACAACGTCAGTTGGTGTTCAGAAGTGCCGTCTTCACAGAGCCAAACACACTAGCTCCTGTGTTAGTGGGGTTCAGTAATGCCAGCTGTTCCCCTGCTGTGTAGACGGCAATGTCTCCTGCTGCCTCCACATGCCAAAACAATCAGGCCTCAGCCTGCTCCATGCTTTATCCTGGGCTCCAACAACGCCAGTTGGTGTTCAGAAGTGCCGTCTTCGCAGAGACAAACACACACTAGCTCCTGTGTTAGTGGGGTTCAGTAATGCCAGCTGTTCCCCTGCTGTGTAGACGGCAAAGTCTCCTGCTCCATCCACATGCCAACAACATCAGACCTCAGCCTGCTCCATGCCTCATCCTGGGCTCCAACAATGCCAGTTGGTGTTCAGAAGTGCCGTCTTCACAGAGCAAAACACACTAGCTCCTGTGTTAGTGGGGTTCAGTAATGCCAGCTGTTCCCCTGCTGTGTAGACAGCAATGTCTCCTGCTGCCTCCACATGCAAACTACTACTGATTTTTAACCGTGCTCCACTTAGGCCTCCGGCTCCACTGTCTCTAGATTTTCCCCTAGCCTCCAACCCCGCCAGTTGCTGCTCTGTAGTGGCGTCTGCACAATCCACACTTGTTCCTGAGTTACTGTGGCATAGTCACGTCAGTTGATCCCCTGATGTGTGTCCGGCAAGGTCTCCTGCTCTGTCCACATTCCCATTACTAGTAGTGTGAATAAGGACAGAGCAGGAGACCTTGCCAGACACACATCAGGGGATCAACTGACGTGACTGAGCCACAGTTACACAGGAACAAGTGTGGATTGTGCAGATGCCACTTCAGAGCAGCAACTGGCGGGGTTGGAGGCCAGGGGGAATACTAGAGACAGTGGAGCCGGAGGCCATAGTGGAGCACGGTTACAATCAGAAGTAGTCTACAACCTCTATAAAACCAGCTGCAAGTTGGCCTCCGCCTACTGCATGCTTCATCCTGGGCAACAACACAGCCAGTTGTAGCCTGGAAGTGCCGTCCGCACAGATTGAAACACTCGCTCCGGTGTCTGTGGGGTTCAGTAACGCCAGCTGTTCCCCAGCTGTGTGGATGGCAAAGTCTCCTGCTGCCTCCAAACTCACACTACATCGTATTTTCTCCTCGCTCCAAGTAGTCCTCAGCCTGCTCGGAGCATTGATCCTGGGCTACAACACAGCCAGTTGTAGCCTGGAAGTGCCGTCCGCACAGATTGAAACACTCGCTCCGGTGTCTGTGGGGTTCAGTAACGCCAGCTGTTCCCCAGCTGTGTGGATGGCAAAGTCTCCTGCTGCCTCCAAACTCACACTACATCGTATTTTCTCCTCGCTCCAAGTAGTCCTCAGCCTGCTCGGAGCATTGATCCTGGGCTACAACACAGCCAGTTGTAGCCTGGAAGTGCCATCCGCACAGATTGAAACACTCGCTCCGGTGTCTGTGGGGTTCAGTAACGCCAGCTGTTCCCCAGCTTTGTGGATGGCAAAGTCTCCTGCTGCCTCCAAACTCACAATACATCGTATTTTCTCCTCGCTCCAAGTAGGCCTCAGCCTGCTCGGAGCATTGATCCTGGTCTACAACACAGCCAGTTGTAGACTGGAAGAGCCGTCCGCACAGATTGAAACACTCGCTCCGTTGTCTGTGGGGTTCAGTAACGCCAGCTGTTCCCCTGCTGTGTGGATGGCAAAGTCTCCTGCTGCCTCCAAACTCACACTACTACTGATTTTTAACCGTGCTCCACTTAGGCCTCTGGCTCCACTGTCTCTAGTTTTTCCCCTGGCCTCCAACCCCGCCAGTCGCTGCTCTGATGTGGCGTCTGCACAATCCACACTTGTTCCTGAGTTACTGCGGCTCAGTCACGTCAGTTGATTCCCTGATGTGTGTCCGGCAAGGTCTCCCGCTCTGTCCCCATTCCCATTACTAGTAGTGGGAATGTGGACAGAGCAGGAGACCTTGCCGGACACACATCAGTGGATCAACTGACGTAAATGAGCCCCAGTCACACAGGAACAAATGTGGATTGTGCACACGCCACTTCAGAGCAGCGACTGGCGGGGTTGGAGGCCAGGGGAAATACTAGAGACAGTAGAGCCAGAGGCCTAAGTGGATGATCCCAGCAAAGAGCAAACAGATGAACGGCATACTAGGGCACACAAATCACCACATTACCAGACGGAGCTCTTTATCTGAAGTATTGCGGCATATGATTCAGTCAAAAAATGGAGGTGCTTGCATGAAAAAACATGAATATTTCAATGTGAAGCAAGAGGCCTAAGTGGAGCCCGGTTAAAATCAGTAGTTGTGTACAACCAATATAAAACTCGCTCCAAGTAGGCCTCAGCCTGCTGCATGATTGACCCCTGGGCTCCAACATCGCCAGTTGCAGCTCAGAAGTCTTTGGCACGGGCACTCCCTCCTGGCCAGCCTGGTTCCAGCACGCCTGCTGTTTCCGGGTAGTGTCAACGTCACTTTGCCACCGATATGTTGTCCTGTCGTGTTGCGGTCGGGTTAGCCGAGTCTATGGTGCCTGCAGTTTTGGTGCTTCCTATGTGGGCTGCGGGTTCTGGTAATAAAGGCTGGCTCCGTAGTGCCAATAGGACAAGCACCACCTGTAGGACTGTGGGTTTCAGTAACTGCGGCCGGCTCACGGCCTTGCAACTTTGTTTTTTTCCTGGGTACCTTCTGCTACCCATCCGGGTTTCAGCACCATCAGCTGGTTCTCGGCAGAGCCTTTGGCATAGGTGCCTCCTTTTTGGTATCCGAGTTCCAGCAACATCTGCTGGTCCTTGGAAGTGCTTTTTAGCACAGGTACCTCCTGCTTAGAAACCGTGTTACAGCACCGTCAGCTGGTCCACGGTTCTCCCATTGACTCTTGTTCCTTCTGCTGACCCACCGGGTTCCAGCACCGTCAGCTGGTCCTCGCTAGTGTCATTTGCTCTTGCAGCTTCTGCTAACCATCCGGGTTCCAGCACCGTCAGCTGGTTCTCGGCAGTGCCTTTGGCCTACGTGCCTCCTTCTTGGTATCCGAGTTCCAGCAACGTCTGCTGGTCCTTGGTAGTGCTTTGGAGCACAGGTACCTCCTGCTTAGTAACCGTGTTCCAGCACCGTCAGCTGGTCCACGGTTGTGCCATTGGCTCTTGTCCTTCTGCTGCCCCTCCGGGTTCCAGTACCGTCAGCTGGTTCTCGGCAGTTCCTCAGCCTTCTTGTACCTTCTGCTACTTTTCCAAGTTCAAGGTTGTGGAAATGGTTTTTGATTCTCACTCTGGATCTCCCTGACAATGACCCTGAAGACGACGACCCTGAAGACCACACAGAAGAATACCTAAAAGATGACCCTGAAGAAGATGACCAAGAGGACAAAGAACAGGAAGACAACCACCAAGATGCAGAACAACAAGAGACAGAAGACCAAGAAGCATAAAAACCAAAAGCAGAAGAACATTAAGCATAAGACTAAAAATCAGAGCAAATGATATCTAATTTATAAGCAGAAGAAGACTAAGCAGTGTATGGGGGTGAGTCCGTTCCTCCTCGTGGTGCCCCTGGAAAAGGCTTGCTGCTGCAGGCCAAACTGAACGCGGACAAATCCTGTTGTAAATCTTTTGTGACAGGCTGAACAGAAGGTGTAATCTTCAAACTTTTATAGATTACAACTACAGGAATGCCGGACACAAATAAGAATATGATGAAGAAGAATAGGAAGAAGATGAAGAAATAGAATATGAAGAAGAATAATAGTTGAATAAGAAGAATATGTAGAATGTAAAAAAAAAAAAAAAAAAGAAGGTGAAGAAGATGAATAAGGTGAAGAAGAAGTTGATGAAAAAGATGCTGCTGAGGATGATGGAGAAAGTGTGGGAGAAGTAAAAAGAAGGTGAAGAGCATGGAAGTAGTGAAACATATATGTCTGACAAAATATAAGAGGTTAACATAGTAAATATCTTTGTAACTCCGAACGTCTTTAAAAAAAAAAAAAAATTAATTCCTGCTATTCCATTTGATTGGGCTAAACCTCTATGGCTTTAATGTCTCCTACACCTCCCACAATACATTCTACATTATTATTAGTTGTGTTTCTTCATGTAGAATTAACCTACAGGGAAAGAAAGGGTTTTTTTTAATTCCGATATTTCAGTTCCATTGACTTGAATGGGACTTCCGGGATCGGAATCGGCGATACCCGATACTTTTTTTAGATCGGCCGATCCATTCCGATACGATATTTTTCAGTATCGGGTGGTATCGCTCAACACTCAGGAGGTGTCCATCCCTCATTCCCTATTGGTAGGGCCTTCCTCTCCCCTTCACCATCCCACTGAATGTATTTTGTGCCATCTTTTGGGTTCAGTATCCGTAGTGGTAATTGCAAGTTTATTCAGAGTTTCTGAGTGTGGGGCTTCATACTGGGTGCCAAAGCACTAATCTTTATATAAGGCCAGGGGTTTCAGTATTACTAGTATAGTCTATATTGCAGACGTGCATTCTATATATAGTTTGGTGCAAATCTGTTTGTTGGGCCACCTCCCTGTTATGTGTATATATTTCAAGTCTTATTTTACATGTTTTTAATGTTTGTTGGCTTTTTGAATACGTGAATACATATTGTTATTTACACAGTGATCCCTGACTCTTGACATATTTTTTCACTCTCCCTCAAATATAGAGTATAAAATCACATTATATATATATATATATATATATATATATATATATATATATATATATAAATGAACTTTTCCTTTCATTTTGGAGATACAGAATGTTGGCAGGAGTGCCACTTATCCTCTTCTTTATTAAAGAGTTGTTTCACTACAATGATACTGATGACCTATTGACAACCTTAGAATAGGTTGACAGTATAGATGTGGGGGCAACACCACTGATCAGGTGTTCTCATAATTTAAAGTTTTAAAGACTGCACAAGTCCTTCCTCACTCCAAATATTGATAACGTGGCTCAATATCACGTCTCCAGAATCTAGTACCCATAGAATGTAATATCTGAATCAGCAACGTCATCCAGGACCTCTTGGAACTTGTTTAGTGAATCGACCATCACAACATGTGGTAGCAGAGAATTTCATAGTCTGATTGCAAGAACTGAAAAGAATCCATAGTCTCACTGCTTGCACATTAAAGAATCCATAAACTCACTGCTTTAACCCCTTTACTCCCAAGGGTGGTTTGCATGTTAATGCCCTGGCCAATTTTTACAATTCTGACCACTGTCCCTTTATGAGGTAATAACTCTGGAACGCTTCCATGGATCCCAGTGGTTCTGACATTGTTTTCTCATGACACATTGTACTTCATGTTAATGGTAAAATTTCATTCATATAGCTTGTGTTTATTTGTGAAAAAAAAACGGAAATTTGGCGAAAATTTTGAAAATTTCACAATTTTTCAACTTTGAATTTTTATGCCCTTAAATCACAGAGATATGGCACACAAAAACTTAATAAATAACATTTCCCACATGTTTACTTTACATCAGCACAATTTGAGAACGAACATTTTTTTTTGTTAGGAAGTTATAAGGGTTAAAAGTTGACCAGCGATTTCTCATTTTTACAACACCATTTTTTTAGGGACCACATCACATTTGAAGTCATTTTGAGGGGTCTATAGGATAGAAAATACCCAAAAGTGACACCATTCTATAAACTGCACCCCTCAAAGTGCTTAAAACCACATTCAAGCAGTTTATTAACCCTTCAGGTGCTTCAGAGGAACTTTTTGAATGTTTAAAAAAAATGAACATTTAACTTTTTTTCACAAAAAAATTACTTCAGGTCCAATTTTATTTATTTTACCAAGGGTAACAGGAGAAATTGGACTGCAAAAGTTATTGTGCAATTTGTCCTGAGTACGCTGATACCTGATATGTTGGGGGGAACCACTGTTTCGGCGCATGGCAGAGCTCAGAAGGGAAGGAGCGCCGTTTGACTTTTTCACTGCAAAATTGGCTGGAATTGAGATCGGACGCCATGTCACATTTGGAAAGCCCCTGATGTGCCAAAACAGTGGAAACCCCCCCACAAGTGACCCCATTTTGGAAACTAGAACTAATCTAGATGTGTGGTGAGAACTTTGAACCACCAAGGGCTTCACAGAAGTTTATAACGTACAGCTGTACAATTAAAAAAATCATATTTTTTCCACAAAAATGATCTTTTCACCCCCAATTATTATTTTGTGTGGGGAGCATTTTGAACTCCCATGGTCTTCACAGAAGTTTATAACGCCCGGGCGGCGTGAAAATAAATATATTTTTTCCACAAACATGATCTTTTAGTCCCCAATTTTTTATTTTACCAAGGGTAACAGGAAAAATTGGACCCCAAAAGTTGTTGTCTAATTTGTCCTGAGTACGCTGATATACCATATGTGGGAGAAAATTACTGTATGGGCACACGTCGGGGCTCGGAAAGGAAGTAGTGACGTTTTGGAATGCAGACTTTGATGAAATGGTCTGCGGTTTTCATGTTGCCTTTGGAGAGCCCCTGATGTGCCTAAATTGTGGAAACCCCCCACACGTGACCCCATTTTGGAAACTAGACACCCAAAGGAACTTATTTAGATGTGTAGTGAGCACTTTGAACCCCCCAAGTGCTTCACAGAAGTTTTTAATGCCGCGCGTGAAAATAAAAAAAAATCATATTTTTTCCACAAACCTGATCTTTTAGTCCCCAATTTTTTTATTTTCCCAAGGGTAACAGGAGAAATTGGACCTCAAAAGTTGTTGTCCAATTTGTCTTGAGTATGCTGATACCCCATATGTGGGAGAAAACTACTGTATGGGCACACGTCGGGGCTCGGAAGGGAAGTAGTGATGTTTTGGAATGCAGACTTTGATGGAATGGTCTGCGGGTGTCATGTCGCCTTTGGAGAGCACCTGATGTGCCTAAACTGTGGAAACCCCCCACATGTGACCCCATTTTGGAAATTAGACCCCCCAAGGAACTTATCTAGATGTGTGGTGAGCACTTTGAGCCCCAAAGTGCTTCACAGAAGTTTATAACGTAGAGCCATGAAAATAAAAAATCTTTTTTTTCCACAAAAATGATATTTTTGCCCCCAATTCTTTATTTTCCCAAGGGTAACAGGAGAAATTGGACCCCAAAACTTGTTGTGCAATTTGTCCTGAGTAGGCTGATACCCCATATGTGGGGGTAAACCACTGTTTGGGCACATGGCAGTGCTTGGTAGGGAAGGACCATCTCTGGCCCGGCAGGGGGGAGCCAAGGGGGGTCCCCGGTGGTGCAACTTCTGCTGGGGCTGAGGGTGGACGTGTGAGGGGAGCTGAGGGGTCAGTGAGGAAAGGCGAGGCTGGTACATCTGCCCACCAGTGGCAACAGGTGAGGAGCCGTAATGGCAGGGGGCAGAATAAGCCTCAGGTAACTGGGGTGATGACTGACCCCACCGTGGAGGCGGCAGCCGAAGCCTCTGAGGCCCTGGGTGAGAAGGCGATGAGCGAGGAGATCCAGAGGATAGAGAGGGAGGAGTTGGCTGCTTCTGATAACTCTTCCCAGTATGAAAGTTTGGATGAAGAGGTGGTGGAGCAGCCTAAAAAAAGGGTGACAATCGTATCGGTAAGAGGAGGAAGAACAAGGCTAAAAAATCTAATGCCCCCCGACCACTAGGGCGCCTACGGAAGGGTTCACCGACTTCCCTCTGATCCCCCTCTCCAATCGGTTCCAAGCCCTTGATGACTCGGAGGTGAGGGATGAGGGACCGGACGCAACATCTGGGGTGCCTTCAGGAAGTGGCGAGGTCCATCCTCCGGTGGATTTACACTCCTCTGGAGGGGGCACTACCTCGGGGTCCAGGGGCGAGGAATCTAGTTCTGGGAAGGAGGTGTCCAGTGCCGTAAAGGAGGATATGGACACCTCGGTGTCTTTAAAAAGAAGGGGTGAGTCGGACTCCTCCTCAGAGGGGGAGAGGAAATCTGAGGGTACGGCTAAGAAACAGGCCGTCTAACGCAATCATCCATGATGGCGGAACCTACCCCGTTGACTCTGGCGTCGATTAATGTCGCCAGCATAAAGTCGCATACGGCTAGATTTACGGCATTGATGTTTTCACCCGGGTTGAGGCTGATATTTTATTTTTGCAGGAGACCAGACTAACGGACCTGGGGTCCATCTACAAAGCAAAGCGGGAATGGAGGAGTGGGCCCTCATATTGGTCTCTTGCGGCCGAGCCGTATAGCGGGGTAGAGGTCCTTTTTAAGACCGCGAAGGTGGAATGCAGACGGGTGATCGAGGTAGAAATGGGGAGATGATTGGTCCTTGATGTCTTCATGAGGGGACAGGAGCTTCGGCTCATCAATATCTATGGCCCGCAATCTAAGTGGGACGGTAAATGTCTCTTCCTGAGCATCAAGCCCTATCTTTTTACGAGCCGGCAGATGGTCTTCGGTGGGGATTTTAATACTATAACCAGACTCCGTGATAGGGAAGGCCCCGGAGACCGGATGGCTTATGATAGCGTAGCCTTGAATAGCATAGTAAGCGAAGCTCGCCTGGTGGATGTTCACATCCGGCACACCCCAGGTCACGGGGGTTTCACCTTTTATAGGGGAAGCAGTAGGTCTAGGATAGATAGGTTTTTTTTAAAGGAGGAAGCCGTCTCTTCTGCAGTGTCCGCTGTTGAAGTGGAGTTCTCCAATCACTGATTAATTTTCTTTACTTTGAATGTTACAGAGACTCCCCGGATGGGGAGAGGCCTATGGAAGCTGAATTTGTCCCTTCTGGAAGAAGCAGAAGTAAGACAGTCCTTTGAAGAATTTCTTCAGAGCCAGGTACTTCTCTTGGGTCTTTGTAGCAGTAAGTCTGAGTGGAGAGAGATCTTCAAAAGAAGGGTCGCAAGGTTCTTCCATCAGTTCTCGAGCCTCAAGGCCTGAACAGGTACCGCCTGTATCGGCATCTGGGGAGGAAACTCGAGCAGCTCGTCTCGACTGGAGGGGACTGAGAGGAAATCTCCAGGGTGAAGACCTTGCTCAAGGGGTGCCAGTATGATAGGCACACATCCTTGGTTTTTGAGAGGGATTTCGGGAGGTACCGCTCGTCCGACCCTTACAGAAACTGCAGGTTGTCAGTGAATTGTAAGATGGTGACAGGACTGGTCGACAGTACGAGATCCCTGAACAGATCCAAATCAGGGATCCTGGAGGTGGTCAAATCCTTCTACTCGCACCTCTTGGGGAGGAGGGATCCTGATCGGGATATGTCGGCTTTCCTGGCTTAAACCATCCCTGAGCCGGGGGATGACCCCTCTTTTCATGTTTTGGCAGAAGTAATCAGGGAAGAGGAAGTGAGACGAGCGATTGATGGGCTTCGGCCCAAAAAGTCACCCAGTCCGGTTGGCTTAACATCCGAGTTCTATATGACTTTTAGGGACTCTGGTGCCCCTCTTGACTGAGGTGTTTAATGAGTGCCTCTCCTTGGACATTCTTCCCAGTTCAATCAGGAAGTCAGCCCTGATTATCATGTCAAAGTGTAAAGACTCGTCCCGTATTGAGAATTGGCGTCCCATAGCGCTTCTCAATACGGACCGAAAGGTTCTGGCAAAGGTGCTTTTTAATCGGTTGGTGAAGTTTGCACCCCGGCTCCTTTCGGGGGCCCAGCACTGCTCTGTTCCAGGCCGCAGTACATTTAGTGCTGTGCTCGGTGTCCAAGAGGCACTGGTGCAGGGCAGGTCACTGGAAGGGGTACTTGCTGTCCTTAGACCAGGCGAAGGCCTTTGACCGGGTTAACCATGAGTACCTCTGGTCCGTCCTTCTGAGGTATGTTCTGCCTGGGAGGTTTGTTGATTGGTTGAGAGTTTTATACATTGGGGCAGAGACTTTTCCGCTTGTGAACAGTTGGGTCGGACACCCTTTTGAGGTGAGGTCTGGTGTCCGCCAGGGCTGTCCTCTGAGCCCACTGTTATACGTGTTCAGTTCACGATCGACCCCCTTTTAAGGAGGGTGGAGCACGGAAGGTTGGTGGGAGTCGGGATGGACCAGGCGGAGCTAGAGGCCGCCTTGAGGGTAGTGGTGTACGCTGATGACATTTCCATTTTTGTATCCTCGAGAGAGGAGGCAGATTGGGTGATGTCTGAAGTTGAACGCTACTCGGTGGCATCCGGGTCCATGATCAACCGGGACAAGTGTGAAAGTCTGGCTGGGAGGGGGAGATCCAAGTTTTGATCTCCCAGACACCCTTCTAGGGCTTCAAATATTAGTCATCAGTTTCGGCCCGGGGGACTATCCCCAGCAAAACTGGGAGGGCAGACTTAAGATTGCCGACCAGAGGGTGGATCAGTGGAAGGGATGGTCTTTGACCCTAAGGGAAAGGGTTAGACTTGTCAAGTGCTATTTGCTTCCTTTGCTAATATATCTGGGCAGCGTCTGTATCTTGCCAGAGCCTCTTTGGACACGGGTCTACAGCTTGTTTTTCCAATTATTATGGGGAAATAGGCTGAACCTAATCAAGAGGGAGATCACATACCGCACGAGGAGACTAGGAAGGTTGGGTATGGTCAACCCAGTGGTGTTTCTAGTAAACAGTAAACTAGTAAACACCTTTCTTAAAGGGAACCTGTCACCCTCCAGGGCGTTTTTCACTAAAAGAGCCACCTTCAGCAGCACTAAGGCTGCATTCTGTGAAGGTGGCTCTTGTGTTTCTGACCCCCATTAACGCCAAAATATAGACTTTTATAAATTGTTCCTCATACCTGCATCCTGTCACAGAGGTATGGAGTGTCGCTGCCTCCCAGCTGTCCATCAACCCCCCCTCTACAGCGTCCTTGCACTGCCTCCTTCTTTTGTATTTGCCGCCGTCACATGTTGTCGGGCGCCCCCCAGGGCATTTTTCACTAAAAGAGCCACCTTTCTATTCTTCCAGGAATTGGAGACAGGAGGGCAGGTGAAGGACCTTCGTACACCTCATGGGCATCTTCCGGCTTGTTACCCCGGTTCTGAAGGTGATCTGTCGGTGGGGTCTGGGAGTGTGGGAAATCAGGATCATGTCGAGAAGGTTTCTTGACAATAGGATCCTGTTGACCCACTTTCAGAAGCCCCTGGCGCTCAGGGATTGCCCAAGCTGGGATCTGGAGGTGGCGCTCGGGTTATTGAACTCTAAGCAGATCTCCTTGAGGTTTTGGGACTTGGCTTGGCGCTGCTCCATGGGAAGCTATATGTGAGGGACAACCTGAAGTGCAGGAGCTCTAATGACCGGGATTGTCCCCGCGAGGAGTGTGGCGGTATGCTTGAAAGCATGGAGCACTTCCTGCTTTGGTGTCCCTTTAATGCAGAGGTCTACAGCAGGGTGGGTGCTTCCATTGGCTGGCCCAGGCTGGCAGGCCTTTCTTATGCAGAGTGGGCCTATGGGGCATTCAGGTCCCTTTGTGGCCGAGATCGGGGCACTGTTTTCTTAGTTAGTTTAGTAACTAGGTTCTACACATGGAATGCACAGTGTCTAGTGTCTACTCCGCGGAAAATCCTCCCCAGGGAAGAGGTGATTAGGAACATCCTGGGTGACCTGGCAAAAGTGCGCTCGCTGGAGTTTGAGAGGCTGGGTGCAGGGAGGGCCTCTCTTCTATGGAGGGGTTTCTCCTTTAATGTGCCCTAGGGAGAGCTAGGTTCTGTGTGCCTGTGATAGGGTTGAATTAGTCTTTTTTATCCTTTTATCTTTATTTTGTAGGGTCAGTTAGATGTGTAGGGACAGGGAGGGACAGATAAGGACAGTCTTTAGGGACAGGTAGTTAGTATTAGGTTGGTAGTGAGGGTCAGTGAGGGACAGTTAGGGGGCAGGTAGGGAGAGATTGGTAGGGCTATAGGGACAGGATTTTCTCTTTTGTGTTGTTAGGGAGGGTCAGGGTGATGTGTGGTAGATTAGGGTGAGAGCCTCTATGGTGTCCAGTTCCTGGTGGTGGACTGAAACCATCACTTATGGATTTTTGTTTTGTAATTGGTAACCAGGGTATAGGGCTTGCAAGCATTGAACTTGGGCCTGTTCTTTGGTCATGGTTAAGGTGTATAGTGGAAAATTCATAGATTATTGGCATATGCTGTTATTATTGATATGTGTTATTATAAGGTTGTATGTATATATATAATGTTGTATGTACTATGATGCGTGTAGGGGCATTTAGTTTAGGAGGGGTGGGGGGTTTCTTGGGGGGGGGGGGGATGGGTTTTGGGAAATGGACATCCAGCGAGATGCCAAGAAGATGGGAAAAAAAGGCCATAAACTTTTGTGGACCTTGCTGTGTGAGAAAGGCCACAAACTCTCATGGGACCTGGTGTGATAGGCCACAAATTCTCATGGGACCTTTGTGGGAATGGTGGTGGTTTAGTTTAGGAGGAAAAAAAATAAATAAAAATATATATATATTTATACTTATTTATATATAAAATTATATATAAATACGTTTTGGCCAGGTGGCTTCTTTACTTTCTTTAGGGCAGTTGGCCGATTTTTTATTTTTTTTTGTCTAGGAGTGAATGCGTGGGTATGAGTGTATGAGGGGAAAAAAGGTACATAGGAAGGGAAAAAGGATGTAGGTTGAGGTCTCTTCCCTTGCTGGGGGGTATTAATGAAATGGAGGTACATTTTTTCTGCTGGACATTGGACATTTGGGGTTTATGAATAATGGTTTTTTTTATTGAGTTTGTCTGTAAGTTTGCCTATAAGTTTTGTACTTTTATAATAAAAAAAGAGACACAGGATGTAACTCAGGATCAGTACATGATAAGTAATGTATGTCCACAGTGACTGCACCTGCAGAATAGTGAGTGTGAAGACTACGGTACACAAGATGAGGTGCAAACAACAGAGGGTTAATTTTTTTATAGGCAGGGAATTGAGTGTTTAGGAAAATGCAGAAACGGGTATGCAATGAAAACAATTTACAAGGATAATCTCTAGCTGGGTCGTCAAACAGCACGGAGCACCAACTATCACAGCTCAGTGTATTTATCCAACTAGCAAGACAACACAGTAAAGTAATGTATGATGCTACACTAACTATAACCTCTCTGGCCATTGCTGACCTGGCCACATGGCTGCTGTGCTCCATATATTGCAGCCTATCCTAAACCCTAGCATGTGCACAGAAGAGGTTAACACTCACAGTAGCGTTGGTATCTCAGTCCATTCCCGGGGCCCCTGCAGCTTTGCAAGATGGTGCACACTTCTTCCTGGAAGCTCTGTGCAACGTGGTCTTTTCCTTGTGTGCAGGTCCAGTGATGCTCCTAGAAACGGTGGATTCCCTCCTCTGGATTCCTTTCTTGTCTTTTCTTCGTGACTCAAGCCGCCTTGTTTTCCACGGAAGAGTTTACAAAGTCTTTCCTTCACAGCTCAGGCATGTGTCGTTCCTGCAGAAATCTCGGCTCTCTCCTCACACACAGAAAAGCAGCCCCTCCCCTCACCAGTGCTGGCAGAAGAGACCAAAACAGTCTTTACAGCAGGGAAGCGCAGAATGTCCCACTGCTCTAACCAAGGGGGTGCTGTCTCTTAAAGTGGCAGCTTGTCTCTACGGTCCATAGCAATGCCACCCCCTTACATGCCCCCCTACTTAAAGATGGTCATCCTCGACCATCACAGCATCAAGGTTGCAGTGGGATATAGGCACTTGCAATGCGGAACAGCACCTATAGGGGAGAAAACACAAGCGGAGAAATGGACTGAGAACACTGTTCTATGTATCGGGCTGGTGAAAGCCCTGCAGTAGACCTCTGGGATCTCCGGATGTCTTGACTATCTTCCAGAGGAATACTTGCTGCAGGAGTTGTAGTAGGCTCTTGTCTGGACTCATCATCACGTGGTGGCAGTGGTACTTCCAGAAGATTACCTTCTCTGTCCGGCTGAGGGCCCCCCACGGTGTCAGGGCCGATCTACCATTCATCATTGATTTCACCAGCAAGCAAGACAGGTTCAGGAGGTGGAGCATCACCCTCAAGTGGCACTGGTACAGGACGGGCCTCGGACCGGCATGGCCGCAGCATATTTCTGTGGAGCACTCTAGGGGAGGACACCCCATTCTCAACCTGCACCTTGTAGACCGGGCCGTCAGCATACACTTGCTCGATTACTTTGTAAGGCTGTATTTCCCATCTCTCGCTTAGCTTACCCCTGGGGCATTTCTCTCTGACTAATACTCGGTCCCCAGGAAGGAGCAGTATCTCCTGAATCGGTTTACGGCCCGCATGTTCTTTCTCCTGTAGCTGCTGACCCACCAACTGCCGTATTGTTTGCAATCATTGCCGATGTTCTTTCACCCATGAAGTGACGGTTCGCTCCATCAGCTCTTCTGGCTGTTCTAACTTCAACTCAATGATCTCTCGTCCAGCTCTTCCAAACACCAGCAGATATGGGGTGTAACCCGTGGTGGAATGGATCCGATTGTTGTAGGTCCAGACCAACTCTGGCAGGTAGTCTGGCCAGCATGCCTTCTTGTCCTCTTCCAACGTCCTCAGCATTTGCAGCAAGGTTTGGTTGAATCGTTCACATGCTCTGTTGCCTTGAGGGTGGTAAGGGGTGGTACGGGCCACTCGATGCCATACAAACGATACAGTTCTTCCATCACCTTGCCTTGGAAACATGCACCTTGGTTAGAGTGGATGTGCTTTGGGCACCCATACACTCGGATGAAGTCTTGACAAATGGTCGGCTCCGCCGACTCAGCAGTCTGATCTCTAGTCGGGGTGACTACCGCAAACTTGGAGAAATGGTCGGTCATCACCAAACAGTACTGTGGACCCCAGGCTGAGTGTCCCACGAGGAGATAGTCGATCATCAAGACTTTCAGCGGTTCCTTAGTGCTTATGGTCTGGATTGGTGCCCTTTGTTCAGTACTCTTAACGAGGTCACATACCTGACACTGTCGGCAGATTTTTCTACCACGGACGCCAACTGGGGGCAGTACACATACCGCTGTAACCACTGGTAGGTCTTTGTGGACCCGAAGTGGGCTCCGAATTTGTGGGCTTCTTTAGCTACTTCCTGGACCATTCCTCCTGGGATTACCACCTGCCACCTTACTTCAATGTCTTTCGGCTGTTGTCTCTTGCGATATAGCACCGATTCTCGCACCTCCAGCCTATCCCATTGGTGTAAAACACTCTTCATCTCAGCGTCCAGACTATCCCTCTCTTGTTTGCCTGGCTTCCGCTTCTACGCTACCCAGCATTTCATCTGTCTCAGCCCTTCGTCTTCATCTTGAACACATCCCCATTCTTCGTTGGTTCTCCCCAGAGATCGGGGTAGCGCGCAGGCCTCCCTACTTGACTGGACGGCAACCACTGGGGTCTTGAACTTACGGAAGTCTGGGGTTTCTTCCTCTCTGAGTTCTTCATTGAGATCCCCCATTGGTGTTTCCACCGTCACTCGTGACAGGCCGTCGGCATTTGCATTTTCAGTGGCAGAGCGATAACGGATGGTAAAGTCAAACTTGGCCAGGCGAGCCACCCACCGTTGTTTCAAGGCCCCCAATTTAGCATTCTCAAGGTGGGCCAGGGGGTTATTGTCCGTTCAAACTTGAATCTTGGTCCCTGCCAGGAAGCTTGCAAACTTCTCTGTCATGGCCCACACCAGGGCCAGGAGCTCTAACCGGAAAGAGCTGTAATTGTGGGGGTTTCTTTCGCCATCTCGCAGGGACCTGCTAGCATACCCGATGACTCTCTCATGTCCATCCTGTATTTGGGAAAGTACTGCACCAAGTCCATGAAGGCTACCGTCTGTGTACAACAGGAACAGTTGATCGAAATCTGCGTAAGCCAAAATCGGGGCTGAAGTAAGAGCATTCTTTATAGCCTGGAAGGCCTCATCTCATCTCTGGTACCAAGGGATGCACTGGGTCTTCGGCATTCCGGCGGTCCCCCTCAGCAGCTCATTCAGGGGACCCGCCACCTTTGCGAAATCTTTGACAAACCGTCGGTAGTATCCGGCGAGCCCAAGGAAGGTTTAGAGTTCCCTGACTGTTCGAGGTACTGGCTAGTTCTGGATGGCAATCACTTTTTCCAGTGAGGGTAGAACCCCGTCTTGTGACACTATGTGGCCCAGATACTTGATCTCTCTCTTGAAGAGGTGGCATTTCTTTGGCTTCACCATCAGATTATGAGCCGCAGTCTTCCAAGTACCTGTCCAAGCCGGGCAAGATGGTCTTCAAACGAGGCAGAGAACACAATGATGTCATCCAGGTAGATCAGGGTAGCCTCAAAGTTTAACTCTCCCAAACACTTTTCCATCAGCCGTTGAAATGTGCCCGGAGCATTGGAGAGCCCGAAGGGCATCCGGTTAAACTCAAACAATCCCATAGGGAGGATGAAGGTGGTTTTTCCTTGTCTTTTTCTGCCACGGCTGCTTGCCAGTATCCGCTTGCTAGGTCCAAGGTGGAGAAGTACCTTCCCCAATGCTGTCAAGATGAGGGGTAACGAGTATGAGTCTCGCACAGTGAAAGCGTTGAGATTCCTGTAAGCGACACAGAACCGGATAGTCCCATCCTTCTTCTTGATGAGCACCACCGGGGCTGCCCAGGGGCTCTGACTACTCTGCACTACTCCTGAATCCAGAATCTGCCCGAGTAATGTCTTTACCTCTTGATACATCTTGGGTGGGATTTGCCGCTATCGTTCTCAAATTGGACGAGCGTCCCCGGTCGGTATCTCGTGTGTGTTCGCTTCGGTACAGCCAAAATCTTCGGCGTGACGAGCAAATGCGGCCTGATTTTCCCACAGCGTAGCTTCTATCGCCTGACATGCTCAGGGCCTTGGACCTTCACATCCACTTCCATTTGATGCAGGATGACCCGCCCATTCCACTCCGGGGTTGGAGTTTCTTCGGGCCCTGCCCTGGCTGCCAAAGTCCACCCCGTACCTTCTATCGGCGATAAAGACATCTCCTTCTGACTCACCACTTCGCCCTTGTGTAGGTACACCCGGGTCAGATTTGTCCCTCTCGGCAAGGTGACCTCCCCGGGGCCCACGTTCAAAGCTCTTTTGGGCACATGTCCTCGCTGGACCACCGCTATTGTACAAGCTATCTTGACTTCTTGGTCCACTCCTCCGCCTACCACATGCTGAACAATCACCTCCAGCCCGTCAAGGTTGTGATGAGTCCCCACTGGAAGGAGTAATATACTTTCTCGCTCAGGAGGCAGCATTACAGGCTCTTTCCCTGGGGCCCTGATGACCCCTACCATCTGATAAGACGGCACATTCTTCTGCGTTCCACAGATGTGGATCAATCGCTGAAGGGATTCTTGAGCAGGCTTGTGTGTAGCAGCCTTCTTCCAATAACTGGGTCCCCGTTTGGTAAACATTATCTGATTGAGTTCTCGTAGGATATTCATTCCCAGTACTACAGGCACATCTTCTTTGATGGGCTCAGGGACTAGCATGATCCCTTTCTTTCCCACTTCTTGCCCACAGATTCGAATATTCATCCACACGACCCCTGTGACCGGGAACGGTTGTTGATTGGCAGCAAAAAAACGGATCAATGTCTCCTTCTCTGGCTTGGCCAGGACCTGAAAATGCTATTTGAAATATGATTCTGGCATCGTTGTAACTTGTGACCCGGTATCTATCAAGCAATCCACTGGAACACCCTCAAATTCAGCATGCAGGATGGGACTCCCAGCAATCAAATGTTCATTATGATAAGGAGTGGCTTGTCTTCTTGCCTCCCCCGCAGAGTGGCGCGTTACTGCAGGGGTTGGTAGTTTAACGGTGGCTATCTTTGAGCATAATTCCGGCAGTCTCTGGCAAGGTGCCCTTGTCCTCCACATTCTCAGCACTGGATGCCTCCTCTCCGTCAAAGGGCACCCCGAGCCTGTCTTCATGTCTCCGTTGTCTGATGGGAGGGGGCCTGCACCCACTGATCCCTTATGGGTCGGGCCGAAGAGTTATATGAGTACGATGGGTCAGACTGTTGATCTCCCATTCTTTGCTCCATCCTGGTTAATTTGTCTTGCATACTGATGATTTGGGTCCCCTCTGGTATTGGCACCCTGGACACGCATCACCCCAGATGCGTAGCTGTATTCCTTGCTTTGGGACACTGATTCTGCCACGATTTGACGGAATGAATGAGCCGTATCTGCCCGGACCCGTTCTGACAGTGCTCTCCTCAAGGATGTGTTGTGCAGTCCCAGTATGAATTGTTCCCAGAGTATCCCGTCTTTGGAGCCCATGCCACCAAGCCTATCTGTCTCTTTCCTGTGCACATCTGCCAACACTTCTTGCAGTGCTGTCGCATACTGGGAGATCCCTTCCTCTTCCTGCTGCAGTCTAGAGAAAAATTTGGCACGAAGGTGTCACGCGCTAGCTGTCTCGCCGTAGATCTCTTCCAAGAATTTCACTAACTCCTTCAGGGTACTACGAGTGAGTTCCAGCTGTAGACAGAAGTTTTTACGGGCCTCTCCCTCCAAGAAAGTCAATGCAATGTCCACTTCAAGGTCTGTGCTGATGTTATAAATCTTCAGGGTGCTTTGCAGTCAGGACACCCAATCAGACGGGTATTTTATTGCTGTCAAATTTTGGAAGCACACTAAATATGGCGCCCATAGGGAGTGTCCTTGCAGGGGTTCCAATGCCCACAGCATCCCCACTAACACAAGTACTCTCGCCGTTGCCGCCTGCTGCCTAAATCTTGGTGACAGTAACCCTGCTGGCAGCGCCACTTGAAGCGATGGCCTGGGGACCACCACAATGCAGGGGGACTACAGTGCACAAGGTGAGGTGCCAACAACAAAGGGTTAATTTATTTACAGGCAAGGAATGCAGTGTTTAGGAAAATACAGAAACGGGTATGAAATGAAAACAGACAATTTACAAGAATAATATTCTCTAGCTGGGCCGTCAAACAGCACGGAGCACCAACTGTCACAGCTTAGTGTATTTATCCAACTGGCAAGACAACACAGTAAAGTAATGTATAATGCTACACTAACTATAACCTATCTGGCCTTTGCTAACCTGGCCACACGGCTGCCGTGCTCTATCTATTGCAGCGTATCCTAAACCCTAGCATGTGCACAGAAGAGGTTAACACTCACAGTAGCGTTGGTATCTCAGTCCATTCCCGGGGCCCCTGCAGCTTTGCAAGATGGTGCGCACTTCTTCCTGGAAGCTCTGTGCAATGTGGTCTTTTCCTTGTGTGCAGGTCCAGTGATGCTCCTAGAAACGGTGGATTCCCTCCTCTGGATTCCTTTCTTGTCTTTTCTTCATGGCTCAAGCCACCTTGTTTTCCACAGAAGAGTTTACAAAGTCTTTCCTTCACAGCTCAGGCACGTGTCGTTCCTGCAGAAATCTGGGCTCTCTCCACACACATAGAAAAGCAGCCCCTCCCCTCTCTCTCTGGCAGAAGAGACCAAAACAGTCTTTACAGCAGGGAAGCGCAGAAAGTCCCACTGCTCCAACCAAGGGGGTGCTGTCTCTTAAAGTGGCAGCTTGTCTCTACAGTCCATAGCAACGCCACCCGCTTACAAGTGCAGCTCTGCTCAGCTGCTGTTCATTCTGATAATTGTGGGTGCGGTCGCCACTGATCCTGCTGTGTGCTCCTGAGGTCTGAGATCCAACACCTCTCCACCCGAGGACCTGCTCTCTTCTTCCCAGAGAGGGAGTGGGTTTCCTGGGATGAGTGAAGGAGCCAAGTCCCAGTCTTCTGTTTCCCGGTCCAGGCCGGCGGGGGGCAGAATAAACCAGCAACCGGCCTGCACATCAGAGGACTCGGGGGTGAGATGGTCCACCAGGAGTCGCAGCAATGTGGCTCCTACTCCCACCAAGTCTGCAGAGACTCAGAGAAGTCGCAAGGCTTTGAACATGGAGGAGAAGCCTGATAGCAGCGTGCAAGATGGCGGTTCTTCCGGAGGAAAGCTGAGTGCTCATGGAGGTGAGGCCGACCTCACTGAGGAAGGTTGGGGGCTGCAGAAACATAAGGAGTCTGTGTCCACCTATGCCTCCCGGGTCATGAGCCACCTCCATGAGTATGAAGAGGCGAGTAAGACCATCAGGAGACTCTGGGAGGAGCTGCGCTGCACAAGCGCCAAAGCTGCAGTTTCCTCTAAACCCAGGAAGACCCAACTCCAGGCAGAGGTAAAGCGACTGAAGCTTGATATTAATGAGCTGGAAGTGAGGAAAGCATTCCTTAGAGAAAAAAGTGAACCATTTAAAGAAAAACTACTGAATGATGAAAGATTCAGAGAAATGGCTGATAACAGAGAGCAAAGGCAGGTAGGGCTGCAGCCTGAGAGCCAGGTGGATGATGGTGATGATGACCAGCAGAAAGCTGGCAGCCTGAAAAATCACCCACAGGTCACGTGCAGTGAGCTCCCTGCTGGACAGGCGACATTAGCATCTGGTCGCAGTTCTGCTGGCTCTGGGGAGGACAGTGATAACATCGGCCAGGGAGGGGCACTAATGGCGGAGATCAAGCTCCTGGAGTCCCCAGTGTGCCTTCAGAACTTCCATCCTGGTGGTGATTTACCAGAGGAGGCACCTGGGGGCCAGAATAAAAAGGTAAAGAAGACCAAGCCAAAGCTCCAGGAAGCGGTAAGCTATGTATATGCCCCCCTCCCTGTACGCACTGAGTCAGCTGCCGGGTCAGCTCGCTGCATAAGCCACGTTGCCCATCCCGGGTAATGCTGTGGATCCGGTGCAAAGAAACGGGGAGAATACAAAGCACGGTAGTGAGGCGCAGAGCTCCGTCTCTGCTTGTAGTAGCGGGGACGTAGCAGCTGGTGCATCAGCCGAGAGTCTGGACAGTGAGGGCGGCCTGGCGGCAGGTATACGGTTAGGCCATGATACTGTGGTGTGCTCCTCAGTGGGAGGGGGGAGTGGCCCATTGTCGGGGGCATCTCCGGTAGCCTCGGCGCCCTTGAATGCTGTTACCGCTGATCACTTAGTTGAGAAGCGGCCGCAGTGTGAGGGTGGTTGTCGGGGCTGGGCGTTCCAATCCTCCCAAAATCCTGTTCTGCGTAGGTGCCGCTGGTCAGCAAGATCCTGATGTAAAGGATCAGCAGCGCCTCACAGAGTCAAAACATCAGCGGCGACTAGTGAAGCAACGAAAATTACCAACTGATGATGCGGAGGGCACCTCTAAGTCCAGGGGTGAGGTCGCCTCCAGTTCTGTGGAGACCGAGCCCCTTGTGCCTGATGATGAGGAGGTCAAAATACCACCTCCTGCTGTCAGTGGTCCAGCAGGAGTGAATGTGGTGGGAAGTGTGGATGACGAAATTTTTTTGTCTAGTGGTGTGGTTGCTGGTTTGGTGGAGGGTGACGGGTTTATGGAGTTGGGTAATAGTGGTGTTGATGTGGTCACTGGTCCAGTTACCCACCCGGTGGTGGCAGAACCCATCAGGAGTTATGCCTCTATCACCTCCATGGGAAATAGGGCATCTTCCTCGTCTCCAAAATGGGGGAAATACAGTGTGGTCCCTCCCGACAGCTGGACCAGGTAGTGTGCATAGGAATGTGGTCCATCTTCGGTGGAGGGGCAGTGATGCATGTCCTCCAAGGTCTAAGGTTGTGGAGCTCGTGCTAAAGATGGGCTTCAAGGCTATTGACATCTACGCCTTGATACATCCCTATTCCATGCCTGAGTTTGATGTCAGCTTTGTTCGGCCAGAGGGGCTTGAGCTCTTCTGGTCGAATTATGAGTTGGCAAAAAATGAGACCGGCTAGTGTGACGTTGCCATCCAGGCGGTGTCTTGCCAAAATCAAGTCAAGAAAGTTACCATAACGAGTCGCTTTCTTGTTATGACATCATGCCGTGGCCTGGCCGATATGGAGAGGTGGTGGAGATGCCAAAGAAAAACTGTGATGAGTTTGGTATCTGGTCAGGGGCCTAGACGTTTATGGTAAAACTTAAGCGTTCAGGTGGTACGGTTGCCCACATTCCATCATCTGTCTTCCTTGGTAGGGATCGTATCCAGGTCTTCAACCGGGGCAACCGAAGCTCTGTCACAAGTGCGGCGACCCCACACACTTCAGTGCAAACTGCACTGTGCAGAAATGTGCATTGTGTGTGGATATCGGCCATCTTGCTGCATCTTTTGTGGAGATTAGGTGCCACCTGAGTGGTGACTTAGGTCACCCATTCAGCTGTTGTCCTCGCTCCTTCATTAATGCAGTTGTGACCTTGGTGTGAGAAAGCCGTGAGGCTGATTCTGCTGGAGAAGGGACTAACTAGCAGGGCTGAGGGAGCTGAGGGGTCAAGGAGGAAAAGCAATAAAAAGATGCCTGCTCAGCTATGGCGTCTAGACAAGCGTAGACAGGAGAGGGAGTTGGGCGAGCCCCTGGCTACTGAGGTGACCCCTGTCCTGGATGCCAGTCTTGCTGCCCCGAGGGATGAAGAGTTGGATAAGCAGGTCAGGAGGATCCACAGGGAGGAAACTGCCACTGCCTCCGAATCCTCCCATTATGAATGTATGGATGAGGATAATAGGCAGTGGCTAGAAGACAAGCGTAAGCTCGGCACCAAAAAGAAGAGAAAGAAGGGAGATAAAACATCTTCTCCCGCTCTGACCAAGGTACCTAAGGAAGAACTGACTCCTCTCTGGTTGGTCTTTCTAACCAGTTCCAAGCCCTTGAGAATATCTCTTCCTCTGAGGAGGAAGCTGAGGGTGAGGTTCCGGCTTCAGCGGAGCTTACATGGGGTGCCGAGTCTCCTTCTTCTGGGAATGTAAGCTCCTTGGAGGGAGGGACTGGCCCAGAGTCTGGAGACGAGGACGACAAAAAGAGAGAATACGTGGGGATGGACACCTCTGTGTCATTAAAGAGGGGGAAGGATTCCTCCTCTGAGGCAGAGGATAAGGGGAGTGGGAAGAAGAAAGCCATTGAACTCAATCACCAATGATGGAAGTACCCACTCCGTCGACGCTGGCGTCCATTAATGTCGCCAGCATAAAGTCAAATACAGCAAGATTTGCGGCCTTTGATTTTCTCAGCTGTGTTGAAGCTGACATTTTCTTTTTGCAAGAAACCAGACTGCCAAACATGGCAGACGTGTTTAAGGCCAAGAGGGGGTGGAGACTTGGGCCTTCCTATGGGTCTCTTGCGGCCGAGCCGTATAACGGAGTGGCGGTCCTTTTTACCGCACCGGTGGAATGCCGACGGGTTATTGAGTTAGAAATGGGGAGGTGCCTGATCTTAGATGTCCTCATGAAGGGACAAGAGCTCCGGCTTATTAACATCTATGGTCCCCAATCTAAATGGGACCAGAAGTGTCTCTTTATGAGGATCAAGCCCTACCTTTTTACAAGTCGGCAGGTTGTCTTTGGAGGGGACTTCAATACTGTCACAAGGCCTCGAGATAGAGGAGTTTCCAGAGACAAGCTGACTTATAATAGCGTCGCCCTTAATTGTATAGCTAGTGAGGCTCGCCTGGTGGATGTCCACATTCTGCACACCCCAGGCCACGAGGGGTTCACCTATCATAGAGGTAACTGTAGGTCCACAAAAGATAGGTTTTATTTAAAGGAGGAAGCTGTCTCTTCAGCAGTGTCTGTTGTTGAGGTGGAGTTCTCCGACCACTGTGTAATTTTGTTTTCTCTGAATGTTACAGAGACCCTCCGGATGGGAAGAGGCTTTTGGAGGCTCAATTTGTCTCTCTTGGAAGAAGCGGACATAAGACAGTCCTTTGAGGATTTTCTTCATAGCCAGGTACCCTTACTGGATATTTCTAGTGGAAAGTCAGAGTGATGGGAGATGCTCAAGAAAAGTGTGGCGAGATTCTTCCTCCAGCTCTCGAGCCTCAGGAGTCTGAACAGGTACCGCCTGTATCAGGGTCTGAGGAGGAAACTCGAGCATCTTGTCTCAGCTGGAGGTAGCCGTGAGGAGATCTCCACAGTGAAAACTTTGCTCATGAGGTGGCAGTATGGTAGACATGCATCTTTGGTTTTTGAGAGGGATTACAGGAAGTACCGCTCACCCGACCCTTACAGAAACTGCAAGATGTCAGTGAATAGTAAAGTGGTTACAGGACTGGTCAACACTACGGGGTCCCTAAGGCGATCCGGATCAGGGATCCTGGAGGTTGTCAGAATCTTCTACTCGCACCTCTTGGGGAAGAGGGATCTTGATTGGGATAAGATGTCTGCTTTCCTGGCTGAAGCCGTTCCTGAACAAGGGGTAGAACCCTCTCTTGACGTTTTGACAGAGATGATTAGGGAAGAGGAAGTTAAGTTGGCGATTGAAGGGCTTGCCCAAAAAAAAAAAATCGTCCGGTCCAGATGGCTTAACATCTGAGTTTTATAAGACCATTAAGGACGCTTTGGTTCCCCTCTTGACTGAGGTATTCAATGAGTGTCTTTCCTCGGGCACTCTGCCAAAGTAAATGAGGAGGTCTGCCTTGAACATCTTGTCAAAGGGTAAGGACCCATCGTGCATTGAGAATTGGCGTCCCATAGCGCTTCTCAATGCAGACAGGAAGGTTCTTGCAAAGGTGCTGTTTAATCGGCTGGTGAAATTTGCACCCCGACTCCTTTCAGAGGCCCAGCATTGCTCTGTTACAGGTCGCAGCACATTTAGTGCTGTGCTCTGTGTCTGAGAGGCAGTGGAGCAGGGTAGGTCTGGTCACTGGAAGGGGTACATGCAGTCACTGGAACAGGCAAAAGCGTTTGATCGGGTTAATCACGAGTACCTCTGGTTTGTCCTTCTGAGATATGGCCTGCCGGGGGGGGTTTGTTGATTGGCTTAAAACCTTGTAGGGTGAGGCAGAGAGTTTCCCGCTTGTGAACGGTTGGATTGGCAGCTCTTTTGAGGTTGGATCTGGTGTTCGCCAGGGTTGTCCCTTGAGCCCGCTGCTGTACGTGTTCGCGATTGACCCACTTCTTTGGAGGTTGGAGCGTGGACCGTTGGCCGGGATCAGGATGGCCCAGGCAGCACCAGAAGCCACTCTGAGGGTGGTGGCGTATGCCAATGATGTCACTGTTTTTGATTGCTCTCACGAGGAGGCTGGGAGGCTGATGTCAGAGGTAGATCGCTACTCGGAGGCATTCGGGTCCAAGATCAACCGGGATAAGTGTGAGAGTCTCTGGCTGGGAGGAGGAGATCTTGGTTTTGATCTCCCGGACACCCTTCCAGGACCCAAAGTCTCTGCAAAGGTCCTTGGCATCGAATTTGGCCAGTGGGATTACCCCAAACAAAATTGGAACAGCAGGCTGGAGATCGCCACTCAGAAGGTGAACCAATAGAAGGGTTGGTCTTTGACCCTCAGGGAAAGGGTAAACCTGATCAAAACTTACCTGCTCCCTTTACTGATTTATCTGGGCAGTGTGTGCATCTTGCTGGAGTCTCTCTGGACTCGGGTCTACAGTTTGTTCTTCCAACTATTATGGGGGAATAGACTGAACCTGGTCAAGAGGGAGGTTACTTACCGTACGAGGAGACTAGGAGGGTTGGGTATGGTCAACCCTAACACTGTGGTATTCCTTGTGGATACCTTCATTAAGATCAATATTGCAAACCTCTGGAAAGAGAGGGCTCCTCCTTGGGTATTCTCCTGTAGGGGATGGTTTCAGCCATTCTTCCAGGAATGGGAGACAGGACGGCAAGTGAAGGATCTTCGCACACCGCATGGACATCTTCCAGCTTACGCTACCTTGGTTCTGAAGGTAATTCGCCGGTGGGGTCTGGGAATGTGGGAGATTAGGACTCTGCCAAGGAAACTCCTTGACAATAGGGTTCTGTTGACCCATTTCCAGAGGCCTCTGATGCTCAGGGATTGCCCAAGTCGGGATCTTGTGGTTGTTTGCATCTTTTGAATTCTATCAGGATCCCTTCAAAGTTTTGGGACTTGGCTTGGTGCTGCTTCCATAGGAAACTGTGTGTAAGAGACAATCTGAAGCGTAGGAGCTCTGAGGACAGGAACTGTCCTTGGGAGAATTGTGGTACCGTGCTGGAAAGCATGGACCATTTCCTGCTTCATTGTCCCTTCAACACAGAGGTGTACAACAGGGTGGGCGCCTCCATTGGCTGGTCTCGGCTGGCCTGTCTCTCCTATGCGGAATGGGTCTATGGAGCATTCAGAGACCTTGGTGGCCGGGACCGCTGCACCTTATTTCTAGTTAGCACAGTGGTTAGGTATAACACGTGGAACGCACGGTGCTTAGTATCGACGCAACGGAAAATCCTCCCAGTGGACTATGTGTTGAGGACCATACTCGGTGACCAGGTGAAGGTGTGCTCTCTGGAGTATGGGAGACTGGGCACACGCAGGGCCGCTCTCCTCTGGAGGGGCTTTTCTTTTAGTGTGCCCTAGTCTGGTCATTTCCTTTCCTGGTGGTGGGCTGCTGCTGACACTGTAGATTTTTGTTTTGTGATCGGTATACAGTGATGTAGGGCTGCAGGCACCGAACTTGGGCTTTGTGATTTGTGGGTATTATAGTGTTTGTTTCTGTATATAAGGTATATAGGGATATAGATTTGGGTGTAGGTGTTAGGTTGGGTGGTGGGAAAAGGGGGGAGGTGGGTTTATCTTGTGGGACTATGGGACACTGGGGTGTTTGGGGAAACACTGGCACTGCCTGTTCTAGCCTATGGACGTTGGATATGGACTGAGGCATGAGACGCAGGACCAGCTCTCAGGTCAGTGCGGGGGTTGGGAATGGTGGGCTTGAGTGTGGGGTTTTAGTTTAGTCCTGTGTATATTTGTATAGTTTGGTTATTTCATATATATATTAAAAAAAATGTTTATGTATATATTTATGTCAGCCTTTGTTTATTTTATTGTTTGTTATTAATTTGTGTGGTGACCGGACCGGAAGGTGTAAGTTATTATTAGTTATTATTCTGTATATACAGTATGTATAATATGTGTGACAGGAGGGAATGAGCGGCTGGACCAGTGTTCAGTATGCGGATTATGTTCTGGCTGATATTCTTGTTATGCTTCTGCTGTTATTTATTATTGTTGTGTTTTTTATTTTTATAATAAAAGATCTACAGGATGTAACTCAGGAACAGTACGGGATCAGTAATGTAATGTATGTACACAGTGACTGCACCAGCAGAATAGTGAGTGCAGCTCTGGTGTATAATACAGGATGTAACTTAGGATCAGTACAGGATAAGTAATGTAATGTATGTACACAGTGACTGCACCAGCAGAATAGTGAGTGCAGCTCTGGAGTATAATACAGGATGTAACTCAGGATCAGTACAGGATAAGTAATGTAATGTATGTACACAGTGACTGCACCAGCAGAATAGTGAGTGCAGCTCTGGAGTATAATACAGGATGTAACTCAGGATCAGTACAGGATAAGTAATGTAATGTATGTACACAGTGACTGCACCAGCCGAATAGTGAGTGCAGCTCTGGAGTATAATACAGGATGTAACTCAGGATCAGTACAGGATAAGTAATGTAATGTATGTACACAGTGACTGCACCAGCAGAATAGTGAGTGCAACTCTGGAATATAATACAGGATGTAACTCAGGATCAGTACAGGATAAGTAATGTAATGTATGTACACAGTGACTGCACCAGCAGAATAGTGAGTGCAACTCTGGAATATAATACAGGATGTAACTCAGGATCAATACAGGATAAGTAATGTATGTACACAGTGACTCCACCAGCTGAATAGTGAGTGCAGCTCTGGAGTATAATACAGGGTGTAACTCAGGATCAGTACAGGATAAGTAATGTAATGTATGTGCACACTGACTGCACCAGCAGAATAGTCAGTGCAGCTCTGGGGTATAATACAGGGTGTAACTCAGGATCAGTACAGGATAAGTAATGTAATGTATGTGCACACTGACTGCACCAGCAGAATAGTGAGTGCAGCTCTGGGGTATAATACAGGGTGTAACTCAGGATCAGTACAGGATAAGTAATGTAATGTATGTACACAGTGACTGCACCAGCAAAATAGTGAGTGCAGCTCTGGAATATAATACAGGATGTAACTCAGGGTCAGTACAGGATAAGTAATGTAATGCATGGACACAGTGACTACACCAGCAGAATAGTGTTACGGGCTGGCGGAACGCACCAAATAATAAAGATGGTGTTTAGGTGCGTTCGCAGCCTGGGGTCCACCGTGCAGAGGTGTTAACTGCTGCTCGGTAATGGCGGACGCGATATGGCGGTATAATAATGGAGCACAGGGGGTTAGCCTCACCCAATGTGTACAGAGGCGGACTCTGTTATCTCACAGAGCCGCACAACCGCAAAATAATAAATGCCATAGCCTGTTATTGCTCACAGAGCTCGGCAGTGTGAGCGCTAGCGTATAGTCACAGAACTCAGCCCTTAAACCGCAGGACTGAAATCCCTCTAGACCGCTAGCGCTTGGCACCATGACTGCGATGCCAGCAAGAGTTAAATAAATTATGTGTGCACAGTGCCGCTCCGGTGGACGCCACTAATCGCCGAGGGTTGGGCCAGGTAAGCGTACAGGTTGCGCAAGGCGTTGCACCGGCGTGGCTGTCACTTGCCGTGGTTCAATAGTGCCATGTAGTGGGCGACACCATCGGACGCTAGTGTGCAGACGGCTGGTATGAACTGTGGCCTATAGGCTAGCCACTGGCAGGCGCTGACTCAGACTCTAAACCCTACCAACATGCGTATCAAAAGGAAAGGGGTTTCATAATGAGTCAGTCACCAGATACATGCATCCATCATCATACACTCCAAACTATTTGAGTCTATCCTAGTGCATGGCCGCACGGCCATACTGCTCTTTTATAGCTGCGTCCTTCCGGGACCTTCCTGACCTTTCAGATGGTCCAATCCGAGCTGGAGAAGGACCTGAGCATGTGACCTCCGATCTCCAAAGAGAGATCGTCCCACGGGCATGCTCAGTGGAGCGAAAGGAGGATTTAGTCCCTGGAGTGGCTCGCTGCTGGACAGCATGCGTTGTCAAACCTGAACCAGAGGTGGCAGCACCAACCGATCCTACACTGCTGGTCTGGGCAGAGCGCCTGGACCGACAAGTCTGCTGAGCAGGCTCCACTGCAGCCGAAGAAGAATGGGAGACCGCTGGGTGCAAGGCTCTGGATTCCTGCTGTGCAGTGGCAGTAACCCGACGCCTAACATTACCCCCCCTCCTAGGGCCCCCTCCCCTCTGAGCCTCACTACGCTCAAACGCCGCAATGAGGAGCGGAGCGTGGATGTTCTTCCCAGGTCCGAGCCTCTGGACCATGACCCTTCCAATCCACCAAATGAAACTTTTTGCCCCGCATCACCTTGCATCCCACGATGGCCTTGACCTCAAACTTGTCCGAGGACAGGTCTGATGTCCCTGCAGATGACTCGGAGAACCCGGTACAAGGGAACAGGCTTAAGGAGGGACACGTGGAATGTATCAGAGATAGCCAAGTGTGGTGGAAGGGCCAGAAGGTTGACCACAGGGCTGATCTGCTCGAGAACCTTGAAGGGGCCAATGTAGCACGGTGCGAACTTAGCGGACTCAACCCGCAGCCTGATGTTTCAGGCGGAGAGCCACACTAAGTCACCAGGGGCAAAGGTCGGGGCAGGGCGCCGGTGTGCATCAGCGGAGGATCTCATTCTCTCCTTGGAAACCCAGATAGCATCCTGGGTGTGATCCCAAATGTCGTGTGCCTCCACCGCCCAGTCTGCCACCCTGGAGTCAGTGTATGAATCGGGCATGGGCACCGGGACGCGCGGATGCTGGCCGTAATTTAGGAGGAATGGGGTCTGACCGGTGGAATCGGCCACAGCGTTGTTCAAAGCGAACTCCGTCCACAGCAGTAAGGATGTCCAGTCGTCCTGCCTGGCCGAGACAAAATGTCGTAGATATGTGACCAAGGTCTGGTTGGCTCTCTCTACCAACCCGTTCATCTCGGGATGATAGGCCGAGGAGAGATTTAGCTCAATGCTGAGCAGGGAACAAAGCTCTCTCCAGAACCGAGACGCAAACTGAGGACCCCGGTCACTGACAATCTTGTCCGGCATGCCGTGCAGACGGAAAACGTGCTTAATGAACAACACTGCCAGGCCCCGTGCAGAAGGTAACCGGGAGAGAGGTACCAGGTGCACCATCTTGGAGAAATGGTCGGTGGCAACCCAAATGACCGTGCTGCCACTGGACTTGGGTAGCCCCACCACAAAGTCCATACTGACCATCTCCCAGGGCCTGTCCGCTACCGGCAGGGGATAAAGTAGCCCAGCGGGCCGCTGACGAGAGGACCTATTCTGGGCGCGAGAGACACAAGCCTGAATATAGTCCCTGACGTCACGGGCCATATGCGGCCACCAGTACGTCCTCGCCAGAAGCTCAGAGGTCCGTTTTGTCCCAAAATGGACAGGACCTCCAGTCGCAGACGGGCCGGGACAAATGTCTTCCCTGGAGGTACTGATTCAAGAGCGACCGGAGCCACAGTCCTCAGGCTCTCAGATATGACGATCAGCCGAGGCTCCTCCTCCTCTTCCTCCGATGACACCACGGAGCGGAAGAGAGCATCGGCCCGGACGTTCTTCTCCCTGGAGAGAAAATGGAGGGTGAAGTGGAACCGGGAGAAGAAAAAGGACCATCTGGCCTGGCGAGAATTTAGCCGCTGGGCTATTTGCAAATACACCAAGTTCTTGTGATCGGTGAACACCTGAAAAGGGTGGCGAGCCTCCTCCATGAGGTGTCTCCACTCCGAGAAGGCCAACTTCATCACTAGCAACTCCCTGTCCCCGATGGAATAATTCCTCTCCACCGGTGTGAAGGTCTTGGAGAAAAAGAAGCATGGGTGCTTCTGACCTTGCGTGTCCTTCTGAAACAGGACCGCTCCAGCACCAACGGAAGAGGCATCCACTTCCAGAATAAAGGGCTTATCTACATCGGGGCGATGTAGAATGGGAGCGCTAGCAAAATGGGACTTAATAGAGGAGAAGGCCTTGAAGACAGGTTCCGACCACAACTTGGGATTTGCACCCATCTTGGTGAGGGTTACCAAGGGTGCTACCAAAGTTGAGAAGTGGGGGATGAATTGGCGATAGTAATTTATGAACCCCATAAAGCGCTGCACCGCTTTGAGAGAATGGGGTTCCTGCCAATCCATCACCGCCTGTAGCTTGGCAGGATCCATGGCCAAACCCCGGGCGGAGATGATATAGACCATGAAAGGCAAGGACTCCTGCTCAAACACACACTTCTCCAACTTGGCATAGAGAGAGTTTGCCCGCGGGAGGTCGAAAACTTTGCAAACATCTCTCCGGTGGGAGTCAATATCTGGCGAGTAGATGAGGATGTCATCCAGATAGACTACTACCGAGGTGGTAAGCATATCCCGGAAGATATCGTTCACAAAGTTTTGGTAGACGGCCTGGGCATTACAGAGGCCGAAGGGCATCACCAGGTATTCATAGTGCCCGTCCCTGGTGTTAAATGCCGTCTTCCATTCGTCCCCATCACGGATGCGAATCAGGTTGTAAGCCCCCCGCAGATCAAGTTTGATAAACACTCTCGCTCCCCGTAGCCTATCAAACAGCTCTGATATCAGGGGCAGAGGATACTTATTTTTAACGGTGATGGTGTTAAGACCCCTGTAATCGATGCAGGGGCGTAGTTCCCCACTCTTCTTCTGGACGAAGAAGAATCCCGCCCCCGCTGGTGACACTGACTTCCTAATGAATCCTCTTGCCAGATTCTCCCTGATGTATTGAGACATGGCCTCTGTCTCAGGGAGAGATAGGGGATAGAGTCGACCCCGGGGAGGCTCAGCACCAGGCAAGAGATCAATAGGACAGTCATAGGGGCGATGCGGTGGAAGGGTCTCCGCCGCCTTTTTGGAGAACACGTCCGCATACTGTAGATAGTGTTTGGGGAGCGAGGAGAGATCTGCAGGAACCTCGGTGGAGGCAACCTGAATGCACTCCCTCAGACATCTACCCTCACATGATTTACTCCACCCAATAATCCTCAAATAGTTTGGATGTCTGGAGTATAATATAAGATGTAACTAAGAAAATCAGGAATAAGATAAAAGGAAGAACTGGCCACTTTTCACTGGCGATGGGTCCTTTTAAATCATTAGAGAAATTCAGTTCCAGGTTCCAGCTAAATACACTTGCCAGATTATATTAATCAGCAATTAACCCAACCTTATAATGATCACTACTAGAAGACTATGCAAATATGGAGCCAGTCATGTGTGCTGTGTGAGGGCTGAGCCCATCACTTCTTACAGCAGAGAGATGATTTTCTGCAGATTACGGGCAGCTTTATTACAGAAATGGAGGGTTAGATACTATAGAACATGAATGCAATATCCTAATTGACTTCTATTGGCAGAAAAGTCTTCAAATCGATAGTGACTCCATCAGTCAGGTCTTGCAGCGTGCCAAGGGTTTGCCGCTGTCTATCAGCTACAGTGCTGTGTGTCACTCTGCAGCATTCCACCAGTCAGAGACCAAAACAACAGTGTGACCAGGCCTTACATCAGTATGTGGGCTGCATCCTATCCACATACCAGGCTTTTTACAAAACTCTACAACCTCAATCTCAATAGTAAATCTGTTATGTAACTGGTGGTCAGGATTCTGGAAAAGTTGGGTGACAATGCTGCTAGGAACTGTAACTAAAATCATACTGCATAGAACACAGCTTTCAGGGAAACATCAAGCAAAAAAGTTCCCTTTTTTGTACAATGCTGCCACCTAGTGGTAAATGTCCACTATGCAGCAACTGCGGAAAATTGGGAATTTCTTTATTTCTTTTTTGTGATGTTAACATTATAGGATTACTTTTGAAACATAAAAAAAATTAAATTTACAAGTCTTCAGAGGCTCCGTCGTCAGGCAAGTTTGCAAAAGATTGAATGACATGCAAAATCAGTGTAAGAAGGGTGGGACATCTACCGATGCTGTTCACCTAGATGTCACAGAGGATATGTCCCATAAATGTGGCATTCACAGACATCCTTTTAAATTCAACAGAGCTGAATTGGTATATTAGAGATATGACGCTCTCTTTTCATTCAAAAACATAGCAAATTCCACTGTTACTCAGCGGAGTCCCCCACCCCCCATTTTTATGGGAGGGAAAATCGTGTGGTTATCCGGCAATCAACATTTTGACCCCTTGATTAGATTTTCCTCCTATTGAAGAAAGGTTAAATATTCCCTCTGGCCAAAATGGCCCACAGATTTTAATGGATTGGAGATCAGGCTAAACAAGTTCCAGTTCAGATTAGCTCCAGATTTCTGTTCAGAATTGCTAATGCTTCGGGTCTAGTTCTTTAATTCCAATCCTTACACAACTTACTAAAGTACAAAACACAGTACAGACCATCCAACTGCTTTGAGTAGAAACAGAGTTTTATTCCTTATACTCACAGAAGAAGATACCAAACCCACTCCTGAATTTAATAAAATTCATGTAAATCACGGATCATCAAGCCCAAACCTAGGTTTCGCCGACATTGGCTTCTTCCAGGGACTATTATTTCATATTATAAAAATTTAAAAGTGTCCTGTAATAGGAATCACTATTGTACCATGTCAGCTTAGGGCATTTCTTGCCTCCTAAATATTCCAGCATCACCTGGGAGTGATGTTATTGAAGAGTATATGCATTTAGGAACAACATTCACAAAGTTGCAGACCACATAGCAGCACAAAAATGTGTGCCATAAGCTTTACGTTATGGGTTTCAATAGCCAAACAGCTGTATGCAGCCTTACATCACAAAAATCACAGCAGAAAAAAAGGCACCTACCTGTATTAAATGGCTCCACTGCATCCTGCTAGAGCATTTGTTTTGGAGGCCTGGGCAGGTAGACATCTCTGCCTCTTTCTGCTGTGATTTTTGAATTTTTTGGAGGATTTTTAAGTCCTCTTTTTGCTGGTTTACTGTTCAGTCTTACATCACCAAGCACAATGCCTAACGTCAGATGGAGTGGTGTAATGAAGCCACCACTGGACTCTGGAGAAAAAGTGTTCTGTGCAGTGACGGATCACACTTCTCTATCTGGTGTCTGATGGAGGATTCTGGAGAGTTCTGAAGTGGCAGCAATGAGTCCAGCTCTAAATCCCATTGGTCACCTGTGGAGAGATCTTAAAATTGCTTTTGCCTTTTTTTGCTCTGTTTTTTTTCTTTTGTAGACTTTGAAGAAGGGGATATTAATCCCTTCATGCTGCAACCCTTTTTTGTTTTTGCCTTTGTTTTTCACTGCCCTTCTTCCCAGAGCCATAACTCTTTCATTTTTCCATCAACATGGCCTTGTGAAGGCTTGTTTCTTGTTGGACGAGTTGGACTTTTGAATGACACCATTGGTTTTACCATGTTGAGTACTAGAAAGCGGGAAAAAAATTCCAAGTGTGGTGAAATTGCAAAAAGAAAGTGAAATCCTACACTTGATGTTTGTTTGGCTTTTTTACTAGGTTCACTAAATGCTAAAACCGACCTGCCATTATGATCCTCCAGGTCATTACAAGTTCATAGACACCAAACATGTAATAGGTTCTTTTTTATCTAAGTGGTGAAAATTATTCCAAACTTTGTTAAAAAAAATTGCGCCATTTTCCGATACCCGTAGCGCCTCCATTTTTCGTGATCTTGGGTTGAATGAGGGCTTATGTTTTGCGCGCCGAGCTGACATTTTTATTGATAGAATATTGGTGTAGATACGTTCTTTTGATCACCCGTTATTGCATTTTAATGCAATGTCGTGGTGAGCAAAAAAACGTAATTCTGCCATTTTGACTTTTTTTCTCGCTACTCCGTTTAGCGATCAGGTTAATCCTTTTTTTTATTGATAGATCGGGTGATTCTGAATGCGGCAATACCAAATATGTGTATGTTTGCTTTTTCATTGTTTTATTTTGAATGAGGCAAAAGGGCGGTGATTTGAACTTTTGTTTTTTTTATTATTTTAATCTTTTTAAAAATATTTTTTTTTTACTTTTGGCATTCTTCAATAGTCTCCATGGGAGACTAGAAGCTACATCCTGTTCTCATATGTACTCTATTCTGGGCCTCACATTTCTCATTCCTGGTCCCTTGTGGTGTCTCATATCTGGCCCCTCGTGCTCTCCCTTTCTTGCCCCCATGTCTCTCCATCCTGCCTCCATGTCTTTCCATCCAGCCCCCATATCTCTCCATCCTGCCCCCATGTTTCCATTCTGCCCCCCTCACTGAAAACAGTATGCTCCAAAACAAAACAAAACACATCACAGCAGTAATATCACACATCCTGGTCCAATATGTACTCCATTCTGGAAACCACATGTTCCATTCCTGGCCCCTTGTTGTGTTCCATTCCTGGTCCTTTTTGTTCTCCCATTCCTGGTCCAATGTGTTCTTTCATTCCTGGCCCCTTGTGTCTCCATGCTGCCCACATGTCATCTCCATTCTGACCCATGTCTCTCCTTCGTGGCCTCATGTATCTCCATTTTGCCCCGTGTCTCTCTATTCTGCTCCCGTGTCTCTCCATTCTGCCCCATGTCTCTCCATTCTGCCCCATGTCTCTCCATTCTGCCCCATGTCTCTCCATCCTGCCCCCATGTCTCTCCATCCTGCCCCCATGTCTCTCCATCCTGCCCCCATGTCATCTCCATCCTGCCCTCATGTCTCTCCATCCTGCCCTCATGTCTCTCCATCCGGCCCCCATGTCATCTCCATCCGGCCCCCATGTCATCTCCATCCGGCCCCCATGTCTCTCTATCCGGCCCCCATGTCTCTCTATCCGGCCCCCATGTTTCTCTATCCGGCACCCATGTCCCTCCATTCTGCCCCCATGTCATTTCCATTCTGCTCTCGTGTCTCTCCATTTTGCCCCATGTGTCTCCATTCTGCCCCATGTGTTTGCATTTTGCCCTCATGTTTCTCCATTCTGCCTCCATGCCTCTCCATTCTGCCCCATATAATCTCCCATCCTGCCCCTATAGTGTGGCTTTACAAAAAAAAAGTTTAAAAAAAGTTTCTCCTTACCTGGCTGTGGTCCAGTGGCGACCTCTTGCTGCATCCATCTGAGCCTGGCGAGGACACACCGATGCATGACAGTAATGTCATAAGCCTGAGATGTGCGCGTCGACGTCAGCTGCTGGCCTGTGATTGGATGGCGGCTGTTAAATATTACCGTGCAGGAAGCCTCCCACTCAGTAATAGATTTAAACTGAACTGGCAGAATCTTGCCACTGGGGCCTGATGAGCAGAAGAGGGGGCCCGATCCGGGCCCCCCTATGCTGACTGGGCCCAATACAACAGTAAGACTAGTAATGCCCTAATGGCGGCCCTTGATGCTGGATCAGGTTTGAAGGGCCATGCAGGAGACCAGATACTGTTCTAGGTGCAGACAGTGCTGCTTCTTAATAAAAAATAGAATGGCCACTGATACGTGGTCAGACTATGCAGCTTATGCATATAAGACAGGATGGCCACTGGAATGGGTTCAGATTGTGTGACTTCTGGATATAAGACAGGACAGCCACTGGTACGTGTTCAGACTGTGCAGCTTCTGGATACAAAACAGGACCGGACAAGGCAGTTTCAAGTTCAGGGCTAAGTACTTGCAAGTCAGGCACAGGAACAGGTTCAGACAGGACAGACTCAGGGACGTAACAACAGGGAAGCAAGTACAAACTAACAATGTACTAAAGTTGCTCAGGTACCTTCCAATAGGTGAAGATGCCCTAAGTACTAAGTGCCTTCCAGCTATGGGCTATGGAAACATCAGGTGACTCTTTAAGAGTCAGGAAATGTGCGTGTACCCTTAGCGCGCTGCCAGGAGATCTGCATGCCATACGCAGGCGCTGGGACACGGGAGCGAGAGCAAAGGCTACGGCTGGGTGGCCGTGGCAGTGAGCTGGGAGGAAGGAGAGGAAGCATGCAGGGATACCGGCATTATACTCATCCTCTCTTTCCTGTCAGTCAGGTTATGGGTGTGTATAAATTGTGTATTGTGATAATGGGGGCCGATGTACACACAGGAGCATTCACAAAAACACAACTGTTTTGATAAAAAATATCAGGACCTTCCTGTCCCAGTAATAAGCCCTATACAAGGTTTAGTGAGGAAGTGACAAAACACAGGACCAGTGGGTGAAGTCAGAAAAAAATAGACACGCAAGCATCCAGACTGCAGTCAGGAGACAAGTGTTCAGTGTGTTGTATATGGGAACTGTATATGATGATATACTGTCATATGGACCCATAACGGTATGAGATGAGCGAACCCAAACAGTAAAGTTCAGGGTCCATACTGGACTCCTAGCGTCCATGAACAGACCCCAAATACGGACTTTATTTCCGGATGTCCGTTATAATGTTCTAGTTCAAGGCCGAATAAAGCTTGTTGAAAGGCTGCTTTATTCAACAAGCTTTTAGGCTGTGGGAACTTCCGGAGCCATCACAGCATGACGGTGATTGGCTGGCGTACCAAGTGACCCTGCCTGTATAAAGGCAGGGTCACAGGATGCGACGCCATTCTGTTCCCTATGCGCTGTCAGTGTAGTTCTCACTTCTCTCTGCCATATCAGCCTCGTGCTTTGTGCAGTAAATGCCTGTTCCTGTGTGCCATACCAGTGTTGTGTAGACTGCCTTAACAGCCTGCTGCTCTGTGCCACTAATGCATTGTGGTCTGTGCCATTAAAGCCTGTTGCTGTGGCAAAAAATCCTTTTGCTCTGTGCCATATAAAACTTCTATTCTGTGGCAAAAAAAAATCCTATTGCTCTGTGCCATATAAAACTTCTATTCTGTGGCAAAAAAAATCCTATTGCTCTGTGCCATATAAAACTTCTATTCTGTGGCAAAAAAAATCCTATTGCTCTGTGCCATATAAAACTTCTATTCTGTGGCAAAAAAAATCCTATTGCTCTGTGCCATATAAAACTTCTATTCTGTGGCAAAAAAAATCCTATTGCTCTGTGCCATATAAAACTTCTATTCTGTGGCAAAAAAAAACAAAACTATTGCTCTGTGCCGTATAAAACGTGTAATCTGTGGCAAAAAAAAATCCTATTGCTCTGTGCTGTATAAACCTTATTCTCTGTGGTAAAAAATCCTAGAGCTCTGTTGCATAAAAAGCTTGTACTCTTTGGGGAAAAAAAAGCTTGTACTCTGTGGCATAAATACCTGTTGCTCTGTGGCATAATAGCCTGCATAGAGTGCCTGAATCCAAACTCTTGCCTACAAGGTATTTTTTTTAAGGGGGCAATCATGACTAGAGTGCCAAATAGGGGAAGTGGACGTGGTGCTGCTAGTGGTAACGGTGTAGCTGATGAAAAGACAGTAGGTGGTCAATCTGTGCCTGTTACAAATCCAACTGCAACACCTTCCTCAGATGAACACAGGCAACGGGACATTCAGTTATTTAGTAGGCCCGTCACGCAGAATGATTGGTGAGGCCAGAACATGTGGAGGCTGTGTTAAATTTGATGACTGAGCATGCATCCAGCTTCATCACATTTTCTTCCACCCAGTCCCTTGCAGAAAGCGTTTAGTTGGTGGGTCGCCCTCCCAGGGCTGTGGGGTACTCGGTACCGGGCCGGTGTCAGGGGAATGTGTCACAGCAGCGGTGACCCGGACCATGGCCCTGGGCGCCCAAGTCAATGGCGGAATGTATGTGTAGTTAATAGTTGGTGACGCCACCTGTGCTGCTCGGCAAGGGAGGTGTTAAGCCGACACTGCAGACAGATCCTCTGGGACAGATGGTAGGATGCAGCAGTGATGGTATAGCTCTCCACAGGCAGGGCTGGTGTCCCAGGGCAGTGTAGTTGTAATGGTTGTGGAAAGGCGCAGGCAGCGTAAAGAATGGTACCCAGATGTAGCGGTGTTGAGTGGGTTGGCGCAAGAATAAATGGAGGACACCGGAACTTGCAGTTCCAAAGCTTTACTCACAGTCTGCGGTACACAAAGGTGCCTTCCTCCGGGCCGTGTCCTCCGGGTCAGAGACTCAGCCAACCTCCAGGCCAGATGTAAAGCTCCTCTCCAACACTCCGCCAAACATGTACCTTTCCTGAACGACTCCTCTATTGCGCCTTAAGGTGTGAAGATCTCCAGTACCGGGGTACTCTGGAGTTCCTCCTGTCAGATGTTCCTAGGAATTCTACTCGTATGGCAGACAGCTGTAGCCTTTCTCGGGGACTCCCTTCTCCGGTGTCCTGGCTCTCTAATCAGTTGCTGTTGTGCCCCGAGTCTTAGTTGGGAGTAGTGCATTTACAGCCAACTACTCCACCGGTGTCTGCTGTAGAACCATAAGTGTCCATACAACCTCGGGGACCAGGCCCCGGCCTTGCGCTGAGAACCTATAGGCAGGGTTCCTCTTCCAACACACGTCTCCTCTCTGTTCTCCTACTCCTTCGTTCCGTACTGATCCTTCTCTCTCTTATGGAAGCTTAGGTTGCAGTTCTACGTCTTTCTCCTTCTGTTCCTTTCCTGTGCCAGCTCGCTCAGATCACTGAGGCAGCTGCAGCACTCCTTCCTCCATCCCTTCTTCCAGGGATCCCCACTCCTCCCGAGTGGCTTCCTTCCTCACTGACCTTCTGTCAGACTGCCCCGACTGACTGACCTGTAATCCTACACTTTCGCCCTTTTTTATATATCTCAACTCCACCCACCTCCCAGCACATCCAGTGTTCCATGCAGGGAACCACCAGAGGTGCTCTGCTACTCTCTAAGCACTGAGCCGCAGTGTGGTTGTGCAGAACTACCCCGTTGTGTGGGGTGCGAGTGTTGGAGCTTGGAAAGGAGTTCCCACCTTACCTGGATGGTGGGGCACTACACCTTAGGAGAAGGTGCAGTACCTCTGTGGCGACTGAGCATCAGGGGCGCCACATTGGCACCCAAGCATCTTAGTCATTGTTCTTCCACCTCACTCCCTTGAAAATCATTCAAGCAATCTGAGTCCCAAGTCATGCAGCAGTCTCTTCTGCTGTTTGATGAGTCCGCTGGCTGGGGTTCCATGGCCTCTCCTCCTGGCTCTGCCCCAGAAATCGAAGAGACTGAGTGCACTGATGCATAACCACTGGTTTTGTTTGATGATTATGTGGGAGGGCCATTGCACAAGCTCATAGTACCAACTCAGCCCATCTCTGGAGATGAGAAAAGAGTTGCCAACTGCTGTAGCTTTCTGCAGTATGCCGTCTGTCAAGTAGGGCATGGGTCAGGACTGGGTGGAAAATGATGCGGGGGATGATGAGGTCCTCGACGCCATATGGATCAAAGAGATTCATAGTGACGTATGCAGTTCAGAGGAAGAGAAGGTGATCACACTTCCCGATCAGCACACCAAAAGAGGGAGCAGGGTGGAGAACCACAGCATCTGGCCCATAGCCAATACGTCATCTGCTACTGCCCCCCAGGCCAAGGGAATGAACCCGCAAAAGTCAGCTCAAAGGAGCTCTCGGCATGGAACTTCTTCACCCAATGTAGTGAAGACGAGCTGCAGACTGATTGCAAGCTGTGCCATCAGAGGCTCAAGCAAGGCATAAATATTCTAAGCCTGAGCACCATCTTCATGATCAGACATCTCACATCCAAGCCTGACAAATCTGAGACACCTCCTGCTCCCTCTTTTGCTGCGCTCTCGGCCTCTTCATCTCGGTCACATACAACAAGGCCACCTGCCTCCCCACAAAGAGAGGATGTGACAGTAACACCACCACTACTAGCAGCGGCACCAACCATGTCTACACTGTCCCATGGAAATTTTCAGCTCTCCATCCCCCAAACCGTCAAGAGAGAGAGGACATTCCACTCTTGAGCAAAGTGCCTGAATATCAGCATTTCTAAATTACTGTCATTTAAAATGCCATTCCAACTGGTAGAGACTGGCTGTTTAAAAAACTGATGTTAATGGCTGTCCTGCAGTACGTTGTTCCCAGCCACCACTAATTTGCCAGGTGAGCCATCTCTGCCCTACACACGTTTCTGACCAGATAAGATGTGCATTGCGCAACGTTATCACTAGCAAGGTCCATGTTAGAACAGTTATGTGGACCAGTAAGCATGGACACGGACGTTACTTCTCCCTAACTACCCACTGGGTCAATGTAGTGGCAGCTGGGATAGAGGCAAAACGTGTTTCAACAAATGTCCTACCACCACCGAGGATTGCTGGATGTTTCTCAGTACATGTTGCCTCCTCCTACTCAGCTTCCTCCATCACCTCCTCATCCGGTCACAGTGAGCCCTGCACCATCAATTTCAGCAGGGCCAGGGGGAAACGCCAGCAAGCTGTTCTGCAACTCATTTGTTTGGGGGACAGATCCACACCGCGAAGGAGCTGTGGACGGGGATCACACAGCAGACACAAAAGTGGTTGGTGATCGTGAACCTCAAGCTTTGCCTGGTGGTTTGTGATAATGGGCAAAATCTGGTAGCAGCTCTGAGCATAGCCAGTTTGAATCACATTCCTTGCCTGGCGCATGTGCTGAACTTGGTGGTGCAGAGCTTCTTGAAGAACTACCCAAATAGGTCTGACTTGCTGCTGAAAGTGCAAGCAGTGTGTGCACGCTTTCGCTGTTCGCCTGTTTGCACTGAAATGTCACTTTTGCCTTCCAGCTCACTGCCTCATATGTGACATACCAACAAGGTGGAACTCCACCTTGCATATGCTGGAGAGACGGTGCAAGCAGCAGCAGGCAATAGTGGAGTTTCAGCTGGAGCACGCATGAACCAGTCGTTCAGTGGAAAACCACTTCACCACAAATGAGAGGGCCTCCATAAGGGATGTGTGTGCCATGTTGCGCTGCTTTGAATTTTCCACTAACATGGCCAAAGCTGATGATGCCATCTTCAGCGTTACTATCCCACTTCTTTGTCTGCTTGAAAAAAACCTTAAGGCAATGATAGATGAGGTGGTAGCACAGGGGGAAGAGGAGCAGAAGAACCAGGCCCCATTAACACCTTTATCAAGCCTGTCATCCACACATGGCTCGGAGGGTGGGTTCCTGTACCCACAGCGACCTGGTACGCAAGGGTCCAAACAAGGGAAAGTATTGGAGGAGGACATTGAGGAACTGGTTTTCCTGCAAGGTGGTACTCCAAATTGATCAAGGGCATCACTCAAGCATCATTATAAGGATACAGAGCACCCAGACCATACACCTTCCACAGAGGACAGCTTGTTGTTGACTCTGGGCAGCCTGGTACACATGCTGCTCTTCACAACTTTGTTGTCGGGTATCCCAGGACCAGGGTCTCCTTCCCTGTCCCTAACGCTAAGGGAGCTGTAGCTATCCCTGTTCCCCGGAGTACTTCTAATGGCGAAATCCCCGTGGCCATGTACCTTACTGAGCTTGTGAATCCGCCCTCAGTCAGCTCCCTCACCTCACCCAGGGAATGGGGAGTAGTAGTGTATTGCATCACACCAACCAGACTAACAAGGTAATACGAAATATGCACACACAGACAACAGAGGAAAAACCGGGTAGATCAGTGATGAAATATACCGATAATGAGTCCAAGGTCTACGGAGAATCTTCAATGGATGGAGAGACCCAGACGGACGAGTATGAGAGGTCTTAGAAAGCACCCAAACACTGCAGAATAAGAAAATCTGTGGTGGCTTTACTACCAAGATGTCAGGCCATGACGAAATCATGATGTTCACTTAGAACTAAAGGGGGTTTTACACTAAGCGATATCGCTAGCGATATCGCTATGTGTGATACTTACCAATGACCGGCTCCCCCGCTGTCCATCGCTGATCGCGCGAGATTGTCCGGCTCCATTTCTCGTCGTCAGCTTCCTGCTGAGACTTCCTGCTGTGACGACGAGCGACGCGTGGAGGCGGGCGGGAGGACGCCAGGATCGCTGTGTGTGAAAGGTGAGTATCGTGCGCTGCGTTGCTGCTGCATCGCTGTGAGATCTTTCTGTATGAAAGCTCACTAGCGATCATTTAGCGATGCATCAGCGATCCTGACCGGGTCGGATCGCTGGTCGGATCGCTGGTGCATCGCTAAATGTAAAAGGGCCTTAAGACAGAGATGCACTAGTACAAACAGATTACCTAATGGATAGGCAGAAGAGGCTTGCCCCTGAGTCTCTACAACCTCCTTCTCAAGGTCGGAACACATAAACTAAATAACCACCCCTTTTTGTCTACACTGAGACAGCCCTGAACAAAATTACTAACGACCTACTTACAGCCAAAGCTAATGGACAATACTATACTATACTCCTCCTTCTTGACCTGTCCTCTGCTTTCGACACAGTTGACCACTACCTCCTACTACAGATCCTCTCTTCCTTTGGCATCAAAACCCTTGCCCTATCCTGGATCTCCTCATACCTTTCCAACCACACATTCAACATCTCCAACTCCCACACTTCCTCCTCATCCCACCCTCTCTCTGTTGGAGTCCCCCAAGGCTCTGTTCTAGGACCCCTACTCTTCTCATTCTATACATCTCATAAAGTCCCATGGATTCCAGTACCACCTTTATGCTGATGACACTCAGATCTACCTCTCTGGCCCAGACGTCACTTCTCTGCTGTCCAGAATCCCGGAGTGTCTACCAGCCATATCCTCCTTCTCCTCTCGCTTACTCAAACTCAGTGTGGACAAATATGAACTCATCATCTTTCCTCCATCTCACAGATCTTCCTTACCCGACCTATCTATCAGAATTAACAACATCACGCTTTCCCCCGTACCGGAAGTCCGCTGCCTCGGAGTAACTCTTGACTCTGCCCTGTGCTTCAAACTGCACATCCAAACTCTTTTCGCCTCCTATCACCTCCAGCTCATATATATTTCCAGAATCCATCCTTTCCTCAACCCTCAATCTACTAAAATGCTTGTGCATGCCCTCATCATCTCCTGCCTCGACTACTGCAACATCCTTTTTGTGACCTCCCTGCTAACACCTTCGCACTTCTCCAGTCCATCCTTAACTCTACTGCCCGTCTAATTCATCTCTCTCCTGGCTACTTCTCCGCTTCTCCCCTCTGCAAATCTCTTTACTGGCTTCCATTCCCTCAGTGTATCTCTGAACTAATCTCCTAATATCTTCCCTCAAGTAATTTCTGTTCCTCCCAAGACCTCCTTCTCTCCTCCACACTTATTCGCTCCTCACCCAACCGCCTCCAAGACTTCTCCCAAATATCCCCCATCCTCTGGAATTCTTTGCCCCAACACGTCTGACTATAAACCACATTCGGATCCTTCAGATGGAACCTGAAAACCCACCTCTTCAGGAAAGCTTACAACCTCAAATGACCCTGCTGCCTGCTCACCACTACTGGAGCTCCCAACTCACCAATACCGGAGCTACTGCAACCCCCCAACCTACTGTCTCCTTCCCCACCATCCTGAAGAATGTAAAGGCCCCTTTACATTTAGCGATGCACCAGCGATCCCGACAGCAATACGACCCGGTCAGGATCGCTGGTGCATCGCTAAATGGTCGCTAGTGAGCTGCCACACAGGCAGATCTCACAGCGATGTAGCGACACAGCAGCGGTTGTTACTTACCTTTCAGACGCGGCGATCCTGACGTCCTCCCGCCCACGTCCACGTGCCGCTCGTCGGCGCCAGCAGGAAGCGCCCGATGAGAAATGGAGCTGCACGATCTCGCGCGATCAGCGATAATCAACGGGGGAGCCGGTCGGAGGTAAGTATCACACATAGCGATATGGCTAGCGATATCGCTGCTGCGTCACAAAATCGGTGACGCGCTAGCGATATCGCTATGTGTAACGGCCCCTTAAGCCTGCAAGGGCAGGGTCCTCTCCCCTCTGTATCAGTCTGTGATTGTTAGTTTGTTTACTGTAAGTGATCTCTGTAATTTGTATGCAACCCCTTCTCATGTGCAGCACCATGGAATCAATGGTGCTATATAAATAAATAATAATAATCTTCACCTCCAGGAAAAGTAGATAAAGCATCCGCCTTAATGTTCTTATTCCCCAGCCTATATGTATTAAAAAAATTAAACCTGGTGAAGAATAATGCCCATCTTGCCTGTCTAGGTGTTAGACGTTTTGCAGACTTTAGATATACAAGATTCTCATGATCCGTGATTATCATAATCGGATGAACTGCCCCCTCCAAAAAATGTTACAGGTTACCAATGTCATTATTTATCTCAGCGGATGACGTATTTTTTTTAGAAAAGTATGCACATGGGCACCATTTACCAGGAGATGTACCCTGCGACAATACAGCCCCACCCCCATTTCAGACGTGTCAACTTCTACAATACAGTGACATTAGGCTGTATGAGAATCGGTGCAGAAGCAAAACACTCTTTCAAGGTATCGAATGTCTCCCTGGCCAGACTGGACCATTTGGAAAAGTCCATGCCTTTCCTGCTCATATGAGTCAGAGATTTGGCCACTACCAAAAAGTTTTCGATGAACTTATGGTAATAGTTGGCGTAACCAAAGAGCCTTTGTAACACCTTTAAGTCCTCAAGACGATTCCAATTCAGTGTCACCCAGACTTTCATCGAATCCAGGCGAAAACCGGAGGACTATAAAATATAGCCCAGAAAAGGGATCATCTCTATCAAGGACATACATTTCTCTGGTTTGAAAAACAATGTCTCTGAGTATGTGTAAAATATGCCTGACATGTACCTGATGGGACTCAAGGTCAAGCGAATAAATTAATATGTCATTAAAGTAGATCACTACAAATCTACCTGTCAGGTGACTAAAGATGTCATTTACAAAGTGCTGAAAGATCCCGGTAGAATTAACCCAAATGGCATCACAAAGTTCTCATAGTGTCCCTCAGGTGTATTGAAGGCTGTTTTCCACTCATCCCCCTCCTTAATATGAATGAGATTATACGCCCCCTGACATCCAGTTTAGAAAACCATATTACTCCCACAATCTGGTTAAAGAGGTCTAGGATGAGAGGGAAAGGGTAAGGATCCTGGACCTTGATCTGATTGATTTTGTGGAAATCCAGACAGAGGCATAACCCCCATCTTTCTTTACAAAGGAAAACCCTGCTCCAACGGGGGAGGATGGTCTGATATGACCCTTTACCAAACCTTTTGTGATATTGTCCTTCATGGCCTGCCTCTCTGGACCAGAGATATTATATAGCAGTGATGATGAACCTTTATGAGACCGAGTGCCCAAACTGCAACCTAAAACCCAATTATTTATGACGAAGTGCCTCCAGGGCAATTTTGTGTGCTGAAAAATGTGTAGTGGCCATCTCAAGGTACTGCAGCTCTGCCCTCATTCAAAGTGAATGAGAACTACTCAGCAGTGACCGTCATAAACGCTGCACAGGAGGAAAGTCCACAGCTGCCAACTCTCTTCTCTGTACAGCGCTTGACATCCCTAAACCATGATGATCAATTCTATTATGTCAACAATTCATTGATTTGAAACTTACCTTTGCAGTCTTCTCTTCTGTTCAGCAGGGGGGCTTCAAGCTCATGCATGCTTATCACACACTGAAACTGAGCCACTCACACTGCCCTTTCCAAACAAAGCAGTTGGATTGATCAGAAAAAAAATGCAGGATATTAGACAGATAGATAGATACATTTTTGAATGGAATGCAAGCAGATTCCATCCTGAAATATGCCCCATCATTGTCCCCTTCTTGTAGTAATATGATCCATCATTGTCCCCTTCTGTTAGTAATAATGTGTCCCATCATGATCACCTTCTTGTAGTAATGTCCCATCATGATCCCCTTCATGTAGAAATGTCCCATCATGATCTCCTTCATGTAGAAATATTCCCCATCCTGATCCCCTTGATATAGAAATTGCCCATTCCACCACCTCCATCATTTCCAACATCACCACCCCATTATTGCCCTTTCGATCACCACCATCATTGGCCTCTCCGACACCCCCATCATTGCCTTCTCGCCCACCACCCCATCATTGCCTTCTCCCCCCACCCCCATAATTGCCCTTTCCGCCACCCCATCATTACCTTTTCCATCACCCCCATCATTGCCTTCTCCATCAATCCCATCATTGCCTTCTCCATCACTCCCATCATTGCACTCTCCCCCATCATCTCACACACACACACACCTCACCTCTCCGCTCGCTCACCAACAGCTTCCTCACACGCTTCCTCTCACTGCCACAGTGGCCGCGGAGCTGAATGATGATGTCATCCAGCCGCGCCTCTGGTTGCCGTGTGAGGCAGGAAGAAACACGGGTTGCTGCAGCTCCGGAGCGACGAGCAATATCTCCAATCCGACACGGTAGTACACTTGCAGATGAGGCGATGCCGCGTGCCAGCAGAGTGGGCTCTGCATGCCTTCTCTGGCACGCGTGCCATAGGTTCGCCATCACTGTTAGGCTACTTTCACACATCAGGTTTTCGGCGTCAGGCGCGATCCGGCGTCGTGCCGGAACGCCGGATCCGGCAAATGTTTTGTAAAACCGGATGTGACGGATCCGGTTTTCTGCCGGATCCGTCTTTTTCTTGAAAGACAAAACCGGATCCGTCTCATCCGGTTCATCCGTTTTTCTATCCGTTTTTCGACGGATTACGCCAGATCCGGTTTTTAAAATTGACCCTTGTGGCCTTCCGAACGGGATTGGCTACTGGAAAACTATATATAGCATGTTCCTACAGCCCTTCTTTGACAGGTTGTAGAGGAGAAAGTGCAGGTTGGAGAGAAGAGCAAGTTACTGGCGAAGATGGATGTTGTCATTGGAAATATTTTGAAGAATTTGGCGGATTTTATAGCGGAGGCGAATCGTTTGAGGGTGATTGTTCTGGAGAAGGAGAGAGCGAGACAGCAGCGCATCAGGCATCGTAGACGACGTTTGTGGATCCACCCCATCACAGCCAAGAGAATGACGCGTGGGGTCTATTCTACACTCTGCATGGACCTTCGACGAAACCCGGATAAATTTTTTGGATATGTTAGGATGAAAATGGAGAATTTTGATAACTTGGTGGAGCGCATTGCACACCTCATAAGAAAAGCGGACACCTATTGCCGCTTCTCTGTTTCACCCGCAGATCGTCTGATGGTGACTTTAAGGTAAGCCACATTTATTGGATGTGATCGCATCAGAGCACACTTTCACTGCAATCTTGTTGGTGGTAGTTTGTATCTCCAAGTGTTATAGCTCAGTTTTGGTATGTAATGCTGTGATTTAAAACTAATTTATTGTTTTTTAATTCCCCACAGATTTCTTGCAACTGGAGAATCCCTTTCGTCACTGCATTTCCAGTACAGACTCGGGATTTCCACCATATCTGGAATTGTGAAGTACACATGCCGTGCACTGTGGGACTCCTTAGCTGAAGAGTTTTTACCAGAGCCCACAACAGAGAGGTGGATTGAAATTGCTGACAAGTTTCAACAGATATGTCAGTTTCCCAACTGCTTGGGCGCTATGGACGGGAAACATATCCGCATTGTAAAGCCAGCTGGATCGGGATCGGAATATTTCAATTACAAGAAATATTTTTCAATTGTCCTCATGGCCATCGCTGACGCGGAATACAAATTTATTGCGGTTGATATTGGGGCCTATGGCCGCTCCAATGACTCTCAAGTTTTCAAACTGTCTGCCATGGGGCGTAAACTGTATGGAAACACCTTCCAGTTCCCACCACCTAGACCGCTGCCGCAAACATCTGGTCCACCTATGCCATTTGTCTGTGTAGGGGATGAAGCCTTCCAGCTGTCAGAACACCTTTTGAAACCGTACTCTAGCAGAGGATTGACAAGACCAAAACGCATTTTTAATTACCGCCTCACAAGAGCAAGAAGAATGGTTGAATGTACCTTTGGTATTCTGACAGCCAAATGGCGGGTCCTATTGACTGCGATCAACCTCAAGACAGAAACTGTAGACGAGGTGATCAAAGCGTGCGTGGTACTCCACAATTTTGTTATCTGCAAGGAACCCATTTCCATTGAGGACACCTCTGAAGAAACCACCTTGCAAGATTACCATGACATTACCACTAGAAGTTCTGTGACGGTTTCAGTAATGAGGGACAATTTTGCACTATACTTTATGTCACCTCAAGGCAGAGTACACTGGCAGGATGACAGAGTGTAAAAGATTTGTGCCCTAACCAAACTTGTTTACCTTCTGTACCAACAGTATATACCTTTGCCAACCAAAGTTGGCTATCTTGTCATGGTCTTACTATTTTTAGCTTTAGGCCACAGGTGTGTACCTGGTTGTGTTTTATGCAAAGTATTTCACCTTTTAACAAAAGTTGTGTACATTGTTAGGAAATCACCAACAATAAACACAACTTTTTAGGTGAAATACTTTGCTTCAAACACAACCAGGAACACAACTGTGGCAAAAAACTAAAATTTACCCACAGTTATATACCTAGTATTGAATACCATTTCACCTTTTAAATACCCTGTATTTAACCTTTTTCGCCGCAGAAAGAAATGACAGACAACCAGTGTAAAATAATTTAACTTTTATTGAAAAATGTTTTTTTTAGTAAACTTTTTTAAAATTTTAATAAACTTGTTTAATAAAGCTTTGAAACCATAAAACTGGTCATTTTTATTTAAATACACACATTATAAATCTGTGTAGTGTGTGGTGGAAATACTGCTGGAGGGGCTGCGGGACACTTCGACACTGGGAGTGTGGAGAGGAGGACTGGGATCGTGGTGGGGAAGGAACAGTTAGAGGTGAAGGTGTGGAAAAAACTACAGAATGGGTGGACATGTGGGAAGCAGAAGAGGTGGTGGGTGGTGGAGTGGAGGGTTGGGAAGGGACTGTAGGAGCAGATGATGTTGATGGCAAGTTGTATGGGGAAGGAGTTTGGTACGGGGCAGGTTGCTGGAAGTGGGTAGATGTCTGGTACGGGGCAGGTTGCTGGAAGTGGGGAGATGTCTGGTACGGGGCAGGTTGCTGGAAGTGGGGAGATGTCTGGTACGGGGCAGGTTGCTGGAAGTGGGGAGATGTCTGGTACGGGGCAGGTTGCTGGAAGTGGGGAGATGTCTGGTACGGGGCAGGTTGCTGGAAGTGGGGAGATGTCTGGTACTGGGGAGGTTGCTGGTACTGGGGAGTTTGCAGGTACTGGGGAGGTTGCTGGTACTGGGGAGGTTGCTGGTACTGGGGAGGTTGCTGGTACTGTGGAGGTTGCTGGTACTGTGGAGGTTGCTGGTGCTGGGGAGGTTGCTGGTGCTGGGGAGGTTGCTGGTGCTGGGGAGGTGGATGGTGCTGGGGAGGTGGATGGTGCTGGGGAGGTGGATGGTATGTAATAGGAGGGGGAGGATGGAAAGTGGCTGGAGGGGGTGTAGATGTAATAGGAGGGGGAGGATGGAAAGTGGCTGGAGGGGGTGTAGATGTAATAGGGGTGGGAGGATGGATTTTGGCTGGAGGGGGTGCAGGTGGAGGAACTACTGTGGTGGGAGGAGGAGGTTGGGAGGTAACTTGCTGGAGAGCAGCGTGGCATAAATGCATTACATGCATCTGCTGGGCAGGAGAGAGCGTTTCCATGCGCTCCACAACAGACCTGAAAAAGGTGTGGTTTGGCGAAGATCTTGCTTCTGAATGCATGGTTTGCAGAAGTGTCTTCACCTCCAGAATGCTGGAGTTGATCTGCTGATAGCCTGCGGAGATTTGCTCTGACAAGACTTTTAGACAGTTCTGGAAAGATACATTCAGATGCAAGAACTCTGGCGCATAAGTCTTTTCCTGACCCCTCTGCCGCTGCCGCCCAGTACCCGCAGGTGTACTAGAGGTGGCAGGGGCAGAAGGGTGGGGTAAAGGGAAAGCGATCTCCTCACCAGCAGCTTCATGTAATGTAGGCGGCCACGCTGCTCCTGTGCTGGTGGATGGGACAGATGGGTCGAATGTGTGGGAAGGCTGGGAAGGTGCAGATGTACCGGGGCGGTCGAAGTGTCCCTCGGTGCCAGTCTCCTCAGGGATCGCCTCAGAAGGGTCCAATCGTGCAGGCTCCTGAGTGCTGCTCACCGTGCTGTGGAATAAAGAGAAAAAAAAACAATTAAAATAGTGACATGGTATGGCCCTGGCTGAAAAAAAAAAGTTACATCTAAACATTTTTTTGTCACATGTGGTGTGTAATATTTACCTTCTGGTGAGCATTGTCTCCCGGAGGAACGACAGGGCTCGTGCGTACTTGTACTTGCTCCTGCGTCCTCCAGATCCACTCGGGGCCCGCATCTCTTTATTGAACTCCTTCTTGAAACGATCCCTCACAGACCGCCACCGCTTCACAATTCTCTCCCCTTAAACGAGAAAGGACAAAGTGGTTAGTATACAACATCAGTGTTTCCCAAACTCCAGTCCTCATGGTCCCCAGGGGTCATGTTTTCAGGATTTCCAAAGTAAATAGAAATCCTGAACACATGATCCGTGGGGACCACGAGGACTGGAGTTCGGGAAACACTGGTTTAAATCAAGCAACCGGTACTGTATATACTTACGCTCTTTAATCTGGGCCCGAGCTTCGAGGTCCTCCCAGCGGTCCACAAGGAGCGAACAGATTTCCTCCCAGAGTCGTCGGGTAACGATCAGGTCAGCGTGGCGGCGGTCAGCCATATTCCAGAGCGGCTCCCTTTCTCTGACGAGATCGATGAGGCGGTCCACATCAATCCCTCCATCCTCACCGTCAGAGTCGGGAGCACGCTGTGAAGGCTGTTAAAGAAAAAGACAAAAATAACATAATTAGCCTCCACAAAAGAAATGAAATAAAAAGTGCAAAAAAACAAAGCAAAAATATTTATACTTACACGCTGGTGACCGCCGCGTTGCTGTCGCCGACGACCCTGGGAGGCACTGCGAGGACCTCTTGGCCGAGCACCAGATTGGGAAGACTAGAGAAGAAAACAAAAAATGTTATGTCTTTGGATGTAGGCATTTGTTTGCTGTGTGTGGTCTGCAGAACATTGTTTCCTATGTGTTGTGTGTAGTGTGATGTTGTGTTTCTGCGTTTGATGCAAAAAACTTACCAATTGTGAGCCCACTCCAAGTGTCTGTCCACCCCTTCCTTCTTCTTCTGGGAGCTCCTCTTCATCTTGTGATTCCTGTTTTGAAATAAAAGGCAATGAATACACATATATTACAGAGATGATGGATTTTGGAAATAAAAACTTACCGTCAAACGCTGACGATGCGAGGGAGGGCTCCCAGAAGATGTGCTGTCTTCCTCATGGCCAGACTCCATGGCTGTGGGTGGTGTTTCTGCTGCTGCCATTGCTGCTGCTGCTGCTGCATCTATTGGGCGGCTGTTGAATAAAGAGAAACAAAGGGCCAATGAATATCTTGATATTCCATAGCCCTAGTTTGGAGGAATGGGGGATTTGATAATTACCGTCTCTCATCTGCTGCTGGACTCCCCTCCCGTTGTTCAGCATGCTGCTCCATTTGGGGTGGTGCTGATGGTGCTGCTGCTGCAGATGTCTGCTGCCTTCTCCTGCTCCTGGTTCTTTGCTTGGGTGGCATGTTGGGTGTGGCTGAGGGTCCCATTGTCTTGCTTTTATATATGTCCTGTGGGCAGAGCTACTGAGCATGCTCAGACCAAAGAAACCGGATCCGGCGCATTGCGGCGCTCATAGGCTTTCATTGTATGAAAAAGCCGGACACGCCGGATCCGGCGTGTCCGGCTTTTTCGACTGAGACAAAAAAGTTACAGTCTCCGTTTTTTCCAGACGCCGGATTGCGTCACATTGCCGGATCCGGCGAAAATCGGATGAAACGCATGGCCATCCAGCTCGATCCGGCTCTAATGCAAGTCAATGGGGGGGAAAACGGATCCGGCATTGCATTTCGACGGATCCGGTTTTAGTCAAAAGCGCCGGATCGCGCCTGACGCCGAAAACCTGATGTGTGAAAGAGGCCTTATATAGTCTGATTTTTGGCAGCTTGGCCCCAGGAATAAGATTAACGATTACTGCAGTAGCCAGGTGAGCAAGGGTTATGTGAAACGAAATATGGAGAGTTAGCTAAAGCATAACTCCCAACTTTTACAGAAAGAGTCTATAGGAGGGAATATCCACCAATGCTTCTACTGCCTTGTCTATAAGAAATTAGACACCGGATAGTCCTGCCATCCACCACTTAGAGAACATGTACCATAGTTTTAAGAAGTTCTCTAGCATAGAGTCCCTTGGAGTAGATCTCTCACTGCCATTTCTATAGGATGCCATAAGATTAGCGATGCAGTCATTAGAACAATGGGAAGAAAGTTCTTGGCACCTTTGCTCCAAATACACATCACCAAATTCAGACATGTATTTAACACAGATTGGGTATCCACCCTAGCTAGCTGAGTGCCCAAACAGTGTCCTTGACAATACTCATTCCACTTTACCACCTCCCAAGTCTGCCAATCTATTGCAGAGTTGTGCATCGTGAGCCAAGGTAGTCCAAGAACCACAGGAGAAGGCAGACCCGCTAGCACATAACAGGCAATACATTCTGAGTGCATGGCCCCTACCTGTAGATGTATCTCTTGGACGATTTGAGTAAAATACCCCTGGCTCAAGGGTGTGGAGTCAATGGTGATTATGGGTATATGTCTAAACAGTGTTTGTGGTTTGAGGCCCTGAACCTGGACTAACCTAGCGCTGATCAAATTAAACCCCGCCCCACTGTCCAGAAAGGCAGATATAACTACCTTATGTTTGCACAGATGGATCTCAGCCGGTAGGAAAATTTGTGACCTAACCACGGAGGAGATATGTACACCGGGTTTGCTAATGTCCCCGCAACCCGGGCTACTTAGTTTTCTGGCAGCTGTTTACGGTGAGGTTTGGTAGGGCAAGCATCCACAAAATTACCCTTTCCACCACAGTTAAAACACACCCTTTATGTTTAATCTACAGTTTCATCAACAGAACAAGTTGCCCCACTCAACTGCATGGGTTCTTCAGATGACTCAGACCAAGGTTCCCTTGATGCCAGACAGCTCGCAAATTGGGGTGTCTCTTTATGTCTGTGGCGAAGAGGATGATCCACCCGGATAGCCAGAGAGATGGCTTTCCCCTCAAGGGAAATTGAAGTTCATACAAGGAGAAGGCATCCTTCACTCTTACAGAGAGCCCTTGACAGAACTGGCTACAGAGCGCAGGGTCATTCCACTTAGTGTCAGTGGATCACCTCTGAAACTCGGAGCAATACTCCTCTGCCGGACGGTCTCCCAACTGAAGCTAATGTAGCATAGACTCAACCAGGGAGACACAGTCGGGGTTGTCCTTTATATGACACAGCGCCAGAAAAAATTCCTCCACCATCCAGAGAGACTGAGAAACGGGAGAGTGACCTTGGGCTTCGCTAGGGGTTGCCTGGGAGTCAGAGTCCCCAGACCTGATGAGTTAGAGAGCTGCAAAACAACAGTACGTAGATCTGCCACCTCCATGCTCAGTTCCTGTAGTTGCCTGGTCAGAACAGTGATAGGATCAAAAAAGCTCCTGAATCCGCCCTCAGTCTGTTCCCTCCTCCCACCCAGGGAGAAGGGGAGTAGTAGTGAATAGCATTACACCAACGAGTTAATAACAAGGTAATACAGTAATACAAACGGTACCAATCATACAAATATGCACACACAAGCAACTGAGGAAAACACCGGGGAGTGGAAGATGGGGGAAAAACCAAAGTAGAAGAGGATTAACACATAATCTAAACCACGCAACAGTCTTAGATAGATCCACCAAACACCTTCTCAAACAACAACTCTCCACCAACTTATAAACCATGCAGCAATGAAGCTAGCTTGCCAGAGTCCAGTTTATATAGGAGAGGGGAGTGGACAACAATGAACACCTGAGTGCCTTAATGCAGGTAAGCTTGCAGGAGTTTTCAACTGAGCAGACCAACCACTGCACTGCTCTAAGGAACCTGCACATCTTAATATTAAGGAGAAGATCTTCTATTCAGTGCAGGAGCAGGTGAAATCAGATGACACAGTCTTCTGGCTCCTCTCAGTCATGGTAAATCCATGACACTGCTGTTCCTACGCAAAGACCACCGAGTTGTTCATATTATTAACAGTGCTGATTACGGGGTTGCCACCTGATGGATCCCCGTTACCAGGACAACAGTCCATCCTTACTTCCATCCTTGGTCCAGGATCGCAAAATGCTTGACTATACACACGCACACACTGGTAGAGAAACTACTGCTGGCTTTCCTACCTGACAGTGGGGGCTCAGTGAAAGAACCACGTAGTGGCAGAGGAGGAAGTCAAGAGAGGAAATGATCCCGCTTCCAAAAATGTATTGGATTAAAAATTATTCATAGATTCCATCATGAGTGTAGACACAGCTACGCATTTCAAACATCCATTGCGTTCTTTAACAAAGAAGGAAGGAAGTCACCAATACAGCTGGGATACCTCCAGCACCTCGTAAAATGACTGAAAACATGGTGAAAAAGTACCTGTCCATACATCTCCTCATTATAACTGATGGGTCTGCCCCATTTAAATTTTGGGTCTCCATATTGGACACATGGCCTGAGCTTGCCCTTTATGCTTTGGAGGTGCAGTCCTGCCCTGCGGCAAGTGTACTGCCTATGTGTTTAACACAACAGGGGGCGTCATCACAGACATCCACTTGTCCACATCCAACATGGACAAGCTCACATTCATTAAAATTAACCAGGCATGAGTGACAAAGGACTTGTCTGTACCTTTGGCTGACTAAACAACTATACCAGCCGCACCCAACTATGGTTTATGGTTATTCGATTAATTTTGTGGCCTCCACCACCAAAAATTTTTTACAAAAGTGTTGGCTACCTTCTCCTCCTCTGCCAAGTCCACCTCCACTTCCTCTTCATCCTCCACTTGGACCTCAGCCTCCTGGTGTTTTTGTATTTAGTTACTGTTATTTTTATTAGTTACTCTTAAAAAAAGAACTCAAAAAAAGTGTTGTCTACCTCTTACTTGGACTGTTCTACATACATTACAATGTGTAACTAATCCTCGACTTGGAGCTCAGCCTCTTGGTTCAATATAATTGTTTGGTTTTGTATTTCATTCTCAGTTATTTCTATTAGTTCTCCGTAAAAATAAAAAAAAAATAAAAATATAAAAAAAACTGTGTTGTTACCTCCTACTTCTCCTCTTACACGTTCATAACGACCAGAATGGTGACCGGTCTGCAAACCCTGTTTTATGAGGAAAGGTTGCAGGATTTGGGAATGTTTAGTTTGCAAAAGAGAAGACTGAGAGGAGACTTAATAGCTGTCTACAAATATCTAAAGGGCTGTCACATTGTAGAAGGATCAACTTTATTCTCATTTGCACAAGGAAAGACTAGAAGCAATGGGATGAAGCTGAATGGGAGGAAACACAGATTAGGCCGGTTTCACACTAGCGCTTTTTCAGCGCGCGCACGGCCGGGGGTAGCTCCGCCCCCGATCCGGCTCTCTGCCCGGCGTGCCCGCCCCTTCCTTGTAGCGCCGCCTCCTAGCGGACAGCGGCGCCTGCGATCGGCGCACCCTATCTTTAGCATAGGGTGCGCCGATCGTGCGCAGGCCGTGCGCTAGTTGCGCTTTGACCTGCGCTGCGCACTTTTGACGGTGCGCCGTGCGCGCCAAAATCAAACTTTTCGGATTTTGGCGCGCACGGCGCACCGTCAAAAGTGCGCAGCGCAGGTCAAAGCGCAACTAGCGCACGGCCTGCGCACGATCGGCGCACCCTATGCTAAAGATAGGGTGCGCCGATCGCAGGCGCCGCTGTCCGCTAGGAGGCGGCGCTACAAGGAAGGGGCGGGCACGCCGGGCAGAGAGCCGGATCAGGGGCGGAGCTACCCCCGGCCGTGCGCGCGCTGAAAAAGCGCTAGTGTGAAACCGGCCTTAGATATTAGAAAAAACTTTTTGACAGTTAGAGTGATCAATGAGTGGAACAGGCTGCCACGAGAAGTGGTGAGTTCTCCTTCAATGGAAGTCTTCAAACAGAGGCTGGACAGACATCTAACTGGGATGATTTAGCGAATCCTGCTTTGAGCAGGGGGTTGGACCAGATGGCCCAGGAGGTCCCTTCCAACTCTACGATTCTATGATTCTATGATAACCACAACAACCTCTACTTGGATCTCAGCCCCCTGGTTCCAGAATAATTTTTTTCTTTTACTTTCATAAAATCATAGTATTAGAATTGGAAGGGGCCTCCAGGGTCATCATGTACAACCACCTGCTCAATTCAGAATTCAGTAAACCATCTCAGACAGATGCCTGTCTAGCCTCTGTTTGAAGACTGCCATTAAAGGAGAACTCACCGCCTCTCTGTTTGAAGACTGCCATGAAATGAGAACTCACCACCTCTCATGGCAGACTGTTCCACTCATTGATCATCCTCAGTGTCAAAAAGTTTTTTCTAATATCTTATTTGTATCTTCTCCCTTTCGGTTTCATTCCATGTGCAAAAGAGAGCAAGGATGATCTTCCTACACTGTGACATCCCTTCAGATATTTGTAGACAGCTATTAAGTCTCCTCTTAGGCTTTTTTTGGAAGCTAAACTTTCCCAGATCCTTTAACAGTTCCTCGTAGGACATACTTTTCAGTCCGCTCACCATCCTGGTAGCTCTTCTCTGAAGTTGCTCCAGTTTTTCAATATCTTTTTTTAGAATGTGGTACCCAGAACTGAACACCGTATTCCAGATGATGACTGACCTAGGAATAGAGGGGGAATAATTACTTCACATGATCTAGACTCTATGCTTCTCTTAATACATCCTAGAACTGTGCTTGCCTTTTTTGCTGCTGCATCACACTGTTGACTCATGTGCAGTCTGTGGTCTATTAGTATACCCAAGTCTTTTTCATACGTGCAGTTGCTTTGTTCTATTCCTGCAATTTTGTAGAAGTAATGTTAGTTTTTCTTGTCTAAAATAGAATGTTGCATTTTCCCGTTAAATACCATTCTATTACTTGCTGCCCATTGTTCAAGCTTATCTAGATCACTCTGAATCTTTCTTGACTTCTCTAGTGTTAACTATCCCTCCTAACTTTGCATCATCTGCAAATGTGATTAGTTTACCTTCAGTTCCATTATCTGGATCAGTCATAAAAATGTTGAACAAAACTGGGACCAGGACAGAGCCTTGTGAAACACTCTTCCAATTGGATGTGCAACCAATTACCACTCTTTGGGTATGATCACTGAGCCAGTTATAAATCCACCTAACCATAGCCTTGTCAATCCCATACGTGGTTGATTTGAAATATACTATATCTACCGCATTTCCCTAATTCACACAGTGATTCCATAATAGAAGGAAATTGGATTACTCTAGCATGACTTGTTTGCAACTAAACCATGCTGGCTCTGGTTAATTACTGTATTCTTATCCAAGTACTTACATACATACTGTTTAATAATTTGTTCAAATATCTTTCCTTGTATAGAAGTAAGGCTCACTGGCCTGTAATGGCTCCATCTTCTTTCCTTTTATTTGAAGATAGGGACAAATGCCCTTCTCCAATTTTTGTGGACTTCTCCTGTTCTCCAAGATTTTTCAAAGATTCTGTCTACTGTAGTGGTTCTTCAATTTCCTCTCCGATCTCTTTCAGCACCCTAGGATGTAATTCATCTAGACCAGGAGATTTTAAATTCATTTAAATTATCTAACTGTTCCCTCACTATCTTTCTGTTTATAGATCGCGTGGATTCTTTTATTACTTCACTGGCACCGTGAAGATCAGTTGATGTTACAGTTGCTTTCTTAGAAAACACAGATGCAAAATAGGAATTTAAAAGATCGGCTTTCTCAACATTATTTTTGACAATTTCACCCTGTAAAATCCTATAAAATCTTGATTTTTCTTTTGCTTTTTGCATACCTCCAAAATCCTTTTTATTGCTTTTGGTCTCCCTCACAAGCCTCACTTCATTACTGACTTTAGCTCTTCTAACGCTTTTGCAGCACTCTACCCCTTACTACGACCATTTTACAGCACAAAATTTCAGGCACCCATTGCGTCTTGGGGTGAAAGTTGAATCAGTGTCTGCGGGAGTATTGTATTCCATGCTATGAGGCTGAAATTTTAAGAGACCAAAAACGAAGTTTGAATAATCGTCTAATCCAGACCGGTGCTAAAGGTCCTAATTCCGGTGTGGTTGCCTGCCTTTAACAGCAATTTTTTCAAGATAAACTCTTCTGGATTTAAGACCAACTGTATTTTGGGCAAATGCATTTGCAGTACACAAAACTGTAGCGTAAATTTTTGAACATTTGGGGTATCATGCCCCATGCTCTGTGGGTGAAATTTAGTGTAATCATATGTGAAAGTATTGTCTCCATGCTCTGTAGGTGAAATTTGAATCAGCTTCTGTGGAGGTACTGTGCTCCATTATCTGTGGGTGAAATTTGTAAGCTGCTTCTGTGAGGGTACTGTGCCCCATGCTCTGTGAGTGAACTTTTTAACTGGACTGGCGGTAGCAAGCCTCAGTCTCTGTGAGGGCACTGTTAACATTGTAATGTTATTCATTTACTTTCTATCTTACCATGATTACTATGGTGACAGAACCCCTTTAAGTCATTTCCCTAGCCACATTTGTTTGTAGGACAATTGTCCTCCTCTTACCCCCATTTTGCAGCCCCCTAGCCCTTACTCAAACCACTTTAGTCATTTTACACCTCTGAAGTTCGGGTTCCCATTGACTTATATAGGGTTCGGTGTTAGGGGTCAAGTTTGCGACCAGGACCTTAAAAAAAAGTCCGCCCGGACGAGCCGAACATGAACATCCACGGGTTCGCTCATCTACTATATAATCGTCTAATTCTGTGTCTGTCTGTAATGGAAATCCCACGTCGCTGATTGGTCGCGGCCGGCCGCGACCAATCAGAGATGGACAGAATTAGATGATTATATAGTAGATACCCAAGGCGTTAGATATGGCGGCCAGGATTCAAATCCCCCGCCCCGCCATCTGAGGCAATGAGCGTTGCAGCGCGGGATTTGTATCCCCCGCCAGGCCGCGCAGCTCCGCTCATTGGCTGAGCCGCCCGTCATCTGAGACTTGGCGGGGGATTCAAATCCCGCGCAGCACCGCTCATTGGCTCAGCCGGCGGGGCGGGGGATTACATACTTACCTGACCGGGAGGAGCGTTGCCGGGGGGCTTCTCTTCTCACCGTAGATCAGGACAGGAGTGCGGTGTCGGAATTGCTCATGCGCATAGCGCTATCCAGCGCCATTTTACTGAAGACACATTTGCAGGGGACCATGCATATCAGGATTGGGGGGTGAGAAGACCATGCATATGAGGAAAGGGGGGGGTGAGAGGACCATGCATATCAGGAAAGGGGGGTGAGAGGACCATGCATATCAGGAAAGGGGGGTGAGAGGACCATAAATATAAGGATAGAGGGGTGAGAGGTAGCATGCATACTAGGATGGGGGTTCAGGGACCATGCATATCAGGATTGGGGGGTGAGAGGACAATGCATACCAGGATAGGGGGTGAGGGGTAGCTTGTATACCATGATAAGGGGGTGAGGGGACCATGCATATCAGGATTGGGGGATGAGGGGACAATGCATACCAGGATAGGGGGGTGAGAGGTAGCATGCATACTAGGATGGGGGTTCAGGGACCATGCATACCAGGATAGGGGGGTGAGGGGTAGCTTGCATACCAGGATAGGGGGGTGAGGGGACCATGCATATCAGGATTGGGGGGTGAGGGGACAATGCATACCAGGATAGGGGGTGAGAGAACCATGCATACCATGATTGGGGGGTGAGAGGACAATGCATACCAGGATAGGGGGATTGAGGGGCCATGCATACCAGGATAGGGGGGTGAGAGGACAATGCATACCAGGATATGGGTGAGGGGACCATGCATATCAGGATAGGGGGTGAGTGGACCATGCATACCAGGATTGGGGGGTGAGGGGACCATGCATACCAGGATAGGGGGGTGAGGGTACCATGCATACCAGGATAGGGGGGTGAGGGGACCATGCATACCAGGATTGGGGGGTGAGAGGACCATGCATACCAGGATAGGGGGGTGAGGGGACCATGCATACCAGGACAGGGGGATGAGGGGGACCATGCATACCAGGATTGGGGGGTGAGAGGACAATGTATACCTGGATAGGGGGATGAGGGGGACCATGCTTACCAGGATTGGGGGGTGAGAGGACCATGCATACCAGGATAGGGGGATGAGGGGGACCATGCATACCAGGATTGGGGGGTGAGAGGACCATGCATACCAGGATAGGGGGATGAGGGGGACCATGCTTACCAGGATTGGGGGGTGAGAGGACCATGCATACCAGGATAGGGGGATGAGGGGGACCATGCATACCAGGATTGGGGGGTGAGGGGGACCATGCTTACCAGGATTGGGGGGTGAGAGGACCATGCATACCAGGATAGGGGGATGAGGGGGACCATGCTTACCAGGATTGGGGGGTGAGAGGACCATGCATACCAGGATAGGGGGATGAGGGGGACCATGCATACCAGGATAGGGGGATGAGGGGGACCATGCTTACCAGGATTGGGGGGTGAGAGGACCATGCATACCAGGATAGGGGGATGAGGGGGACCATGCTTACCAGGATTGGGGGGTGAGAGGACCATGCATACAAGGATGGGGGGGTGAGGGGACCATGCTTACCAGGATTGGGGGGTGAGAGGACCATGCATACCAGGATAGGGGGATGAGGGGGACCATGCATACCAGGATTGGGGGGTGAGAGGACCATGCATACCAGGATAGGGGGATGAGGGGGACCATGCATACCAGGATTGGGGGGTGAGAGGACCATGCATACCAGGATAGGGGGATGAGGGGGACCATGCTTACCAGGATTGGGGGGTGAGAGGACAATGTATACCAGGATTGGGGGGTGAGAGGACAATGTATACCTGGATAGGGGGGTGAGAGGACCATGCGAGACAGCGGCAACGCAGCCGGGAGATCGCCGATCGTGGTGGATCGGCGTGGACCATCTTTTGAACGTCGGTCTCCCGCTGGCCAGCATGCATACATACATATTCTAGAATACCCGATGCATTAGAATCGGGCCACCATCTAGTCTCTAATAACGATACATCATTGCTGATTAAGCATGGCTCCTCACATAAAAGGTTCCGACACGGAATGCAGAGAAAATCCACATGAGCTCCACACAGCACTATCCTACAAGCGCTGCTCCATAAGTCAGATACACACAAATCCGCACCACACGCGTCATACGCAGTCACAGCTCTACAATACAAATGTCACTCACGCTCCGTACACGACGTGCACACACTGACCCCACACATAAACTTGCCCTCATCCAGCACCATGACAACCAGCACAGCAGAGTCCTGCACACTGAGGCCCCTGATCATGTGACCCCTGACTCCTCCCCTCCTGTGACCTCATCCCAGGTCCTGTGCGCACAGAGCAGCCATATATGTGGTGTGCGGCTCTGCAGGTGGAGGTAGGTGCTGGAGATTCCCCATTACTGGGGACATTAACCCCCTCAGTGCTGGATAACATACCCCGTACTGAGATGCATAGAATTTATTCATTAACTTTAATTAAGTTTTCACTTTTCTAGTCTAGTCTAGGTTTGTTTATTATTTATATACGGGTAATATTTTGAATTTAAATTTAGATATTCTGTTACAATTAATGTGTTTTATTTTTTGTGGCGTAAAGTAGAGAATGACCCTATCCGTGTTTTGCACTTTTTTTTGTGGCTCACTGCTTGGTTTAATTCATTATAACGGGGCCCCCATCCCACGACTGAATTGAGCTGCGTGGTCGAACATGAATGCTGACATACTAATGGGGAACGTAGATTGTGAGCCCCTTTGGGGACAGCGATGACAATGTATGGAAAGCGATGCAGAATATGATAGCGCTGTATAAGCAAAGCATAATAATCATAAAAAGTACTGTACATTGTTAATGGGACTGATGGAGATAGACGACAACAATTCTTTATGGGAAAATGCCTTTGAAGCTCTATCCAAAATATGGGGGAAGCTTACTGATCTCTCTGGGTCAGAATCTTTAGACGCACAGGAGAGTTCACGGAATCACATTCATTTTGCTTGAGCCGGGAAGCCGTATTCACATAAAAGACTTACTGGGGTGGGCAGGTGTGTCACGGGTGACTCTAAGGTGCTAGTATTTACTTTATCTTTATCCATGCTGAGATGTTTATTCCTATATGTACATTGTATATACGGTATATTTAATCATGTATGGATGGACACTTGCATTAATATACACCTATAAGTATCTCATGTGACCTTCCTGCTCTGCAGGCACTATGTAGGTGCAGTGGTATTACTCATTTGTACCATCCCTTTTAACCCTATTTATCCTTGTCCTTTTTCATCTGTGTTTAAAGATTGTTAATTCAGTATTAGTCAATTGCCTGTGTTTCTCTTTGCCTTATATATATCCATACAAAGAACCGTAATGGGATCTTTATGATGTTAAATCACCATCTCCCCATTCAGATCTTCTATATAAGAGAATTTTCCTGATATACCTGTGAAGGATGGGTAGGCACAGGGACAAGATGGCAGAGAGGATATTACACCTCACCCTAGAGATCCTCTTCCGGCTTACTGGAGAGGTGAGAGATTCTGATGACGTCACATTACATCATTCTTATCTATGGGAATAACAGATGGACAGAACTGGAGAGGTGAGGACTCTGGAAATGTCTGTAGTGAGATTTATTAATGTGTCTCTCCATAACCAGGATTACACAGTAGTGAAGAAGACCTCTAGTGAGCGCTGTCAGGCCCCTGTGTCTGAGGGATGGGGAAGACCCCTGAGCCCAATCGCGGGGCCTCCACCTCACCCCCTGATACATGAGGACATCAATGACCAGAAGATCCTAGAACTCACCTACAAGATGATTGAGCTGCTGACTGGAGAGGTGACACTGCTGGGAATGCTGGGACATTATACAGTAATGCTATGGGGGGATCGGGGGATGATGGTATCATTGTATGTGTCAGGTTCCTATAAGGTGTCAGGATGTCACCGTCTATTTCTCCATGGAGGAGTGGGAGTATTTAGAAGATAACAAAGATCTGTACAAGGACGTCATGATGGAGGTTCCCCAGCCCCTCACATCACCAGGTAATAGACAGGACTAAATACACACGGCCTATAATTATCTGTATGTAAAGATGGAATTCAGTCCCTGTATGTGTTTCCTCCAGTTCTATCCAGTGAGAGGACAACACCAGAGAGATGTCCCCGTCCTCTTCTTCCACAGGACTGTAAACAAGAAGATCCCGTTGTTCCTCAGGATCATCAGGTAGATGGAGAGAAGGTGTCATGAGATCTCCCCTATGATGTGTAGAAGCTGTGAAGGTCTTGTGCTCAGTCTTGTTTTATCCACCAGTATGATAGGATAAAGCTGATAATAGATATTGCATGTTGTCTGGCTCTTCTCACATTTGTCTTGTCTGTCATGTGAACAGGTGCAAGCTGCCATGAATGCATTATATTTGAACAAGAGAATACAGCAGCACTGCTGTATATAATAAACTTATAAAAATGAATGTACTTAGCTCATAAATTGGCCAGTTCATGTGTGCCCATCAACCACAGGAAGGTCACATTTTTTCATATATATATTAATTGCAGCTTGCATTAATGTGATATTCTTCTCATCCATTAAATAGATTGTCTGTCTTATAATAATAATAGTAAATTTTATTTCTATAGCGCCGACATATTCCGCAGCACTTTACATTTCAGAGGGGACTTGTACAGACGATAGACATTACAGCATAACAATAATCACATAGATCATGACAGATACCAAGAGGAATGAGGGCCCTGCTCACAAGCTTACACTCTATGAGGGAAAAAGGGGAGACACGAAAGGTGGGTGGTAACAATTGCTCTGATTGTTTGGACCAGCCATAATGTTAAGTGTGTAACAGTACAGACATAGAGGGCTAATGGATGCATAAAGCATGTGGGAACATGATGGGGGGGAACCTGGTTATGGTAAAACTTTTGACAGTGCCACACAGAGATAGTTAGGTTAATGTGTTGAGGCAGTAGGCCAGTCTGAATAAATGCGTTTTCAGGGCACACTTAAGATTGTAGGGATTGGGGACTAATCGTATTGATCTGGGAAGTGCATTCCAAAGAATTGGCGCAGCACGTGTATAGTCTTGAAACGAGGGAGGAGATGTAGGGTGGTGCTGAGCCATGGAGAACTTTGTGGGTGAGGGTAATAAGTTTGTACTGGATTCTGGAGTGGATGGGTAGCCAGTGTAATGACTGGCACAAGGTAGAGGCATCGGTGTAACGATTGGCGAGGAATATGATCCTGGCTGCAGCATTCAAGACAGATTGGAGGGGGGAGAGTTTGGTAAGAGGGAGAACGATTAGAAGAGAGTTACAATAGTCTAGACGAGAATGAATAAGAGAAACAGTAAGAGTTTTTGTGGAATCAAAAGTAAGAAAAGGTCGAATTCTAGAAATGTTTTTGAGGTGCAGATAACAAGAGCGAGCCAGTGATCGAATGTGGGGGGCAAAGGAAAGCTCGGAATCAAGTATGACCCCAAGACAGCTGGCATGTTGCTGGGGAGTAATAGTGGAACCACACACAGAAATGGCAATGTCGGGTATAGGTACATTAGTAGAGGGAGGAAACACAAGGAGTTCAGTCTTTGACAGGTTCAGTTTCAGATATAGTGAGGACATGATGTTAGACACAGTGTTTAGACAATCGCTGCTGTTTTCTAAAAAGGCAGGCATAATATCAGGAGAAGAAGCGTATAATTGGGTGTCATCGGCATAGAGATGGTACTGGAAACCAAATCTAATGATTGTTTGACCAATAGGGGCAGTATACAAAGAAAAGAGGAGGGGGCCTAGGACTGACCCGTGAGGAACCCCAACAGTAAGGGGAAGATGAGAGGAGGAGGAACCAGCAAAAGATACAGTAAATGAGCGGTCAGAGAGATAGGAGGAAAACCAGGAGAGAACGGTGTCCTTGAGGCCAATGGAACGGAGCATAGTGAGGAAGAGCTGATGATCCACAGTGTCGAATGCTGCAGAGAGATCCAAGAGAATTAGCATGGAGTAGTGCCCATTCGATTTAGCTGTTAGTAGATCATTAGAGACTTTAGTGAGGGCAGTTTCAGTAGAGTGCAAAGAGCGGAAACCGGATTGGAGAGGGTCGAGATGTGAGTTATCAGAGAGATAGCGGATCAGACGGGAATGGACCAGGTGTTTCAGGAGTTTAGAGATGAAGGGGAGATTAGAGACATGTCTATAGTTAGCGGCACAATTTTGATCGAGGGATGTTTTTTTAAGTAGTGGATGTATGATGGCATGCTTAAATGAGGAGGGAAAGATCATGGAAGAGAGAGAGAGAGGTTAAATATTTTAGTTAGGTGAGTGGTGACAGCAGGGGAAAGGGACTGGAGGATATGTGACGGAAATGGGTCACTGGTGCAAGTGGTTGGGCGAGAAGATGCAAGGAGCCTGCTTACTTCTTCTTCTGTGACTGGGTCAAAATCAGAGAGTGAGCTAGATGCAGTGGGGGAGGGAGGACAGTGCATGGTATGAGGTGATTGGGAGATAATTTCCTGTCAGATCTGGTCAATTTTTTCTTTGAAGTAATTGGCCAGATCGTCAGCTCGAAGCTCCGTGCTTGGGGCCATGCACTCTTGGGTTGAGCAGGGAATGAAAAGTGTCAAAGATACGTTTCGGGTTATTGGATAGTGAGGTGATAAGGGTGTTGAAATAGGTTTGTTTGGAGAGGTGAAGGGCAGTGTTGTATGTTCTAAGCATAAACTTATAATGGATGAAATCTTCGTGTAGGTTGAAAAATATTCAGGATTGAGAGTCCTCAGTAGTTGATACCTTTTAATGGCTAACTGAAAAGATGGTAATAAATTGCAAGCTTTCGAGACTACTCAGGTCTCTTCATCAGGCTAGACTAATACAAAATCTGAAGTCACATATTTATGCACAATACAGCCTAGAAAAAATGCAATAGATAAGACAAGTGACGTGAAGCAAAACTATCAATATGGGAGAGGGAGAAACATAAATATAAACATTGGACCAGTTCATAGATAAGGAGTCTGGATGTTTTATGGTCCTCTGATTGGGGTCTAGTTCTGTGTTGCCCCGCAAGGTTTTAAAAGGAAATTCCTTAATTGATGTAAAAAGACATAAATCCATGCGACACATTCATTCCAGCACTGAGAGTGTCAAAGTTCGTCATAAATTTGTACTCCCAAACTCGTCTCTCTCTCTGAGATGTGAAGTTACCTTTCAATACCAGTAATTTCATATCCATGCTGCTGTGATCAGGGATACAGAAATGTTTTGCCACAGGTAGATCCATTCTTTTTTCTCTTATTGTGTGACGATGAGCATTCATCCTTGTTCTAAGCTTTTGCCCTGTCTCCCCCACATACAGACCCCCAGTTGGACATTTAGTACAAATAATTAAGTACACCACATTAGATGGTGTTATTCATCTACGCTTTTCGAAGTATAAAACAATCGTGGTCTGTCCTGATGAAGATGCTATATACTTTGAAACGCGTTGATGAATAATGCCATCTGAAATTGGATTAGCATCCTTCATTTTTTCTCCACGGTAGCTCAGAATAACCCACTTGTTTCTCCAGTTCTATATATACACCCATGGGCTATTTGGTCCCAGTAACATAATTTCCTTGTGCACACGCTGCGGATTTAGGTGCGGATTCATCCGCGCGGATTTTGTAAAATCCGCAGGTGAAACCGCAGGTCAAAAGACCTGCGGATTGCTCTGCGGTTCTGCCCTGCGGTTTTTCATCTCCTCAATGGAGGAGATGGCATGTCAATTCTTTCTGCGGATTGAAAACCGCAGATAATCCTCGCGGAAAATCCTGCACTGTCTGCACTGCGGTTTTTGATTCCCATAGGGAATCATGGTACTGTACACCGCAGCAAAAACTGCTGCGTGTCCGCAGCGGCCAAAACCGCTGCGGAACCGCAGCAAAATCCGCAACGTGTGCACACAGTCTTAGGATGCAGTGGTTCTTTTCACAACCATCCATTTATTTACATGTTTCTCCGATTTCTTCCTTCTGCACAAAAATGGTAGTGACTGCTTATCCTTATATACAACCTATTTGTTCCTTGTATGTCCACATATCATTTTGTTTAAAATCCTGCCTAATCACCCACTGCAATATTTTTGATCATCATGCTAATTACCATATTTTCTGACTATAGGACACACCCAGGTTTAGACAAAAAACAAGGGAAGAAAACAATATTTCATAGCATTTAAACTTCCATAATGACCTTATGAGTAAGAGTAGTGTGAAGTAACACTAACTTTATAAAACAGTTTAAGGCTGTTTTGCCTTTAAAATTGTAATGTAGGTGTAAGCAGGTTAAATGGATGCAGTACAGTATAACAATACTATCCATTGTTTTAACAGCAAAAGTTAAAGTAATCTCACAGGGAGTTGAAAGGCAGTAGCAGAGAGCTATTGGAACAACAAGGGTTAAATGAAATAAGCAAAACGAGTGCAACAGTCTAAGTTTCAAACAACACTTATCGTAGCTCCTGATGGGGTCTTCAGTCCACAGTCCGATGGGGGTAGTAGTATCGGCAATAGCCGGTGTAGGATCCTAAGATGGGGTTCAAAGTTAACAATCCGTCTTCTGGCAGCAACGGGCGATCTCCGGTTTTACCCGCTGAGCCTCTAGTCCATAAGCCCCTGCAATTAAAGTGGGAAAAGCTGCAGAGCAAAAGAGTAATGCTCTCCACAAGGTTCCTCGTGGCACGTGTCTCTCTGAGCAGCTGCAGTCACCTGAATGGCTCCTCTGCTTGGCTTGTGCTGCTCTATGTGCCAGCTGAAGTGAGGATTGCTGCAGTGGACTCTGTCCCACAGGGGTGCCGCTGTGCGTCTTTCAGCAATGGGAGACGCACCTCAGGGTTCTGTACAAGGCCCTTGCTCCTCCGTGTGAACCCTGCACTCTGTGCGACGTCCACCAGGGCTGTGGGGTACTCGGTCCGGTTCGGATAGTTCTCCAGGGGTTTTCCCGGCAGCAGTGACCCAGTCCGTGTCCCTGGGCGTGCAATAAAATGCTGAGGGGGAAAGTTTATAGGGAATTTACCGTGACGCCACCCGTGGTGTTTGGCAATAAGAAGATGGCCGACGCTACGATTCAGATCCACTGGGGTGGTTGATGATGCAGCAGAGATGTTACAGCTCTCCACGGCTACAGCTAGGCCCCAGGTCAGTTATAGGGTTGATTAGAATGTAAGTCTGCAAGGACAGGGTCCTCTCTTCTCTGCACCAGTCTGTCATTGTAAATTTGTTTACTGTAAGTGATATCTATAACTTTGTATGTAACCCCCTTCTCATGTACAGCACCATGGAATTAATGGTGCTATATAAATAAATAATAATAATTAGAAGATGGAACTATTTTAGTGCAGGGCAGGTGACGCAGTGAATAAATCTGAGGACACAGCAGGGTACAGTCTTCAACCTTTAACTCGCGGTCTTTCAGGTTACAATCACCAGCCAGGGTGCTGTGTCCTCCAGGTCGGTGGTCCAGGCAGCTCCCGGGTAATTTGGGATACACTTTACTGGGACCCCCTTCTTATGTTCCTTCTCTGGTCGTCTCTCTGCGCTGGCTACTGCCTCTTCTGCCCTGTGCCTCACACACAGTGGCCCAAGCCAGCAGCCTCAGATCCTGTCAGGCGACGATCTCCTGGTCCCCTTGACCCTATGTGGCTGCCTTTTCAGCGATTGTGTGTGGATTTGGCTGTCGCACATACAGATACTACAGCCTCCGGTTTGCTAGCTGAGTCCTACAGTCTCTCCACTAGTCTGGGGCCGGTCCCCCTCTGCGACCTGGTCCTTCCACCCGACTACAGTCGGCGTGGATTCGGGCGCCACGGGTGGATTCTTCACTTCCCTGGCCCCTAGGACCCCTTCTTACTCTCTGGAGCCTCTCTCAGACTCTCCCAGACTCCTGACTCCTCTCTAGTCCTGGGACAAGCTCCTCACTCCTTCAGTCCCTTCCACCAACTGTCTTTTCCTCCTGAGTCCTCCCCCAACTGTCACTCTACCTCTCGGTCTCCTACTCTATCCACTTCCTCCACCCACACCCTCTACCTATTCCCCCCCCGGCCTAGAAAGGTGTGGTGTTGCGTGCTAGTGTGTGGGTACCTGGTAGTGCCCCTTCCTTAACCGAGAGTTGGGTACCACACCTCTGGCTGAGGTGCAGTACCTCTGTGGCGACTGGACCCGCAGGGGCGCCACATCTGCTTAGCCGGGCGCTCGGTGCTCTCACTGGCTCAGTGGCCCATACGCAAAAGCTCTGCCGCAGTTCTGCCCCACGCTGTCTCTCATACGGCGGAGCACGCCGCACGCCTGCCTCTGCCAGCAGGAAACTCACTGTTTCTTCGCGCGCTTTCTCCTCACTGCCTGGTTTATTCACGCCCCCTCTTCCCAGGTCATGGGGCCTGTCCTGTCCCCTATTCTTTCCCCGGGGCAACATGGGATGCAGCCTCAGCAGTTCCCGGCCCAGCATGATGTAGGCACCTGCAGCCCGGTCTTTCTTCTTACACATGAATGGAAGTGCAAGGCTACATACACACCTTGCGTGTTTGCTGCAGACATCTCTGCTCCAAACATCATGTCTCTTGGTAGAAAAAATGCTGCTTAAAATTCTCCAATTTTTTAATGCTCTTTTTATATGTATTTATAGTGATGAGCGAATGTGCTTGGATAAGGTGTTATCCCGCATGCTCGAGTGCTAACCAAGTGTCTCCGGCATGCTCAGAAAGTAAGCTCAAGACCCCGTGGCTGCATGACTCACAGCTGTTCCACAGACACAACACATGTAACAAACAGGAAATCCCTGCATGTGATTTGGCTGTCGAACAGGCATGGGGACTCAAAACATATTATTCGAGTATGCCAAAGACACTCGGTTAGCACTCGAGCATGCTCCGATAAAACTTTATCACAGACTTTTTCACAGATTGTTCGATAGGAGAAGCTTGAGAAACCTCCATCATTTTTTTTTGTCACCGGAGAAAAACTGCTGAAACTTTGACCAAACTCTGATCAAAGACACTGGTGACATTCGGACCTATCAAGCAGAATGAGCTATCTCCGGTCTGTAACTCAGCCACTTTTCAGCAAGGGTTTTTTTCTAGCTAAAAACTGCATCTTATTGTCCAAACAATACGGCAATGAACTTTTCTGGTGTTCAGAAACATTTCACATGATTTTTGCTTTTCTCTTTGACTTTTACAATATTTATTTCAGGGTGAAGATCTGCCCCATACTCTTACTATAGAGACATATGTGAGGGGCGATGAGCGGTGTAAAGAGGAGATTCCTATAGATGACTGCCCAGGTGAGTAGTGACCACTAAATGCAGAGAAGTCACCGATTCTTCTCAGTCATTGACTTGTACAATCATCTGTAGCATTTTTATGAGAATATTAATACAGTTTTTTCTTAGTGGATTTTACCAAACCTAGGATCTTTCCTCTTGCCCACAAAGTTTTAAGTACACTTAAAGGGAACCTGTCAGCAGTATTGTGCACAATAACCTACACACAGTGTCAGATTGGTGCCATTATACTGATTACAATGATACCTGGTGATGAAATCCGTCTTGTGGTTGTTGTTCAATCTTTATTTTCAGTTTTGAGTTAATGACATGCTCGTGATACGGGACGACTGTGTGTGGGGGGGGGGGGTCTTCATGTTGTGCTCTGATTAGATATTCGTCAGTATGGCTTCTGACAGGTCACTGATCCCTCACTGACCTGCCCCCTAGTTTACATAATGAATATCTCCTTTATCAAGACACCAAGATATCCCTATAACAATGGGATTTAATTAAAGGCAAAACTCAATAGATAATATAACATCAACATCCCCTACACACTAATTAGAGTATAAAAAGGGAACCAGAGTATGTTGTACCAAGTATAAATTTTATTTACTCAAATACATAAAAGTACCGTATTTTTCGGACTATAAGACGCACTGGACCATGAGAAGGAAAATAGGGAAAAAAATAATAATGTGTCAAATGGGGGTCCGTCTTACAGTCCGAATTCAGCTTACCAGGGAAGGGATCCGGTACAGGTGGAGGAGTGGTCACAGGAGTCATTCGGTGTTCCAGGCTGGTGCGGTGGCCTCTAGGAAATCCCATCCCAAGCTGGTGCGGTGGCGGGTCTGTGCTGGGGCAGGGGTGCTGTGCTGGGGCAGAGGCGCTGTGCTGGGGCAGGGGTTCTGGGGAATCGGGGCTGTGTTGGAATACTGTGCTGGGACGCTATGCTGCTGTGCTGGGGCTCTGTGCTGCAGTGCTGGGGTACTGTGCTGGGGAAGGGGTGCTGTGGTGCTGTGCTGGGGAAGGGATGCTGTGCTGTGGCGCTGCGGTGGTGTGCTGCGGTGCTCGGGTACTATGCTGCGGTCCTGGGGTACTGTGCTGGGGCGCTGCTGTGCTGTGGTACTGTGCTTGGGTACTGTGCTGGGGAAGGGGTGCTGGGGCGCTGTGGTGCGGTACTGGGGTACTGTGCTGGGGCGCTGTGCTCCGGTGCTGGGACGCTGTGCTCCGATGCAGGGGCGCTGTGCTCTGGCGGGATTTCCTCAAAGACCGGAGGCTGCCATGTTGCGGTGGCCTCCGGAAACATGGACGCCGGGAAGATGGCCGCCGGTCCGGGGACGGCGCATGCTCAGGTTCAGATCTCGTCCCAAGATCTCATTGAATCTCGTCTCCCGAGATCTCGGAACGATATCTGTACCTGAGCATGCGCCGTCCCCGGGACGGCGGCCATCTTCCCGGCGTCCAATTCTGACCACTGTCCCTTTATGAGGTAGTAACTCTGGAACGCTTCCATGGATCCCGGTGATTCTGACTTTGTTTTCTCGTGACATATTGTACTTCATGTTAGTGGTAAAATTTAATTCATATAACTCGCGTTTATTTGTGAAAAAAACGGAAATTTAGTGAAAATTTAGAAAATTTCACAATTTTCCAACTTCCAAATTTTTATGCCCTTAAATCACAGAGCTATGGCACACAAAAAACTTAATAAGTAACATTTCACATAAGTTTACTTTACATCAGCACAATTTTGGAACCAAATTTTTTTTTGTTAGGAACTTATAAGGGTTAAAAGTTGACCAGCGATTTCTCATTTTTACAACACCATTTTATTTTTACGGACCACATCACATTTGAAGCCACTTTGAGGGGTCTATATGATAGAAAATACCCAAAAGTGACACCATTCTAAAAACTGCACCCCTCAAGGTGCTCAAAACCACATTCAAGAAGTTTATTAACCCTTCAGGTGCGTCACAGGAAGTTTTTGAATGTTTAAAAAAAAATGAACATTTAACTTTTTTCACAAAAAAATTACTTCAGGTCCAATTTTTTTTATTTTACTAAGGGTAACAGGAGAAATTGGACTGCAAAAGTTATTGTGTAATTTCTCCTGAGTACGCTCCTGTGGGGGGGGGACCACTGTTTCGGCGCATGGCAGAGCTCAGAAGGAAAGGAGCGCCGTTTGACTTTTTCAATGCAAAATTGGCTGGAATTGAGATCGGACGCCATGTCACGTTTGGAGAGCCCCTGATGTGCCTCAACAGTGAAAACCCACCAGAAGTGACCCCATTTTGGAAACTAGACCCCCCAAGGAACTTATCTAGATATGTGGTGAGAACTTTGAACCCACAAGGGCTTCACAGAAGTTTATGACGTACAGCCGTACAATTAAAAAATCATATTTTTTCCACAAATATGATCTTTTCACCCCCAATTTTTATTTTCCCAAGGGTAACAGGACCATAAAAGTTATTGTGCAATTTGTCCTGAGTACGCTGATACCCCATATGTGGGTGTAAACGACTATTTGGGCGCATGGCAGAGCTCGGAAGGGAAGCAGCGCCATTTGACTTTTTTCTCAGGAATTGAGATCGGACACCATGTCGCGTTTGAAAAGCCCCTGATGTGCCAAAACAGTGGAAACCCCCCACAAATGACACCATTTTGGAAACTAGACCCCCCAAGGAACTTATCTACATGTGTGGTGAGAACTTTGAACTTCCCAGGGCTTCACAGAAGTTTATAACGCCCAGGCGTGAAATTAAAAAAATCATATTTTTTTCCACAAACATGATATTTTTGCCCCCAATTTTTTTATTTTCCCAAGGGTAACAGGAGAAATTGGACCCCAAAAGTTGTTGTCCAATTTGTCCTGAGTACGCTGATACCCCATATGTGGGAGAAAACTACTGTATGGGCACACGTCGGGGCTCGGAAGGGAAGTAGTGACGTTTTGGAATGCAGACTTTGATGGAATGGTCTGCGGGTGTCATGTCGCGTTTGGAGAGCCTCTGATGTGCCTAAACTGTTGAAACTCCCCACAAGTGACCACATTTTGGAAACTAGACCCCCTACGGAACTTATCTAGATGTTTGGTGAGCACTTTGAACCCTCAAGTGCTTCACAGAAGTTTATAACGCCGTGAAAATAAAAAAATCATTTTTTTTCCACAAAAATGATGTTTTTGCCCCCAATTTTTTACTTTCCTAAGGGTAACAGGAGAAATTGGACCCCAAAAGTTGTTGTGCAATTTGTCCTGAGTCGGCTGATACCCCATATGTGGGGGAAAAACACTGTTTGGGCGCATAGCAGAGCTTGGAAGGGAAGGAGCACCGTTTGACTTTTTCAACGCAGAATTGGCTGGAATTGAGATCAGACGCTATGTTGCGTTTGGAGAGCACCTGATGTGCCCAAACCGTGGAAACCCCCAATTCTAACTCCAACCCTAACCCTAATCTTAGCCCTAACTCTAATGGGAAAATGGAAATAAATACATTTTTTTTAATTTTATTATTTTTCCCTAACTAAGGAGGTGATAACGGGGGGTTTGATTTACTATTTATGGCATTTTTTTATTTTTGGCAGCTGTCACACGCTAAAAGACGCTTTTTATTGTAAAAATAGTTTTTGCATCACCACATATTGAGAACTATAATTTTTCATATTTTGACCCACCGAGTCATGTGAGGTCTTATTTTTTGCGGGACGAGTTGATGTTTTTATTGGTGCCATTTACGGGCACGTGACTTTTTTTATCGCTTTTTATTCCGATTTTTGGGACGCAGAATGAACAAAAACCATCATTTCAATAATTTCTTTTGGGGGGTGCGTTTACACCGTTCCGCGTGAGGTAATATTGATAAAGCGGTTTTATTCTTCGGGTCAGTACGATTACTGCGATACTTCATTTATATTTTTTTTTATGTTTTGGTGCTTTTATGCAATAAAAACAATTTTATATAAAAAATAATTATTTTTGCATCGCTTTATTCTGTGAGCTATAACTTTTTTATTTTTTCACTTATGATGCTGTGTGGCGGCTCGTTTTTTGCGGAACAAGGTGACGTTTTCAGCGGTACCATGACCATTTATATCCGTCTTTTTGATCGCGCGTGATTGCACTTTTCGTTTGGCGGTATGATTATTTTTATTTTTTAAGGGGTTCGCTAAAGGGGTTAACTAATGGGACAGTTTTATAGGGCGGGTCGCTACGGACGCGGCGATACCAAATATGTGTACTTTTATTGTTTTGGTTTTTTTTATTTCCAAAAAATGAATTCATTGGGGAAATTTTTTTTTTTCTTTCATTTATTTAGCAATTTTTTTTTTATTTTTTTTTTTATAAATTATTTTTACACTTTTTTTTTTTTTTACTTTATTACAATGTCCCAGGGGGGACATAACTTTCATGTGACAGATCGCTGATCTGTCACATCACAGATCGCTGTGACAGATCAGCGATCTGTCACAGGCAGTGCTGCAGGCTTCCTCATGCCGACGCTTTGCAGGCATGAGGAAGCCGCCTCCCTGCAGGCCCCTGAAGGTCCCTGCCGCCATATTGGATCCGGAGACCTGCAGGGAAGGAGGCCCCCGCAGCAGCGCTGCACATTGCGCTGCTGCGGGGGTCTCAGGGAAGCACGGAGGGAGCCCCCTCCCTGCTGATGCTTCCCTAAACCCCCGGTACACTGCGATCGTGATTGATCGCAGTGTGCCAGGGGTTAACGTGTCGGGGGCGGTCGATGACCGCCCCTGACACATAGTGCCGGGTGTCAGCTGTGATAATCTGCTGAAACCCTGCCGCGATCAGTGGCGCTCACCACGTGAGCACCGCTGAACGCTATGACGTACTATCCCGTCCATGGGCATAGGGGCCCGGGGCCCATGGATGGGATAGTACGTCAGATGTCAGAAAGGGGTTAAAGACAGCTGTCTTACATATTCACCTTTATGAAAGACTCCTGTCCACAGACTCAAGTAATCAGTCAGACTCTAACCTCTACAACATGGGCAAGACCAAAGAGGTTTCTAAGGATGTCAGGGACATGATCATAGACCTGCACAAAGCTGGAAGGGGCTACAAAACCATAAGTAAGATTCTGGGTGAGAAGGAGACAACTGTTGGTGCAATAGTAAGAAAATGGAAGAAATACAAAATGACTGTCAATCGACATCGATCTGGGGCACCAATCAAAATCTCACTTTATGGGGTATCATTTTTCTGGGTGTTATAATGTTTAACTTGGCTAAGCACATCCGAATGTTTAGGGGTGTACGGCTGTAACCAGTATGTCAAAAGGAATCTTATAGCAGCTAATGGTAGAATATGTAATGCCTAAGAGATGCGTGCTTCACTCACATGGAGAAGCAACACCTGAGGCTCCGTAGGAAACGATAAGTTCCACTTATTACCAAGTAGTTTAACTATTTCGGCCCAATATGTCATTGAGCTGGGGCAGTTCCACAAAGACTTAGATGATCAGTTTTTTCTTCCTTACACTTGGAAAATTGTGTTAACCGGTTAGGAACATTTGGATTTGTCGGAATATTAAAGTCAAAATTGTCATGGTACACATTTGAAAGTAAATGAAGGATTAAGAGTGAGTCACAGGGTCATCCTTCAGTAAAGTGTCGAAAACATTTAGCGTGGCCACTAGGGATGAGCGAGTAGTGAAATACTGGAACTCGCTGTACTCGTTACGAGTACCTCCTAATACTCGGGTACTCGTAACGAGTCCAATGTAAGTCTATGGGAAATGCGAGAAATGGGCTGTGTGTATGTGCTGGGCTGGGTGGGGACTTTGCGACGACTGTGCCGGGCTGTGCAGGACTGTACTGGCCTGTCCGGGACTGTGATGATCTATGCAGGTACTGTGCGGGGACTGTGCCGGGCTATGCGGGTCTGTGCTGGGCTGTGCGGGACTGTGCAGATACTGTGTGGGACTGTGCTGGACTGTGCAGGTACTGTGCGGGGACTGTGCGGGACTGTGCTGGGCTGTGCGGGGACTGTGCTGGGCTGTGCAGGTACTGTGCGGGGACTGTGCTGGGCTGTGCGGGGACTGTGCGGGGACTGTGCGGGGACTGTGCGCGCTGTGCCGAATATTACAAGGCGAGTAGTGAAATAGAAGGAAAGTTTATGACGTTGGTCCGCACGGAGCTCCGAGTTTCTGCGCTTGATCTCTGGTGAGCTGGCTATTTCTTTCTATTTGAGTAGTGAAATACTCGCCAGGATTCGAATACCGCGAGCACCGCATTTCTCGCCGAGTACCGAATCCTAACGAGTATACTCACTCATCCCTAGTGGCCACGTAAGTAGGGTTGTGAACCCTTGTGATAAGAAGTGATTAAAAATTGATTAGCTTGTAGGCTTTATGTGGTGCACAATTCTGGGAAAGTAACATATTTAGCTGTCAGAGAATGAAATAGTTGACCAGCTGCCATTATACCTTGTTTGAGCCATTTTTCAAAAATAATTGTTCTCCAGGTACTTGCATGTCTTCTAGGCCACAATAGCATGTTGTAACATGAGACTTCACTTTCTCTCCACCTGGCAGTGTTGAAAGAACCGTGTGTAACAGGGAGCTTACATTGAAAAACTAGGGCCCTTTCTGTAGGAGGTTAGATTATCTGTTTGTTATATTTATCTTGTCTACTCCAATCTTGAAGTAAACTAATTAAAGAGGAAGTCCACTACTTTTTCATTGATGACCTATCCTTAGAGTCCCGTCACATTTAGCGATGCACCAGCGATCCCGACCACGATACAACCCGGTCAGGATTGCTGGTGTATCGCTAAATGGTCGCTAGTGAGCTGCCAAACAGCGGCGGTCGGCGGTCGTTACTTACCTGTCAGACGCGGCGATGAAGACTTCCTCCCGCCCGCGTCCACGCATCGCTCGTCGGCGCCAGCAGGAATCCGCCGACGAGAAACGGCCCAGGACATTTTCGCGCGATCAGCGATAGCCAGCGGGGGAGCTGGTCGGAGGTAAGTGTCACATATAGCGATAGCGCTAGCAATATCGCTGCTGCGTCACAAAATCGGTGATGCTTTAGCAATATTGCTAGCGATATCGCTATGTGTGAAGCCCCCTTTAGGATCAGCTGTTCTTAGTATTGACGGTGGCTCCCTACCGAAACTGCTCGATAGCGGAGCTGCTGATAGTGGCCGCGGCAGGGTACTACTCATCTACCTTCTCTTGATTTGAATAGGAAAGTTACCGTATATACTCTAGTATTGTCACGTGTACCTGTCCTGTGTGACACGACCCGCAGGTCGGTAACTGAAACAACAAGACAAAAGGGGAACACCGGGGAAACAGTTACAACAGTGGGCCCTGCAATAGGGAACGGGGACGTGGAAACCTCCTGCACTCCCCTGAGGCAGTGTCCCCCTGAACACTCCTAACGTTCCCTATACAGGCTCTTCACCTGTCGCTGAGCAGGATACCTGAATCCCTCACTATCCCTGCACCAATCCCTTGCTAGGGAACTGGATAGTGCTGACACTGGTCCTACCGCTGCACTAATACACACGAAGGAAAAATGGGAAAACACCAAAACACTTCTTCCTCTGCTGCAGTCACCAGGCAGCAGAGTGCAGCACCAGATCAGCTTTCAGCAGTGGCTCGACACCTCAGAGCCAGCTGCTACCTTCACCATCTATCTCTGCTGCCGACACCGGGCAGGCAGAGTTCAGCACCAGTTTAAGCAATGACTCGACACCTCAGAGCCAACTGCTACTTCACCAGGTTTCAGCAGTGGCTCAACACCACAGAGCCAGCTGCTCACTTCACCGTGGTTGGAATCACCATGGACCTGCTATCACCAACACCTGCTGATACACCATGTGACTTTATATAGCCAAGGGAGTGGTCACATCAGCAGGAAAACCAAAACAGACATGTAATAACACCTGTGGCCACCGTGGGCAAAAAAACAAAGGCCTGAAAGGGAAAAAAAAGGGTTTAAATGAGGAAATCCAGAATCTGACACAGATCCAAGCATTGGACTGTGACAAGTATAAGCCGAGGCCCCTAATTTTGCTACGGAAAATTGGGTAAGCTTATTGACTCGAGTATAAGCCGGGTATACATTGTCCCCTCATCCCTGTCCTGCTCTGTGTGGCTCTCCCCACTCCCAGTATGCATGGCTCGGCTCCCCTGTCCCATCCTTCTATGTATTTCTCAGTTCCCTGTCCTCCCCCATCCTCCACCATGTTCCTCAGTGCATCCCCGCCCTCCTCAATGCTCCCCCATCCTGCTCCGTGCTCCTCAATCCTGCTCTGTGCTCCCCCCGTCCTGCTCCATGCTCCTCTGTGCTCCTCCCATCCTGCTCCGTGCTCCTCCATCCTGCAACTTGCTCCCCAATCCTGCAATGTGCTCCCCCCCATAATGTAACATGCTCCTCTGTTCTCCCCCCGTCCTGCTTCGCACTCCCCCTGTCCTGCTCCGTGCTTCTCCGTCATACTCACCCTCCTGTGCAATCGCTGAACATCCCCTGTATCCTCCGTTGTCCCAGGGCTGGCAGCTTCTTCCTGCATTGAATGGTCACATAGTACCGCTCATTAAGGTCATGAATATGGAGGCCATGCCTATGGGAGTGGAGTCGCGTTCATATTCATGACCTTAATGAGCAGTACCATGTGACCACTCAATGCAGGAAGATGCTGCCAGGCCTGGGACAACTGAGGATGCAGGGGACATTCAGCGATAGCACAGGAGGGTGAGTATGATGTCCCAGCCACCGGCTCCTGCCGCCGCTCCCCCTCCCCCGCTGGTTTCTGCACAATGACTCGTATATAAGCCAAGGGGGCATTTTCAGCACAAAAAAAAGTGCTGAAAATCTCGGCTTATACAAGAGTATATATGGTATGTTTTGTAATATCTGGGAATTGTATGCCCCCATTTTTCTTTTTTGCTAATGACAGCTTTGCAGGGACTTTCTTTGTACTGTTTTAATTGAATTATTGAGCAGATTTTGTAAGGTTATGAATCTCCATTACCTTATTTTGCTCCATCTATCTCCAACACCATGCTGTTTTAGCTTCATAGTTCATGCTTTTTCAACAGCTGCTCTGAATTGCAAGACTCTTTACTCAAACACTGTTACAAACACCACCCTGTATAATCATGGGAAAATGATGCAGAGACGGTCACATGCTGAGAATTTGAGTATGGATTAGCTAAAATCTTTCTAAGTCCAAACAAAATGGACTATCAGCTCACTGAATAAGTGAGTCACAACAAGCACTGAGACACAGACCGAAGATTTGCAGCTTCCTGTTGAGTGTATTATCTCATCCCATAGAGAGAACATTGCAGGTACAAGTCATAACAGCCAGAAAGAGTCTTATTCTCCATGCCCAAATTACTGCTTGTATTAAAAGGTACCTGAACGGGCAAGTGCAATATCTGATCCAGTCTGATAGCCTAAGTAATTGATATCTTCAGGGAGTCATGGATTGGACAATGCACCATCACACAGCCTCAGCAGCAGGAGTTGACCAAAGCAGGGAATTTTACAATTGGTATACATGTTTTTATATTGAAATGTTACAACATACTGTATGTAAAATATTAGAATTTGTCTAACTTCAAGGTAATGTTATTGAACAATAATAAAACTATTTTTTTATTCCTGGCAGATGATTCTACCAGGAGTTCAGAGGAACATAATTTCATATCAGTTTTTAAAGCAGAAGATCATGGTATAATACCAGATACGTGTGAATATCTTGCCAGTATTCCAGAAATACTTTCATCCCTTTGCAATGAAGAGCTTTCATTTTCTGCCTTATCACCAACTTTTAAGCAAAATGAAGATAGCAGAAGAGATTTTGAACATCAAAGACCTCACATAGAAGAGAAGCCATTTTTATGTCCAGAATGTGGGAAATGTTTTAAGAAGAAATCCGTTTTTTTTAGACATCTTAAAATTCACACAGAGAATCCATTTTTATGTTCCATATGTGGGAAACATTTTTCTCAGAAATCTTATCTTGCTGAACATCAGAGAATTCACGAAAGTGAGAAGCCATTTTCATGTCCAGAATGTGGAAAATGTTTTACAGAGAAATTATATCTTGTTCAGCATCTGAGAATTCATATGGGGGAGAAGCCATTTGCATGTTCAGAATGTGGAAAATGTTTTACCCAGAAATCCGCTTTAGTTACTCATCAGAGAATTCACACAGGAGAGAAGCCATTTTCATGTTCTGAATGTGGAAAGTGTTTTCGCCAAAATGCATCTTTCTATGCTCATAAAAGAGCTCACACAGGGCAGAAACCATTTTCGTGTCCAGAATGTGGAAAATGTTTTGCAGAGAAATCACATCTTGTTAGGCATCAAAGAACTCATATAGGCGACAAACCGTTTGCCTGTTCAGAATGTGGAAAATGTTTTAATCAGAAATCATCTGTAATTAAACATCGGAGAATTCACACAGGGGAGAAGCCATATTCATGTTCCGAGTGTGGGAAATGTTTTGGCGATAAATCTAAACTTGTTACCCATCTGAGAATCCACACAGGGGAGAAGCCATTTTCATGTTTAGAATGTGGGAAATGTTTTAACCAGAATTCAGTTCTTGTTGCACATCAGCGGATTCACACAGGAGAGAAACCATTTTCATGTAATGTGTGTGGGAAGTGTTTTGCACAAAACTCATCTTTATTTGCTCATCAAAGAGCTCACGCAGGAAAAACACTTTCATGTTCAGACTGTGGGAAGTGTTTTACCTACAAATCATATCTTCTTAAACATCAGAAAAGTCACACAGGGAAGTAGACATTTTTTTTAGATAATTAATTGCAGCTCAAAAATTGGCAAGAAAAAAACAGAGCAGTTAAGTTCAAGTCAAAATCACATGCCCTACAAAAGAAAAGCAATATTCTGAAATTGTGGAAAAAAAACATGTTGCATACACATATTGTTGATATACTATTTTAATTACTGCCGGTACAGAACAATATACAAAAGCCCTCATTCATCAAGCACTAGTGGTGAGCGAGTATACTCTGGTTTCATGAGCATGTTCAGGTGGTCTCCGAGTATTTTGTAGTGCTCAGACATTTGTTTTTTGTCGCCTCAGCTGCATGATTTGCGGCTGCTAGACAGCCTGATTACATGAGGGGATTCCGTAAAAAACAGGCAACCCCCACATGTATTCAGGATGTCTAGCAGCTGGAAATCATGCAGCTGAGGCGACGAAAACTAAATGTCTAAGCACTACAAAATACACGGAGACCACCCGAGCATGCTCGGGGAAACCCGAGTAACGAATATGCTCGCTCATCACTATCGAGCACCTGTTTTTTGTGCTTTGCTTCCTTAACTTTGCTCGTACTCAATTCATTATTCTATGTGAGTCTTTTTTTAAATCTATTTTATATGTGTTTGTTTGTTTTGTTTTCGCGTTGTGGCCGAAGTTTAGCAATTCCAGATGTTTAGCCAATTTGCGACTTTTAGAAAAGTTCCAATGCTTAACACAATTTTACTCCAGTCTACCCCTGATGTATTTTTGAGTATGTCAAAAACTTTGGTGCAAATCTTGCAACTTTTAGTGCCAAAGTTGCAAGAACAGTCCAGTACAGGAGAAAAGACCATTTTTGATCTTACAACAAATTCATGGTTCGTGTGCGCCTTTTTGAAAAATTGGGCTCTAAAAATGGTAACTAAGACCACAAGACAAAAAAGGTAAGTTATATACTGTATATAAAAAAAGAAAATGATTAATCGGGGCCAAAGCATTCAGAATAAGGATCCTGCATATGTAAATTTACAATGCGGCAATGTAAAAAAAAAACAATTACCGTACAAACCTGCTAAAAAAAAAAAAATAGTTACTCATTTGTTTGTCAAGGAAAGTACCTACGGTAGATATTGATATGAGTAACCCTGTACTCCTGTTTGAAAAAATAATGTTAGTGGCTAACTATAAGGCTGTGTGCCCACGTTGCGTTTTTTTAAGCATTTTTTAAGCGTTTGTGCCGGATCAGACACTTCAGAAACGCTTAAAATAAGCTTCCCATTCTATTTAATGCATTTTGGGCTATTTTGTGCCAATGCATGCGTTTTTTTCCGCTCAGAAAACGCTTAGCGGCTAAAAACGCAGCATGCTCATTATTTTCCGCATAGGTTCACGTTTTTAGCTGTTTCCAATGTTTCCAGAAAACGCGCAGAAAAAAACACATCAAAAACGTGCGTTTTTTGTGTAAAAATCGCGTTTTCTGGGAAGGAGTCCGTTTTTTTGAGCGTTTTAAAACGCTAACATGGGCATATAGCCTAACTTCCATGCTTTCTGAAAAAAAAAATTTTTTTTCCAAAAGTTGGGCATCCCCTATGCAGATATATTACATTGTTGTGAAGTGTCAACCTATTTAATATTTCAAAAACTTGATGACAATAATTTGTAAGCCATCCAATGCATTGCTTTCATTTTATGAGCCAAAAAATAAAAGTTTCTCAAAATTATAGGTATGCAATGTGTCCATTCTTCTTCAAGAATGCCAAAGAAAGCAATTTTAGGATTGCAAAAAAGTGGAGATGTAAAGGAAAAAAAGAAAACTTAACACATTGGGCCAAAAGATATTGGAGAGGAAAGTATCAATTCTAGTGATGAGCGAAGGTACTCTGGCAAGGTGTTATCTTAGCATGCTTGGATGCTAACCGAGTGACTTCCGCATACTCGAAAAATATGTTTGAGTCCCTACGCCTGCATGTCTCGCAGCTGTTCGACAGTCACAACACATGCAGGGATTGACTAACAAACAGGGAATGCACTTTGTAGCACATACAGTGGGGAAAAAAAGTATTTAGTCAGTCAGCAATAGTGCAAGTTCCACCACTTAAAAAGATGAGAGGCGTCTGTAATTTACATCATAGGTAGACCTCAACTATGGGAGACAAACTGAGAAAAAAAAATCCAGAAAATCACATTGTCTGTTTTTTTTTCATTTTATTTGCATATTATGGTGGAAAATAAGTATTTGGTCAGAAACAAGCAAACAAGATTTCTGGCTCTCACAGACCTGTAACTTCTTCTTTAAGAGTCTCCTCTTTCCTCCACTCATTACCTGTAGTAATGGCACCTGTTTAAACTTGTTATCAGTATAAAAAGACACCTGTGCACACCCTCAAACAGTCTGACTCCAAACTCCACTATGGTGAAGACCAAAGAGCTGTCAAAAGACACCAGAAACAAAATTGTAGCCCTGCACCAGGCTGGGAAGACTGAATCTGCAATAGCCAACCAGCTTGGAGTGAAGAAATCAACTGTGGGAGCAATAATTAGAAAATGGAAGACATACAAGACCACTGATAATCTCCCTCAATCTGGTGCTCCACGCAAAATCCCACCCCGTGGGGTCAGAATGATCACAAGAACGGTGAACAAAAATCCCAGAACCACGTGGGGGGACCTAGTGAATGAACTGCAGAGAGCTGGGACCAATGTAACAAGGCCTACCATAAGTAACACACTATGCCACCATGGACTCAGATCCTGCAGTGCCAGACGTGTCCCACTGCTTAAACCTGTACATGTCCGGGCCCGTCTGAAGTTTGCTAGAGAGCATTTGGATGATCCAGAGGAGTTTTGGGAGAATGTCCTATGGTCTGATGAAACCAAACTGGAACTGTTTGGTAGAAACACAACTTGTCGTGTTTGGAGGAAAAAGAATACTGAGTTGCATCCATCAAACACCATACCTACTGTAAAGCATGGTGGTGGAAACATCATGCTTTGGGGCTGTTTCTCTGCAAAGGGGCCAGGACGACTGATCCGGGTACATGAAAGAATGAATGGGGCCATGTATCGTGAGATTTTGAGTGCAAACCTCCTTCCATCAGCATGGGCATTGCAGATGAAACATGGCTGGGTCTTTCAACATGACAATGATCCAAAGCACACCGCCAGGGCAACGAAGGAGTGGCTTCGTAAGAAGCATTTCAAGGTCCTGGAGTGGCCTAGCCAGTCTCCAGATCTCAACCCTATAGAAAACCTTTGGAGGGAGTTGAAAGTCCGTGTTGCCAAGCGAAAAGCCAAAAACATCACTGCTCTAGAGGAGATCTGCATGGAGGAATGGGCCAACATACCAACAACAGTGTGTGGCAACCTTGTGAAGACTTACAGAAAACGTTTGACCTCTGTCATTGCCAACAAAGGATATATCACAAAGTATTGAGATGAAATTTTGTTTCTGACCAAATACTTATTTTCCACCATAATATGCAAATCAAATGAAAAAAAACAGACAATGTGATTTTCTGGATTTTTTTTTCTCAGTTTGTCTCCCATAGTTGAGGTCTACCTATGATGTAAATTACAGACGCCTCTCATCTTTTTAAGTGGTGGAACTTGCACTATTGCTGACTGACTAAATACTTTTTTTCCCCACTGTATATTGCATAGCACAAGTCTGCCAAGACTTTAGTCTGCAGTGTGTATCCTAGAAGTGTGTATCTTAAAAGTGTGAGATGATATGAATATATGAATTAATCCAGAATTGGAACAGAAGGTAACTGGAAAGTCACTGTAAACAGTGTTTCTGTTTGTTTCCACTTTGACCCCTATAATCCTTCACTTTCTGCTAACCCCCCTAATTCCTACACCAAGCAAGGAACTGTTCATCTCTTCTTCAATCCTTCCAATCCATCTCACCTCTTGCTCAGATCTGTTTCTCAACATACAATCCTCTGTCTCCAAACACAAACAGCCCCCTCATGCCCTCTCTGCTCCCACCTGCTAACACTCTCTCTGCTTCTCCTCACTGCCAGCACATATCTCTGCAAATCCTGGTCCTCCTCACCAAATTCCCACAGTCATTTCTACCTCCCATCCATGCCCAATCACAACTTTCCGTAACCACTCCAACCTTATACACATTCACCTGGCCCCAGTTTCCCCAGTCCCACTAACAGGAGCTCTGTGGAACGCTTGCTCTGTCTGCAACAAACTTTCCTTCATCCATGATCTTTTTATTACTAACAAACTTTCCTTCGCCATCACCGAAACCTGGCTCACCCCCTCTGACACAGCCTCTCCTGCTGCACTCTCATATGGTGGATTCCACCTTTCCCACACCCTCCACCCCAGCAGCAAGCATGGTGGAGGAGTTGTTTTTCTCCTGTCAGATAACTGCTCCTTCACCCCAATCCCACTGCCGCCCTCTGTTACCCTCCCTTCTTTTGAGGTGCACTCTGTGCGCATCTGCTCCCCCTCCAGCCTCCAACTAGCTGTCATTTACCACCCCACAAGCCACTTCACCACCTGGCTACTTAATTTCCTTTCCACTGATATCCCTACTATCATATTGGGCAACTTCAACATCCCCATTGACACTTCCCTCTCAGCTGCAAATAAACTTCTATCTCTCACTTCCTCCTTCGGCCTCACTCAATGGTCTTCTGCAGCCACTCATAAAGATGGCCACACACTAGACCTCATCTTCACCCGCCTCTGCTCCCTATCTAGCTTCTCTACCTAATCTCTTCCTCTCTCTTACCACAACCTACTTACATTCTCTTCCCTCTCCTCAGGTTCACAATCCCCACCTCAAAAACTTGCACACCCTTGCAGAAATCTTCAACACCTCGATCTACACTTATTGTCTGAATCCCTCCTCCCTGTTACAGACATAAGTTCCCTACACAATGCAGATGCTGCTGACGCTCTATATAACACCAATATAGCTGTAGCTTTGGAATCAGTTGCCCCTCTCAAACATACCAAAGCTCGCAAAATCAACAGACAGCCCTGGTACACCAGTCTGACCAAAGAACTGAGGCGGGCTTCCAGGGCTGCTGAGCGGAGATGGAAAAGATCCCACTCCAATGAGGACTTTATCGCAGTCAAACAGTCCCTCACTACTTTCAAGGACACACTCGCTGCAGCAAAACGAACCTACTTCTCATCTCATCCTCCCTGACTCACAACCCTAAACAGTTATTCAACACCTTCAATTCTCTCCTCTGCCCCCCAGCACCTCCTCCCTCCCCACTCATCTCAGCTGAAGACTGCCTCATTTTTCAAGAAGATTGATAACATCAGAGACAGTATTGGTCAACTACCCCCAGTGCCCTTCCTCCTAACTGCCCTGCCCTCCTCCAAAAACAACTTCTCCACCATTACAGAAAATCGACTCCACTCTACTCTCAAGATCACATCTCACTACCTGTGCACTTGACCCGATCCCATCCCACTTCATCCCAAACCTCACCACAGTCTTCATCCCAACCCTAACCCACCTCTTCAACCTGTCACTAAAAACTGGTGTTTTCCCCTCAAGCTTTAAACATGCCTCAATCACCTATCCTCAAAAAGTCCTCTCTTGACCCATCCTCTGTATCTAGCTATCGCCCTATATCACTTCTCCCCTATGCCTCAAAACTACTAGAACAACACGTCCATCTTGAAGTGTCCTCCCACCTCTCTTCTTGCTCCCTCTTTGACCGATTACAATCTTGCTTCCGGCCACACCACTCCACTGAAACTGCCCTAACTAAGGTCACCACTGACCTACTAGCCACCAAGGCCAAGCGACACTACTCTGTCCTCCTCCTGGACCTGTCCTCTGCCTTTGACACAGTGGACCATTTCCTATTACTACAGACCCTCTCATCTCTTGGTATCACAGACTTGGCCCTATCTTGGATTGCGTCATACCTAACAGACTGGACATTCAGCGTCTCCCACTCGCATACCACCTCCTCACCGCACCCCCTATCTGTCGGAGTCCTGCAAGGTTCAGTCCTAGGGCCCCTGCTCTTCTCCATTTACACCTTCGGCCTCGGACAGCTCATAGAATCTCAAGGCTTTCAGTATCACCTCTATGCTGATGACACACAGATCTACATCTCTGGACCAGATATCACCTCCCTACTAAACAGTATCCCTCAATGTCTGTCTGCTATTTCATCGTTCTCCGTTAGATTTCTAAACCTTAATATGGACAAAACAGAATTAATCATCTTTCCCCCATTTCGCGTGACCCCCCCAACGGACCTATCCATTTAAGTAAACGGCTGCCCACTCTCCAGTCCCACAAGCTCGCTGCCTCTGGGTTATCCTTGACACTGATCTCTCTTTCAAACCACATATCCAAGCTCTTTCCACTTCCTGCCGACTTCAACTCAAAAATATTTCACGGATCCGTACATTCCTCAACAAAGAATCTGCTAAAACCCTAGTCCATGCCCTCATCATCTCCCGCCTTGACTACTGCAACTTCCTGCTCTGTGGCCTCCCCTCTAACACTCTCGCACCCCTCCAATCTATTCTAAACTCTGCTGCCCGACTAATCCACCTGTCCCCCCGCTATTCCCTGGCCTCTCCCCTCTGTCAATCCCTGCACTGGCTCCCCATTACCCAAAGACTCCAGTTCAAAACCCTAACCATGACATACAAAGCCATCCACAACCTGAGTCCTCCATACATCTGTGACCTCGTCTCCCGGTACTTACCTGCACGAAACCACCGATCCTCCCAAGATCTCTTTCTGTACTCCCCTCTTATCTCCTCTTCCCACAATTGCATACAAGACTTCTCGCGCACATCCCCCCTACTCTGGAAATCTCTACCACAACATATCAGATTATCGCCTAACATGGAAACCTTCAAAAAGAACCTAAAGACCTACCTCTTCCGACAAGCCTACAACCTGCAGTAACCACTGATCCCCCAAACTGCTGCACGACCAGCTCTATCCTCACCTACTGTATCCTCCCCCATCCCTTGTAGATTGTGAGCCCTCGCGGGCAGGGTCCTCTCTCATCCTTTAACAGTTGTGATCTGTATTGTTTAAGATTACTATACTTGTATGTATTATGTATACCCCTCACATGTAAAGCGCCATGGAATAAATGGCGCAATAATAATAAATAACAATTTCGAAGAGCCACGAGCCCTGCAGCCCCGAGGACTGGAACATATTATTTGAGTTGCCAAAGACACTCGATTAGCACCCAAGCATGCTAACACCTTATCCGAGCACGTTCACTCATCACTAATCAATTCCTCACAGATCAATGTTTTTTATTTTATTAATTCTTTATGATAAATGCAGAAATAACAAAACAAGTGAAAAATGGGAAGTACGTGTGACAAAGTACAGAGTAAGTGGATCTTTTTCAGTAAAGTAAACTAAAAAGGAACAGGGAATACAAAGAAAACTTATCTTATAGAAACCTATGAGAACGCCTGGAATGGGGTGGTTCTCTCCCCCATCGCATCTCCCCCATTTTTTTTTCTCTTAATTCACTTTTTCATTTCTCCCCCTGTCTACTCGTCTCTTTTTGTCTCTTTCTTCATGCCTGAAGTTCTTGTTTTCTTTTCGCTCTCCTTCTCCTTCCTGTGTTAATATAAAAATTGGATGAAACTAAGGTCACAATGTGGATTGTTAACGTTACAGATGTTTTGGAAAATGTGTCTAATCTTTGGCATTACCTATATATTTGCTGTGTTTTTGTTTTGTTCCTAAATAAAAATTTTTTAAAAAGGAACCTATGAGAACAGTTGTACATGAAATTGATATGGATGTCGTAAGTATGAAAATTATGAAGTTATCCTGATATTGGCATGGAATACCAAGACCAACCATCAAATGAAATGATGACAAATGATGGGTTATGAAAACAGACTGTTCAGCACTGGAGATCGAGCAATATTCGCATCAGGATGGGATTATATGAAGGAGGCATGCAAATTTATCAGTGACATGATGGAGTATTTTTACACAAGGGTTGGGAACATTTTAAGACCAGGTGAGCCAGGTGTTTAAGAACCAAAAATGTATGTGAGTTTCTCAGCTGGAAAGTTCTTCTAAGTGGAAAATTAAATGGGCTTTACAGAGCCAATTAAAGAGGGTTGTGGAATTTGATGTTTCTAAAGTAATGGAATCAGATGTTTAGCTGGAGCCACAAGAGGGGAAGAAGGCCATTATTTAAATGGTTCGCAATTTTTAGTAGGTTTCGATAAAAGCACCTCTTCTTCCAGAAAGAGGATGTGGTATAATGCCTAAATCTAATAAGGTTGTTTCTTTTTCAAACAAAAATAGCTCTATTTTCGGGCAAAACACAAATTTATGTGTAACCGAGCCAGTGTGAATAAAGAATCTCCAACACAAATCTGATTAAGCTGGTCCTAAATGTTGTAAAATCTCAGGTGTTCCCTCCCAGTTGTTAGATGATTTTCTAAGTTTTCTTGGAGGAGTGTACATTTAAAAAAAAAAAAACATGAGGGATTAGTAAAAATACCTTTTGATTACTTTACAGAGGTTATTATTAACTATTTCTCCCAAGAAAGCTCGGTTTAAAAATTTTAAAGGGGAATTTAATTTGTTTATAGATTTTAGAAATTAGCCTAGAAGTGGAGTGTGATAGTTTTAAAAGTATGTCTAACCAAGACCAGTTTCTGGGATGTGGGAACATATACTGTATTTTGTGGATTATAAGACGCACCAGATTTTAAGACGTACCCCAAATTTTGAGGAGAAAATGGTGGTGCCTCTTATAATCCATGCGTCTTATTGCTTACCAGGGGGTAGTGGCCTAGGGTCACTGCTGGAGAAGAAGGCAAGAGTGGCGCATTACTGCAGGCCATAGGCTGGGATGAGGGGCTGCAGTGCCCTGTGGTGTAGGAGGCTCCACCGGCATTTTGCGATGCGGTGGCCTCTGGGAAAATGGCCATTGGGGGTGGCGCATGCTCAGATTGAAATCTCGGCAACGAGATCTCAGCTGCCGAGATCTGGTCACCTAAGAACTTGAGATGAGATCTCATTGCCGAGTTCTCAATCTGAGCATGCGCCACCCCCAATGGCCATTTTCTGTAGGCCACCGCATCGTAGTGTAATGGATGTGCGGAACCCCCCCGCTTATCCATTACTGTGATGCGGTGGCCTCCGGGAAAATGGCCTCCGAGGGCGGCGCATGCTCAGATTGAGATCTTGGCAACAAGATCTCAGGTGCTGAGTTCTCGGGATGAAATCTCGTTGCAAAGTTCTCAATCTGAGCATGCGCCGCCCCCAGCGGCCATTTTCATGGAGGCCACTGTATTGCAGTAATGGATATGCGGGGGCGCTCCGAGCTTTCACAAAATGCCGGCAGAGACCCCCTGCACCAAAGAGGACCGCAGCCATTTTCACCCGCACCGGCGCACAACAGAACATCTCATCCCAGCCTGCAGCAACGCTCCACTCTTGCCTCCTGCAGCAGCGACCCCGGGACCCTGCTCCACCGCGACTGGAAAGGTAGGGTATATCCGAAAATTTTGGGGGAAAAAAGTGCGTCTTATAATCCAAAAAATATGGTGTTTACAGGAATTTATGGGTGTGACCCGAAGCAATCTCTGGCCAAAGGTATGCCTTTGGATTTTGACTAGAGAAGAATTGCAAAACAATAACATTATGCAAGGAGCGCCACAGATTGAAGATCTTAACATAGCTGTGGTTTAGAAAGTAGATATGGTGCGTATTGGGGCTAAGGCAAAGAGAAAAGGCAACATGTCAAAATCTCGCTCCACTGTACATTTTATTTTCAAAGTAGATAGGGTTATATAGCCTAATATAGCTATCTTCGGTAAGAAGGGAACTAGTCCAAGGGTAACAGTGGACATTAAGTCATAATAGACAGTTTAGAAAGGTATGCTATTGTAAGGAGATGAATATGCTGCCCATGTTACCCCTTGAAGACTGGGGTATTGTTGCAGTGTGTTATGATGTTTGTATGTGTAATATCGTGTGTTATGATGAGCCACCAAAGGAGGAAAAAACAAAATACCAGCTAAGTCCAGAAAAACCAGAGAGGTTGGCAGCTATCGGATTGCAGACCCCTGAATCTATCCACAACAACTAGCAGTAGCCTTGGAGGGCTCCTACGGTGCCCTAGACCCCTCGATCACAGCCGGAGAACTATATAGCCTAAAGACAGAAAGGGGAAAAACTAAACTGTCCAAATAGAAATAGAAAGAAATAGCCAGCTCACCAGAGATCAAGCGCAGAAACTCGGAGCTCCGTGCGGACCAACGTCATAGACCATAGAAAGAAAGTTCTGCTCCATGCTTTGACAAAGACCATCTGGTTGAAACGCGTAGCCTGTCATCTCTGTTGTGGTGTGGTTACATGGAGAGTCTTCACCATTGTATGTTTTAATGGTTTTTCATTAAAGAAGATTTTAATAGCAGCTGGAGCAGAACTTTCCTTCTATGAAAAACTAAACTGCCCCAGAGCAGACCCCAAAGCAATAGGCAGCCCCCAACATATAATGACGGTGAAGCAAGATGAAAACACTAACACAGATAGAAAGATAGGTCGAGCAAATGATGGGGCCCAAGCTAACTACATAGGACAGGATAGGAAAGCTGCTGTCTGCCATCCGCAAAAACCCTATCAAAATGAGCCAACCGACTGATAGGAAAAACAGGCCCTGAAGTCGCTAGGCTTCAAAAGACTATATCAGCACTTAGGTATATTCTGAAGACAGAGCAAAATATCGACAGATCAGAGACAAAAATGGAGTTCAGCTCACCCCCGGCCGGGGATGGCAGAACTCCCAAAAAACAAGGCAAAACAAAAACAAAACTGAAGAGTACAAAGAAGAGCAGAAAAACTTAGCTTTGAGATGCAGGAATCAGACTGGTCTCCAAGAATCCAGCAGGAAAATCACCAGCCAGGAAGAAGGGCGTCGGCAGCCTTATATCCAGTCCTCAATTCCAGCTACCCAGTCATCATCTAGCTGCCCAGGTGTTTGGTAATCAGCCTCACTACCTTCCTTCACCGGAGGAGGGAGTTCATCAGACCTCAATGGTGAAGGGAAAAATGAACTCACAACAGTACCTCCTCCTTGAGGAGGGGTCACCGAACCCTCATCAATGCCACCAGGGTGATCCGGGTGAGCCCGATGAAAGGCACGCACCAATATTTCGGCATGAATATCAGAGGCAGAGACCCAGGAATTATCCTCCTGACCATAACCCTTCCACTTAACCAAATACTGGAGTCTCCGTCTAGCCAGACGGGAATCCAGTATCTTCTCTACCTCATATTCCATGTTACCTTCAACCAATATAGGGTCAGGAGGTGCCACCACAGGAACTACTGGTTCAACAAACCTCTTCAACAAGGACTTATGAAACACATTATGAATTTTAAATGTGACAGGAAGGGCCAACCGAAAAGAGACCGGATTAATAATCTCCAAAATCTTGTAAAGTCCAATAAATCTAGGCTTAAACTTAGGAGAAGCCACCTTCATAGCGATATTTTTTGATGACAACCAAACCATATCACCCACCTTAAACTGGGGACCAACGGTCCTACGCCGGTTGGAAAACCACTGGGCCTTTTCCTGGGAGAGAGACAACTTATCCGCTACTTGGTCCCAGATCTGGTGCATTCTCTCCACCACAGTGTCAACACCTGGGCAGGCAGAAGGCTCCACCTGCCCTGAAGAAAATCGAGGGTGAAAACCTAAGTTACAAAAAAAAGTGACATCAAAGTGGCAGAACTAGCTCTATTATTTAAAGCAAATTCGGCCAAGGGCAAAAATGAAACCCAATCATCCTGATCGGCAGAAATAAAACATCTCAAATACGACTCCAAAGTCTGGTTTGTTCTCTCCGTCTGCCCATTGGTCTGAGGGTGAAACGCAGAGGAGAAGGACAACTGAATTCCCAGCTTGGAACAGAAAGTCCTCCAAAATCTAGGCACAAACTGAACTCCTCTGTCAGATACAATGTTCTCAGGAATCCCGTGCAAGCGAACCACCTGTTGCAAAAACAAGGGCACCAACTCAGAGGAAGATGGCAACTTAGGGAGTGGTACAAGATGAACCATCTTAGAGAATCTATCACAAATCACCCAAATAACAGTCATTCTCTGAGAGACAGGCATATCAGAGATAAAATCCATTGAAATATGAGTCCATGGCCTCCTGGGCACTGGCAAAGGCATCAACAAGCCACTAGAGCGAGAACAAGGTTTAGACCGGGAGCAAGTCCCACAGGACTGCACAAAATTCCTGACATCATGAGACAAGGCGGGCCACCAAAAAGACCGACTCACGAGATCTCTAGTACCAAAAATACCTGGATGACCAGCCAATGCAGAGCAATGAACTTCAGACATCACTCTCTTCCTCCACTGGTCATGAACATACAACTTTCCACTGGGACAACGCTCAGGTTTGTCCTCCTGAAACTCTTCCAGAGCACGTCTCAAATCGGGCGAGATGGCAGAAAGAACTACCCCCTCGCCTAAGATGGTAGCAGGCTTAGTCACAACAGGAGAATCAGCAAGGAAACTCCTAGAGAGGGCGTCTGCCTTGACATTCTTAGTGCCCGGAAGAAAAGAGACCACAAAATCAAAACGTGTGAAAAACAAGGCCCACCTAGCCTGTCTGGGATTCAAGCGCTTGGCCGACTCCAGGTAAATCAAATTCTTGTGGTCAGTAAGGACCACGACTTGGTGTTTGGCTCCCTCCAACCAATGTCTCCACTCCTCAAATGCCCATTTCATGGCCAACAGTTCCCTATTCCCCACATCATAGTTACGTTCGGATGGGGAGACCTTTCGGGAAAAGAAAGCACAAAGATTCATTGTAGATGTCACAGGATCTTTTTGGTACAACACCGCTCCTGCACCAATCTCAGAAGCGTCCACCTCCACCTGAAACGGGAGTGAGACATCAGGTTGCCGCAAAACCGGAGCAGAAGTGAATCTTCGCTTCAGCTCCTGAAAGGAAGAAACAGCCTCCGGAGACCAATTCAGCACATCAGCACCCTTCCTAGTCAAATCCGTCAATGGCTTGGCAGTACCAGAAAAATTAGCTATAAATTTCCAATAAAAATTAGCAATACCCAAAAACTTCTGGAGGGCCTTCAAAGAAGTGGGCTGAACCCAATCATAAATGGCCTGTACCTTGGCCGGGTCCATTTCAATAGTTGACGGAGACAAAATAAATCCCAAAAATGAAATCCTCTGTACCCCAAAAAGGCATTTCGATCCCTTGACATAAAGGGAATTCTCCCTCAAAATCCGGAACACAGTCCGAACATGTTCCACATGAGAGTCCCAATTCTTGGAGAAGATCAAAATATCATCCAGATAGATAATCAAAAATTTATCCACAAAGTCTCGGAATATATCGTTCATGAAGCACTGGAAGACAGAAGGGGCATTAGTGAGCCCAAAAGGCATCACCAGGTACTCAAAATGTCCCTCCGGAGTATTAAATGCCGTCTTCCATTCATCCCCATGCTTAATGCGAATAAGATTATACGCCCCCCTGAGGTCAAGCTTGGTAAACCAGCAAGCACCTTTAACTCTGGAGAATAGATCAGAAATCAGGGGTAACGGATACTGATATTTAACAGTAATTTTGTTGAGGGAACGATAGTCAATACAAGGCCTTAATGAACCATCCTTTTTAGCCACGAAAAAAAACCCAGCACCTAAGGGTGAAGAGGATGGTCTAATATGACCCTTCTCCAATGTCTCCTTAATATAGGATCGCATAGCCTCGTGCTCGGGTACAGATAAATTGAAAAGCCGACCCTTGGGGAATTTACACCCCGGGTTCAGCTCAATTGCACAGTCATAACTCCTATGAGGAGGCAAAGACGCAGACTCATTCTCACTAAATACATCATAAAAGTCAGCCAAATAGTCAGGAACATCATGCGACTGGGGAGAGGTGGAGAAAACAGGAGCATCACTAAGGGCACACCGACAACCCCAACTCACCACAGACAAAGATTTCCAATCCAGAACTGGATTATGGACTTGCAACCAGGGAAACCCCAGAACAATGGTATGCAAATTATGCAACACCAAAAATCTGCAACTTTCTTGATGGTCTGGGGCGACCCGCATTACCACCTGGGTCCAAAACTGAGGTTTATTCTTCGCCAAAGGAGTAGCATCAATACCCCTCAAAGGGATAGGCGTCCGCAGAGGTGTCATAGGAAATCCACAACGTTTAGCAAAATCCAGGTCCATCAGGTTCAGAGCTGCTCCTGAATCCACAAAAGCCTTGGCGGAAAATGTGGACAGGGAGCAGATCAGAGTAATTGCCAGAAGAAACTTAGGTTGAACACCACCCACAGAAAACGTGTGTGCACAACATTTCTCTCGTTTAGGGCAGACAGAAATAATATGCGAGGCATCTCCACAAAAAAAACACAGCTTATTACGCCTTCTGAACTCCTGACGTTGCGCCCTAGACAAAACTCTATCACATTGCATAGGTTCAGACATTTGTTCAACAGGTGGCAACATCTCTCGTGTAGTTTTGCGTTCACGTAAACGCCGATCCACCTGAATGGCTAATGACATAGAATCGTCAAGACCAGAGGGAACAGGAAATCCCACCATAGTATCTTTTACAGTTTCTGACAAACCCTTCCGAAAGAGGGCTGCCAAGGCACCATCATTCCAGGTAGTAAGGACCGCCCACTTTCGGAATTTTTGACAGTACAACTCTGCCGAATCCCGACCCTGGCTTAATGCCAACAGGGTCTTTTCAGCCTGATCAATAGCATTAGGTTCATCATACAACAACCCCAAGGCTTGAAAAAATGCGTTCACATTATTCAGAATAGGATGATCAGGTTTCAAAGAAAACGCCCAATCCTGGGGATCGCAGCGCAGCAAAGAGATGACAATTTTAACCTGCTGCGCGGAGTTCCCCGACGAATTAGGCTTCAAGGCAAAAAATAATTTACAATTATTCTTGAAATTCAAGAATTTAGACCGATCCCCCAAAAATACATCAGGAGTAGGAATCTTTGGTTCAGCAGCATGTGAATGAGCAAGATAGGCGGAAATTCCCCGCACTTCAGCAGCGAGCTGCTCCACACGATCAGACAATTGCTTCATCTCCATTGAGAGAAAAATTCCCCCTACGGCCTCAGAGATATAGAGGAAAAAATATGCACACACAAAAAAAAAAAAATTCTGACACTTTTTTTTTTTACAATTCTCTCCTGCTATTGAGTACCCCAGGATCTGCGGTATGGCTGGTGATTCTGTTATGATGAGCCACCGAAGGAGGAAAAAACAAAATACCAGCTAAGTCCATAAAAACCAGAGAGGTTGGCAGCTATCGGATTGCAGACCCCTGAACCTATCCACAACAACTAGCAGTAGCCGTGGGGGCTCCAACGGTGCCCTAGACCCCTCGATCACAGCCGGAGAACTATATAGCCTAAAGACAGAAAGGGGAAAAACTAAACTGCCCCAGAGCAGACCCCAAAGCAATAGGCAGCCCCCAACATATAATGACAGTGAAGCAAGATGAAAACACTAACACAGATAGAAAAATAGGTCGAGCAAATGATGGGGCCCAAGCTAACTACATAGGAAAGGATAGGAAAGCTGCTGTCTGCCATCCACAAAAACCCTATCAAAATGAGCCAACCGACTGATAGGAAAAACAGGCCCTGAAGTCACTAGCCTTCAAATGACTATATCAGCACTCAGGTATATTCTGAAGACAGAGCAAAATATCAACAGATCAGAGACAAAAATGGAGTTCAGCTCACCCCTGGCCGGGGATGGCAGAACTCCCAAAAAACAAGGCAAAACAAAAACAAAACTGAAGAGTACAAAGAAGAGCAGAAAAACTTAGCTTTGAGATGCAGGAATCAGACTGGTCTCCAAGAATCCAACAGGAAAATCACCAGCCAGGAAGAAGGGCGTCGGCAGCCTTATATCCAGTCCTCAATTCCAGCTACCCAGTCATCATCTAGCTGCCCAGGTGTTTGGTAATCAGCCTCACTACCTTCCTTCACCAGAGGAGGGAGTTCATCAGACCTCAATGGTGAAGGGAAAAATGAACTCACAACAATCCTGTATTGTTAGTGATGAAGCTATATTCTGTCCAGCAACTGATAGCTCTAACTGTCCCAGTTAACTAAGTTAGGGACTAGGCCAAAGTGGGAGGGTGGCAAGCTAAAGGAAGAGAGACAGTTTTGTGTCATAAAGGACCCAGTGTGCATAGAGAAAAGACCTAAGGTCTAATGTGAGCAGTGCCATATGATGTGTGTGTGTCCCTAATGAGAGAGACAGAAACAGAGGATAGCATGAGCAGCAAAGTGGAAGAGTAGTTACTGAAGGAAGAGAGTGATCGATCGTAGATGTGTCCTGAATATAGCCTAGAGTTTATAACTCTGAGGTAACAAGCGTAAATGGGACATTCTATGTAAAACGAAAAGAGTCCCTTGCAGGTTGAGCATAGGACTCTTACAAACTGGAGTGTAGTACTGAGTTGGGATATGGGAAAGGAAAGATGAAGCTAGAGGAGAGGAAGGAATCTGTGCTGTGTGTGAAAAATGCTCCGTACTGTGAAAGAAACGTTCATCAAGATATGTGGCCGCTATATCCTGTATATAATCCCTTCAAAGTGTCACGATCCATTTTTGAATTTGTGGCATCTCTGGTTCCACTCACTTTAAAACTTTTTTTCCTTTCAGGCCAGCGGGGGTTAAATGCAGTTTTTCCCCACTGGCGAGCTGGTGTTACTGCAGTGCTGCTGGGTCAGCTGATGTTGCTGGTGACCACTCCCACATCCTTTAAAAGGTCACCTGATGCATCAGCTGACTGTTGGTGAAGCAGGTCCTTTCTGGGGACCAGCCTAGCAGAAGCAGCTCTCTGGTGCCTGCCACGTTTTGGTGTTAAGAGTTCTGTTCCTATTGATATTTGCAGAGTGGAGCTTTGCAGCGGTGCATATAAGCTAAATGTTGTATTTTTGTTACTTTGTCCCTATGGTGTCTGTCACTTCCCCCTGTGTGTGTTATCTACAGAGGGGAGGCTAGAGCTCATTGCCGGCTGGTGTACTAGCCAGGTGACAAATAGGGACGAGGTATCCTGAAATTGACAGGGGGAAGGACTTGAATAGGGTGTTAGGTGAGAACAGGGACAGCGTCAGGGTGGAGCTCAGGAGGTGACCATTCCTGATTCCCTACTGTCAGGGCCTTCCTCTCCCCCTATTCCATCGGTGTTGTGTTGTTGTGCCGTTTGGTGACCGACCAACCGTTGGGTCGTGTCACACTGGTCAGTCACTCTATGACGCCCAGTCATCGTTGAGTAAAAAGTTTATTTTTGACTGGTGGTCTCCCTCATTGAACTATCCAACACCGGGTCCTGCCAAACCAAATTCACCGGTTACATTCTACCTGGAAGGGTATAGCACCCCCACAGCACAAGTTCACACACCCAGCCAGGACCCCCACCTTCATGTAACGTGACAAGTACCTCGCCAACGGCTACCTCTATGTTACAGTAGTTTCTGCTTTCTGCTTAAGTGAATGGAGTTATAGTAGGATTAGATATTAGGGAGGCCAAGGCCTCCATATTGTTTCAGGAGGGAAAAAAGTTTACAGGGAGTTTTGGAGGTTTAGGTTTCCATATAAAAGGGGAAAAAGTGTTCAAAGGAAATTGAAAAAGGATCCTAGGATCGTGTGAACTATTTTAGAGAGAATATAAGTTTTAAGGACAGTTTTCCTACTTATTAAGGATAGGAAGGGAATAACAGGATTTTTAGTTGCTTACCGTAAAATCTGTTTCTTGAGCCTTCATTGGGGGACACAGGAACCATGGGTGTATGCTGCTGCCACTAGGAGGCTGACACGATGCAAATAAGAAAGTTAGCTCCTCCTCCGCAGTATACACCCCACCGACTGGCGGTCAATTACTCAGTGAGAAAGCAGTAGGAGAAGCAATAGAATATAAAGTAAACCAACAATTCAACTAGAACTATATAACATAGAACAAAGTACAGAAGATGAAAACATGGGAGGGTGCTGTGTCCCCCAATGAAAGCTCTGAGAAACAGATTTTACGGTAAGCAACTAAAAATCCTGTTTTCTCTATCGCTTCATTGGGGGACACAGGAACCATGGGACGTCCCAAAGCAGTCCCTGGGGTGGGAAACAAACTTCCATCAGGTCAGCGGACTCACCACCGCTGCCTGCAAGATCCTTCTTCCTAGGCTGGCATCAGCCGAAGCGTAGGTGTGGACCTTGTAAAATTTTACAAAGGTGTGAACAGAGGACCAGGTTGCAGCTTTACAAAGCTGCATCGCAGAAGCTCTGTGGTGCACAGCCCAGGATGCGCCCACTGCCCGAGTGGAGTGAGCCTTAATCCCAGAAGGGGGCACTCTGTTCTTTATCCGGTAAGCCTCTAAAATAACCGATCTGATCCAGCGCGCAATAGTCGCCTTGGAGGCCAACAGGCCTTTTCGAGCCCCATCTGGGATGACGAAAAGAGAGTCTGTCTTCCAGAACGCATCGGTTCTAGCCAAGTAGACCTTCGTCGCCCTGACCAGGTCCAGTTTGTTCAAGGAGCGTTCCCGGGGATGAACTGGAGCCGGGCAGAAAGAAGGTAGAACGATGTCTTCATTCAAGTGGAAAGCAGATATCACCTTGGGAAGAAAGGACGGCCGTAGAACAACTTTATCTTGGTGAATCACTAAAAAAGGAGGTTGACAAGAAAGAGCTGCCAAACCGAGACACGTCGGATGGAAGTAATGGCCACTAGAAAGGCCACTTTCCAAGAGAGAAGAGATAGAGAAACCTCCTTGAGAGGCTCAAAGGGGGAACCTTGTAGAGCCTCTGGGACTAAATGGAGATCCCAGGGATCCACTGGAGCCCGATACGGAGGAACTGCATGGGCCGCCCCTTGTAAAAAGGTTTTTACCTGCGGCCAAGAGGATAGCGTCTTCTGGAAAAGAATTGAAAGCGCCGAAACTTGCCCCTTTAGAGAACTAAGGGCCAGACCCCCGTCCAGGCCTACCTGGAGGAATGCTAGAATAGAAGGGAGCGAGAAAGACATTGGCGGAACGCGATTGGACTCACACCAACGAAAAGATGCCTTCCATGTTCTATATCATATTTTGGAAGACGAAGGCTTCCTAGCCCGGATCATTGTGTGAATTACCCGATCTGAAAACCCTGACTTTTTCAGTACCGCAGTCTCAATGGCCACGCCGTCAAATTGAGCGACAGAGAATTGGGGTGGTAAGTCGGACCCTGAGACAGCAGATCTGGTCTGTCTGGAAGTGTCCAAGGAGCGTCCGCGAGAAGGTTGACGATGTCCGCGAACCAAGACCTTCGGGGCCAATCCGGCGCGATGAGGATGACTGGTACCCCTTCTGCCTTGATCTTCTTCAACAGCTTGGGAAGAAGAGGAAGAGGAGGGACAGATAGGGGAGCGCGAACTGTGACCAAGGAATGCTCAGAGCATCGGCGCCCACCACGAGCGGATCGCAGGCTCTGGCTACGAACCGTGGAACTTTCTTGTTCAGACGGGACGCCATCAGATCCACGTCCGGAGTACACCAACAAAGGCAAATCTGTTGAAAGACTTCCTGATGCAGGGACCATACCCCTGCCACGAGGCCTTTGCGGCTGAGAAAATCGGCGGCCTCGTTTTCCACACCCGGAATGTGTACAGCAGATATCGCTGGGACTGACATTTCTGTGCAATGAAGTATCTTGGATACCTCGCCCAACGCCCAGGAACTCCGAGTCCCTCCCTGGTGGTTGATATATGCCACCGGCATAGTCTGTCTGAATCCGGATTAGCAGGCCTTTGAGCAGCTTGTCCCAATGAATCAGGGACAGGAAAATAGCTCGTATCTCTAGGACGTTGATCGGAAGAGTCGCTTCCTGCCTTGACCAACGGCCCTGTACTGTGAGATGGCAAAACACTGCACCCCAGCCCAGAAGACTGGCGTCTGTCGTCACCACTTGACAATGTATCGGAAGGAACGATCGGCCCTAGGTGATAAGAGGAGATGTTAGCCACCAATTGAGGGACAGCTTGACCAGAAATGAGTCGAATTGGATGATCCATTGAGGAGACAGACTTGTTCCACTGCGACAGAATGGCCAGCTGAAGCGGTCTTGAGTGGAATTGGGCGAAGGGAATCGCCTCCGACGTTGCAACCATCCTCCCTAGAACTCTCATGGCTGATCGGAGGGAAATGAGTTGGGGGCCCTGAAGCAAACGAACATCCTGCTGAAGAGTTACTCTCTTGTCGTCGAGAAGGAAGACCTTTGCCTGACGAGTGTCGAAAAGTATGCCTAGAAACACAAGGCGTTGTGTTGGAACTAGGCAGGACTTTTTTGTGTTGATGATCCACCCGAATCGAGCAAGAGTGTCGCAGACAATGGTCAGACTTTCGAGAGCCTGGGGCAAGGATGGAGCTTTGATGAGGAGGTCATCGAGGTACGGGAAGAGCACGAGACCTCTGATCCTCAAAATGGCCATCAACGCTGCCATGATTTCGGCGAGCCCGAACGGCAGGGCGACAAACTGAAAGTGATCCTGATGTATCGCGAAACGCAGGAATTTTTGATGACCCAGGAAGATTGGGACATGTAGATAGGCGTCTTGAATGTCTATGGAGCACAGGAATTCTTTTGCCTCCATGGAAGCGATTACTGAACGAAGGGACTCCTTCCTGAAATGTCGCAGACGGACCCTTTTGTTCAGTAGTTTTAAGTCCAGAATGGGCCGAACCGTGCCTCCTTTTTTCGGCACTACAAACAGGTTCGAATAGAAACCTGTGAATCGCTCTTTTTCTGGTACTGGAACAATCACTCCCGACTTGCGAAGAGAGTCGATGGCTGTAAAGAAACCCGGAACCAAGGCGGGGTCTTTTGGGGGTCGGGATTCGATCCCGAGGACGAGAAACATTCTATTTTGTATCCTGAAGAAACAACTTCCCTGACCCAAGCGTCTTCTACCGAGGCAAGCCATACGTCCCTGAAGGCAAGAAGACGACTGCCCACCTGGGAGTATGCTCTGGTGTTCTGATACCAGTCATGCGAAGTAAGATCTTCCAGGTCTAGGTCTGGTAGATCTACCCTGGGAAGAATGAGATCGCCAGGAAGGAGTGGGCCTAAAGGAGACTCTTTTCCTATCTTGGCACGGTTGAGGCCTCTGCTGGTGGGAAGACGTATCTGCTGTCGTGAAGCGACGAAAAGACCAAAAGGGTTGAAACTGACGTTTCAGAGGAGGTCGATGAGATTTTGACTGGGGAAGAAGGGAGCTTGTGCCCCCAGTGGCATCCTTAATGATCTGGTCCAGCCTATCGCCGAAAAGACGCGATCCCTGAAACAGTAAACTGGTGAGGGACTTTTTTGACGATAAGTCCGCTTGCCAAGCCTTAAGCCAAACTGCGCCTATTAGCCACCAAGTTGCTTGATGCCTGAGCTGCTCAGGATGCGGCATCCAGGGAGGCCGAGACCAAATATTCGCCTGCATGCGAAATTTGGTCGGGGAGATCCGCCAGCTGCTCTGGCTGGTCTTCAGCCAAAATGCCTTGGCGGAGGTCCTTAGCCCATTTCGCTATGGTCTTAGAAGCCCAGTAGAAGCGAAGGCCGGGCTTAGAACAGAGGAAGCCGCTTCAAAGGCTGACTTAGCAAAAGATTCTATGACTCTGTCATTAGTGTCTGCTAGAGATGCTCCCCCAGAAATTGGAAGGGCCGTGCTGTTAGATAGTCTTGAAACCGGAGGGTCCATGGTCGGTGAAGCTGGCCAGTCTGCAATGAGTTCCGGCGAGAAAGGATATAACACCCCAAGGTGTTTTCCTCTTTGAAAACGCCTGGTTGGATTTTCTCTCTCTCTCTGGAAAGAATTTTCTGGAAGTCCGAATGATGAGCGAAGACCTTGGAAGGTGGTTTTGACCGTGTGAAAGAAACCTCCTGGTCCGCGGGTTGCGCAGGAGAATCTTTGATATTGAAGGACTAGTTAATTGCTGCAATGAGGCTCTGAACTATATCCCTCATATCAGCGATTTGGTCCAAGTCCAGCTCCAAAACATCCTCGGAGGGTCCATCCGAGAAAGTCTCGCCTGGTTCAGGGGAGGAAGATCTTGATAAGGGAGGCTGTTTGGACGGACTATGGGGCGATGCAGAACGGGAAGAGGAACCGGACCGGTGCTCCTGTCTGGCTCTTTTGCGGCTAATATTAACAGGCTCGACCGGAGCATCCTGTGACCTCCTGGGTGCTGCAGAAGTCTGTAGTGAAAACTTATCCAGTACGGACACCAAGGTCTGGGACACCTTGGTGAGATCCGCCGCAGATTGAGACAGAGAGGAAGCCCACCCTGGGATAGGGGCCTCAACCTCACTTGGGACAACCGGGGGCTCCTGGGCGGTGGGTTCAGTGGGCTTGCTGCAGTCCTGACAGAGGGGAGAGGACTGACCTGATGGAAACTTGCGTTTGCAAGAAGAACATGCAAAATGACTGACTACCACAGAGGAAGAAGCAGACCGAATTGGTTTAGAATTAGACATTATGAGCTAAGCCACTAACAGTGCCAGACGGTTAGGGGACGGAGAGCTGAGGAGGGTGTCAGTCTGCAGTGCAGAGCTACTCACGGAACCTGTGTACACAGCACGCTGAAGCGGAGACGAGCAGCTCACAGGCTGAGGAAAAACTGTGAGGTAAAAACGCGCTCCTGAATGCTGTGGGCGGGAATCAGCTCACCAGAGAGGGGGCGGGGATAACCGCTCTGTTAGGAGCATAAGAAAACTCCACTCCCTCCTATACTGGGAGGAGTGGGCAGGCCCCTGCGACGCCTCTAACCCTCAGAGAAGCGGTGGGCGGCGCCAGACAGGCGGGACTGTTCCTCAGAAGAAAAAGCCCGCCTGAAAATGGGGGCGTGGCCTCGCCTCAAAACTAGGCCCGAACTGAAGCCAGGGCCTGGATTAGAAACGGCAGCCGCCGGAGAGCGTGGGACGGAGCGGAGGTCTAAAGAGAACCGCAGTTTTGCGGCGCTGGCGCTGAGAATGCTAAATACAGGTAATGTCGCTTAAGGAAGCTTGCCCGCTCCCCACCGCCCAGGGGGATTACTATCATGGGAAGGAGAGAGGGGTTCAGCCTGCTGATACTTACCTCCTGCAGTCCTGACTTACCCCATTTCCAGTTGCAGACAGTGTCTCCATCCACCGACAGGCTCTGGTAGGCGAGTGGGTGAGAGACAGAAGGCAAACACGCATACGTGTTCCTGGCCGGTAGACATATGAGGATACGGGGTGGCAGTACACGCCGTAGTCATAGTCTCTTTGTGGGAGTACAGATGTGACTATTCACTCTGTACACAGTATTCCAGATAAGGTCTGACCAAAGAGGAGTAGCGGGCAATAATGACTTCACATGATCTAGACTCTATACTTCTGTTAATACATCACAGAATTGTATTTCTTTTTCACATGTGCAGTTGCTTAGCCCTATTCCTCCCATTCTGTATATGCTTTTTTCAATTTTATTGCCCAGATGTAGTACTTTGCAATTTTCCCTGTTAAAAACCATTCTGTTAGTTGCTGCCCACTACTCCTGCTATTTATATCTTTCTGAATCCTCTCTCTCTCTCTTCTCTAGTATTAGCTATCCCTCCTAGCTTTGTGTCGTCAGCAAATTTAATCAGTTTATCCTCAATTCCTTCATCTAAGGCTAGGTTCACATTAGCGTTTGTGTGCGCAGCGTATCGACTGCCTGCGCAAACGCATGTCAAAACGCATATAAACGCATGTTTACACCGCGGTTTTTATCCGCATCAGCTTCCTTATGATGACAAAAAAAGCTGCGCTTGCATGCGTTTTTTGCATTCGCATGCGTTCGTAGAATTTCCTTGACACAAGCCACACCCAATGGGAGTGTCTCATTTCCCGGACATGATTATGTGAAAAACTAATGCATTTTGAACGCATACGTACGCATGTCCTTGCGTACGTATGCGTTCCCATACACAGTAATGCGTTAATTTGACGCACACATCTGCATGCGCATGAATGTGCATATTTGACAAATTTTGCTGCTTCCAAAACTCCAACATGCGTTCGCCGGAACCCGCCGCACACCGAAAAACAATGCATGCGTACGCTGACGCATGCGAACTGATGCAAACGCATGCCCCTGCGTACACCATGTTAAAGACAGGGAAACATGATGCATATGGATTGCTGTGGATGAAACGCTGCGCAAACAGATGCAAATGTGAAACCAGCCTTAATCATTGATAAAAATGTTGAACAATTCAGGGCCCAGGACAGAGCCCTGTAATACCCCATTTGAGACATTCTTCTACTGTAACTGGATGTGCAGCCATTTACGGCCACTCTTTTGGCCCGATCACTAAGGCAGTTATGAATCCACCTAACAGTTGCCTTGTCCATTCCATACTTAGTCATTTTTTTATATATACATTTTTTAGACATATATATATATATTACATAGTCTCCTTTATTATGTATATTGCCGTCCCTTATACAGTGCTCTCTCTTGCTATGTAGCTACAGTATGTACAGCACCGCCCCTTACATAATGGATTATATAGATCCCTGTTATTTATTACATACCGTCCTCTCTTGTTAGATATATAATGCAATGATGGCTGATGGAGCATGGGAAAGCTTCTTTTCTAATGGAGGAGATGATGGACTGGTAGTCTAGGCACCGGCTCCTCCATCAGGAGCCATTTTATATCTAAAAAGCGAGCGGACTATGTAATAAAAGAGGGTGCTGTGAATAACAAAAATAACAAGAATACACTATGTAAGGGACAGCACTGTACATAGCAGGAGAGGAAGCTATAAAATAAGGGACAGCACCACATATAACTAGAGAGGAAACTATAAGGATGGTGTTTAGAGTTGAGCGAAACGGGTCGAAAAATTTCAAAAGTCACCGACTTTTGGCAAAGTCGGGTTTCATGAAACGAAACCCGACCCTAGGATGAGGTCGGCCACGAGGTCGGCGACTTACGCGCCAAAGTCGCGTTTCAAAAGTTTGGCTGAAAAAGAGCGCAAAACAATCAGGATCCACGGACACTGTGGGCAACGTGATAACATAGGCAGGGGTCACCACCATCTTTCAGAAGGGCATGCAAGTGATTGGCTTGCTTTGGTGGGCGTCACAGGGGGTATAAAAGGGCGTGCACGCCGACCGCCATCTTACTTCTGCCGATCTCAGTATAGGGAGAGGTTGCTGCTGATTCTGTAGGGAGAGCGTTAGGCAGGGAAGAAGACAAAAAAACTGCTTCTGCTGCTAGCGATTTGGCCTGCACAACACACCAGTCACTGTGTGTGCAGTGCAAGGGGAGGCTATATAGTGGTGTATCAGTGGTGTTGGTTGTTGGGCTGCCTTCTAAGGCTTCCTGACATTCCTGCATTGCTGTTTACCCACTGCTCCGCAAACTGCTTTTTTAAAAGCAATCCCAATTTTTTTTTTTTGTCCTGCTGAGAAGAAAAAAAAACTGCTTCTGCTGCTAGCGATTTGGCCTGTACAACACACCAGTCACTGTGTGTGCAGTGCAAGGGGAGGCTATATAGTGGTGTATCAGTGGTGTTGGTTGTTGGGCTGCCTTCTAAGGCTTCCTGACATTCCTGCATTGCTGTTTACCCACTGCTCCGCAAACTGCTTTTTTAAAAGCAATCCCAATTTTTTTTTTTTGTCCTGCTGAGAAGAAAAAAAACCTGCTTCTGCTGCTAGCGATTTGGCCTGTACAACACACCAGTCACTGTGTGTGCAGTGCAAGGGGAGGCTATATTGTGGTGTATCAGTGGTGTTGGTTGTTGGGCTGCCTTTTAAGGCTTCCTGACAGGCTGGCATTGCTGTTTACCCACTGCTCTGCAAACTGCTTTTTTAAAAGCAATCCAATCTCCCTTATCCTCTAGTCACTTTTGTCACAGCTGTGCCATCGAGCCTGTGACATAGCGATCAGATATCAGTGGGCCTCACACAATCCAAAAGTGTCCAGTGTCCACAAGTGTCTGCAGAAATTCAAAATCTCCCTTATCCTCTCGTCACTTTTGTCACAGCTGTGCCATCGAGCCTGTGACATAGCGCTCAGATATCAGTGGCCCTCACACAATCCAAAAGTGTCCAGTGTCCACAAGTGTCTGCAGAAATTCAAAATCACCCTTATCCTCTAGTCACTTTGGTCACAGCTGTGCCATCGAGCCTGTCACATAGCGCTCAGATATTCATTGGGCCTCACACAATCCAAAAGTGTCCAGTGTCCACAAGTGTGTGCAGAAATTCAAAATCTCCCTTATCCTCTAGTCACTTTGGTCACAGCTGTGCCATCGAGCCTGTCACATAGCGCTCAGATATTCATTGGGCCTCACACAATCCAAAAGTGTCCAGTGTCCACAAGTGTGTGCAGAAATTCAAAATCTCCCTTATCCTCTAGTCACTTTGGTCACAGCTGTGCCATCGAGCCTGTCACATAGCGCTCAGATATTCATTGGGCCTCACACAATCCAAAAGTGTCCAGTGTCCACAAGTGTGTGCAGAAATTCAAAATCTCCCTTATCCTCTAGTCACTTTGGTCACAGCTGTGCCATCGAGCCTGTCACATAGCGCTCAGATATTCATTGGGCCTCACACAATCCAAAAGTGTCCAGTGTCCACAAGTGTGTGCAGAAATTCAAAATCTCCCTTATCCTCTAGTCACTTTGGTCACAGCTGTGCCATCGAGCCTGTCACATAACGCTCAGATATTCATTGGGCCTCACACAATCCAAAAGTGTCCAGTGTCCACAAGTGTGTGCAGAAATTCAAAATCTCCCTTATCCTCTAGTCACTTTGGTCACAGCTGTGCCATCGAGCCTGTCACATAGCGCTCAGATATTCATTGGGCCTCACACAATCCAAAAGTGTCCAGTGTCCACAAGTGTGTGCAGAAATTCAAAATCTCCCTTATCCTCTAGTCACTTTGGTCACAGCTGTGCCATCGAGCCTGTCACATAGCGCTCAGATATTCATTGGGCCTGACACAATCCAAAAGTGTCCAGTGTCCACAAGTGTGTGCAGAAATTCAAAATCTCCCTTATCCTCTAGTCACTTTGGTCACAGCTGTGCCATCGAGCCTGTCACATAGCGCTCAGATATTCATTGGGCCTCACACAATCCAAAAGTGTCCAGTGTCCACAAGTGTGTGCAGAAATTCAAAATCTCCCTTATACTCTAGTCACTTTGGTCACAGCTGTGCCATCGAGCCTGTCACATAGTGCTCAGATATTCATTGGGCCTCACACAATCCAAAAGTGTCCAGTGTCCACAAGTGTGTGCAGAAATTCAAAATCTCCCTTATCCTCTTGTCACTTTGGTCACAGCTGTGCCATCGAGCCTGTCACATAGCGCTCAGATATTCATTGGGCCTCACACAATCCAAAAGTGTCCAGTGTCCACAAGTGTGTGCAGAAATTCAAAATCTCCCTTATCCTCTAGTCACTTTGGTCACAGCTGTGCCATCGAGCCTGTCACATAGCGCTCAGATATTCATTGGGCCTCACACAATCCAAAAGTGTCCAGTGTCCACAAGTGTGTGCAGAAATTCAAAATCTCCCTTATCCTCTAGTCACTTTGGTCACAGCTGTGCCATCGAGCCTGTCACATAGCGCTCAGATATTCATTGGGCCTCACACAATCCAAAAGTGTCCAGTGTCCACAAGTGTGTGCAGAAATTCAAAATCTCCCTTATCCTCTAGTCACTTTGGTCACAGCTGTGCCATCGAGCCTGTCACATAGCGCTCAGATATTCATTGGGCCTCACACAATCCAAAAGTGTCCAGTGTCCACAAGTGTGTGCAGAAATTCAAAATCTCCCTTATCCTCTAGTCACTTTGGTCACAGCTGTGCCATCGAGCCTGTCATATAGCGCTCAGATATTCATTGGGCCTCACACAATCCAAAAGTGTCCAGTGTCCACAAGTGTGTGCAGAAATTCAAAATCTCCCTTATCCTCTAGTCACTTTGGTCACAGCTGTGCCATCGAGCCTGTCACATAGCGCTCAGATATTCATTGGGCCTCACACAATCCAAAAGTGTCCAGTGTCCACAAGTGTGTGCAGAAATTCAAAATCTCCCTTATCCTCTAGTCACTTTGGTCACAGCTGTGCCATCGAGCCTGTCACATAGCGCTCAGATATTCATTGGGTCTCACACAATCCAAAAGTGTCCAGTGTCCACAAGTGTGTGCAGAAATTCAAAATCTCCCTTATCCTCTCGTCACTTTTGTCACAGCTGTGCCATCGAGCCTGTGACATAGCGCTCAGATATCAGTGGGCCTCACACAATCCAAAAGTGTCCAGTGTCCACAAGTGTCTGCAGAAATTCAAAATCTCCCCTGTCCTATAGACACCTTGTACCTTGTTTTACATTACTATATAATTTGTTGGATTTTGTCTACATTTCTACCAAAAATGAGGAAGGCTGGTGGAAGAGGCCGTGGAATTGGGCGGGGGTTGGCAGCTGGTAATGATGGTGTTGGTGGTGGATCTGATGGTAGTGGCAAGAGCAAAATAGGACCGAATGCAGGAGGTGTTGAGCCTGCGTCATCGTCTGGCTACATAAGGCCTCGAACGCTTAGTTTTCAAGAGTTGGCAAACTGCTTTTAAAGCCAGAGCATCAGGAAAAAGTTTTGTCTTACATTGCTGACTCAGCCTCCAGCTCTATCGCCTCCTCTTCTTCAGTTGTAAAAAGTAAAAGCACTGAGTCGTCATTGGAGGCTCATGTTCATGAACCACACCTTTCCTTGTGTCCTTCACCCCAACCAAGATTGAAGGATGACGCAGGCCATACTACTGATTACTCCATGGAGCTGTTTTCACATACCATGCCTGGATTATCAAGTCAAATGGTGAATTACCCAGGCCAAGATGAATCTGACATGGAGTGCACTGATGCAGAGCCGCTGATGGATGATTCTGCTGGTACATTCACTCAGAGCACTACATTGTCCTCGCAGTGTACAGAGCCAGATTCTGACCCTGATGAGACTCAGGTGCCCCTTCCCGCACACTATACCACCATACACGGTGACACAGAGGAAGGTGCACATGACATAGAAGAGGAGGTGATGGATGACCCAGTTGTTGACCCAGATTGGCATCCATTGGGGGAAGAGGGTGCTGCTTCCAATAGCTCAGATGAGGAGCATCCACAGCAGACATCGACATCGCAACAGCTGTTATCTGGCAGGCCCGGAGCACTCCAAAGACAGGTTTCAAACATCAAAAGAGTTGCTGGACAGCTTGTCCAGAGGGTCTAAAGATCACAGCGTGCTAGGCCGCAAAATGTCTGCCAAAGTAGGAAGAGTGCAGTGTGGCACTTTTTTGACCAAAATCCTCATGATCAGGCCAAGGTTATCTGTAAGAAGTGCGCAAAGACCTTTAGCCGAGGGAAAAATCTGAAAAATTTGAATACCAGTTGCATGCTTAGACATTCAACCAGCATGCACTTGCAAGTGTGGACACAACACCAAACCTCAAGTGCCACATGTGCAACTGATCACAACGAAGGTAGTCAGCAACGCTACATTGTTTCCCCCACTGTAAGCCCACCGGTTATCACAGCAGCAAATGTTGAGGTGTCGTTGCAAGGCCACAGCAGTCAGGGAATCCCACTGTTATATCAACGAAAGACTGATTCTAGGCCATCAGAAAGAACACCAACTCCATCACCATCATCAACCCTCTCTCAGTCCGCCCTGTCCACCGCTACTTCCACCATATGCAGCTCTCAAGTCCAGCTCACCCTCCCAGACACTATGAGTAGGTCAAGAAAGTACTCAGTCTCTCATCTGCGTACACTGGGTTTGAACGCCCACATTGCCAAACTAATCTCGTTTGAGATGATGCCCTTTCGGTTGGTGGAAAGCACAGCTTTCCGCGAACTCATGGCCTATGCAGTACCACGCTATGACCTACCCAGTCGCCACTTCTTCTCTTGCAAAGCCATCCCAGCCCTCCACCATCATGTGAAAGACCGCATTGTCCATGCACTCAAGCAGTCAGTGAGCGGAAAGGTGCACCTCACAACTGATGCATGGTCCAGTCGGCATGGCCAGGGCCGTTACGTGTCCATCACTGCGCACTGGGTTAATGTGGTGGATGCAGGGTCCACAGGGGACAGCGGTGGTGGGACAGTGCTGCCTAGCCCACGGTATAGGAAACAGTTGGCTGTAGGCGTTCGACCCTCCTCCTCCTCCTCCAGAAGCGAAAGCTCGTCCACAGAGCGCAGTCGTACGAGTACTCCATCTGCAGCTGCCACTGTTGCACACGATGTGTCCCCCTATCGAGCAGCTAGTGGAAAGCGTCAGCAGGCTGTGTTGCAGATGATGTGTTTGGGCAACAGACACACCGCCGAGGTGCTGGCCGAGTACTTGAAGCGACAAACTGAGTCATGGCTGGGCAGTGTACATCTTGAGGCAGGGAAGGTAGTTAGTGATAATGGCCGTAATTTTGTGGCAGCCATAGCCCTTTCAAAACTCAGTCACATACCTTGCTTGGCTCACACCTTGAACCTGGTGGTGCAGTGCTTCCTCAAAAATTATCCGGAGTTAACAGCCCTGCTCCAGAAGGTGCGAAGACTGTGCACGCACATCCGCCGGTCGCCTGTACACTCCGTTCGTATGCAGAAGCTGCAGCGATTGCTCCACCTTCCCAACCACCGCCTCATTATCGACATTGCAACAAGGTGGAACTCCACCCTGCACATGGTGGAGCGGCTGTGCGAGCAGAGGCAGGCCATAATGCATTTGTGGGAGGATACACGGCCAGGCACTTTGAGAGCAGACATGGAGTTGACAGGTGTGCAGTGGTCGAAGCTGAAAGACCTCTGTAAAGTCCTTCAGTGTTTTGAGGAATGCACACGGCTGGTAAGCGCAGACGACGCCATCCTAAGCATGAGCATCCCACTTATGCGTCTGCTCATGCAAACTTTGACGCACCTTAAGGAGCAGGCGTCTGCAGCCAATGTTGATGAGGAGGAAGAGGAGGAGGGAATCCTTGATGACATTCAGCCATTGTCTGCTCAGGGACCTCTCCTGGACGAGGTGGAGGAAGAAGAGGAGGAGGAGGAGGATGATGGGGATGATTACTTAGGGGAGGAGGATGCATCTCGTGGGGCAAGTGAAAATGTTGGCGTGGCAAGGTCTGGTACAGGGTTTGTGCGTGACTGGAGGGATGTGGATTTGCCAGAAAGTGCTCCTCCAACCAGCACTCGCAGTGCATCATTGACACCGGGAACATTGGCCCACATGTCAGATTATGCCTTGCAGATCCTAAAAAGGGACCCACGCATTGCCAAAATGATGAACGATGACGACTACTGGTTGGCCAGCATCCTGGATCCACGCTATAAAGGCAAATTACAAAACATCATGCCACAGGAGAACCTTGACCTAATATTGGCTAATAAACAAGCAACTCTGGTAAATCGGTTGCTTGAGGCATTCCCAGCACACAGCAGCGGTGATGGTTCTCACACGAGCCGTACGGGCCGGGGGCAGCTTGGCAGAGGTGTTCGTGGTGCACACAGCAGAAGTGGCGTTGGAGACAGGGGTTTCATGACAATGTTGTGGACTGATTTTTCAAGTACCGCTCACACAACTGGTAATACTGCATCGATGGAAAGTGACAGGAGACAGCAGTTGTCAACTATGGTTACAAACTACTTTTCCTCCCATATCGATGTTCTCCCGCACAGGTCATTCCCCTTTGACTGTTGGGCCGCTAAACTGGACACCTGGCCTGAATTGGCACAATATGCCTTACAGGAGCTCGCTTGCCCAGCTGCAAGTGTGCTATCGGAAAGAGTCTTCAGTGCAGCTGGATCAATCCTGACAGAAAAAAGGACCCGTCTGTCAACCCAAAATGTGGATGATCTAACCTTCATTAAAATGAACCACGCATGGGTTTCCAAGGATTTTGTCCCACCTTCCTCTGATGACACATAGGGTGACAGAAAAATGGCTTGCTTTGGTCCACCTCTTCCTGGGACTTGACCTATTTCACCTTTTGCATCAGCTGAATGTCCAACATCAACATATGCCACTTTCTAAAACTCCCTAACTGTGCTGCCTCCCCCCCCATGGCCGGGGTCACCACCTAGCGCACGACACCGTGCGAGTGCCGTTGCCCTGGACAGGTGGGTAGGCCGACTCTTGGGCGCGGGCACTGGTACAGGGTCCTTCATAGTGCAATCAAGTGTCTCTGACGGTGGTGGTGCACACCCGCCGTCAGACACACCGCCGTACTATGAGGGGCCCAGTGCCAGTACCGACGCCCACGAGTGGGCCCCCCTTGCTTGGGCAGGGCCCCAGCATTTGCAATCTTTACCTCTCCCTGCTCCTCCGCTGTGTAGTCTGGGCCGTCAAATCCATACTGTGCCTGACACCGTCTGAGCCTGCCTCCTGATGTATAGACATATATTTTGAATGTGTACGCTATCCATACATGTTATCTGGGGATACGGTACCCTTTCTAACCTTTGTGCAATCACGTGCAATCCATACTAGGCCTAACACCGTCTGAGCCTGCCTCCTGATGTATAGACATATATTTTGAATGTGTACGCTATCCATACATGTTATCCGGGGATACGGTACCCTTTCTAACCTTTGTGCAATCACGTGCAATCCATACTGGGCCTAACACCGTCTGAGCCTGCCTCCTGATGTATAGACATATATTTTGAATGTGTACGCTAGCCATACATGTTATCTGGGGAAACGGTACCCTTTCTAACCTTTGTGCAATCACGTGCAATCCATACTGGGCCTAACACCGTCTGAGCCTGCCTCCTGATGTATAGACATATATTTTGAATGTGTACGCTATCCATACATGTTATCTGGGGATACGGTACCCTTTCTAACCTTTGTGCAATCACGTGCAATCCATACTGGGCCTAACACCGTCTGAGCCTGCCTCCTGATGTATAGACATATATTTTGAATGTGTACGCTATCCATACATGTTATCTGGGGATACGGTACCCTTTCTAACCTTTGTGCAATCACGTGCAATCCATACTGGGCCTAACACCGTCTGAGCCTGCCTCCTGATGTATAGACATATATTTTGAATGTGTACGCTATCCATACATGTTATCTGGGGATACGGTACCCTTTCTTACCTTTGTGCAATCACGTGTAATCCATACTGGGCGTGAGAACGGCTGGCGAGCTGTTAAGCAAGCTACAGCACCTGTGGTTTGCACACGTAAGTTTTTCATTTTTTCAGGAATGACGGTTAGGCCTAATTCCGGAACTGCGGTTGACCTGCACTTACTGGGAAATCATTGTTCGCGGGTAATAATTGTAATCAGTGATCCCCATCACTAACGTTGTTCAGCGGGTTATCTGCACCTGTAAGCGACAAAGGCTGGCCTTTTCAGTGTAGCGCACATGCAGCCACGGACATGTAAGGGCATGACACACCAGTTATTGGCCAATCTCATGTGCCAGAGCCTCACGTGTCCCTCTAGTAAGCCGGACTCGGACCGCGGGGCATGACGGAGTCTCGTTCGTTAACGGAATTAAGCTTGCAATGTGTGCATCTGTTCTGTAACTGGCATGGTTGAGGTTTCCCAGGTGGAGTCGAATTTAACCGTAGGCTCCACTCCTGGTGGTGCCCTTCTGGACATTCCTTTAAGGTTCAGCTTTGCAACCATACTGCCCACGTAAAACAAACACTTTGCCTTCATGAACGCTGTTTGGAGGGTCATGACTCGTGGGAATAACGCCGCCCAATCAGTTAACCTGCTAGAGAGATCGTTCGTTGCTCCCAAGCATGACATCACACTCCCTAGGAAGAAGGTAATGCCACTGTGGCGACCGTACTCCTGGGGGCGACACAAGTGCACTGATGCCCAGCCACTGCTCGATGAATCTGCTGGTACATTGACCCAGACCACTACATTCCCCTCGCACGCTACACGACCTGAATCTGACCCTGATGAAACTCAGGTTACCCTTCCCATATACAGTTCCATCTTACACGGTGACAAAGAGGAAGCTGCAGATGAAAGTGCAGGTTCGGCCCACCCGCCATCAGACACACCACCGTACTATCAGGGGCCCTGTGCCGTGCCGTCGCCAACGAGTGGGGCCCCCCTGCTTGCTCAGGATCACAGCACTTGCAAAGTTGAAATACTGTGCAGTGAGATGGAAGATGGGGACGCCGAGGTGTCCAGACAAGTACAGGGATTCCCTAGCGAGGAGACTTATTTGATTGTTTTCAATGTTGGGACAGCAATTTTTGGGGAGCACTATACTCTGGAGAATGATAGATGGGGCCCACCATACACTGGAACATTCCAAAGGTGGACATCAGACACTGGAGCAGCATTTACAGGGCCCATTATACACTAGAGCATTAGAAATGGGGCCCATTATGTTTGGAGCATTATTTGGGCCCATAAGACAGTGGAGCTTCATCCATGGGGACCAACATATTCTGTAGCATTATGTGGAGCTCATCATATACTGTTTCAAACATTATATGGGACCAATGATTCTGTATGGAGAAATAGATGGGCCTCGTCATGAGATGTAAAAAGTGAGGTATTTTTCATTGTACTATACCGCTATTTCTCTGCCGTATCGGAGCATGATGAGTTGTGGTATGTGTTAAAGGGGCGCTCTTTCGCCCAGGGCACATGAAAACCTGCAGCCAGCCCTCCCCCCCACAACTTTAGCCAAATAACCCCCATTTTTCAGTGCGTAGCTTGTATTATGAAGTTAATTAAGGTTGACAAGCTTAAGTAAGAAGAATTGATGCTTTTGGTATTCAAATGGGCACTGTAGGTGTGTTTCCTGTCCTCCTCTCACTGCCGACTTTTATTCCCCATTGACTTACATTGGGTTTCGTGTTTCGGGACGACCCCGACTTTTCCCTATAATCGGATGATCTTGCTCGACCCGACTTTTGGAAAAGTCGGGTTTCACGAAACGAAACGCGACCCTAAAAAACCAAAAGTCGCTCAACTCTAATGGTGTTATCTATATATATATAATTGCCTTAAATTGTCTGTCATCCATTTCCATCTAGATGTCCCCGAATCCCACATTCCACTGCGCTGCACCGGAAGTTCGCCGACCGCCATTTTGGAACACCCAAGTGATGCCGCTCGGATCCAGGACGCAGCTGCGATCCCGAAGGATCCCAGCTGCCGCTCGGATCCAGGTTGCCGCTGCAATCCTGACCATCGCTGGGATCCCAGCAGCCGCTCAGATCCCAGCTGCCGCTCGGATCCAGGCCGCCGCTGCGATCACGAGGCTGTGAAAGGGGTGTAACGAGGGGATATAACAAGAGGGGTGTAATGAAGGGGGCATAATGAGGGGGTGTAATGAGAGGGTGTAATGAGGGGGGAGTAATGAAAGGGATGCTGCCGCCGGACCCCCGCCAGGACCCACCGCCTGACTACATGCGCCGGATCCCGTCACTGCCTGCCCACCCACCTCCGTGCAGTCACAGCCAGCAGGAAAGACCGCGGCTTGAGGCCTGTGCTGGAGATTGGGTGCGGCCACCCTCTGGTGGCACCGCACACCATCTCCAGCACAGGCCGCAAAACACCGTCTTTCCTGACGGTTGTGACTGCACGGAGGTGGGTGGGCCGCCATCCCCGGCACCACAAAGCTGCCCCCCTCGTGATGTTACTGCCCTCCCAATACGATAGCATCGAGCACACATCTAGTACATAATAAGTGAGTACACTATATACTAAGGGACTGTGTTAAACATAATAAGCGATAACATCTTCCTCCACCTCCCCCTATTCCTAAATCCATTATAAATCCCCCTTCCTCCCTTCCCAATCCCCCACACCCCTCATTGTCATCCTCCCCACATCCCATTATTGTCCTCTCCTCTACCCCATCATTGCGTTCTCCCCCAGCACCCCCATCATTGCGCTTTCCACCACCTCTATCATTGCTTTCTCCCCACCACCCCATCATTGCCCATTCCACCACCTCCTTCATTGCCTTCTCCTCCACCACCATTGCCTTTTCCCCACCATCCCCATCATTGCCCATTTCAGCACCTCCATTATTGTTCTTTCCACTACGTCCATCATTGCTTTCTTCCCCACCAGCCCATCATTGCCCATTCCACCTCCTCCATCATTTAATCCTCCCACATCAACCCCATTATTGCCCTTTCCACCACCCCATCGTCCCTTTCACCACCTCTATCATTGCTATCTCCCCCACCACCCTCATCAATGCCCTCTCCGTCACCCCCATCATTGCCTTATACGGTTATACCCCATCACCTGGAATTGGGCAGGTTAATCTTTGCGAAGGACATATGAATCAAGGTTATCCTGGAAAAAAAGTTGATTCCTTCTGCTCAGGCAATGTTCCCCAACTCTGAGGATTGGTTTTTCCAGTAGGACAATGTGCCATGCCACACAGCTAGGTCAATCAAAGTGTGGATGAAGGACCACCACATCAAATCCCTGTCATGGCCAGCCCAATCTCCAGACCTGAACCCCATTGAAAACCTCTGGAATGTAATCAAGAGGAAGATGGATAGTCACAAGCCATCAAACAAAGAAGAACTGCTTAAATTTTTGCACCAGGAGTGCAAAAGGTCACCCAAAAGCAGTGTGAAAGATGGGTGGAAAGCATGCCAAGATGCATGAAAGCTGTGATTAAAAATCATGGTTATTCCACAAAATATTGATTTCTGAACTCTTCCTGAGTTAAAACATTAGTATTGTTGTTTCTAAATGACTATGAATAAAAGAGCAATTTACATTTAACAAAAACTATACCTATAAAGGGAAAAATCAGACAAACTGAAAATTTTGCAGTGGTCTCTTAATTTTTGCCAGAGCTGTATATACCAGAATGAGGCCCAGGATATCGGACATATATACCAGGATAAGGAACTTATACACCAGGATGGGGAACGTATATTCCAGGATGAGGAGCATAAGTAACATAATGGGGCCCAGGATGGGGAACATATATACCAAGATGAAGGTCATATATACGAGGATGGGGAACATATATACCAGGATATATAGGGGAAACAGATTCAAATTTTGCACTGGGGCCATCAGACTCTAGTTACTCCACTGTCAAAACAGCATATAGTTTATTGCCCATCATAAACTTTACAGCTCCAAAATGAAAAGAGCCTGTCTACAGCTTGGTAGGGAAGTTGTCCAGTAACAGTAGAGCTAAACAGAGGCTGGACAGATATCTGTCTGGGATGATTTAGCGAATCATGCTTTGAGCAGGGGGTTGGACCAGATGGCCCAGGAGGTCCCTTCCAACTCTACGATTCTATGATTCTAAGTGTTAAAAACAACTGTTTCAAAAAATTATTTTAAAAAATTTGTCATAATTTTTTTGTATCATATGAGTAAACATTGCATATCCCTGGGAATACACCAGACTGACACGTTTCAAACTACATGTTCTTAGTCCAGGGTCAGCGCTAGGTGCAGGCAAACCAGGCAGCCGCCTAGGGCCCCCTCTCCTCCAGGGGCCCCCAGCCAGTAACGTGACGCTAACAGCGGCACACCACACAGCCACTATGGGGCCTCTGAGTAAGAGGGGCCAGGCTCCGCAGCCCCCCCGTATCGTGCATTCAACTTATCGGCATCATAGATGCCGATACAGTTGAAAGCAGTGATGGAGGAGAGAGCATCACGTGATGCTCCCTCTCCCATCACTCCCATTCTGCCTGTGACTGAGCGTGTGTCAGCAGTGGAGCTGATGAGATACTGAGATGCTCTGCAGAAGCCAGAGCAGCAGGGGGATGAGGAGAGGTAAGTATTGTGTGTGTGTATGTGTTTGTGTCTGCTGCATGATACTGTGTTATGCGTGTGTCTGCTGCACTATACTATGAGTGTGGGGACTGCATTATACTGTGTGTGTGGGGTCTGCATTATTAAATGTGTGTGGGGTCTGCATTATAATGTGTGTGAAGGGTGCGGCACTATACTGTATGTGCTTGTGGGCGGGTGCTGAATTATACGGTGTGTGGGGCTGCATTATACTCTGGGGGGCTACTTTATATTCTGGGGGGATGCATTATACTCTGGGGGGGCTGCATTATACTGTGTGGGTTCTGCATTATACTCTGAGTGGGCTGCAATATACTCTGAAGGAGCTGTATTATACCCTGTTGGGTGAATTATACTGTGTGTGGGGCTGCATTATGCTGTGTGAGGGGCTGCATTGTACTGTGTGTGGGGGGCTGCATTATACTCTGAGGAGGCTGCATTATATTCTGAGGAGACTGCATTATACTCTGAAGGGACTACATTATACTCTGAGGGGGCTACATTGTACTCTGAAGGGGCTGCAATATACTGTGTGGGGGCAACATGATACTCTGAGGGGGCTACATTATACTCTGAGACGGCTACATTATACTCAGAGAGCTACATTATAATCTGAAGGGGCTGCATGATACTGAGGGGGCTGAATTATACTGTTTGTGGGGGGTTGCATTATTCTCTGAGGGGCTGCATTATACTCTGAGGGGCTGCATTATACTCTATGAGGGGGCTGCATTATACTCTGAGGGGGATGCATTATACTCTATGGGGGCCGCATTATGCTCTATGAGGGGGCTGCAGTATACTTTGAGCAGGGCTGCATTTTACTATGAGTGGGACTGCATTATACTCTTATCAAGGACCATGGGGAGTGCATTTTACCATATGTACTATAGGGGACCTGCATTATACTGTATCAGAGACCATCTGTACCAATCATTCTTCCTCAGCCAGATTAAGAGTAAATGATGCGTGTTGGACGCTGCATACTTGTGCAGCGTCCAGATGTTACAGCATAGTAGATGGGATTTCAAGAAATCCCATGCCCACTATGCGTGCACAGACGCCCACAGCTCACCCACAGAGACGGACATGTGGCCTGTCTCTCCAGACCGCAGCATGTCTATTTATCTTGCAGAGATGCGAGTCTTGAATTCGCACGGTTCAGTGAACACATGCGGATTCACCTGCATTCAATAGACAGCAGTGTTTTGGATGCAGCAGACATGTGCTGCGTCCAAAGCGCTGCAAATTACTGAAAGTGTGCACATACCCTAAAGAGGCCAGGAAACAAGCATCGAACAACTTCAATATTATCAATCCTGCTTGTTTACCAGCCTGAACTTAGCGCTTGTAAATACAACAGAAAAGTTTCTATGAGAGGCTAAGTGCCCACGTAGCATTTACGCAACTCCCTGCCACGAGTAAAACGCATTCAGAACACTAGCATTTTGCAAGCGTTTTTAGCTTGCAGAATGCTTGTGCTTTCCAAGCGATTTGAAGCATTGCTTAGAAAGGTGATTGACAGGTTGGTCACACTTGTCAAGCATAGCGCTTGACAAGTGTGACCAACTTTTTACTATTGATGCCCCCTATGCAGCATCAATAGTAAGGCTGAGTGCACACGTACTTTTCTGCCCTGCGCATTTTTCCGCGCAGAATTGAAGAAATCCGCAGATCAAATGTCCTGCATTTTTCCTGCGGATTTCTTCCATTTTTAATGCGGTTTTCTTGCGGTTTTTGTGCGGTTTTCCACTGCGGTTTTCCCCCTGCGGATTTGGAGACTGGGGAGGTGGAAAACCGCACAAAAGAAGTGACATGCTGCGGATTTTGTACCGCAGGAAACCGCGCGGAAAAATCCACAGCGTCTCCACAGCGTTTTTTTTTTTTTCATTGATTTACATGGTACTGTACATCACAATGCGGATATGCAACGTTTCTGCGCGGTAAAATCCGCTGCGGATCCGCTGGATATCTGCATCGTGTGCACACAGCCTAAAAGATATTTTTTACATTCTAATAAAAAAAATACAAAATAGGGATATACTCACCTTCTATCGGCCCCTGGCCCTCAGCGACGCTGCCGGCAAGCTCCGTTCCCAGGGTGCATTGCGAGAATCACCTCAGATGACGTAGCGGTCACGAGAACGTGACGTCATCTGGGGTGATTCGCGCAATGCCTCCCTGGGAACGGAAGATGTTGGCAGTGTGGCTGAGAGGCGGGAGAGCTCTGGGGGGCATCAGAAGGTAAGTATATCCCTATTTTTTATTTTTTACAGGATTATGGTACCCAGGGCATGGAGAAGAGTCTCCTCTCCTCCAGACCCTGGGTACCATCCGCACATGAAGCGCTCACTTTACGCATGGTGGGCATAGCCACATGCGTAAAGTGAGCGTTTCAATGCAATCCTATGGCCGCTATTCCGCAGAAATAATGGACATGCTGCAGATTTTACCGCTATACAATTCTGCAGCGGTAAAATCCGCAGCATGGGCACAGCAACTACGGAATCCCATAGGATTGCATGGGAATGCGTTTTGTTAGCGTTTTTTAAGCGTTTCCGCTGCAGAAAAAAACGGCAAAAACGGTTAAAAAATGCAACGTGGGCACACCACAGCTTGATGGTGCAATATGTGACCATTTGGGCCCCCATTTTAAACTTTTGCACGAGGCCCCACTTTGTCTAAAACTGGCCCTGCCTTAGTCATACCATACTATGACTAAGGACAAGTAGTTTGAAATGTGTCAGTCTGGTGAATTCCCAGGGATATGCAATTTTACTAATATGATACAAAAAAAATTGAAAAATATATTTTTAATATTTTTTTAAAATAAATAATTGTTTTTTAACATTTACTTCTCTGTACCTGTTGCTGAACATCTTCCCTACCAAGTTGTCTTCATTCCCTGCTGCCTACACAGGCCATCGTATCTCTACACTACTGAAGGACTTCAGTTTATGGGTGAGCTGGATTTCAATTTTTTTCTATGTGAATAGCCTTTCTACAGCATCAATGGATAACATAAACAGTCCTTTTATTTGGGTAGATTACAGCAACATAAATGTAGCAGCCTCACCAACCTTATTATTCCCAGCAGCAGCTCACACTTGTATTAAACGTGTTCACCAAACAACTCGGTTTGAATCTAGTCCACCTCTATTTGCAGAGTAGTTGACCAGCAGCTCTGCCTTTCTCCAGTCTGAGCACATGCCACACTGCTGCCCTAACCTAGCTGCTGTTAATAGCTTATAAACCCAAGACCAAATCATAAGATCGACTTTTCCCAGCTAAGTTCATTTGGTTACTAAACAAAAACGGACATAAATCCAGTCACATTAACCTCTTTATGAACTGTGACGTATACAGTGGGTACAGAATGTATGCAGACTCCTTTAAATTTTCCACTCTTTGTTTCATTGCCGCCATTTGGTAAATTCAAAAAAGTTCATTTTTTTCTCATTAATGTACACTCTGCACCCCATCTTGACTGAAAAAAAACCCAGTAACTAGTGTTACTGGTACAGCTAATATTACCAACACATATCTACCACCCAGGACCTTGCATTACAGAATGCTGTAGATAAGCCCTAAAAGGCAGCGGCCACATCTTATAGTGGCCAAAACAAGTGACTGGTGCACTGTAAGTGTTGTCCCCCTGTATCGTTGCTGGGGGAGCGGCTCAATGGGCATTTTCCCGTGACTCTGATCTGGATATACAGTCATGGCCAAAAGTTTTGAGAATGACACAAATATTAATTTTTACAAAGTCTACTGCTTCATTTTTTCTAATGGCAATTTGCATATACTCCAGAATGTTATAAAGAGTGATCAGCTTAACAGCAATTACTTGCAGTCAATATTTGCCTAGAAAATGAACTTTATCCCCCAAAACACATTTCAACCTCATTGCAGCCCTGCCTTAAAAGGACCAGCTAACATCGTTTCAGTGATTGCTCCATTAACACAGGTGTGGGTGTTGATGAGGACAGGGCTGGAGATCAATCTGTCATGATTAAGTAAGAATGACACCACTGGACACTTTAAAAGGAGGCTGGTGCTTGGCATCATTGTTTCTCTTCTGTTAACCATGGTTATCTCTAAAGAAACACGTGCAGTCATCATTGCACTGCACAAAAATGGCCTAACAGGGAAGAGTATCGCAGCTAGAAAGATTGCACCTCAGTCAACAATCTATCGCATCATCAAGAACTTCAAGGAGAGAGGTTCCCTTGTTGCCAAAAAAGCTCCAGGGCGCCCAAGAAAGACCAGCAAGCACCAGGACCGTCTCTTAAAAGTGTTTCAGCTGCGGGATCGGGCAACCAGCAGTGCAGAGCTTGCTCAGGAATGGCAGCAGGCAGGTGTGAGTGCATCTGCACGCACTGTGAGGCAGAGACTCTTGGAGCAAGGCCTGGTCTCAAGGATGGCAGCAAAGAAGCCACTTCTCTCCAGGAAAAACATCACGGACAGACTGATATTCTGCAAGAGGTACAGGGAGTGGACTGCTGAGGACTGGGGTAAAGTCATTTTCTCTGATGAATCCCCTTTTCGATTGTTTGGGACATCTGGAAAACGGCTTATTCGGAGAAGACCAGGTGAGCGCTACCACCAGTCTTGTCTCATGCCAACTGTCAAGCATCCTGAAACCATTCTTCTCAGCCAAGGGAATGGGCTCTCTCTCAGTCTTGCCTAAAAACACAGCCATGAATAAAGAATGGTACCAGAATGTCCTCCAACAGCAACTTCTCCCAACCGTCCAAGAGCAGTTTGGCGATCAACAATGGCTTTTTCAACATGATGGAGCACCTTGCCATAAAGCAAAGGTGATAACTAAATGGCTCAGGGAACAAAACATAGAGATTTTGGGACCATGGCCTGGAAACTCCCCAGATCTTAATCCCATTGAGAACTTGTGGTCAATCATCAAGAGACGGGTGGACAAACAAAAACCTTCAAATTCAGACAAAATAAAAGCATTGATTTTGCAAGAATGTACTGCTATCAGTCAGGATTTGATCCAGAAGTTGATTGAGAGCATGCCAGGGAGAATTGCTGAGGTCCTGAAGAAGAAGGGTCAACACTGCAAATATTGACTTGCTGCATTAACTCATTCTAACTGTCAATATAACCTTTTGCTACTCATAATATGATTGCAATTATATTTCTGTATGTGATAAAAACATCTGACAAACACACATAAAAACCAGAGGCCAGCAGATCATGTGAAAATATAATATTTGTGTCATTCTCAAAACTTTTGGCCATGACTGTACCTATTGATGCCCTTACTTGTCAGTGGAGCTTGTTGATTATACTATGTCCTTAACAGGTTCTATAAAATGGTACTATAAAAGGGGTTTTAATAGTGATGAAATAAAGGTGTTTTTAGTCATTTTTAGTTAGGTTTTTCATTATTTTTTTTTTGCAATAATTGGTCCCTTGAGGCTATATCGTTCTTCGTTCTTGGTTAGTGTTTTCTTTCTAACAGTACATTGGAAGTATGTAATTCTCCCTTCATTAATTATGTATAAAATGCCTACTAGCTCTTCTTCAAAGGGGTTGTTCTGTGAAAACAAGTCCGCCTGTTGGGACCTGCCGATTAACAGACTGGGAACTTTTATCCCTGTTAGAATGGAGTGTCAGTGTGCATGCTCAACCTGCTGCGCCATTCATTCTGCATGACACTGCACTCGGCTGTTTTCAGAACTGCCAATCTAATTTGTAACAGGGATAAAAGTTCCCGGTGATGGCGATCGGCGTGGGCCCAACAGTCGGACACCCTCCGATCAGCAAATTATCAGCTATCCTGCTGATAGGTACTTGTTTTCATTGGACAACTCTTTTAACTTCACCTACCCTACGGTAATATTTTAACATCTAAAGACCAAAGATGAATAGAACCAAACAAAAGTATGCAAGTAAAATAATTTTAATAATGATTTGCAAATTTTTTTTAAATGGCTATCCGATGCTTTTTTCTTCCTGAACATGCATCAGGTGTGTGGAAACACGCTGTATGTGATAGGGACACTTGCTGAAGCCACTATCCAACTCTCATCTAATTAATTTGAGTTTTGGATGGTTCCCTCAACCACTGTGACGATCAAATATGGCAGCTTCTCTCCTCTGACATTGTATCCTTGGCACCCAACAACTTTAAAATGCAGATATATACAGTGGGGCAAAAAAGTATTTAGTCAGTCAGCAATAGTGCAAGTTCCACCACTTAAAAAGATGAGAGGCGTCTGTAATTTACATCATAGGTAGACCTCAACTATGGGAGACAAACTGAGAAAAAAAAATCCAGAAAATCACATTGTCTGTTTTTTTTTCATTTTATTTGCATATTATGGTGGAAAATAAGTATTTGGTCAGAAACAAAATTTCATCTCAATACTTTGTGATATATCCTTTGTTGGCAATGACAGAGGTCAAACGTTTTCTGTAAGTCTTCACAAGGTTGCCACATTCCTCCATGCAGATCTCCTCTAGAGCAGTGATGTTTTTGGCTTTTCGCTTGGCAACACGGACTTTCAACTCCCTCCAAACGTTTTCTATAGGGTTGAGATCTGGAGACTGGCTAGGCCACTCCAGGACCTTGAAATGCTTCTTACGAAGCCACTCCTTCGTTGCCCTGGCGGTGTGCTTTGGATCATTGTCATGTTGAAAGAACCAGCCACGTTTCATCTGCAATGCCCTTGCTGATGGAAGGAGGTTTGCACTCAAAATCTCACGATACATGGCCCCATTCATTCTTTCATGTACCCGGATCAGTCGTCCTGGCCCCTTTGCAGAGAAACAGCCCCAAAGCATGATGTTTCCACCACCATGCTTTACAGTAGGTATGGTGTTTTATGGATGCAACTCAGTATTCTTTTTTCTCCAAACACGACAAGTTGTGTTTCTACCAAACAGTTCCAGTTTGGTTTCATCAGACCATAGGACATTCTCCCAAAACTCCTCTGGATCATCCAAATGCTCTCTAGCAAACTTCAGACGGGCCCGGACATGTACAGGCTTAAGCAGTGGGACACGTCTGGCACTGCAGGATCTGAGTCCATGGTGGCGTAGTGTGTTACTTATGGTAGGCCTTGTTACATTGGTCCCAGCTCTCTGCAGTTCATTCACTAGGTCCCCCCGCGTGGTTCTGGGATTTTTGCTCACCGTTCTTGTGATCATTCTGACCCCACGGGGTGGGATTTTGCGTGGAGCACCAGATCGAGGGAGATTATCAGTGGTCTTGTATGATTGCAATTATATTTCTGTATGTGATAAAAACATCTGACAAACACACATAAAAACCAGAGGCCAGCAGATCATGTGAAAATATAATATTTGTGTCATTCTCAAAACTTTTGGCCATGACTGTACCTATTGATGCCCTTACTTGTCAGTGGAGCTTGTTGATTATACTATGTCCTTAACAGGTTCTATAAAATGGTACTATAAAAGGGGTTTTAATAGTGATGAAATAAAGGTGTTTTTAGTCATTTTTAGTTAGGTTTTTCATTATTTTTTTTTTGCAATAATTGGTCCCTTGAGGCTATATCGTTCTTCGTTCTTGGTTAGTGTTTTCTTTCTAACAGTACATTGGAAGTATGTAATTCTCCCTTCATTAATTATGTATAAAATGCCTACTAGCTCTTCTTCAAAGGGGTTGTTCTGTGAAAACAAGTCCGCCTGTTGGGACCTGCCGATTAACAGACTGGGAACTTTTATCCCTGTTAGAATGGAGTGTCAGTGTGCATGCTCAACCTGCTGCGCCATTCATTCTGCATGACACTGCACTCGGCTGTTTTCAGAACTGCCAATCTAATTTGTAACAGGGATAAAAGTTCCCGGTGATGGCGATCGGCGTGGGCCCAACAGTCGGACACCCTCCGATCAGCAAATTATCAGCTATCCTGCTGATAGGTACTTGTTTTCATTGGACAACTCTTTTAACTTCACCTACCCTACGGTAATATTTTAACATCTAAAGACCAAAGATGAATAGAACCAAACAAAAGTATGCAAGTAAAATAATTTTAATAATGATTTGCAAATTTTTTTTAAATGGCTATCCGATGCTTTTTTCTTCCTGAACATGCATCAGGTGTGTGGAAACACGCTGTATGTGATAGGGACACTTGCTGAAGCCACTATCCAACTCTCATCTAATTAATTTGAGTTTTGGATGGTTCCCTCAACCACTGTGACGATCAAATATGGCAGCGTCTCTCCTCTGACATTGTATCCTTGGCACCCAACAACTTTAAAATGCAGATATATACAGTGGGGCAAAAAAGTATTTAGTCAGTCAGCAATAGTGCAAGTTCCACCACTTAAAAAGATGAGAGGCGTCTGTAATTTACATCATAGGTAGACCTCAACTATGGGAGACAAACTGAGAAAAAAAATTCCAGAAAATCACATTGTCTGTTTTTTTTTCATTTTATTTGCATATTATGGTGGAAAATAAGTATTTGGTCAGAAACAAAATTTCATCTCAATACTTTGTGATATATCCTTTGTTGGCAATGACAGAGGTCAAACGTTTTCTGTAAGTCTTCACAAGGTTGCCACACACTGTTGTTGGTATGTTGGCCCATTCCTCCATGCAGATCTCCTCTAGAGCAGTGATGTTTTTGGCTTTTCGCTTGGCAACACGGACTTTCAACTCCCTCCAAACGTTTTCTATAGGGTTGAGATCTGGAGACTGGCTAGGCCACTCCAGGACCTTGAAATGCTTCTTACGAAGCCACTCCTTCGTTGCCCTGGCGGTGTGCTTTGGATCATTGTCATGTTGAAAGAACCAGCCACGTTTCATCTGCAATGCCCTTGCTGATGGAAGGAGGTTTGCACTCAAAATCTCACGATACATGGCCCCATTCATTCTTTCATGTACCCGGATCAGTCGTCCTGGCCCCTTTGCAGAGAAACAGCCCCAAAGCATGATGTTTCCACCACCATGCTTTACAGTAGGTATGGTGTTTGATGGATGCAACTCAGTATTCTTTTTTCTCCAAACACGACAAGTTGTGTTTCTACCAAACAGTTCCAGTTTGGTTTCATCAGACCATAGGACATTCTCCCAAAACTCCTCTGGATCATCCAAATGCTCTCTAGCAAACTTCAGACGGGCCCGGACATGTACAGGCTTAAGCAGTGGGACACGTCTGGCACTGCAGGATCTGAGTCCATGGTGGCGTAGTGTGTTACTTATGGTAGGCCTTGTTACATTGGTCCCAGCTCTCTGCAGTTCATTCACTAGGTCCCCCCGCGTGGTTCTGGGATTTTTGCTCACCGTTCTTGTGATCATTCTGACCCCACGGGGTGGGATTTTGCGTGGAGCACCAGATCGAGGGAGATTATCAGTGGTCTTGTATGTCTTCCATTTTCTAATTATTGCTCCCACAGTTGATTTCTTCACTCCAAGCTGGTTGGCTATTGCAGATTCAGTCTTCCCAGCCTGGTGCAGGGCTACAATTTTGTTTCTGGTGTCCTTTGACAGCTCTTTGGTCTTCACCATAGTGGAGTTTGGAGTCAGACTGTTTGAGGGTGTGCACAGGTGTCTTTTTATACTGATAACAAGTTTAAACAGGTGCCATTACTACAGGTAATGAGTGGAGGAAAGAGGAGACTCTTAAAGAAGAAGTTACAGGTCTGTGAGAGCCAGAAATCTTGATTGCTTGTTTCTGACCAAATACTTATTTTCCACCATAATATGCAAATAAAATTAAAAAAAAACAATGTGATTTTCTGGATTTTTTTTTCTCAGTTTGTCTCCCATAGTTGAGGTCTACCTATGATGTAAATTACAGACGCCTCTCATCTTTTTAAGTGGTGGAACTTGCACTATTGCTGACTGACTAAATACTTTTTTGCCCCACTGTATGATCAAATAGCATTTTACACACAATTGATATATAGGTTTTTACTTGGATTCTATTTGCTTATCAATAACAGATGTTTATTAGTAATTGTACATTTTTCCTAATCATCAATTAGTGCTTCAAATTAATTTCAGGGTATGTTTCCACGTGGCATATTCCGAGTGCTTTGGACGCAGCGGACACCCGCCCCGTCCAAAGCGCTGACCCCTTTTGTACGCGCAGTGATTCCGCATGTGCTCATTGAACACATGCGGAATCACTGCATCCTATACATAGAACAGTGCTATTTATCTTACGGAGACTGAGCGTCTCCACAAAATAGACATGCTGCGGTCTAGAAAGACGCGCCACAAGTGTGTATACGCAGGTTTGCCACCTACATCTTTGTACACATAGTGGATATTGGCTTTCATAAAATCCCCTCCATTATGCTGTAACATCTGGATGCTGCGAATTGGACACTGCGGCTGTACGCAGCGTCCAATCCGCAGCAAATACGCCACGTGGAAACATACCCTCATTTTCTCTTGTTGATGTGTGACTTAACTCTGATGGTAAATTATGACTTTTTTTCTTGTGCAATTTGTCAAAACATGTTTTAAAAGCAAATGGCTACTTTACTGTGTGAGTGCTCAGATGTTTAACCTCTTCCCGACCGCCCACAGTAGATAAACGCTGGCGCTTGCTGGGCTTTGTGCAGCGCCGACGTTTATCTACTGTCGGCGGTTTTGTGCCCCCCGGGACCCCCACATACCTTACAACGCGGGGATCCCGGTGCACAATGCATGCTGGGACCCCCGACGTCATCGAGACCTGATTGGTTCAGGTCCTGATGACGTCAGTGTAACAGCAGCCAATGGGAGCGATCGCTGGGAAAGCTGCTTGTTTCCCGGCGATCTCACTCATTGTAACGCGGCTTCTCCTCTGATCTAACACTGACAGATGATCAGAGGTGAAGCAGCGTTACTGTGTGACTAGATCGCTGCCTGGCACAGCTGATCGCTGCCTGGCACAGCTGTGCCAGGCAGCGATCTTGTCACACAGTAACGCTGCTTCTCCTCTGATCATCTGTCATTGTGAGATCAGAGGAGAAGTCGCATTATTATGTGCCAGGCAGCGATCTTGTCACATAGTAACGCTGCTTCACCTCTGATCATCTGTCAGTGTGAGATCAGAGGAGAAGTGGTGTTACTATGAGTCAGATCGCAGGGCAGCAATCTTGTCACAAAAATAAAAAAAAGTAAAGAAAAAAAAAGCAGGTACACAGGTTAGGGCTAGGGCTAGGGTTAGGGTTAGGGCTAGGGTTAGGGCTATGGCTGGGATTAAGGTTATGGGTGTGTTGGTGTTAGGTTTTTGGTTAGGGTTAGGGCTGAGATTAGGGTTAGGGGTGTGTTGGGGTTAGGGTTGGAATTAGAATTGAGGGTTTCCACTGTTTAGGCACATCAGGGGATCTGTAAATGCAATATGACGCCCGCAGACCATTCCATCAAAGTCTGCATTCCAGAACGTCACTACTTCCCTTCCGAGCCCCACCATGTGCCCAAACAGTAGTTTTCTCCCACATATGGGGTACCAGCGTACTCAGGACAAATTGGACAACAACTCTTAGGGTCCAATTTCTCCTGTTAACCTTGTGAAAATAAAAATTGGGGGCTAAAAGATCATTTTTGGGAAAAAAAATGATTTTTTTATTTTCACGCCTCTACATTATAAACTTTACTGAAACACTTGGGGGTTCAAAGTGCTCACCACACATCTAGATAAGTTCCTTGGGGGGGTCTAGTTTCCAAAATGGGGTCACTTGTGGGGGTTTCCACTGTTTAGGTACATCAGGGGCTCTGCAAACGCGACATGACACCCGCAGACCATTCCATCAAAGTCTGCATTTCAGAACGTCACTACTTCCCTTCCGAGCCCCACCGTGTGCCCAAACTGTAGTTTTCTCCCACATATAGGGTACCAACATACTCAGGACAAATTGGACAACAACTTTTGGGGTCCAATTTCTCCCGTTACCCTTAGGAAAATAAAAATTGGAGGCTAAAAGATCATTTTTATGAAAAAAAAATGATTTTTTTTATTTTCACGGCTCTACATTATAAACTTTAGTGAAACACTTGGGGGTTCAAAGTGCTCACCACACATCTAGATAAGTCCCTTGGGGGATCTAATTTCCAAAATGGGGTCACTTGTGGGGGGTTTCCACTGTTTAGGTACATCAGGGGCTCTCCAAATGCGACATGGCATCCAATCTCAATTCCAGCCAATTCTGCATTGAAAAAGTCAAACGGCACTCCTTCCGTTCTGAGCTCTGCCGTGTGCTCAAACAGTGGTTTAGCCCCACATACGGGGTATTGGCGTATTCGGGAGAAATTGCACAAAAAATTTTGTGGTTCATTTTCTCTTTTTACACTTGTGAAAATAAAAAAAAATGGTTTTGAAGTAAAATGTTTGTGAAAAAAAGTTAAGTGTTTATTTTTTTCCTTCCATATTCCATTCATTCATGTGAAGCACCTGAAGGGTTAATAAACTTCTTGAATGTGGTTTTGAGTACATGGAGAGGTGCAGTTTTTAGAATGGTGTCACTTTTGGGTATTTTCTGTCATATTGACCCCCCAAACTCACTTCAAATGTGAGGTGGTCCCTAAAAAAAATGGTGTTGCAAATTTTGTTGTAAAAATGAGAAATCACTGGTCAACTTTTAACCCTTATAACTTCCTAAAAAAAAATTATGTTTCCAAAATTGTGCAGATGTAAAGTAGACATGTGGGAAATGTTATTTATTAACTATTTTGTGCGATATCACTCTCTGATTTAAGGGCATAAAAATTAAAAGTTTGAAAATTGCAAAATTTTCTAAATTTTCGCCAAATTTTGATTTTTTTTAACAAATAAGCGCAGATCATATCTAAAAATTTTTACCACCATCATGAAGTACAATATGTCATGAGAAAACTATGTCAGAATCAGTAGGATCCGTTGAAGTGTTCTAGAGTTATGACCTCATAAAGTGACACTGGTCAGAATTGAAAAAATTGGCCCGGTCACGAAGGCAAAAACAGGCTCGGGTGCGAAGGGGTTAAGAAGATTTTATTTCTGTTTAAAACATTCCTGTTACTCAGGACACAAAAACTGCTTCTCCTTTGTGTGTATTCTCTGATGTTACTTAAGTTTATATTTCTCTATAAAACATTTCCCACATTCTGGACATGAATATGGTTTTTCCCCTGTGTGACTTCTCAGATGTGTTTGTTAAGTTGACATTTCTCCGTAAAACATTTCCCACATTCAGAACACGCAAATGGTTTCTCACCTGTATGAATTATCTGATGATCAACAAGAACTGATTTCACTGCAAAACATTTCCCACATTCTGAACATATAAATGGTTTCTCTCCTGTGTGGCTTTTCTGATGATTAACAAGGTGATATTTTTCTGTAAAACACTTCCCACATTCTGCACATGAAAATGGCTTCTCTCCTGTGTGAGTTTTCTGATGTGTACCAAGATAGCGTTTCATTGTAAAACATTTCCCACATTCTGCACATGAAAATGGCTTCTGTCCTGTGTGAATTCTCTTATGTGAATCAAAAGAGTATTTCCCTGTAAAACATTTCCCACATTCTGTACAGGAGTACGGCCGAATCCCTGTGTGACTTTTCTCATGTGAAACAAGGTGATATTTCTCTATAAAACATTTCCCACATTCTGTACATGAAAATGGCTTCTCCCCTGTGTGAATTCTCTGATGTGAAATAAGTGATTTCTCTGTAAAACATTTTCCACATTCTGGACATAAAAAAGGTTTCTCCCCAAGTGGCTTTTCAGATGTTTAGCAAGATGAGATTTCTTTGTAAAACTTTTCCCACATTCTCTACAAAAGTATGGTTTCTCTCCTGTGTGACTTCAATGATGTTCAACAAGTTGTAATTTTTGTGAAAAACTTTTTCCACATTCTGAACATGAATATGGCTTCTCCCGTGTGAGTTTTCTGATGTGTAGCCAAAACACATTTCTGCTTAAAACATTTCCCACATTCAGAAAATGAAAATGGCTTCTCCTCTGTGTGACTTCTTAGATGTTTAGCAAGATATGATTTGTGGGTAAAACATTTACCACATTTTAAACATAAAAATTCATTTTTCCCTGTGTGACTTTTCTCGTGATTAACAAGAGATGATTTCCTTGTAAAATATTTACTACAAGCTGAACATGAAAATGGATTTTGCTCTTTGTGAGATCTTTTATGCTCAACATCTTGTCTGCTATTTTTATTTTGCTTTACAGTCTGTGGTAAATCAGAAGTTAAGACCTTTTGAAAAGTATCAGATGACAGACTTTTGCTGTGAAGAGCTTGTGGTATATCTGGGATAATGGCATACTGTTCATGCATATCAGGTTGGATATCATGGTCATCTGCTGTAAAATCTGAAAACATCAGATGTTCTTCTGAGCTCCTGGTCCAGTAATCTGCCAAGAATAAGACTGAATTTATTATTTATTGTCCAAAAACAGTGCCATAAAATTATATTATTAATTATAATACATTATTATATAGTCTATAATGTTCCTATACAACTTGTAGTAAATTTTAATCACCAACATCTTAAGACAGTGGTGGCAACAGTAGCATCAAAACAAGTACTTATAGATTATGTGGTTAGCACATCTGTGCTTTTTTGATTTTTTTTTTTACTTCTCTGTTGAAACCAGCTTGTCATAGACCCATGTTTTAGTGTCATCGTCACCTATCTTTTCTAGTGAAATACTCATCAAAGACTCCTAACATATTTTCCTATTTAGTGGCTTTTCATTTACTAAAGAGTGGATACAAAATGGAGGACAAGTCCTTTACAGTTCTATATATGCAATAGAAACTGAATATGGAAGCATTGAAGAATGACCATTTCTACATTAGAGCTGATCTGACTGCACAGTTGGTTCCTTTTTGAGTGTGATGAACAGTTGGTTTACCTCTGCTACCTTATGGATATCACATATGTTAGGGGCTTACTTGATGAGGTGGATTTGCAAAGCCAAGGGTCATGGTGAGTAGCACAGATTGAAGGTGTTAATGCAGGCAGCAGACATGGAGAAGCTGCATAACACATGTGTTAGGAGTGGAGGAAGACAATAAATAAAAATATAAATAAAGTGCCTTCGCCACTCTGGGTCCACCGTGCGGCAGATGGAAAAACCGCAGCTAGAAGACACAGAGCACTGTGGCGGTAAAGTGCACGGGGTACTATATCACCCAGGTGCAATCAAGCAGTCTCTGTTAAGTGCACAGAGCTGCTACAGCAAAAAATAGAAAAGTAACGCTGAGCCTGTTAGTAACACAGGGACTCAGCGGTACACATGCGGTAGGTAAAAACCGGAGTAGTTCAAAACGTCACTACATCCGACACCTACCGTGGTAACAAGTGTGCTGGCGTCGCAACCGCAGACGCAGAAATAAGCTGCAACTGCAGCGCGGCAAGAACTGAGCCGCTGGCGAGGCGCTGCAAAAATGCTGGTGTGATGCAGGACGCTAGCTGCTGGAGAAGATGGTGCTTAAGCACGTTGGCGCTAGCGCTGCTACTGGCTGACGCCCAACCATTCACACAATTGTATTATCAGAGGGAAGGGGTTTCATAATAAGTCAGTCACCAGTCCAAGCATCCATCACCATACACACAGCAGCAAGTATGAAATACTAGCGCATGGCGGAACAGCCATGCGCACTTTTTATAGCGTACCGGACCTTCCGGAAGTCTCCATAACCCTGAGCTTGACCAATGGAATCAGGAGCAGGACCTGAGCACCTGACTCCTGAGCTCCAATGGGAGGTTGTCCCAGGAGCATGCTCAGAGTTTGGGGTGAAGGACTTAGCCTCCAGAGAGAGTTGCTGAAAAGCAATCTCTTCTGCAATCTCTCCTGCAGTGGATGGATAGCAGGAGACTGCAGGATGTAAGGGTCTAGATCTCTGCATAGCCAGGGCAGAAATCTGACTCCTAACATTAAACCCCCCTCCCTGAACCTTCCGATCCGCCAGCCTGTGCCTGACAGCGGCACAGGCCTCAGACTCATCAAAAGGCGAGTCTGATGTGCCGATAGGTGAAACCGAGAACCGGGATATACGGATGAAATCAGTGGAGGCCAGGTCGCCAGGTCTCAGGAGGGACACCCGGGAGATAATGGGAGTGGGAGTTTTAGGAGGACGCCGCCGTGTATCGACGGCCGTCGCCACACTCCGTTCGGGAAAGCTATCCCAGGCACATAAAGTGCATGCCCGAATGAATTTTTTTTACGTCCCGAGCCCTGTGCGGCCACCAATACGATCCGGCCAGAGACTTCGTGGTCTGCATATAGCCACGGTGACCGTCCGCATTAGGCGCGTGTGCCCACGCGAGGATTTTAGGCCGCTGGCGAGGGGGAACAAAAGTCTCGCCTACCGACTCACAGTCAGACCATTGCGGGGGGCTGTCTTCCTGGGAAGCAGCGTGTAGGTGGTGGCAACCGCATATGGACCCGTGAGCCGGAGGTGTCTCAGAAATGGCGCAAGACACTTCCATGGGCTCGGGAGGTAGAACCTCTGGCTCGGGCAGCTCCAGAGGCTCAAAAAAGTTGGGAGCTGGGGTACCTCTCCGCTTGGAGTGAGCTCGCTCCATACCGCGCTCCGAAAAACGGAGGTAGATACAGGAGGAGATGGAAATTAGCTCCTCCAGAGAGGTAGGGATCTCTCTAGTGGAGAAAGCATCCTTAACGTGCCCCGCTAATCCTCTCCAAAAAACAGGGATCAGTGCCTTGTCGGACCACTCCAACTCGGACGCCAGTGTCCGAAATCGGACGGCGTACTGGCTAACCGAGAGAGACCCCTGAGACAAGGCAAGCAACTGTAGAGAGGCGTCATGGGTGACCCGGGGACTGAGAAAAACTTGCCTGATGTCTATCAGCAAGTGGGCAGCGGTCCGAATCTCGGGGTCACCCCGCTCCCATAAAGGCGTAGCCTATTCCAGCGCCTTGCCCGACAGTAGGGATATAATAAAGGCCACCTTGGCCCGTTTTGTAGGGAATTGCGCAGCCAGCAACTCCAGGTGGATCGAGCACTAGCTGATAAACCCCCTGCAGGAGGCGCCATCCCCAGATTATTTATCGGGCAACGGGAGGCGGGTAACTGTCGGCGCAAGGGTGGACATGGACATCCGCCCGACCGCATCTGAGAGTGCCTGTACAGCAGCATCCGTGGCCTGCGAAGCTGCGAGAGCTCTCTCAAGGGTCGTCAAGCGAGTCTCGAGCTGTCGCACACACTGGAGGAGTTGCTGCTGTTCTGTCATCTCTAGCCAGACCCTGGCGCTAGTATTATGTTAGGAGTGGCGGAAGACACTAAATAAAAATATAAATAAAGTGCCTTCGCCACTCTGGGTCCACCGTGCGGCAGATGGAAAAACCGCAGCTAGAAGACACAGAGCACTGTGGCGGTAAAGTGCACGGGGTACTATATCACCCAGGTGCAATCAAGCAGTCTCTGTTAAGTGCACAGAGCTGCTACAGCAAAAAAGTAACGCTGAGCCTGTTAGTAACACAGGGACTCAGCGGTACACATGTGGTAGGTAAAAACCGGAGTAGTTCAAAACGTCACTACATCCGACACCTACCGTGGTAACAAGTGTGCTGGCGTCGCAACCGCGGACGCAGAAATAAGCTGCAACTGCAGCGCGGCAAGAACTGAGCTGCTGGCGAGGCGCTGCAAAAACGCTGGCGCGATGCAGGACGCTAGCTGCTGGAGAAGATGGTGCTTAAGCGCGCTGGCGCTAGCGCTGCTACCGGCTGACGCCCAACCACTCACACAATCGTATTATCAGAGGGAAGGGGTTTCATAATAAGTCAGTCACCAGTCCAAGCATCCATCACCATACACACAGCAGCAAGTATGAAATACTAGCGCATGGCGGAACAGCCATGCGCACTTTTTATAGCGTACGGGACCTTCCGGAAGTCTCCATAACCCTGAGCTTGACCAATGGAATCAGGAGCAGGACCTGAGCACCTGACTCCTGAGCTCCAATGGGAGGTTGTCCCAGGAGCATGCTCAGAGTATGGGGTGAAGGACTTAGCCTCCGGAGAGAGTTGCTGAAAAGCAATCTCATCTGCAATCTCTCCTGCAGTGGACGGATAGCAGGAGACTGCAGGATGTAAGGGTCTAGATCTCTGCATAGCCAGGGAAGAAATCTGACTCCTAACAACATGTCACAGTGGGGAATAGTAAAGCTGGATAAACAGGATAGCATGTGGATCAGTGCAGCTAGAGTTCTAGATTGTATGACAATCAGCAAAGCTGGTGTTACAGGCACCTTGGAATAGCAGGGTCAAAAGTGCAGACAACACCTTGGCATAATAGAGGTGAATATGTTGGCTGGTAGATAGATGCAGATCTGAGTGTGTCGACAGCAACCTGGAGCAGTAGAGCTATGTTTGCAGTCAGGTACCATGGAATAACATAGTCTTGTGTGTGGAAAGCACCCCAGAAAAGCAAAGTAGAAATGAAAGACACCTTGCTATAGCATAGCTGGATATGCGGTCAGCACTTGGGATAGTATAGCCGAGTTGACAATGAGATACTTAGATGTAAAAGAGAGGAGTTTGTCAAGAGGCATGCTATACTGCTGCAGCAAAACCCCAGCTGTTTCAGAGCTGGGTTAGTTAGGTAACAAAGTAGTAGGACCATGTGGTAGAAACATGCACACACTATCTGAATACTCAAGAGATGAGCAACTGATAGACCTTGCTTGTCAACAGGTTTGTCCCATATGAGATGGGACCACCACCTATCAGCCCTGATATACAGCATTCAAATATGCTGTATATACTGTATGTCCCCAATCCAGCCTGAAAGACAAGAAAAAGACCTTTTATTATAGTCACCTAAGGGGCGGTCAGGTCAGATGGGTGTCGCTGGTCTAGATCCAGTGCCTCTCTTCTTGCAATGCCGTACTACTTCTGCGTTTCGTGTGTATGACATGTCCTATGTCATACACGCAGTGGCCTGGACCCGCGCTCATGCGCAGGGATACTTTTCTACCTTGAACAGGGTAGAGTAAAGTACTGCAGTGGGCATGCGCTGGGGCTCTTTGACCTCTGCGGCACTTTGCTCTGCCCTCGACATGGCAGAAAAGTACGCCTGCTAAGGAAGACGATGCCAGGGGGACTGTGTGAAGTGTATGGACCCTCAGGCAGCTCTGTGTTAAAAATATGCAAGTCACTGCATTGGCTAAGAAATCCAGAAACGTTGCCATCTTCTTTTGGACCAAATCTAATTTAAAATGGACTGAGACAACATGGAAAACTGTTTTGTGGTCGGTTGAATAAAATTTTTTAATTCTTTATGGCAGCCACGGACGCATTGTCCTGGGGACTCAAGAGAAGAGCGACCATCCAACTTGTTATCGGTACCCAATTCCTGCCTCTCTGATGGTATGGATTTACATCAGTGCCTACGGCAGGGGCAGCTTACACATCGTGAAAGGCACTATCACTGCTGAGCATTATATAAATGTGTCAGAACCACATACGCTCCCATAAAGACAATGTCTATTTCCGGGAAGGCCTTGCCTATAAATGTCCAACGTTCAACTTCTGATCGGTGTCCTATGTTCCGTTGTGAATAAAATACGGCTACAACAGATTTACTGATCATTGCATTCTGGTTCTTTTACATTTTACACATCATCCCAACTTTTTGGGAATGTTTCTTTGTGATTTGTAAAACTATTAAAGAATGAATAACTTTTTTTGTTAATTTAATTATTGATGAGTCTTCATCTGCTTTCTTCTGTCTGCAACACCATGCCGATAGTGCTGGTTTATCTCCCTAGTCCATGCTCTATTACGAGATGCTATGAACTACAGATCTAGAAGGAATCTATTAGAAGATTTTTAAATGATTAATTATATAATCTTTGAATGGTAAGGTTTGGGCTCTATTATCGTTGCATGTTTATAACGAATTGGACATGGCCGGCGCATAATGTGATTCATGCAAATCTAACGATATCTCACTGACAAAAAGATAAAACTAAATTTTATTCAATAATCCTTAATACATATAAACAAATTAATCACAATTCACCCAATCATGGTTAGTCGCAGTGTGACTAATAAAAAACATAAACCCCAAGTCTCAGTAGATAGGAAGAGATGACACACACACATTTGTTATGAATGAGTTACCGTAGGAGGCAAAAACAGAAATACTAGCTAAGTTCAGAAAACCAGAGAAGTTGGCAGCTATCGGATTGCAGACCCCTGAACCTATCAACAACAACTAGCAGTAGCCGTGGGGGGTTCCTACGGTGCCCTAGACCCCTCGATCACAGCCGGAGAACTACATAGCCTAAAGACAGAAAGGGAAATCTAAACTGCCCCAGAGCAGACCCCAAAGCAATAGGTAGCCCCCAACATACAGTGCCTACAAGTAGTATTCAACCCCCTGCAGATTTAGCAGGTTTGATAAGATGCAAATAAGTTAGAGCCTTCAAACTTCACACAAGAGCAGGATTTATTAACAGATGCATAAATCTTACAAACCAAAAAGTTATGTTGCTCAGTTAAATTTTAATAAATTTTAAACATACAAGTGTGGGTCAATTATTATTCAACCCCTAGGTTTAATATTTTGTGGAATAACCCTTGTTTGCAATTACAGCTAATAATCGTCTTTTATAAGACCTGATCAGACTGGCACAGGTCTCTGGAGTTATCTTGGCCCACTCCTCCATGCAGATCTTCTCCAAGTTATCTAGGTTCTTTGGGTGTCTCATGTGGACTTTAATCTTGAGCTCCTTCCACAAGTTTTCAATTGGGTTAAGGTCAGGAGACTGACTAGGCCACTCCAACACCTTGATTTTTTGCCTCTTGAACCAGGCCTTGGTTTTCTTGGCTGTGTGCTTTGGGTCGTTGTCTTGTTGGAAGATGAAATGACGACCCATCTTAAGATCCTTGATGGAGGAGCGGAGGTTCTTGGCCAAAATCTCCAGGTAGGCCGTGCTATACATCTTCCCATGGATGCGGACCAGATAGCCAGGCCCCTTGGCTGAGAAACAGCCCCACAGCATGATGCTGCCACCACCATGATTGACTGTAGGGATGGTATTCTTGGGGTCGTATGCAGTGCCATCCAGTCTCCAAACGTCACATGTGTGTTTGGCACCAAAGATCTCGATCTTGGTCTCATCAGACCAGAGAACCTTGAACCAGTCTGTCTCAGAGTCCTCCAAGTAATCATGAGCAAACTGTAGATGAGCCTTGACATGACGCTTTGAAAGTAAAGGTACCTTACGGGCTCGTCTGGAACGGAGACCATTGCGGTGGAGTACGTTACTTATGGTATTGACTGAAACCAATGTCCCCACTGCCATGAGATCTTCCCGGAGCTCCTTCCTTGTTGTCCTTGGGTTAGCCTTGACTCTTCGGACAAGCCTGGCCTCGGCACGAGAGGAAACTTTCAAAGGCTGTCCAGGCCGTGGAAGGCTAACAGTTCTATAAGCCTTCCACTTCTGGATGATGCTCCCAACAGTGGAGACAGGTAGGCCCAACTCCTTGGAAAGGGTTTTGTACCCCTTGCCAGCCTTGTGACCCTCCACGATCTTGACTCTGATGGCCTTGGAATGCTCCTTTGTCTTTCCCATGTTGACCATGTATGAGTGCTGTTCACAAGTTTGGGGAGGGTCTTAAATAGTCAGAAAAGGCTGGAAAAAGAGATAATTAATCCAAACATGTGAAGCTCATTGTTCTTTGTGCCTGAAATACTTCTTAATACTTTAGGGGAACCAAACAGAATTCTGGTGGTTTGAGGGGTTGAATAATAAATGACCCTCTGAATAAACTTTTCACAATTTAAAAAAAAATTAAACAAAGAAATAACATTCTTTTTTGCTGCAGTGCATTTCACACTTCCAGGCTGATCTACAGTCCAAATGTCACAATGCCAAGTTAATTCCGAATGTGTAAACCTGCTAAATCTGCAGGGGGTTGAATACTACTTGTAGGCACTGTATAATGACGGTGAAGCAAGATGAAAAAACACTCAAACAGATAGAAAGATAGGCTGAGCAAATGATGGGGCCCAAGCTAACTAAATAGGACAGGATAGAATTGCTGCTGTCTGCAATCCGCCAAAACCCTATCGAAACAAGAGCCAACAGACTGATAGGGAAAAAAGCCCTGAAGACGCTAGGATTCAAAAAAACTATATCAGTACCCAGGTATTTTCTGAAGACAGAGCAAAAAGGAATTCAGCTCACCCCAGCAGGGAATGGCAGAAATCCAGAAAAACAAGGCAAAACAAAACCAAAACACAAATGCAAAAAGCAGAGCAGAAAACTTAGCTTTTGAGGAGCAGGAATCAGACTGGTCTCCAAGAATCCCTCAGAGAAATCACCCGCAAGGCAGAAGGGCGTCGGCTGCCTTATATCCAGTCAGCAATTCCAGTCACCCAGTCATCATCATTCTGCTCAGCTGTTTGGTAATCAGCCTCACTACCTTCCTTCACCAGAAGAGGGAGTTCATCAGACCTCAATGGTGAAGGGGAAAATGAACTCACAACACACATTCCCTATGAAAGTCCCTTGTCTCTACGCGTTTCGTTGTCCTCACCAAGGACGACTCACCAGGAGACTTAATTTGTTGTAAACCTATATTCACTCAAACAAAACTAATACAAATCCCCTAAAATCATTATGTTTGCCGAACCAATCAAAGACTTAGCCACCAATAAACACCAGACTCAGAACCATACAGCTGATAGATTAATAGGCCACTCTAGTGGCTGTCAGTCAAATATGGGTAATATACAAGGAGGAGTCATGTCTAAAGATCTATTCTAAATGTTATATATTATCCTCCATGTAGGTCTGCCGTTATTTGGTATTCTAGCGGCTTTCAGTCGTTATGCAGACTATTTGTCCTAAAATTAATCATCTTTCCAATCGCCCACTAGAGAAGACAAATATCTGTCATAGGCTTATTCCTATATTTTCACTCATTTTACTACACGTCTCTAAATATTATAATTGCACGTACCCTTTATATCAATATTGCACTTGTTCCCTGACAGACCATAGATTAATTTCTACCTCTAAAATGAGTTTATCAGAGCAAGAAAATATCTTACACTTGCAGCTAACAAATTACTCAAATAGAATCCATTTCAAAACTACTGATAGTTCAGACCCACTAGCCTCTCGGGTCATATACATGTCCCTCTGATGATGTGCAGTCCCGTCCCATCCGACCTAGCTGTGACGGCTAACATCTACGAGATTACTTGTTTTGTGAGTAACTTCTCCTAATACAGGACGCTACATATGTGTTCTGTCCAAAAATTTTATAATTAATGGTGCCGACAACACGCCGGTCATTTAACAAAGAAGCCACTCCCCATCCGTGACATCACACCCAGATAGAAAAGTGATTGGTCCAGGTGGAACCTATCACATCGCATAAACTAGGTCCACACCTCTGTGACGCAGCAGAGGATTCGGTCACAACACCTACTGAAAAACTGTAACCTCACAACAGGCGTGCATCATGTATAACACTCAATAGAGGAGCACTGCAGCATAGATGTAAGTACACAGAGCATTTAAACCTGCTGTCAAAGAAGTAAAAGGACATACAAAAGAATGTTATAGACAAAAGGCACAGTAATCCATCACCAATAAAATGTCAAGCATGAAAACAGGCAAAGAAAATGCGGTTTCATCTAATGAAACCCAAGTAGGTATGCAGAATGTAATCTCCCTACAAACAAATGGGAATATTGTCCTTTTCTGTTGCCTCGAAAGAAAAATACAGATATCAGCTCTGTATGTTTTTTCTGTGTGCAATTAAGCGCCATTTCAATTTTACCAATTAAACCCTGCCGCTAAAATGTGTTAAATAAACAGTGTGTTTTTTTGTTTAATACGTCACATTTTTCTGTGTGAACAAAACCATAAAAATGCTTTCCATTTGGTCACTACTCACCTGTGCGGTTATCTGTAGGAATCTCCTCTTTACACCGCTCATCACCCCTCATATATGTCTCTGTAGTATGAATATGGGGCAGATCTTTACTCTGAAACAAATGTTGTAAAAGTCAAAGACAGATGTAGAAGTTGCTTGAAATGATTTTGAAGAACAGAAAAAAAAATCATAAATTAAAATGACATGACTGAATAATGCTTTCTAGACACTGGACCTACTAGTAGGTCCAGTGTTGGGTCCCTGTCTTTGATGCGGGCTCAGGATCTGAGTAGTAAATGATGGCTTTGTTATTCACCATCATCTGCGTCTGCCAGCAGTGAGTGAAGTCTCCTGAAACGCCGTTGTAAATCTCTGACAGCAGCATTAAAACCATGCTAACAGGGGGTTCGACATTCCTTACACCCTTCAATTACTTGTCACACAATCGTGGGGTGTCAATGGGTTGTCACAATAGTCAGAGGTCTGCTGAAGACTCCAGTGACCGGCATGACGATACTCCTATAGAAAACCAGCCTTTAGTTCACTTACATAGGAGACCAAGATTTTTACTATATACTGCAATACTTTAGTATATAGTATGACATAAAAAAGATATAAAACTATCATCACCCTTTTCCCTCCATTAAAAATAAGAAAATACAATCATATGTTATCACGTGGTGACCCTGATCTATCAAAATATAAAATTAACCTTATTGAATACACAACGCAACTCCTAAAAAATAAAAACAATAATAAGTGGCCAAAACGTTGTATGTATCATAAAAATGGCATCAATAAAAAAGTCAGTTTGCGACGCAAAAAAAACAAAAATAAAACTAGCCAGCCACCAGCTTCACTGGCCGAAAAGTAAGTCTTAGGGGTCTTCAAAACTGGCGACACAAGTGAATTTTTTTAACCCCTTCACTACCAAGGGTGGTTTGCACGTTAACTACCGGGCCAATTTTTACAATTCTGACCACTGTACCTTTATGAGGTCATAACTCTGGAACGCTTTCATGGATCCCGGTGATTCTGACATTGTTTTCTCGTGACATATTGTACTTCATGTTAGTGGTAAAATTGCATTCAAATAACTTGCGTTTATTTGTGAAAAAAACGGAAATTTGGCGAAAATTTTGAAAATTTCGCAATTTTCCAACTTTGAATTTTTATGCCCTTAAATCACAGCGATACGGCACACAAAAAACTTAATACATAACATTTCCCACATGTTTACTTTACATCAGCACAATTTTGGAAACAAAATTTTTTTTTGTTAGGAAGTTATAAGGGTTAAAAATTGACCAGCGATTTCTCATTTTTGCAACACCATTTTATTTTTAGGGACCACTTCACATTTGAAGCCACTTTGAGGGGTCTATATGATAGAAAATACCCAAAAGTGACACCATTCTAAAAACTGCACCCCTTAAGGTGCTTAAAACCACATTCAAGAAGTTTATTAACCCTTTAGGTGCGTCACAGGAATTTTTTGAATATTAAAAAAAAAATGAACATTTAACTTTTTTTCACAAAAAAAATACTTCAGGTTCAATTTTCTTTATTTTACCAAGGGTAACAGGAGAAATTGGACTGCAAAAGTTATTGTGCAATTTGTCCTGAGTACGCTGATACCTGATATGTGGGGGGGAACCACTGTTTCGGCGCATGGCAGAGCTCAGAATGGAAGGAGCGCCGTTTGACTTTTTCAATGCAAAATTGGCTGGAATTCAGATCGGACGCCATGTCACGTTTGGCGAGCCCCTGATGTACCTAAACAGTGGAAACCCCCCCCAAGTGACCCCATTTTGGAAACTAGACCCCCCAAGGAACTTATCTAGATATGTGGTGAGAACTTTGAACCCACAAGGGCTTCACAGAAGTTTATAACGTACAGCGGTACAATTAAAAAATCATATTTTTTCCACAAAAATGATCTTTTCACCCCCAATTTTTATTTTTCCAAGGGTAACAGGACCCTAAAAGTTATTGTGCAATTTGTCCTGAGTACGCTGATACCCCATATGTGGGTGTAAATGACTATTTGGGCGCATAGCAGAGCTCGGAAGGGAAGCAGCGCCATTTGACGTATTTGGCTAGAATTGAGATCGGACACCATGTCGCGATTGGAAAACCCCTGATGTACCAAAACAGTGGAAACCCCCCACAAATGACACCATTTTGGAATCTAGACCCCCCAAGGAACTTATCTAGATGTGTGGTGAGAACTTTGAACCCCCAAGGGCTTCACAGAAGTTTATAACGTACAGCAGTACAATTAAAAAATCATATTTTTTCCACAAAAATGATCTTTTCACCCTCAATTCTTATTTTTCCAAAAGTAACAGGACCCTAAAAGATATTGTGCAATTTATCCTGAGTACGCTGATACCCCACATGTGGGTGTAAACCACTATTTGGGCGTATGGCAGAGCTCGGAAGGGAAGCAGCGCCATTTGACGTTTTTGGCTGGAATTGAGATCGGACACCATGTCGCGTTAGGAAAGCCCCTGATGTACCAAAACAGTAGAAACCCCCCACAAATGACACCATTTTGGAAACTAGACCCCCCAAGGAACTTATCTAGATGTGTGGTGAGCACTTTGAACCCCCCAGTGCTTCACTGAAGTTTATAACGTCCGGGCGTGAAAATAAAAAAATCGTATTTTTTCCACAAACATGATCTTTTAGTCCCCATTTTTTTATTTTCCCAAGGGTAACAGGAGAAATTGGACCCTAAAAGTTGTTGTCCAATTTGTCCTGAGTACGCTGATACCTCATATGTGGGAGAAAACTACTGTATGGGCACACGTCGGGGCTCGGAAGGGAAGTAGTGACGTTTTGGAATGCAGACTTTGATGGAATGGTCTGCGGGTGTCATGTTGCGTTTGGAGATCCCCTGATGTACCTAAACAGTGGAAACCCCCAACAAGTGACCCCATTTTGGAAACTAGACCCCCTAATGAACTTATCTAGATGTGTGGTGAGCACTTTGAACCCCCCAGTGCTTCACAGAAGTTTATAACGACCGGGCGTGAAAATAAAAATATCGTATTTTTTCAACAAACATGATCTTTTAGTCCCCATTTTTTTTATTTTCCCAAGGGTAACAGGAGAAATTGGACCCCAAAAGTTGTTGTCCAATTTGTCCTGAGTACGCTGATACCTCATATGTGGGAGAAAACTACTGTATGGGCACACGTCGGGGCTCGGAAGGGAAGTAGTGACGTTTTGGAATGCAGACTTTGATGGATTGGTATGCGGGTGTCATGTGCGTTTGGAGAGCCCCTGATGTACCTAAACTATTGAAACTCCCCACAAGTGACCCCATTTTGGAAACTAGACCCCCCACGGAGCTTATCTAGATGTGTGGAGAGCACTTTGAACCCCCAAGTGCTTCACAGAAGTTTATAACGCCTGGGCGTGAAAATAAAAAAAACATCTTTTTCCGCAAAATTATATTTTTGCCCCCAATTTTTTATTTTCCTAAGGGTAACAGGAGAAATTGGACCCCAAAAGTTGTTTTGTAATTTGTCCTGAGTAGGCTGATACCCTACATGTGGGGGTAAAACACTGTTTGGGCACATGGCAGAGCTTGGAAGGGAAGGAGCACCATTTGACTTTTTCAACGCAGAATTGGCTGGAATTGAGATCAGACGCCATGTTGCCTTTGGAGAGCACCTGATGTGCCCAAACAGTGGAAACCCCCAATTATAACTCCAACCCTAACCTCAACACACCCCTAACCCTAATCTGAGCCCTAGCCCTAACCCTAGCCCTAACCCTAGCCCTAACCCTAACCCTAACCCTAGCGGGAAAATGGAAATAAATACATTTTCTTTTAGTTTTATTATTTTTCCCTAACTAAGGGGGTGATAACGGGGGGTTTGATTTACGATTTATGGCGGTTTTTATGTTTGGCGGCTGTCACACGCTAAAAGACGCTTTTTATTGTAAAAATAGTTTTTGCATCACCACATATTGTGAGCTATAATTTTTCCGTATTTTGACCCACCGAGTCATGTGAGGTCTTATTTTTTGCGGGACGAGTTGACGTTTTTATTGGTACCATTTTCGGACACGTGACATTTTTTGATCGCTTTTTATTCCGATTTTTGGGACGCAGAATGAACAAAAACCAGCGTTTCATGAATTTCTTTTGGGGGGTGCGTTTACACCGTTCCGCGTGCGGTAAAATTGATAACGCGTTTTTATTCTTCGGGTCAGTACGGTTACAGCGATACCTCATTTAGGTCGTTTTTTTATGTTTTGTCGGTTTTTTGCAATGAAAACAATTTTATATAAAAAATAATTATTTTTGTATCGCTTTATTCTGCGAGCTATAACTTTTTTATTTTTTTGCGGATGATGCTGTGTGGCGGCTCGTTTTTTGCGGGACAAGATGACGTTTTCAGCGGTACCATGGATATTTATATGCGTCTTTTTGATCGCGCGTTATTGCACTTTTTGTTCGGTGGTATGATAATAAATCATTATTTTTTGCTTCGTTTTTTATTTTTATTTTTTAAGGGGTTCGCTAAAGGGGTTAACTAATGGGACAGTTTTATAGGGCAGGTCATTACGGACGCGGCAATACCAAATATGTGTACTTTTATTGTTTTTGTTTTTTTTTATTTTGAAAAAATGGATTTATTGGGGAATATTTTTTTTTTTTTTTTACTAATTTATTTAGCGATTTTTTTTTAAAATTATTTTTAACACTTTTTTTTTTTTTTTTACTTTATTACCTTGTCCCAGGTGGGACATCACTGTCCTGTGACAGATCACTGATCTGTCACATCACAGATCACTGTGACAGATCAGCGATCTGTCACAGGCACTGCTGCAGACTTCCTCATGCCTGCGCTTTGCAGGCAGTGAGGAAGTCAGCTCCCTGCAGGCCCCCGTCGCCATCTTGGATCCGGGGGCCTGTAGGGAAAGAGCCCCCCGCAGCAGCGCTGCACATTGCGCTGCCGTGGGGGGCTCAGGGAAGCACGGAGGGAGCCCCCTCCCTGCCGATGCTTCCCTTTAACCCCCGGTACACCGCGATCGCATTTGATCACGGTGTGCAAGGGGTTAACGTGTCGGGGGCGGTCCGTGACCGCCCCTGACACATTGTGCCGGGTGTCAGCTATGATAATTAGCTGACACTCGGCCGCGATCAGCGGCGCTCACCACGTGGGCGCCGCTGATCGCGATGACGTAATATTCCGTCCATGGTAATTAGGTCCATGGTCACATGGACGGAATATCACGTCAATTGTAGGTAAGGGGTTAATGAATTTCCCATTTATTTTTTTGCCACTGAAATAAAAAAAAGGTTTGGAATAGCTGTAATCGGACTGATCTGGAGAATCAAGTTGATAATTTTATCAAACAATGAATATCCCAAACACAATTGCGAAATTTTTGCAATTTCACCTCTCTTGCTAAAATGGTAAAGTGATTATTGCCATTCAAAGCTACAACTTTCTACAAAAAAGAAGAAGAAAAAATTTGGCACCGTTATGTGAGAAAAAAAACAAACCCTCACACCGGTCGATGGAATAATAAAAAAATTATGGCTTTTGGAAGAAAGGAAGGAAAAAGTCGAAAGCACAAAAACAGAAAGTCATCCAGTTGAGAAAGGATAAAACAGCTGCAGGTCTCCTGTATAAATTCAACCTGTCAGCCCATAATTCTAACCAGCAGTCTCACTAACCAGAAAAATTGTGAGAAGATCCAGACAACATTAAGGAGTCCACTAATCAGGAGGACTAAGTACCGTATTTTTCGGACTATAAGACGCACTTTTTTCCTCCAAAATTTTGGAGGAAAATGGGGGCGCATGTTATAGTCGAAATATACTTACAAGTAGTGTGGTGGCAGTCCGACGCTGCTGGGCGATAATCACACTCTCTTCCCTGGCTGGTGCCACAGTATTCGGTGGTGCGCAGTGATGCAGGGCTCCAAAGACATTTTCTGAAAGCCCCGAGCCCCGCAGATCCCCACTGCTGCAATGCGGTGGCGTCCGGTAAAATGGCCTCTGGGAAAATGGCCGCCGGGTCAGTGCATGCACAGACTGAGATCTCGGCAACACCCGTTTCGGATAAAGTCCTTTGTCAGGGGGTGCCGAAGGACTTGATTCGAAACGCGCGTCGGGGCGCGTTCCTGCTCTTACCGGCGTGACCATACAGGTAACTGCTTATTACAGCAATCACCAGCCATACTAACTATTATGACTGCGCATACCATCCTGCACTTTTACTTTACCTCGTTGCTGCACTATGTTTAGGATCATATGCTGATACCACATACACATGTATTAACACTTTCCCACTGCAGATAGGCTACCCACTGTGGTTTTGCAATTTAGCATATCTATTGCACATACACTTTACCTCTATCCCATACGTAGTGCTACTTTATTCATGCAGTTTTTAGGTCTGTTTGTCCTTCCATAACAGCCAGGCTCAGATATGGTATGCTGACATCCTCTTTAACTTAATCTTAAAGGGACACGCATGCACTTTAGTTTTTATTCTTATACCATCTTTATATATGTATCCTTGGTGTTAGTTTTGATATCCTACAAATTGTTTATAAATTGCTTATAACTTTATGTACCTCAGCTCTTACTCATTTGCACATGCAAGCATAATTTGTATAATACTTGTTATATACACTTTTACATATATATGTGTATATTTATTTACTAAATAGAAAAAAAATGAAAAAAAAGTGAAAAACAAAATGTCCTGCAGTGCGCAGGCGTCGGGAGAGGTCCGGCGCCTGTGCACTGCAGTATTCTGCTCTGCCCTCGACAGGGAAGAGCAGTGCGCCTCCGCCGGAGCCACTACAGGACAGGAAGAAGAGGACGTCATCGTATGAAGATGGGAGGCGTCGGACCGGACCGTGACACGCCCCCTTTGGTGAGTATTATCTAACGCGTTTTTCTTATCTTTCAGGTTACATCGGGGGCTTATCTACAGCATTACAGAATGCTGTAGATAAGCCCCTGATGTCAATGCCGGCAGCTGATAGTGGAAAAGATGGATTTTTGGTTCTTACCGTAAAATCTCTTTCTTGGAGCCTTCATTGGGGGACACAGATTACCATGGGTGTATGCTGCTGCTGCTAGGAGGCTGACACTATGCAAAACAATAAAAATTAGCTCCTCCCTGGCAGTATACACCCACCGACAGGCACCAAGCACCTCAGTTGGTGAAAAAGCAGTAGGAGAAGCAAAGAGAAAACTCTAAACATATGTACCAACCCAACAAGGGACTCTAGGACCCAACACGGTACAACTTAAACAGGGAGGGTGCTGTGTCCCCCAATGAAGGCTCCAAGAAAGAGATTTTACGGTAAGAACCAAAAATCCATCTTTCTTTATCGCCTTATTGGGGGACACAGATTACCATGAGACGTTCCAAAGCAGTCCCAAGGGTGGGAACAGCAATAAGGAACGAAAGTAACGAAAAGGCTTAGGTCGGCCGGTGAGCCACCGCCACCTGCAGAACCTTCCTACCAACAGCATCAGACGAGGCCTGGGTATGAACCCTGTAGAACCTCGTAAAGTGTGCAAAGACGACCAGGTTGCGGCTTTGCAAATTTGCATGGCCGAAGCCTGGTGACGAATAGCCCACGAAGCCGCCACAGCCCGGGTGGAATGACCTCTTACTCCCGGAGAGGGTCGTTTTTCCTGAAGACGATACGCTTCCAGAATGGTAGAACGAATCCAGCGAGCGATCGTGGATTTGGAAGCCGGAAGGCCCTTCTGGCGACCTTCAGAGATGACCAGCAAGGAATCGGACAGACGAAAGGAAGATGTCCTGGCGAGATAGACACGCAGGGCTCTAACTACGTCCAGTTTGTGGAGAGACTTCTCAAGCAGATGAGAGGGAGCCGGACAAAAAGAAGGAAGAACGATATCCTCATTGATATGGAAAGAGGAAACCACCTTTGGAAGAAAAGAAGGAACGGGCCTGAGGACGGCTTTGTCCTGATGGAGAATCAGGTAAGGGGAACGACATGACAAGGCCGCCAATTCAGAAACTCTTCTGATGGATGTAATGGCGATCAAAAAGGTGACCTTCCACGAGAGAAGGGACAAAGGAATGTCCTGGAGAGGCTCGAACGGTGCCTTCTGGAGAGCGCTAAGAACGAGGTTGAGATCCCACGGGTCTATTGGCGAATGATGAGGAGGAGCCACATGGGAGACCCCTTGGAGAAAGGTTTTGACCTGTGGTAGAGAAGCTAGCTCTCTTTGGAAGAGGATATATAGAGCGGAAACCTGGCCCTTGAGCGTACTGAGGGACAGACCCGCTTCTAAACCAGACTGAAGAAACCCAAGGATAGATGGGATAGAAAAGGACAGTGGGAAGACTTTTTTATCATCGCACCAACGGAAAAAAGCCTTCCAGTACCTATGGTAAATGCAGGAAGAGGCTGGTTTCCTGGCTCTGATCATAGTTTGAATAACCTGACTGGACAGACCCGATTCCTTCAGGATTGCGGTCTCAACGGCCATGCCGTCAAACTCAGAGACTGAGAATTCTCGTGGTAAAGGGGGCCTTGCGAGAGAAGGTCTGGACGGTCTGGAAGCCTCCAGGGGACGTCCGCGAGCATGTTGACCAGTTCCGCGTACCAAGGCCGTCTTGGCCAATCTGGAGCGACTAGAATCACTGGTACGCCTTCCGATTTTATCTTTTTGACCACTCGTGGGATCAAGGCCAGAGGCGGGAACAGATAAGGAAGTTGAAACTGGGACCACGGAGTCACCAGCGCGTCGCATGCGACGGCTAGAGGGTCCCTGGACCTGGCTACGAACTGCGGCACCTTGTGGTTCATCCGAGATGCCATGAGGTCGACATCCGGGGTGCCCCAACGGTGGCATATCTGATTGAAGACTGTGGGGTGCAGGGACCATTCGCCCGACGCTAGGCCCTGGCGACTCAGAAAGTTGGCTGCCCAATTTTCCACCCCTGGAATATGGACGGCGGAGACTGCAGGAACGTAACGTTCTGCCCAGCGGAATATCTTGGCCACTTCTGACATTACTTGCTTGCTGCGCGTGCCCCCCTGATGGTTTATGTACGCCACGGCATTGTCCGACTGAATACGGACCGGCTTGCCGGAGAGGAGAGGCTGCCCGTGAAGTAGGGCCAGGAAAATTGCTCTGATCTCCAGAAGATTGATTGGGAGAAGAGACTCCTGTGGATTCCAGCATCCTTGGGCCGCTTTCTGATGGAACACGGCTCCCCATCCTAGAAGACTTGCATCGGTGATGATGACTTGCCACTGAGGCGGAAGGAAGGACCTCCCTTGGAGAACTGACGCTGGCCGTAGCCACCAAGCGAGAGATTGCCTCACTCTGAGAGGGAGCAGAATAGGACGGTCCAAGGACATCGTGGTCTTGTCCCAGGCTGAAAGCAGAGACAGCTGGAGGGGGCGAAGATGAAACTGCGCAAAGGGTACTGCTTCCATGGAAGCCACCATCTTCCCCAGGACCTTCATGCAGGACCGAATGGGAATGGGAGTAGGCCTCGAGAGTTCTGATGCCCTTGGAAAGAGTCGCAAATTTTTCCCCTGGAAGAAAAACAAGGGATAGATTTGTGTCAAATTCCATGCCCAGAAAGGTCAGACGCTGGGTGGGGGTCAGAATGGACTTCTCTTTGTTGACCAGCCAACCGAGGCGGCCGAGAGTGTCCAGGGTTATCTGAAGACAGTCCTGGCGAGACGAACCCTTGATCAAAAGATCGTCCAGATAAGGGATGATGAGGATCCCTCTGGAGCGAAGGATGGCCATGACGGTCGCCATCACCTTCGTGAAAACACGGGGCGCTGAAGCTAGGCCGAAAGGAAGAGCCGTGAACTGAAAGTGGTCTCCCTGAATCGCAAATCGAAGATACTTCTGATGTTGCGCACAAACCGGAATGTGCAGATAGGCATCCCGAATGTCCACCGAGCAGAGAAATTCCCCGGGTTCCATGGAAGCAATCACTGACCGAAGAGACTCCATTTTGAAATGAAGAATCTTCACGTGGCGATTGAGCAATTTGAGGTCTAGAATTGGACGAAGGGAGCCGTCTTTCTTCGGGACTACAAAGAGATTGGAGTAGAACCCGGAAAAAAGTTTGTTTGAGGGAACGGGAACAATGACTCCGGCGGAAAGAAGGGAGGAAATGGCCTGCAGAAAACCCGGAGTCTGGGACCGCTGTCGCGGAGGCAGAGACCGGAAAAAACGTCTGTTCGGGGGGGAAGCAAATTCGATCTTGTATCCGGATGCGACGATTTCTCTGACCCAAGCGTCGTCGACAACGGACAGCCAAGCATCCACGAAAAAGGAAAGTCTGCCTCCCACCCTGGAAGAAATTCCAGGTGGGGGTGACCCGTCTCTTAGAAGAAAATCTGCCGGAATTGGCGCCTGAAGATCTGGAGTATTGTTCTCTAGATCTCCAGCGAGGAGCGGGTTTGTAGGAAGGTTTCATCTGATCCCGCTCCCCTGGTGGAGGGCGGCCGATCTTGTTGAGCAGATCTCTCCGTGGCAGAGAAGGGACGAAAGGGCCTGAATGGTCGAAAACCCCTTTCTGTTGAAAAAATGTTTCGGTCGAGACTGGGGAAGCGAAGTGCTTTTACCACCAGTGGCATCGGAAATTATCTGATCCAGCTTGGCTCCAAAGAGTCTAGAGCCATGGAATGGCAGATTGGTAAGCGACTGTTTTGAAGTAGTGTCCGCATTCCATGACTTTAGCCAGAGGACTCGGCGTACAGCTACTATGTTGCTGTTAGCCCTTGCTACGCAACCGGCCGCGTCCAAGGAGGCGGCCAAAAGGTATTTTCCTGCATGGTTAACCTGATCTGCAAGATCCGCCAACTCGTCTTGAGGAGCTGACGCTAAGATGCCCCTGTGAAGAATTTTTGTCCAAGCGGAAATGACTTTCGCCACCCAGGCGGATGCGAAAATGGGGCAGAGAGAGGCGCCGGATGCCTCAAAGATAGACTTAGCCAGAGATTCAATCTGCCTGTCAGTAGGATCTTTAAGCGATGCCCCATCTGGCAGAGAAAGCACTGTTTTTGAGGCTATTCGGGAAACTGGAGGATCCACCTCGGGAGCCTTGGACCACTTTGTGAGCAGGTCTGTGTCAAAGGGGTACAGTACGTCTAAGTACTTGCGGCCTGAGAAACATTGCTCAGGGCGCTCCCAGTGTTTGGATAAGGTAGTATCGAAATATTTGTGATTGGGAAAGGTTCGAGAAGGAGGTCTTGCTCGTTTAAGGAGAACAGAGCATTCCTGAGGGGGAGTCTTATCCTGCTTAATTTTTAGTGTTTGGAAGATAGCTGACATAAGACTATCGACCATGTCCCGTGTTTTAGAAATGCTGTTCCCTTCTGAACTAGCTTCCGATTGCGAGTCATCGCCTGACTGAAGGTTGTCATCCGAGGAAGGAGAAGGAAACCTGGGAGAAGCAGAAGGGCCCTGCGAGCTAGAGGACGAAGTAGACAGAGCCCGCTTCCTAGAACTCCTGCCCTGTCTGTCTCTCAGAAGGCCGCGGTCAGGTGCGGACGACTCACCCTGAGAGGCGGTCGGGGCACAGGTGGCTGCTGAGGTAATCATTCTAAGACCTGGACCAGTGACTGTGATACTTTTGTCAAGTCGGATACAGACTGAGACATTACAACGGCCCACTCCGGGGGGAAGGGAGAGTGTCCTCAGCCCGGGACTCTGTGCGCTCCTGAGATGCCGACATATTTGAAGGACTGCAGGGGGGGCAGAATGGGGACGACCGACCCGATGCCCACTTCTTTCTACAGCGCGCACAGGCGTAATAGGTAGCGGTGGGCCTGAAGCAGAGATCCCCTGAAGGATTGGGCATAAGTAAACTGCACTGAATGGCCGCAGGAATTAGGGAAGAACCACCGAGGAGAGCTAATCTTTGCCACAGAGCAGAGCCTACCGAGATTCTGGCAAGCAGCAGAAAACGCCGAAGTGTCCCCCAAGCAGCGCAGGAAGGAGTGAAAATCGAGGGCATGGTCGAAGAGGGAGGCTGGCATATCAAAAGAAAAGGAGCCCTGTGATGGGCTAGAAAAGGCTCGCTGAAAAGAGCGCGCTCAGGAAGGGAGGAGGGAGCACGCTGAGGGAAAGTGAAAGTGAAAGGAAGACGCCGCAGCCCCATGCCTAGCAATTGTGAAGGAAACGCCGACATAACGGTGCCGAACTGACAGTGGGCCTGCTGCTTGTGACGCTGCTGTGGTGAGTGAAGGGATCCCCAGTGTCTTCCTGACTAGTGCAGGGGGAGGATGAGACGCAAGCGGCTGTGTGAGCGCGCGGCAGGCAGAGAGGGCGGGAGATTCAAATAACTGCGGACCTGTAATCACCAAGGTCCAACTTCTCCCTTGCACGGAAGCTTATGCGGGGCCGGAGGGAACGTACAGGCACTTACCTGACGTCCCTGAAGAGGATGACCACAGGGGCCCACGGAGAACAGGCAGGCCGCTGGGGGGTCCTCTGTACCCGCATCCTACAGAAGACGGCTTGAACCTCCTGCGATTGCCGTCTTCCTCTCAGCCCTGTCCCGAGAAAGGGGTGAGGAGGGGGATTCGGCAAGGACCAGCCACCTGTCCACAACCCTTATCACCGGAAGGTGATAGGGAGAAAGTCCTGCCTGCGGTACTGAGAGTTGCGATGTGGGTGACTACACACTGCTCGCTCAGCCACATGATATAGGAAATCAGGGTTATAACTATACCCTGTTTCCCAACGGAAAAACCTGAAAAATAAAAGAGAAAAGATTAAAAAGTTCGATCTAAACCCTAAAAGAAAAAATGGATTATTAACTGCGGATCTGGGGAGATCCCGGTCCGCCTCCTACAGACACTAAGCACAAACTGAGGTGCTTGGTGCCTGTCGGTAGGTGTATACTGCCAGGGAGGAGCTAATTTTTATTGTTTTGCATAGTGTCAGCCTCCTAGCAGCAGCAGCATACACCCATGGTAATCTGTGTCCCCCAATAAGGCGATAAAGAAAAAAGGGTGACAGATTCCCTTTAAGTATTGAAATTGTTATGTTGTATAGAAATCCATGACTAGAAGACCCTTGTCACCAATATTTTGAATGTTAAACACAGGGATATTTAGATTAATGTGTTGAGGCGGTAGGCCAGTCTAATGAAATGCGTTTTTAGGGCATGCTTAAAACTGTGGGGATTGGGGATTAACTGAATTATCCTGGGTAGTGCATTCAAAAAAATTGGCACAGCACGTGAGAAGTCTTGGAGACGGGAGTGGGAGGTTCTGATTATTGAGGATGTTAACCTCAGGTCATTAGCAGAACAGAGGGCACGAGTAGGGTGGTAGACTCAGATGTAGGGTGGTGCTGAGCCATGGAGTGCTTTGTGGGTGAGAGTAATAAGTTTATATTGAATTCTGGAGTGTATGGGTAACAAGTGCAATGACTGGCACAAGGTAGAGGCATCGGTGTAAATGTTGGTGAGGAATATGATCCTGGCTGCAGCATTCAAGACAGATTGGAGAGGGGAGAGTTTGGTAAGAGGGAGACCGATTAGTAGAGAGATACAATAGTCCAGACAAGAATGAATAAGAGCAACAGTAAGAGTTTTGCAGAGTTGAAAGTAAGAAAGGGTCAAATTCTAGATATGTTTTTGAGGTGCAGATAACAAGAGCGAGCCAGTGATCGGATGTGGGGGGTGAATGAAAGCTCTGAATCAATTATGACCCCAAGGGAGCAGGCATGCTGCTGGGGAGTACTAGTGGAACCACACACGGAGATGGCAATGTCGGGCATACGTACATTAGTAGCGGGAGGAAACACGAGGAGTTCAGTTTTTGACAGATTCAGTTTCAGATAGAGGGAGGACATGATGTTAGAGACAGCAGTAAGACAATCACAGGTGTTTTCCAAAAAAGGCAGGCGTGATATCGAGAGAAGAAGCGTATAATTGGGTGTCATCAGCATAGAGATGGTACTGGAAACCAAATCTGCTGATTGTTTGTCCAATAGGTGCAGTATACAAAGAGAAGAGGAGGGGGCCTAGGACTGATCCTTAAGGAACCCCAACAGTAAGGGGAAGATGACAGGAGGAGTACCCGGCAAAATAAACAGTGATGGAGCGGTCAGAGAGATAGGAGGAAAACCAGGAGAGAACGGTGTCCCTGAGGTCGATGGAGCGGAGCATAGTGAAGAGGAGCTGGTGATCCACAGTGTCGAATGCTGCAGAGAGTTCTAGGAGAATTAGCATGGAGTAGTGACCATTAGATTTAGCTGATAGTAGACCATTAGAGACTTTAGTGCGGGCAGTTTCAGTAGAGTGTAAAGAGCAGAAACCGGATTGTAGAGGGTCGAGAAGAGAGTTATCTGAGAGATAGAGGATAAGATGGGCATGAACCAGGCGTTCCAGGAGTTTAGAGATGAAGGGAAGATTGGAGACAGGTCTACAGTTAGTGGCACGGTTTTGGTCGAGGGATGGTTTTTAAGTAATGGATGTATGATGGCATGCTTAAATGAGCAAGGAAAGATACCGGAAGAGAGAGAGAGGTTGAATATTTTTGTTAGGTGAGCGGTGACAGCAGGGTAAAGGAACTGGAGGAGATGTGATGGAATGGGGTCACTGGTGCAAGTAGTAAGGCGAGAAGGTGCAAGGAGCCTGATTACTTCTTCTGTTACTGGTTCAAAATCAGAGAGTGCGCTAGATGCAGTGGGGGAGGGAGGACATTGCATGGTATGAGGGGATTGGGAGATAATTTCCTGTCGGATATGGTCAATTTTTTTCTTTGAAATAATTGGCCAGATCGTCAGCATGGAGATTCCGTGGTTGGGGTCTGCACTCTTGGGTTGAGTAAGGAATGAAAAGGGTCAAAGAGACATTTAGGGTTATTGGATAGTGAGGTGATGTGGGTGTTGAAATAGGTTTGTTTGGAGAGGTGAAGGGCAGAGTTGTATGTTTTAAGCATAAACTTATAATGGATGAAATCTTCGGGCAGATTAGATTTTCTCCACAGACGTTCGGCTCACCTGGAGCACTGCTGTAGGAAACGTGTTTGCAGCGTGTGCCAGGGTTGTCTGTTGTGAATTCTCTTGATCTGACTTCTGAGTCGGGGTTCCCTCTGGTGGTTACTGCGGGTAGTGGAGCTGGCCGGGTTGATAGAAGTCTGCCACCTGATGACAATGATTGGAAATCAGGGGTTACTGACTGGGAGGATATAAGTGTGCAGGCTTCCCTCAGTTGCTGCTGGTGACTGTTTCTTCCTGTGCATTTTGAGGTCTGCTAACGCCTGCCTGATCCTGCATTTTTCAGTTAAGTTGTCCATTTGCTAATCATTTGCATCTGATCTGGTTTTGTCTCTTTCTGCTTTGCTGTGAGGGTTCAGCGTGCTCCCTGCTGGGGCTGTGCTGGACCCCGCTCCATATGTTACAGTCAGCAGCTCAATCATCTTGTAGGTGAGTTCTAGGATCTTCTGGTCATTGATGTCCTCATGTATCAGGGGGTGAGGTGGAGGCCCTGTGAGTGGGCTCAGGGGTCTTCCCCATTCCTCAGACACAGGGGCCTGACAGCGCTCCCTAGAGGTCTTCTTCACTACTGTGTAATCCTGGTTATGGAGAGACACATTAATAAACCTCACTACAGACATTTCCAGAGTCCTCACCTCTCCAGTTCTGTCAATGTGTTATTCCCATAGATAAGAATGATGGAATGTGACGTCATCAGAATCTCTCACCTCTCCAGTAAGCCGGAAGAGGATCTCTAGGGTGAGGTGTAATATCCTCTCCGCCATCTTGTCCCTGTCCCTATCCATCCTTGTAGGGTCACTCAGGAGAATTCTCTTATATAGAAGATCTCCACTGAGAGGATCCGATACTGTAGGGACCTGAATGGAAGAATATGATAGAATGTAAAATTATAAGGAATTTATTGTAGCAATGAGTAGATTTGTTCTTATTTGGCCAGAATTTGCGTATAATTATTTTTATTCAAATCAAATGTACATTGTTATGCTGAGTAGTCTCTTCAGACCCGAGAGCATAATAAACATATGTAAAAAAAAATAAAAAATCCTCTATTGGCTCTCATCTGCACACAGTGCAGATCTGCTTCAGATTAATCTTTTTTTTTCGGTGTGGTCACTGGTGTGGCATTCACTTGGCCATCTTTGGCACTTTCAAGGTGACTGACATCCAAAAAAGCCAAACATGGACTAGTGAAGACCACACCAGTTAATTTATGGGGCATATGTCCGATTCATTCCTCGGACAGATTCTGTTCTCTGCATATCCGAGCTTGATCAAATATTGCACTTGGCCTTGTAAGTCAATGAGTCAGTGGAAAATATTGGACTGCACTTGGATGTCATCTGAGCGCAGTCCAAGTTCAACTAACTGACAGAATGAAGAATTTTTTTTCTGCATCGTCTCCTCATCTGAGAGAATCGGATCACACTATGATCACACGCTGATCAGAGTATGATTTGCACAATCTACCCGATTCTCTTTGATGAGAGAATCCTCGATCATCTGCACCTACCCTAAAATGTCACCAATATTGAAAGCCAAGATGGAAATGTGATGAAAGCAGGAAACGTGTCTCACATTCTTAATCAGTCAATAGAGACAGATCACATACTGTACTTCTGAAAAAAGTGAGAGAGCAGCAGCTTTCACTTCTTCCGAATGTATGTGACTTGTCCTAAGGCATGGAGAGTGAAGTAAGTGCTGATTGGTCTCAGGGATTGCGTGACATAACAGGTGATCCTCGAGAGAGCCAGTAACAACTGCTGGAATGACGCCGGCCTGGAGGTGAGTATAAGTGTTTATATTTTGCAAGGGGGAAACAGGGGTTTTCTGAGTAGTGGACAATCCTTATACTTGAAAAAAAAACTTCTTCCATTTTGTAGCAATCAATACCGCATTAAAAAAAGCAACTAATCTTGATACAAACTTCTCACTTATGGCTGTTCTTGACGATCCCGGTCAGTACCATAGACAATGAATAGCGTTCATCTGTAATCGCTCAGCCCAATTCAGCCTGCAGAGAGAAGTCAAATTGACGCAATTGTAATAATGTACAGTAAAATGCAAACAGAGAATTCTTTTTTTTCCACCAATAAATTAATAAATGCAGATTGATAATTGAGGACAGTGAGAGAATTTTTGGGTGGATGATTAGCAGATGTGGCAGCGGAGGGAGCAGATTGTAGGTTGCTGTAACATCCTACAAGTTATGAGAGAACGTGAGGAGAAAAGCTGCAACTCGCTAATATAAATTTTATCGTAATCTGTAGACAGCGGTTCGATGTGTGGAGTACTACAAGTCCCAGGAAGGTGTCAGGTTGCAATAAAGGCAGGACATGTGCATGCTGTCTGCAGATACCTGAAAACAACCACAGAACGGCCATCGGCCAAGATGCCTCAGTCCCCACAGTCACATTCAGTGGAGACAGTAAGTTATTACTGAGGGAGGAGAACGACCCAGAGGAAATGCAATGGGGAATCTCCACATACCTCCTCCTGCAGAGCCCACACTAGATATATAATATATATGGTCCTGTCTAGAAGTGAGCTTCCCCTATGAGGAAGTGGCGGAGCCTTCCACAGCTCAGACCCCATAACAGGATGCAGCAGTGTATGTGGGTTTGAACCTAAGGCCTGTTTCACACTTCAGTTGTTTCCATCAGTCAAAATCCGCCGTTTTGAAAAAAAACGGATCCGCCATGTTTTTTGGCGGATCCGTTTTTTTCCCATTGACTTGCATTAGCAGCGGATTTAGACGTATGGTCATCCGTTGGATCCGTTTTTTGAAGGATCCGCCAAAATTTTGTCGTCCGCTTCCTTCAGTGGATGGATAATGAAACGTTTTTTGTCTGCGTCAAAATAGTGGATAGCAGCGGATCCGCCGCTATCCGCCATTCGTTATAATGGACGCCTATGGGCGGTGGATCCGTTGCCAACCGTTTTTTGACGGAATCCAGCAACGGATCCGATTTTTGTCACTGAGCATGCCCGGAAGAATTTACTTGCCAGAAATTTAACCCCAAATTCCGTTCTGGCGGCAGAAAAATTCTCTCTCTCCTTTTTTCCAGACTCATTTTCCTTTAAATTTCAGTCACTTACTTAGTACAGCGGATCCGTCAAAAAACGGATCCGGTGGCATCCGTTTGTGCCACAACGGAAACGGATCCGTTTTTTCACAACATGGCGGATTTTGACTGAAGTCAAATAACTGAAATGTGAAACAGGCCTTAGAGGAGTGAGGTGCTGCAAGATGGGGCTGTGTATAGATGAGAGGAGTGAGGTACTGCAGGATGGGGCTGTGTATAGATGAGAGGAGTGAGGTACTGCAGGATGGGGCTGTGTATAGATGAGAAAAGTGAGGTGCTGCAGGATGAGGCTGTGTATAGATGAGATGAGTGAGGTGCTGCAGGATGGGGCTGTGTATAGATGAGAGGAGCGAGGTGCTGCAGGATGGGGCTGTGTATAGATGAGAGGAGTGAGGTACTGCAGGATGGGGCTGTGTATAGATGAGTGAGGTGCTGCAGGATGGGGCTGTGTATAGATGAGAGGAGTGAGGTACTACAGGATGGGGCTGTGTATAGATGAGAGGAGTGTGGTGCTGCAGGATGGGGCTGTGTATAGATGAGAGGAGTGAGGTTCTGCAGGATGGGGCTGTGTATAGATGAGAGGAGTGAGGTACTGCAGGATGGGACTGTGTATAGATGAGAGGAGTGAGGTGCTGCAGCAGGATGGGGCTGTGTACAGATGAGAGGAGTGAGGTGCTGCAGCAGGATGGGGCTGTGTATAGATGAGAGGAGTGAGGTACTACAGGATGGGGCTGTGTATAGATGAGAGGAGTGAGGTACTGCAGGATGGGGCTGTGTATAGATGAGATGAGTGAGGTGCTGCAGGATGGGGCTGTGTATAGATGAGAGGAGTGAGGTAGTACAGGATGGGGCTGTGTATAGATGAGAGGAGTGAGGTGCTGCAGCAGGATGGGGCTGTGTATAGATGAGATGAGTGAGGTGCTGCAGGATGGGGCTGTGTATAGATGAGAGGAGTGAGGTGCTGCAGGATGGGGCTGTGTATAGATGAGAGGAGTGAGGTACTGCAGGATGGTGCTGTGTATAGATGAGTGAGGTGCTGCAGGATGGGGCTGTGTATAGATGAGAGGAGTGAGGTACTACAGGATGGGGCTGTGTATAGATGAGAGGAGTGTGGTGCTGCAGGATGGGGCTGTGTATAGATGAGAGGAGTGTGGTGCTGCAGGATGGGGCTGTGTATAGATGAGAGGAGTGAGGTGCTGCAGCAGGATGGGGCTGTGTATAGATGAGAGGAGTGAGGTGCTGCAGCAGGATGGGGCTGTGTATAGATGAGAGGAGTGAGGTGCTGCAGCAGGATGGGGCTGTGTATAGATGAGAGGAGTGAGGTACTACAGGATGGGGCTGTGTATAGATGAGAGGAGTGAGGTGCTGCAGGATGGGGCTGTGTATAGATGAGAGGAGTGAGGTGCTGCAGGATGGGGCTGTGTATAGATGAGAGGAGTGAGGTACTACAGGATGGGGCTGTGTATAGATGAGAGGAGTGAGGTGCTGCAAGATGGGGCTGGGTATAGGTGAGAGGAGTGAGGTGCTGCAGGATAGGGCTGTGTATAGATGAGAGTGAGGTGCTGCCTGCAGGATGGGCCTGTGTATAGATGACAGGAGTGAGGTGCTGCAGGATGGGGCTGTATATAGATGAGAGGAGTGAGGTGCTGCAGGATGGGGCTGTATATAGATGAGAGGAGTGAGGTGCTGCAGGATGGGGCTGTGTATAGATGAGAGGAGTGAGGTGCTGCAGGATGGGACTGTGTATAGCTGAGAGTAGTGAGGTGCTGCAGGATGGGACTGTGTATAGATGAGAGGAGTGAGGCGCTGCAGGATGGGACTGTGTATAGATGAGAGGAGTGAGGCGCTGCAGGATGGGACTCTGTACAGATGAGAGGAGTGAGGTGCTGCAGGATGGGACTGTGTATAGCTGAGAGGAGTGAGGTACTGCAGGATGGGACTGTGTACAGATGAGAGGAGTGAGGTGCTTCAGGATGGGACTGTGTATAGATGAGAGGAGTGAGGCGCTCCAGGATGGGACTGTGTACAGATGAGAGGAGTGAGGTGCTCCAGGATGAGACTGTGTATAGCTGAGAGGAGTGAGGTACTGCAGGATGGGACTGTGTACAGATGAGAGGAGTGAGGTGCTGCAGGATGGGACAGTGTGTAGCTGAGAGGAGTGAGGTACTGCAGGATGGGACTGTGTATAGATGAGAGGAGTGAGGCACTGCACGATGGGGCTGTGTAAAGATGAGAGGAGTGAGGTGCTGCAGGATGGGGCTGTGTATAGATGAGAGGAGTGAGGTACTGCAGGATGGGGCTGTGTATAGATGAGAGGAGTGAGGTGCTGCAGGATGGGCCTGTGTATAGATGACAGGAGTGAGGTGCTGCAGGATGGGGCTGTATATAGATGAGAGGAATGAGGTGCTGCAGGATGGGGCTGTATATAGATGAGAGGAGTGAGGTAGTGCAGGATGGGGCTGTGTATAGATGAGAGGAATTAGGTGCTGCAGGATGGGGCTGTATATAGATGAGGAGTGAGGTGCTGCAGGATGGGGCTGTGTACAGATGAGAGGAGTGAGGTACTGCAGGATGGGGCTGTGTACAGATGAGAGGAGTGAGGTGCTGCAGCAGGATGGGGCTGTGTATAGATGAGAGGAGTGAGGTACTACAGGATGGGGCTGTGTATAGATGAGAGGAGTGAGGTACTGCAGGATGGGGCTGTGTATAGATGAGATGAGTGAGGTGCTGCAGGATGGGGCTGTGTATAGATGAGAGGAGTGAGGTAGTACAGGATGGGGCTGTGTATAGATGAGAGGAGTGAGGTGCTGCAGCAGAATGGGGCTGTGTATAGATGAGATGAGTGAGGTGCTGCAGGATGGGGCTGTGTATAGATGAGAGGAGTGAGGTGCTGCAGGATGGGGCTGTGTATAGATGAGAGGAGTGAGGTACTGCAGGATGGGGCTGTGTATAGATGAGTGAGGTGCTGCAGGATGGGGCTGTGTATAGATGAGAGGAGTGAGGTACTACAGGATGGGGCTGTGTATAGATGAGAGGAGTGTGGTGCTGCAGGATGGGGCTGAGAGGAGTGAGGTACTGCAGGATGGGGCTGTGTATAGATGAGAGAAGTGAGGTGCTGCAGCAGGATGGGGCTGTGTATAGATGAGAGGAGTGAGGTGCTGCAGCAGGATGGGGCTGTGTATAGATGAGAGGAGTGAGGTACTACAGGATGGGGCTGTGTATAGATGAGAGGAGTGAGGTGCTGCAGGATGGGGCTGTGTATAGATGAGAGGAGTGAGGTGCTGCAGGATGGGGCTGTGTATAGATGAGAGGAGTGAGGTACTACAGGATGGGGCTGTGTATAGATGAGAGGAGTGAGGTGCTGCAGGATGGGGCTGGGTATAGGTGAGAGGAGTGAGGTGCTTCAGGATGGGACTGTGTATAGATGAGAGGAGTGAGGTGCTGCAGGATGGGGCTGTATATAGATGAGAGGAATGAGGTGCTGCAGGATGGGGCTGTATATAGATGAGAGGAGTGAGGTAGTGCAGGATGGGGCTGTGTATAGATGAGAGGAATTAGGTGCTGCAGGATGGGGCTGTATATAGATGAGGAGTGAGGTGCTGCAGGATGGGGCTGTGTATAGATGAGAGGAGTGAGGTGCTGCAGGATGGGACTGTGTATAGCTGAGAGGAGTGAGGTACTGCAGGATGGGCCTGTGCATAGATGACAGGAGTGAGGTGCTGCAGGATGGGGCTGTATATAGATGAGAGGAATGAGGTGCTGCAGGATGGGGCTGTATATAGATGAGAGGAGTGAGGTGCTGCAGGATGGAGCTGTGTACAGATGAGAGGAGTTAGGTGCTGCAGGATGGGACTGTGTATAGCTGAGAGGAGTGAGGTGCTGCAGGATGGGACTGTGTATAGATGAGAGGAGTGAGGTGCTGCAGGATGGGACTGTGTATAGCTGAGAGTAGTGAGGTGCTGCAGGATGGGACTGTGTATAGATGAGAGGAGTGAGGCGCTGCAGGATGGGACTCTGTACAGATGAGAGGAGTGAGGTGCTGCAGGATGGGACTGTATATAGCTGAGAGGAGTGAGGTACTGCAGGATGGGACTGTGTACAGACGAGAGGAGTGAGGTACTGCAGGATTGGGCTGTGTATAGATGAGAGGAGTGAGGTGCTCCAGGATGGGACTGTGTACAGATGAGAGGAGTGAGGTGCTCCAGGATGGGACTGTGTATAGCTGAGAGGAGTGAGGTACTGCAGGATGGGACTGTGTACAGATGAGAGGAGTGAGGTGCTGCAGGATGGGACAGTGTATAGCTGAGAGGAGTGAGGTACTGCAGGATGGGACTGTGTATAGATGAGAGGAGTGAGGTAGTGCAGGATGGGGCTGTGTATAGATGAGAGGAATGAGGTGCTGCAGGATGGGGTTGTATATAGATTAGAGGAGTGAGGCATTGCAGGATGGGACTGTGTACAGATGAGAGGAGTGAGGTGCTGCAGGATGGGGCTGTGTATAGATGAGAGGAGTGAGGTACTGCAAGAAGGGACTGTGTACAGATGAGAGGAGTGAGGTACTGCAGGATGGGACTGTGTATAGATGAGAGGAGTGAGGTACTACAGGATGGGGTTGTGTATAGATTAGAGGAGTGAGTTACTGCAAGATGGGACTGTGTACAGATGAGAGTGAGGTGCTGCAGGATGGGACTGTATAGATGAGGAGTGAGGTGCTGCAGGATGGGGCTGTGTATAGATGAGAGAAGTGAGGTACTGCAGGATGGGGCTGAGTATAGATGAGAGGAGTGAGGTGCTGCAGGATGGGGTTGTGTATAGATGAGAGGAGTGAGGTACTGCAGGATGGGGCTGTGTATAGATGAGAGGAGTGAGGTACTGCAGGATGGGGCTGTGTATAGATGAGAGGAGTGAGGTACTGCAGGATGGGACTGTGTATAGATGAGAGGAGTTAGGTCCCGCAGCACCTCACTCCTCTCATCTATACACAGCCCCATCCTGCAGTACCTCACTCCTCTCATCTATACACAGCCCCATCCTGCAGTACCTCACTCCTTTCATCTATACACAGCTCCATCTTGCAGCATCTCACTCCTCTAAGCCCGTTTCACATTTCAGTTATTTGACGTCAGTCAAAATCCACCATGTTGTGAAAAAACGGATCCGTTTCCGTTGTGGCACAAACGGATGCCACGGGATCCGTTTTTGACGGATCCGTTGTAGTAAGTAAGTGACTGAAATTTAAACGAAAATGAGTCTGGGAAAAAGGAGAGAGGGAGAGAGAGAGAGAATTTTTCTGCCTCCAGAACGGAATTTATACACAGCCCCATCCTGCAGTACCTCACTTCTCTCATTTATACACAGCCCCATCCTGCAGTACCTCACTCCTCTCATCTATACACAGCCCCATCCTGCAGTACCTCACTTCTCTCATTTATACACAGCCCCATCCTGCAGTACCTCACTCCTCTCATCTATACACAGCCCCATCCTGTAGTACCTCACTCCTCTCATCTATACACAGCCCCATCCTGTAGTACCTCATTCCTCTCATCTATACACAGCCCCATCCTGTAGTACCTCACTCCTCTCATCTATACACAGCCCCATCCTGCAGCACCTCACTCCTCTCATCTATACACAACCCCATCCTGCAGCACCTCACTCCTCTCATCTATACACAGCCCCATCCTGTAGTACCTCACTCCTCTCATCTATACACAGTCACATCCTGCAGCACCTCACTCCTCTCATCTATACACAGCCCCATCCTGTAGTACCTCACTCCTCTCATCTATACACAGTCACATCCTGCAGCACCTCACTCCTCTCATCTATACACAGCCCCCACCAACAAATCGAACACCCCCCTCTTTTCACTATCTAATCTCTCTAACTCCCCTATCCCCATCTGACCACAACTTATATTCTTTTCCCTCTCCTTTCCAGGTGCACAATTCCTACTACACACATGCACACCCTCGCACAAATCTCAAACACCTTGATTTACACTCACTTTCTGAGTCCTTTCTCTCTTTGCAGACATAGGTTCCTTATACAATGCAGATGCTGTTGCTATTTTAAAAAAGACCACGATAGCTGCAGCTCTCGAATCGGTCGCCCCCTTACACACCAAAACTCGCACAATCAATAGACAACCCTGGCTCACCAGCCTGACTAAAGAACTGAGGCATCCTTCAAGGGTTGCTGAGCAGAGATGGAAAAGATCCCATGACAACGAGCACTGCATCACATACGAACAGTCTCTCACCAATTTCAAATTCACACTCACTGCTGCAAAACAAACGTACTTTTCATATGTCATATAGTCCCTGTCTCACAACCCTAAACAGCTATTCAGCACTTTCAGTTCTCTCCTCTGTCCCCCAGCACCTCCTCTCTCTCCTCTTAGCTGAAGACTTTGCCTCAGTCTTCACGCAAAAGACTGAGTACATCAGAGAAAGATTTGGCCTCTCATAACTACTCAGCTCTCCTAATTCAAAACCAGCTTCTCTGTCATTGCAGAAAATAAACTTTCCTCTCTACTCTCCAGATCACATCTCACCATCTGTTCATTTGACCCGATTCCATCCCACCTAATCCCTAATCTCACCACAGTCTTCAGCACATCCCTAACTCATGTCTTCAACCTATTATTAACAACTGCTGTTAATATCCCAAGAACAGAGATATCCTGGATGAAAACCTCTTCCAGAGTGCTCTGGACCTCAGACTTTGCAGAAGGTTTACCTTCCAACAAGACAATGACCCAAAGCACACAGCTAAAAGGGAGTGGCTTCTGAACAACTCTGTGACCATTCTTGACTGGCCCAGCCACAGCCCTGACCTAAACCCAATTGAGCATCTCTGGAGAGACCTGAAAATGGCTCTCTACCAACGTTCACCATTCAACCTGACGGAACTGGAGAGGATCTGCAAGGAAGATCCCCAAATCCAGGTGTGAAAAACTTGTTGCATAATTCCCAAGACGACTCATGGCTGTACTAGATCAAAAGGTGTTTCTACTCAATACTAAGCAAAGGGTCTGAATACTTAATGACCATGTGATATTTCAATATTTTTTTTAATAAATTTGCAAAAAATTCTACATTTCTGTTTTTTTTCAGTCAAGATGGGGTGCAGAGTGTACATTAATGAGAAAAAAATGAATTTTTTTGAATTTGCCAAATGGCTGCAATGAAAAATTTAAAGGGGTCTGAATACTTTCCATACCCACTGTATATGTGATAAGTATGTAGGTGAAAAAGAAGAAAACTGAAAAGGAAAAGTTAGTGTCAAAAGTGAAGCTAATGTAAATAAACCACATTGAGTTGATGCAAAGTCAAATTAGGGAATGAAGGTAAGTGTATGAATAGGTACAGTGGCTTGGGAAAGTATTCACTCCCGTGACTTTTTACCTATTTTGCTACAGTACATCCTGTGTTTAAATATTTTTGTTATCTGATTTGTGTGTGGTGCATCAAGACTAAATAGGCTAAGCTGGTGAAGTGAGAAAAATATAGGCATAAATTAAATGCATTGGATCAAATAACTAAAATTTGGCATGTGCATATGTATTCACCTCTTTTGCGATGAAGCCCGAAAAAATTATGGTGCAAGCAATAACCTTCATAAGTCACATGCTAAGTGACGGGAAGTCCACATGTAAGTAATCTAAGTGTCACATGGTTTGCCAGTATATACACTTTTTCTTTTATGAAAGGCCACAGAGGCTGCAACACCATTAAACCCTCCCTTTGATGTGCATGGGAGACGCAGAGACAGGACTTAGGTCCCACAATGCTGATGCCCAGCGCGTGGATCAGTTTTATCCGACCTGTCTGCACGCTCTGTGGCAGCAACAAGCCAGCAACAGTACGCCTAATGTTATTGCACCTATCATTACTACACTACTAACACCCCAGTAACTGCCAAACGCTGAAGTAAAATACTGACCAAACACTGAGATTAAATACTGAGGTAAATGCTGACCAAATACTAAGGTAAAATACTAAAACACTGGGTAAAATGCTGAGGTAAAATACTGACCAAACACTGAGGTAAATACTGACCAAATACTGAGGTAAAATAATGACCAAATATTGAGGTAAAATGCTGATCAAACACTGAGGTAAACTACTGACCAAATACTGAGGTAAAATACTGATCAAACACTGATTTAAAATACTGACCAAATACTGAGGTAAAGCACTGACCAAATACTGAGGTAAAATACTGATTCAATACTGAGGTAAAATGCTGACCAAATACTGAGATAAAATACTGAAGTAAAATACTAAAACACTGAGGTAAAATACTGACCAAATACTGAGGTAAAGCACTGACCAAATACGGAGGTAAAATACTGATTAAATACTGAGGTAAAATGCTGACCAAATACTGAGATAAAATACTGAGGTAAAATACTAAAACACTGAGGTAAAATACTGACCAAATAATGAGGTAAAATACAGAGCAAACACTGAGGTAAAATACTGACCAAACATTGAAGTAAACCACTGACCAAATACTGAGGTAAAATGCTGACCAAATACTGAAGTAAAATACTGATCAAACACTGAGATAAAATACTGACCAAATACTGATGTAAAATACTAAAACACTGAGGTAAAATACTGATTAAATACAGAGGTAAAATACTGACCAAACACTGAGCTAAAATACTGACCAAATATTGAGGTAAAGTAATGACCAAATATTGAGGTAAAATACTGATCAAATACTGAGATAAAATACTGATTAAATACTGAGGTAAACTGCTAACCAAATACTGAAGTAAAATACTAATCAAACACTGACCAAATACTGAGGTAAAATACAGACCAAACACTGAGGTAAAATACTGATTAAATACTGAGGTAAAATACTGACCAAATACTCTTTAACTCTTCTGCCAGTTTTAGTCATGGGGACATACCCAGCCTGTTGCCCAGTTAGGGAGGACATCAGTGCTGGGCTGCCTACAAATAGACTACATACATCAAGGCCATTTTACCTTGTGCTCTGGGTAACTAAACGCTACAGCACTATTTCCCAGGAAGGCTTGAGTAATGCTAGCAACAGGGGAGACTCTCAGGCATGCGCAGTGCCACTCTTCTTGTACATAGCGAGGCTGGAGTGGGCAGAACTGACAATACACCTGCACCACCACAGTCAGTGGACAGCTCTGCTCTGCAGCACCACAACTCAGGTAACTGACGCCTTGCTCATGCCATAGCCCCACTCCAGTCATCGTTCTCCCCTCAACCAATGTCATCTGGTGCTTGATTGCAGATCACGGGCTGCCGGGATCCATCCACACACATCATCAGTCCCAGAAAAGCTGCAAAGAGCATTCTGCACTAACAACGTGGGCCGTGTGGACGGGGCTTTGCGTGTGAAGTGAGTGTGGCTATGCAGAGTGGGCGAGGCAATGTGGAGTGGGCGTTGCTTGATACATGGTCCCACAAAACCGATTTAATACATTAAAATAACTGACACAACACCGATTCTAGTGGATAAAAAGTGGCCGTGAGTTTATTTTGGGTTTAAAATAATAATTAAACCAAATCCATTAATAAATAATTCCATATAAATACCCATTAAACCATATCAAAGACACAATCCGCCCCTTAGCGGGCGATTTTCCCACAATAAACATCACGACAATTAACAGAAAAAAGGGGGAGGGAGGGTGGGAGAATCTTCTTTTCTTCATAGACAATTTCTTCACTGAGGAGAAAACCGCTCTGCAATGGTTTAAATACTCATAAATTACACTGCCACCAAACCATCCACCAATCATAGCCTGTTAAAACGGCACCAAAGTGAATGTAAATAACCAATCAGCATCATTTTGCTTATCTCCAGGCAAAAAAAACCTTGACCTCAATTTCACCTTTACCTGAGGTGAACACAAAAACTGCCAAAATACATATAAATGAGTGGAATTACGGTCTGTGTGACCAATGGACCCCCCTTTATGCTGATGCTTTATTACGGGGGGGGACTGACATGGTCCCACAAAACCGATTTAATACATTAAAATAACTGACACAACACCGATTCTAGTGGATAAAAAGTGGCCGTGAGTTTATTTTGGGTTTAAAATAATAATTAAACCAAATCCATTAATAAATAATTCCATATAAATACCCATTAAACCATATCAAAGACACAATCCGCCGCTTAGCGGGCGATTTTCCCAAAAGCCAGGGCTCACAGAGACGTGGCCCCGCCCCCAATAATGACAGCCACTTTTCAACCATAGACTGTAAATCTAGATTAAATATGTCCAGACCTATGTCGTCAAATGCACTAGATCCTGACGATATAAACCTGGAATGAAACCTTCGAGGTCAACATGCCTGAACGAAAAACTGTGAATCAATGGGAAAAATTTCTGGAGACATCTATTAACCCTAATCCTTATTTTATTCAAAAATTTTGAGTTGTCCCTTCTCCACAGCAATCTAGGAACGATTTCAGAGAAAATGAAGTCAGTACTAGGGAAGGATTGTTTCAATGATGAAAACATCCGACCTCATCATCACTATCAAATCGAACGTCTTCATCTTCCCTAAGTCGTTGCCACCGAGGTGAAATAGCACTAAATCAGGGGCAGGAAATAAATTCGAACATTTCATAAATTCCACAATAAAACTCGACCTGTTATGATGAGTCACTGAAGGAGGAAAAAACAAAATACCAGCTAAGTCCAGAAAAACCAGAGAGGTTGGCAGCTATCGGATTGCAGACCCCTGAACCTATCCACAACAACTAGCAGTAGCCGTAGCCGTGGGGGGTTCCTACGGTGCCCTAGACCCCTCGATCACAGCCGGAGAACTATATAGCCTAAAGACAGAAAGGGGAAAAACTAAACTGCCCCAGAGCAGACCCCAAAGCAATAGGCAGCCCCCAACATATAATGACGGTGAAGCAAGATGAAAACACTAACACAGATAGAAAGATAGCTTGAGCAAATGATGGGGCCCAAGCTAACTACATAGGACAGGATAGGAAAGCTGCTGTCTGCCATCCGCAAAAACCCTATCAAAATGAGCCAACCGACTGATAGGAAAAACAGGACCTGAAGTCGCTAGGCTTCAAAAGACTATATCAGCACTCAGGTATATTCTGAAGACAGAGCAAAATATCAACAGATCAGAGACAAAAATGGAGTTCAGCTCACCCCCGGCCGGGGATGGCAGAACTCCCCAAAAAACAAGGCAAAACAAAAAAACAAAACTGAAGAGTACAAAGAAGAGCAGAAAACTTAGCTTTGAGATGCAGGAATCAGACTGGTCTCCAAGAATCCAGCAGGAAAATCACCAGCCAGGAAGAAGGGCGTCGGCAGCCTTATATCCAGTCCTCAATTCCAGCCACCCAGTCATCATCTAGCTGCCCATGTGTTTGGTAATCAGCCTCACTACCTTCCTTCACCAGAGGAGGGAGTTCATCAGACCTCAATGTTGAAGGGAAAAATGAACTCACAACAGTACCTCCCCCTTGAGGAGGGGTCACCGAACCCTCATCCATGCCACCAGGGCGATCCGGGTGAGCCCGATGAAAGGCACGCCCCAATCTTTTGGCATGAATATCAGAGGCAAAGACCCAGGAATTATCCTCCTGACCATAACCCTTCCACTTAACCAAATACTGGAGTCTCCGTCTAGCCAGACGGGAATCCAGTATCTTCTCTACCTCATATTCCATGTTACCTTCAACCAATATAGGGTCAGGAGGTGCCACTACAGGAACTACTGGTTCAACAAACCTCTTCAACAAGGACTTATGAAACACATTATGAATTTTAAATGTGACAGGAAGGGCCAACCGAAAAGAGACCGGATTAATAATCTCCAAAATCTTGTAAGGTCCAATAAATCTAGGCTTAAACTTAGGAGAAGCCACCTTCATAGCGATATTTTTTGATGACAACCAAACCATATCACCCACCTTAAACTGGGGACCAACGGTCCTACGCCGGTTGGAAAACCGCTGGGCCTTTTCCTGGGAGAGAGACAACTTATCCACTACTTGGTCCCAGATCTGGTGCATTCTCTCCACCACAGTGTCAACACCTGGGCAGGCAGAAGGCTCCACCTGCCCTGAAGAAAATCGAGGGTGAAAACCAAAGTTACAAAAAAAAGGTGACATCAAAGTGGCAGAACTAGCTCTATTATTTAAAGCAAATTCGGCCAAGGGCAAAAATGAAACCCAATCATCCTGATCGGCAGAAATAAAACATCTCAAATACGACTCCAAAGTCTGGTTTGTTCTCTCCGTCTGCCCATTGGTCTGAGGGTGAAACGCAGAGGAGAAGGACAACTGAATTCCCAGCTTGGAACAGAAAGTCCTCCAAAATCTAGACACAAACTGAACTCCTCTGTCAGATACAATGTTCTCAGGAATCCCGTGCAAGCGAACCACCTGTTGCAAAAACAAGGGCACCAACTCAGAGGAAGATGGCAACTTAGGGAGTGGTACAAGATGAACCATCTTAGAGAATCTATCACAAATCACCCAAATAACAGTCATTCTCTGAGAGACAGGCATATCAGAGATAAAATCCATTGAAATATGGGTCCATGGCCTCCTGGGCACCGGCAAAGGCATCAACAAGCCACTAGAGCGAGAACAAGGTTTAGACCGGGAGCAAGTCCCACAGGACTTCACAAAATTCCTGACATCATGAGACAAGGCGGGCCACCAAAAAGACCGATTCACCAGATCTCTAGTACCAAAAATACCTGGATGACCAGCCAATGCAGAGCAATGAACTTCAGACATCACTCTCTTCCTCCACTGGTCAGGAACATACAACTTTCCACTGGGACAACGCTCAGGTTTGTCCTCCTGAAACTCTTCCAGAGCACGTCTCAAATCAGGCGAGATGGCAGAAAGAACTACCCCCTCACCTAAGATGGTAGCAGGCTTAGTCACAACAGGAGAATCAGCAAGGAAACTCCTAGAGAGGGCGTCTGCCTTGACATTCTTAGTGCCCGGAAGAAAAGAGACCACAAAATCAAAACGTGTGAAAAACAAGGCCCACCCAGCCTGTCTAGGATTCAGGCGCTTGGCCGACTCCAGGTAAATCAAATTCTTGTGGTCAGTAAGGACCACGACTTGGTGTTTGGCTCCCTCCAACCAATGTCTCCACTCCTCAAATGCCCATTTCATGGCCAACAGTTCCCGATTCCCCACATCATAGTTACGTTCGGATGGGGAGAACTTTCGGGAAAAGAAAGCACAAGGATTCATTTTAGATGTCACAGGATCTTTTTGGGACAACACCGCTCCTGCACCAATCTCAGAAGCGTCCACCTCCATCTGAAACGGGAGTGAGACATCAGGTTGCCGCAAAACCAGAGCAGAAGTGAATCTTCGCTTCAGCTCCTGAAAGGAAGAAACAGCCTCCGGAGACCAATTCAGCACATCAGCACCCTTCCTAGTCAAATCCGTCAATGGCTTGGCAATACCATAAAAATTAGCTATAAATTTCCGATAAAAATTAGCAAAACCCAAAAACTTCTGGAGGGCCTTCAAAGAAGTGGGCTGAACCCAATCATAAATGGCCTGTACCTTGGCCGGGTCCATTTCAATAGTTGACGGAGACAAAATAAATCCCAAAAATGAAATCCTCTGTACCCCAAAAAGGCATTTCGATCCCTTGACATACAGGGAATTCTCCCTCAAAATCCGGAACACAGTCCGAACATGTTCCACATGAGAGTCCCAATTCTTGGAGAAGATCAAAATATCATCCAGATAGATAATCAAAAATTTATCCACAAAGTCTCGGAATATATCATTCATGAAGCACTGGAAGACAGAAGGGGCATTAGTGAGCCCAAAAGGCATCACCAGGTACTCAAAATGTCCCTCCGGAGTATTAAACGCCGTCTTCCATTCATCCCCATGCTTAATGCGAATAAGATTATACGCCCCCCTGAGGTCAAGCTTGGTAAACCAGCAAGCACCTTTAACTCTGGAGAATAGATCAGAAATCAGGGGTAACGGATACTGATATTTAACAGTAATTTTGTTGAGGGCACGATAGTCAATACAAGGCCTTAATGAACCATCCTTTTTAGCCACAAAAAAAAAACAGCACCTAAGGGTGAAGAGGATGGTCTAATATGACCCTTCTCCAATGCCTCCTTAATATAGGATCGCATAGCCTCGTGCTCGGGTACAGATAAATTGAAAAGCCGACCCTTGGGGAATTTACACCCCGGGTTCAGCTCAATTGCACAGTCATAACTCCTATGAGGAGGCAAAGACGCAGACTCATTCTCACTAAACACATCATAAAAGTCAGCCATATAGTCAGGAACATCATGTGACTGGGGAGAAGTGGAGAAAACAGGAGCATCACTAAGGGCACACCGACAACCCCAACTCACCACAGACAAAGATTTCCAATCCAGAACTGGATTATGGATTTGCAACCAGGGAAACCCCAGAACAATGGTATCATGCAAATTATGCAACACCAAAAATCTGCAATTTTCTTGATGGTCTGGGGCGACCCGCATTACCACCTGGGTCCAAAACTGAGGTTTATTCTTCACCAAAGGAGTAGCATCAATACCCCTCAAAGGGATAGGCATCTGCAGAGGTGTCATAGGAAATCCACAATGTTTAGCAAAATCCAAGTCCATCAGGTTCAGAGTTGCTCCTGAATCCACAAAAGCCTTGGCGGAAAATGTGGACAGGGAGCAGATCAGAGTAATTGTCAGAAGAAACTTAGGTTGAACACCACCCACAGAAAACGTGTGTGCACAACATTTCTCTCGTTTAGGGCAGACAGAAATAATATGCGAGGCATCTCCACAAAAAAAACATAGCTTATTACGCCTTCTGAACTCCTGACATTGCGCCCTAGACAAAACTCTATCACATTGCATAGGTTCAGACATTTGTTCAACAGGTGGTAACATCTCTCGTGTAATTTTGCGTTCACGTAAACGCCGATCCACCTGAATGGCTAATGACATAGAATCGTCAAGACCAGAGGGAACAGGAAATCCCACCATAGTATCTTTTACAGTTTCTGACAAACCCTTCCGAAAGAGGGCTGCCAAGGCACCATCATTCCAGGTAGTAAGGACCGCCCACTTTCAGAATTTTTGACAGTACAACTCTGCCGAATCCCGACCCTGGCTTAATGCCAACAGGGTCTTTTCAGCCTGATCAATAGCATTAGGTTCATCATACAACAACCCCAAGGCTTGAAAAAATGCGTTCACATTATTCAGAATAGGATCATCAGGCTTCAAAGAAAACGCCCAATCCTGGGGATCGCCGCGCAGCAAAGCGATGACAATTTTAACCTGCTGCGCGGAGTTCCCCGACGAGTTAGGCTTCAAGGCAAAAAATAATTTACAATTATTCTTGAAATTTAAGAATTTAGACTGATCCCCCAAAAATACATCAGGAGTAGGAATCTTTGGTTCAGCAGCATGTGAATGAGCAAGATAGGCGGAAATTCCCCGCACTTCAGCAGCGAGCTGCTCCACACGATCAGACAATTGCTTCATCTCCATTGAGAGAAAAATTCCCCCTACGGCCTCAGAGATATAGAGGAAAAAATATGCACACAAAAAAAAAAAAAATTCTGACACTTTTTTCTTTTTTTTTTTTCTTACAATTCTTTCCTGCTATTGAGTACCCTAGGATCTGCGGTACGGCTGGTGATTCTGTTATGATGAGTCACCGAAGGAGGAAAAAACAAAATACCAGCTAAGTCCAGAAAAACCAGAGAGGTTGGCAGCTATCGGATTGGAGACCCCTGAACCTATCCACAACAACTAGCAGTAGCCGTGGGGGGTTCCTACGGTGCCCTAGACCCCTCGATCACAGCCGGAGAACTATATAGCCTAAAGACAGAAAGGGGAAAAACTAAACTGCCCCAGAGCAGACCCCAAAGAAATAGGCAGCCCCCAACATATAATGACGGTGAAGCAAGATGAAAACACTAACACAGATAGAAAGATAGCTTGAGCAAATGATGGGGCCCAAGCTAACTACATAGGACAGGATAGGAAAGCTGCTGTCTGCCATCCGCAAAAACCCTATCAAAATGAGCCAACCGACTGATAGGAAAAAAGGACCTGAAGTCGCTAGGCTTCAAAAGACTATATCAGCACTCAGGTATATTCTGAAGACAGAGCAAAATATCAACAGATCAGAGACAAAAATGGAGTTCAGCTCACCCCCGGCCGGGGATGGCAGAACTCCCCAAAAAACAAGGCAAAACAAAAAACAAAACTGAAGAGTACAAAGAAGAGCAGAAAACTTAGCTTTGAGATGCAGGAATCAGACTGGTCTCCAAGAATCCAGCAGGAAAATCACCAGCCAGGAAGAAGGGCGTCGGCAGCCTTATATCCAGTCCTCAATTCCAGCCACCCAGTCATCATCTAGCTGCCCATGTGTTTGGTAATCAGCCTCACTACCTTCCTTCACCAGAGGAGGGAGTTCATCAGACCTCAATGTTGAAGGGAAAAATGAACTCACAACATCGACCACTTCATCCCACGAATGCTGTGCCAGAAAATTTGGACCAATGTAGGGCTGAAAGATAAGTTCTCCGAGTAATACCGAAGTTTAGCCCTCTTCTGGGCCCAGAAAACGTAAGAATGGCCAATTATCCAAACCACGAACGGGCCTGAAAATTAAATAAAGGGTTAATAATCATAAAGGCTATGGCGAATATAAAGTTTAAATCTCTTGGAGTCCCAACAACCCAGATTTTTGATTCCCGCATCCGAGAGGCCAGCCCTGGCCGCTTCAGTAGCGGCCCCAATTCTAAATGAGTGGGAAGTAATTTTCAAATGATCTTTCCCTAAAAATTTCAAGCATTTTTTTAATAAAAAATTAAACTGAAAAATCGTGGCAGGGGAAAGATCCAAATGAATAAAAAGAGGGCCTTGAACGGAGGGCCGAAGCTGAAACCATTCTTTTAAAATAGTCACAGGGCAAATGGCAGGGTCTGAAAAGGATCCAATTTTTATTCTAGACCCCCTACCGCACTGATCTGTTTTTGATTTTCTGACAAGCAAGATTAAATAATCTTCATGAAATTCAAGGTCCGAACACATTAGGCCGGAAGGAGTGGATTTTTTTGCGGAAATTAATTCGCCTACACGAAGGGCACCGAAAAAGGCGATCAAAAATATCGAAGAAAATAGTAATGATTCATAATAACTCAAACAGACTCTATGCAACGAAGCGCAGAGATCCTTTAAAAGTGAATGAGAAATCGGTCGTCTTGCATCTGGAATAAAATTATTCCTTAAAACCTTTCAAAAATTGTCTTAGAGGAAAGAAACTTGTTAAAGAGGGGTACCCAAAAAGCTTTAAAAAGAATGATACCCCTGAAATAGATTTATTCAATGCTGAGAAGGATAACCCTTCACCGACCAAAAATTCCGCAAATTTCAAACCAAAGGCTGGGTTGGGATTATTTGGATCAAAATTGGAAAGATTACAAAAATGAACCCGTCTAAGCGATGCGGCGGAATATTCGGCCCATGATCGCTCAGATAGTGACTGCTGCATAAAGTAAGGTATCAGACTGAAGTCCAGTCCCAAAATTCTTGAGGGCAAGGGGTTGCTTCCGTATCTGTGTTTGGAACCTGTTGGTAAAAGATTAAACGCTGACTAGAGAATAGTGAATCGACAGCTGACTTCCAACAGCTAGAGCCATATTTTGCTTTAACCCAAATATTAAATTTCAGGCAAAGCAACGTCAACTGTCTAAGAATTTCAGCAGCCCATTTATTTTTGGAAGACAGTGTGTTGATAGCCAACAAAAAGCCCTGGTTCTCTGAAAGTATTACAATTCTTGAGTTCTGCATCAAAGATCCCCAGAAATATAAACCCACCAAAACGGCAAAGAGTTCCAACACCATTTCATTTCTGTTTACCCCGATAGAAATCCAAGGTAAAGGGATGTTCTGGATTGTCCAATGAGAAGAGAAAAAAATTGCACAGCCATCTGAATTACTTACTGAAAAACTAAAAGGAATTGAATCCGCTGGTACAAACTCAGACTGCCAACATGACCTTCCATTAAAATGGTAGTCTAGATTCCATCCAAGAAGAATCCAATGTTATCCCTAAAAACTCAATACACTTAGACGGAAAAACTGTCTTTTCATGCGCAATAGGGATACCAAAGAATTCACACAAACTTAAAAATTTTGAAAGGGCTTGAAAGCAGTCTGAGGAAAAAGCTGGGCCTACAATCAAAAAATCGTCGAGGTAGTGCAAGATGCCGACGTTAGAAACATTAGATTCCAGAGTCCAGTGCAAAAAGGACGAAAAATTTTCGAAGTAAAAGCATGAAAGAAAAAAACCCATAGGAAGGCACTTATCAAAGAAAAATTGACCATCAAAACAAAACCCTAAAGAATTAAACCCTTCGGGATGAACTGGAAGAAGCCTAAATGCAGATTTGATGTCAGACTTAGCCAACAATGCATCCTGACCAAATTTTCTTAAAATATCAATGGCAGTGTCAAAAGAAGCATAGTTCACTGAACAAACTGATTTGTCAGTTTGGTCATTCAGAGAATCACCATACGGAAAGGACAAATGGTGTATCAAACAGAAAGAGCCTTGCTCTTTTTTTGGAACGATGCCTAAAGGAGAGATCCTGAAATTCAAAAAGGGGGGATACTCAAAGGGGCCGGCAAACCTACCCAATTCCAGCTCGCTAAAAATTTTCTGTTTCGCTATGTCATGGAAAGAATCTAAAGATGACAAATTCCTCACTATTGTGCAACCTATTCCTTCAAATGAGGGGACATGAAAGCCAAAGGAAAAACCTTCAAAGATCAATCTACAGTACTACTCTCCCTGTTTGGGTAAATGCCTAGCCAAAACAGCATGTTTTCCAGTTTCACTGGTGTCGGAGTCTTTTGCATTAATGTCCTTAACAGCTGATTGCTGAGAAGATTGCTTCTTGAAACATTTTGCTGCAGGGTGAGAGTTCCCGCAAAAAGAGCATTCGTGCCGGAATCTGCAGTTATGGCTCCATTTGCAAAATGAGTCATTGAATGCAAAGCATACTCCTTTTCTAACAGAGGGGGAAGTAGATTGTCTAGGAAAGGCCTGTCTCTGAGGAAGCATTAGGTTTATCCATAATCCAACATCCTTTATCCCCCAAGTAACTTCTGGGTGGACAGCAAGTTTTTGCCTAAACGCTTCATCGTAATGAAGCCATGCTAAACCACCGAAGTTCCTGTAAGCTTCCAGTATTATGTCTAAATGTTGGAAAAGTTTACTACATAAATTTGCATATTTCTCACCGAGGACAGCCGAATAAATCGAAAATGCCTGAATCCAGTTGTTAAAAGATTTAATTATACCACGCTTGGATTCATCAGAGTCCCCTTTATCGTCCTTGCGTTCAAATCTGGTCGGCTGTTCCCGGCAAGGAAGAAGCGAAAATAAATCAATATACTTACAATCCCAAATGAGCTCTTTGGTGGCAGAGCTCAAATGGAAACCCAGTGGAGATAATTGACAAGTGAGAGCTTCTTTAAAAGTATTTTTAGGAAACGTACTCAAGCTTGAGACGTCGTCATTTACAACAATATTTGTAGCTGGCTGGCGGGTAGGGGAAAAAGCCTCACCCAGAGCCTCAGCCAACACACTCCTCAAAAACATTTTCAGCTGGCTTTGACCAACAGACGAACACACATTAGCGTTCTCACCCTTTCCAGTATTCCTGGACGGTATAGCTTGCTCCGGCGCACAGGCTGCGCTCGAGCCTTCCGTTAGGCGAGCGTGGCTGCGAGGGACCCGCGATCACTTCATCCTCTTCTTTCTCCGAGGACTCTTCCTGGTGAGCGGGCAATAGCGGGGCAGATGCTGCAGGAGCGGTGTTCTTCACGGCCGCCGCAGTGCTTTTACGACCGCGGCGCACGACTGCCCCGCTGTCTGAATCAGCTGACGTACCCGGCCTTGTCAGATGACGTCGCCCGGGATCTCGCGCTGGGCTGCGCGACTTGCTCCTCACTGGGCGGCGGGACTTCCTGTTCCTCTCTCGTCCCGTGGGCCTGGAACGCTGAGGCGACGAGGATGGAGAAAAGGCTGCCGGAGGTCTCCTGCTTCTTCCGCTGATCACGGGTAGGGATGCTGATGGTAGCGGAGGGAGAGGCAGTGAGCACGGGTCAGAGTTAGTGGGAGTAGCGTTGGAAACTGCAGCGATAGGTTTCATAGCCAAACAGCCCCTAAGCCAGTCCACACTGGCTGAAGGAGAGCATCCATAATTCAAGAGAATCTTCTTTTCTTCATAGACAATTTCTTCACTGAGGAGAAAACCGCTCTGCAATGGTTTAAATACTCATAAATTACACTGCCACCAAACCATCCACCAATCATGGCCCGTTAAAACGGCGCCAAAGTGAATGTAAATAACCAATCAGCATCATTTTGCTTATCTCCAGGCAAAAAAAACCTTGACCTCACTTTGACCTTTACCTGAGGTGAACACAAAAACTGCCAAAATACATATAAATGAGTGGAATTACGGTCTGTGTGACCATGGGACCCCCTTTATGCTAATGCTTTATTACGGGGGGGGACTGACATACACACACAAACATACACTCTGCTTTATATATATAGATCTTGGGGGGAAAAAAACTTTCTGCAGGCAAGCATAGGCGCTGCAGTATAATACCATATGTAATGTGTTTATAATTGTTTATAATTTCTTTGCTGTTCTGATATTCCTAAAAAAAAAAAATCCATTTGAAAATGGTGCTGGCCACGCCTGCGCAGTAGCAGTGGTGCCATCTTGGCAACATGGTGTCGCCTGAGCCTGCCAAGTAGGAGGTCTCGGCGATCACAGGCGCCATCTTGGAGGAGGAAATTTTTTTCTCTAGCAAGATGGTGGCTGTGCAGTAGCTGCTATCGGATCCGATAGCTGTTAATACGCCGGCGACATTTTCAAATTGATTTTTTTTTTAGGACTATCAGGAGAACAGCAAAGAAATTAATTATAAACACATTACATATGCTATGCTGCAGCGCAGGTGCCACCACTGGCACCTGCCTGCAGAAGGTTTTCTTCCCCAAGATATATATAATATTCATTATGTAAACTAGAGGGCAGGTCACTGAGGGAGCAGTGAGCTGTCAGAAGCCATACTGACGAATATCTAATCAGAGCACCACACGAAGACCCCCAACAGGCCGCCCTGGAGCACGAGCATATCATTAACTTAAAACTGAAAATAAAGATTAAACAACAACCACAAGACGGATTTCATCAACCAAGGTATCATTTTAATCAGTATAATGGCGCCGACCTGACACTGTCTATAGATTACTGTGTACAATCCTGCTGACAGGTTCTTTTAAAGTGGTGGAAAAAAAATCCAAAGTTTGCAAAAAAAAAAAGCGCAATTTTCCAAGACACGTATCGTCTCTATTTTTCGTGATCTGGGACTGGGTGAGGGCTTATTTTGTGCACGCCAAGCTGACGTTTTTATTTTGAACCATTTTGATATACATACAATGTTTTGATGGCCATTTATTGCATTTCAATGCAATGCTGCGGACACCCAAAAAACGCAATTCTGGCGATTTGACTTTTTTCACGTTGCGCCATTTACCGATCAGAATAGGGCTGGGGTCACAATTGCAAGTGTGATGCGAGAAATTCACGTGAGTCTCTCACATCAATACCCGGCACTGCCGCCGGCGCTTGGGTACAGAGTGTGCGGCTGTATGAATTTCTATGCAGCCGCACACTCCGGTCCGAGTGCCAGAGGCAGTGCCGGGTTTTGATGTGCGAGTTTCTCGCATCACACTAGCAAGTGTGCCCCCGGACAAATTCTTTTTATATATTGATAGATCGGGTGATTATGAACACAGTGATATTAAATGTTGTTTTTTTTTTAATTTTAATTGTTTTATTTTGAATTGGGTGAATAGGGGGTGATTTAAACTTTTTAAAAAATTTTTTTAAATATATTTAAAAAGATGTTTCTTTACTTTACACTTACTTTAATAGTCTCCATGGAAGACAAGAAGCTGCAATCATCCGATCGCTTGTGCTACACAGAGCAGGGTTTCACTTGCTATGAGCGCCGACAGCTGAGCAGTACTCACAGCTATCCAGGGATCTGCTGCAGACCCCGAGTTGTCATGCCAACCCATCGGCGACCCGCGGTCTTGTGACATGGGTGCCGATGTGCAGGATTGGTGACACGCTTCTGGCGCAATTGTGTCAATTCTGCTGTAAGAGATTGACAGTGGCATTTAACAGGTTAACAGCTGTGGGTGGATCGTGATTCCACCTGTGGCTGTTAGGGGCACATGTCAGCTGTTGAAATCAGCTGACATGTGCAGGAAAAGATGTGGGCTCATCGTTGGAGCCCACATCAAAGGAGGAGACCTGACATGCGCCTATTGTGAAGGGGTTAATATTGATTGGAATTTTTAATTTTTTTTTTGGGAAAGATATTGTTGTACGTGATCGGGACACTTTTAGAAACAACCATCCAATTCTTTACTTTGCTTATCTGTTTAATAGGACACTCTGCTAAGTAGCTGAGACAAGTTATGCTTGGGATGGTTGTTTACATCAGCAACTGTGTTAATTACGGATATGTAAAATTGAAATAAATAATACAGAGCATTATACACTTCACATCTGTCTCTGTAATGTTATTCTGCTTTCCAGTCAGTCCTAAGTAACAGCTACCAGGTAGGACAGCCCTGTTATCTAACAATGGCTACTCCCCTGTGTGAGTACTTTGATGTTGAAGAAGATTTGATTTCCGTGTAAAACATTTCCCACATTCAGAACATAAAAATGGCTTCTCCCCTGTGTGACTTCTCTGATGCCTAGCAAGTTTTGATCGAACACTATAACATTTCCCACATTCTAAACATGAATATGGTTTCTCTCCTGTGTGATTTCTCTGATGTATAACAAGACTTGATTTCCCTCTAAAACATTTCCCACATTCTGAACATGAAAATGGTTTCTCCCCTGTGTGGCTTCTCTGATGTCTAGCAAGTTTTGATTTAACACTATAACATTTCCCACATTCTAAACATGAATACGGTTGCTCCCCTGTGTGATTTCTCTGATGTGTAACAAGACTTGATTTCCCTGTAAAACATTTCCCACATTCTGAACATGAAAATGGTTTCTCTCCGGTGTGACTTTTTTGATGATTAACAAGGTGAGACCTCTCTGAAAAACACTTTTCACATTGTGCACATGAATATGGCTTTTCCCCTGTGTGAGTTCTCTGATGTGTATCAAGATAGAATTTCAATGTAAAACATTTCCCACATTCTGTACATGAAAATGGTTTTTCTCCTGTGTGAATTTTCTGATGTCTATCAAGTCTTGATTTCATGCTGTAACATTTCCCACATTCTGAACATGAATATGGTTTCTCCCCTGTATGACTTCTATGATGTTGAATGAGTTGATATTTCCGTGTAAAACATTTTCCACATTCAGGACAAGAAAATGGTTTTTCCCCTGTGTGAGTTGTTGTGTGTGTAACAAGATGTGATTTCATTATAAAAGATTTCCCACATTCAGAACATGAAAACGGCTTTTCCCCTGTATGATTTCTCTGATGTATGACAAGAGATGATTTCACTTTAAAACTTTTTCCACATTCGGAACATGAAAATGGCTTCTCCCCTGTGTGATTTCTCTGATGTGTAACAAGATTTGATTTCACTGTAAAACGTTTCCCACAAACTGAACATGAATATGGCTTCTCCCCTGTGTGACTTCTCTGATGTGTAAGAAGAGATGATTTCACTGTAAAACACTTCCCACAATGTGAACATGAATATGGCTTCTCTCCCGTGTGACTTCTCTGATGTGTAACAAGATGCGATTTCCCTGTAAAACATTTCCCACAATCTGAACATGAAAATATCGTCTTTCCTTTGCAGATTTTTTGAAGTTCAACATCTTTTCTGTTATTTTCATTTTGATTAACAGTCTGTGATAAATTAGTGGATAGGACCTGTTGAAAAGTATCAGATTTGCTGTGAAGGGCTTGAGGTATATTTGGAATAATGGCATGCTCTTCATCTGTATTTGGTGGGACACCATGATCTTCTACTTTAAAAACTGAGAATGTCAGAAGTCCTTCTGAGCTCCTAATACAGTCATCTGCCAAGAATAAAACTGAGTATTTTTTTTCCAATAAAAATGCCTTAAAATTTCATTACTCATTATAACACATTCGATAACATTTATATACAAATTGAAGGAAGTTTTATTATCCACTAAAGGCCCTTTTACATTTAGCGATGCACCAGCGATCCGACCAGCGATACGACCCGGTCAGGATCGCTGGTGCATCGCTAAATGATCGCTAGTGAGCTGTCACACAGGCAGATCTCACAGCGATGCAGCAGCGACGCAGCGCACGATACTCACCTTTCACACACAGCGATCCTGACGTCCTCCCGCCCGCGTCCAGCGTCGCTCGTCTCACACAGCAGGAAGCAGACGACGAGAAATGGAGCCGCGCGATCAGCGACAGACAGCGGGGGAGCCGGTCGGAGGTAAGTATCACACATAGCGATATCGCTAGCAATATCGCTATAACGTCACAAAATCAGTGACGTTTTAGCGATATTGCTAGCGATATCGCTATGTGTAAAACCCCCTTAAGACATTGGGGGCAACATTAGCATCAAAATAGGTGCTGATTGTTTATGTTGTTAGGACACCAGCATGTGTTCTTTAATTGTTTCATTTCTCTGTTGGACCCATTTTTTTTATAAGTCCATGTTTTAATGAAATATTTAGGATATACTCTTGCAAGGGCTTGTAAGTCAGTGCTATTAGGCGGTGTCTTTCTCTATCACACAATCCCTTACCATTACCTGAACTTTAGAAGAGAGGAGACACAGGGGAGAAGTATCTTAATACAGAAATACCTTTGGCTTTGGAGCAAGTTTAAGTATTGATTAGCACATGCATTATTTTATTTGTGTTGTATTTTTTTCCTATTTAGTGAGATTAAAGAGTGGTTACCAAAATGGAGAACAAGTCTTTTATACTCCTTTATATGAGATTGAAGCAAATTATGGAGGTATTGTAAAATACCAATTTCTACAACAGTGCTGATCTTGACAGCAAACTTGGGTCCTTTTAGAGGGAGATATATAATTTGATTACCCACGGTACGTTTTGGATATCACATATATTAGGAGCTCAATTGGTGAGAAGGATTTGTTGAGCCATAGGACAGCGTGAACAGCACAGACTGAAGCTGTTAATGCAGCAGACATAGACAAGCTAAAAGGCACTTGGCATAAGAAACAGCAAAAATTAGTAAGCCTGAAAATAGCATGTGGATTAGTTGAGCGGGAATGCTGAATTGTACATTGATCAGCACAGCAGGTGATATAGACAGGAACCTTGGAATAGCACAGTCTATTATGCAGAGTTCACCTTGGAATAGTAGAAGTGAATAGGCAGACAGGTAAACTGATACAGTAGATTTGAGTGCATGGATCGCACCTAAAATCAGCAAAGATGAGTAGGCAGTCAGGTATCTTGATGTAGCCGATGTAGCAAAGCTGGAAGTGTGGATAGCACTGAGTCAACAGTCAGGCACATTAGAAAAGTAGAGCCAAATGTGCAGATAGCACAAGGAATCACAGTTGAGAAACAACAGTATGGCAGCTTGGTTATAGCAAATTCAGACAATATTGTTGCAGTAGATGAGCTAATTAGGTGACAATGTGCTGGGACTCCTTTGTTACTGCTGTGAGCACACTACCTGAGTACTCAAGCTGCGAGAAGCCACCCGAGTGTGCCCTATAAGGTCTACAGAGAAGACATCAGAGGTGCATGCTGGATTAGCATAATAACCTAACACAAATAAGAGCAGAGAGAGCCCGTCACAATACAGGAAAGACTCATAGTCAGACTCTGGAGCCAAGATGGGTAAGTAACAATATGGTTTCTGCATTTTTTTTAAGTATCATGTAGCCTATTGTACTGCACACTGAACTTTACATTGCTACTTTCTAATTTATAAATATTTTGTTTGGTTAGCGCATGATATTGCACATTGACAGAGTTTTTTTTCTTTGTTTTTGAGATTGGAACAACATATACAGTGCCTACAAGTAGTATTCAACCCCCTGCAGATTTAGCAGGTTTGATAAGATGCAAATAAGTTAGAGCCTTCAAACTTCACACAAGAGCAGGATTTATTAACAGATGCATAAATCTTACAAACCAAAAAGTTATGTTGCTCAGTTAAATTTTAATAAATTTTAAACATAAAAGTGTGGGTCAATTATTATTCAACCCCTAGGTTTAATATTTTGTGGAATAACCCTTGTTTGCAATTACAGCTAATAATCGTCTTTTATAAGACCTGATCAGGCCGGCACAGGTCTCTGGAGTTATCTTGGCCCACTCCTCCATGCAGATCTTCTCCAAGTTATCTAGGTTCTTTGGGTGTCTCATGTGGACTTTAATCTTGAGCTCCTTCCACAAGTTTTCAATTGGGTTAAGGTCAGGAGACTGACTAGGCCACTCCAACACCTTGTTTTTTTGCCTCTTGAACCAGGCCTTGGTTTTCTTGGCTGTGTGCTTTGGGTCGTTGTCTTGTTGGAAGATGAAATGACGACCCATCTTAAGATCCTTGATGGAGGAGCGGAGGTTCTTGGCCAAAATCTCCAGGTAGGCCGTGCTATCCATCTTCCCATGGATGCGGACCAGATGGCCAGGCCCCTTGGCTGAGAAACAGCCCCACTGCATGATGCTGCCACCACCATGCTTGACTGTAGGGATGGTATTCTTGGGGTCGTATGCAGTGCCATCCAGTCTCCAAACGTCACGTGTGTGGTTGGCACCAAAGATCTCGATCTTGGTCTCATCAGACCAGAGAACCTTGAACCAGTCTGTCTCAGAGTCCTCCAAGTGATCATGAGCAAACTGTAGACGAGCCTTGACATGACGCTTTGAAAGTAAAGGAACCTTACAAGCTCGTCTGGAACGAAGACCATTGCGGTGGAGTACGTTACTTATGGTATTGACTGAAACCAATGTCCCCACTGCCATGAGATCTTCCTGGAGCTCCTTCCTTGTTGTCCTTGGGTTAGCCTTGACTCTTCGGACAAGCCTGCCCTCGGCACGGGAGGAAACTTTCAAAGGCTGTCCAGGCCGTGGAAGGCTAACAGTAGTTACATAAGCCTTCCACTTCCGGATGATGCTCCCAACAGTGGAGACAGGTAGGCCCAACTCCTTGGAAAGGGTTTTGTACCCCTTGCCAGCCTTGTGACCCTCCACGATCTTGTCTCTGATGGCCTTGGAATGCTCCTTTGTCTTTCCCATGTTGACCATGTATGAGTGCTGTTCACAAGTTTGGGGAGGGTCTTAAATAGTCAGAAAAGGCTGGAAAAAGATAATTAATCCAAACATGTGAAGCTCATTGTTCTTTGTGCCTGAAATACTTCTTAATACTTTAGGGGAACCAAACAGAATTCTGGTGGTTTGAGGGGTTGAATAATAAATGACCCTCTGAATAAACTTTTCACAATTTAAAAAAAAATTAAACAAAGAAATAACATTCTTTTTTGCTGCAGTGCATTTCACACTTCCAGGCTGATCTACAGTCCAAATGTCACAATGCCAAGTTAATTCCGAATGTGTAAACCTGCTAAATCTGCAGGGGGTTGAATACTACTTGTAGGCACTGTATATAGTGTATGTACATGTCTAATCTTATTATAGGTAATTCACTATTAATCTGCATTGAATATGCATGGCTGTTTTATCGATTTGTAACTTTTTGTGTGTTATTTGGTATGTTATTTACAATACACTTTTTTGCTTATTCATGATGTTCTACTGCACACACTTCTTAATCATGAGTATGTGTGTTTGTGATTTGCAAAACTCTTAAAACTTTTTTTTTTCAAACTTTCATTGCTGATCAGCCTTTGCAAAATCATTAATCTTCATGATATACTCCATTCCCTCATTTTACTTCCTTATATCTTCAACACCATGCTGATAGTGTTAGTTTATCTTCCTAGTTCATGCTCTTTTACAAGTTTGCAAGGCTGAATTATCTAGCAAGAATCTTTAGTCAATCACAGGCCACTTGAGCTTTTGTGCTCCCATTACTCATGCTCAGACAAGGACATGTATATAAACAGTGTCTGAGTACAGATTTTTGCAGTTCATAGTAGTTCCTGAAAAATAATGGTCTGGCACCTAAAACAGCACTATCAGCAGATAGAAGGTAGCAAAATAAGGTAATGGAGAATATCACAAAAATTCATAATCTTGCAAAAACATTGATAATTAACATAAAAAGTTTATTTACCCTTTAGCAATGCAGATTGGGGTTATTTGCTCTGTCTTATGTATAGGAATGCAGAATGCGTTATCAGACAAATCAGTAAGTGAGCAAGTCTGTGGGCTCAGGTCTGTAACCCTAATCTCTGTTCTCCAGAACGATATTCTAAACCGATTAATAACCAAACCATGGTTAAACCTCTCTTCTAGAGGAGGATATTTTAGATCCTTTTGTTGTGTCAAAAAGTACAATGAAAACAAAAACTCTGAAGAAAGAGACTCAATCTATGGGTTTCTCCTTATGAGAGAAGGTGTAATTGCCTACGAAAAATATTGTGTTGGAGGTTGTTTCCTCTTCTGCATTGGGCTCAAGTATATATGCTTTTATAAATTACAGGAATCATTAATACAACTAACTTTCATGCCAAATGTCTTCTGCAACCTGATCCTAAGGTTATTTTTGTCTCACAGGTGGTTCTATAGTGCATTAAAGGGAATCTGTCACTTTTTTTTGTATTTAAATATTTTTATTGAAGTTTTTATAAAACTGGGAGGTGGATAGGGAGGGGGAACAAGCAAAAGGGAGGGGAAAAGGGTAAATGTACATAGGAAGGGTAAGGGTCATAAAAAATAGAGAACCCTTGTAACAAAGCATACATTAATAAGTCTGTCACCCTTTTTTTTGACTATCAGCTGCCGGCATTGACATCAGGGGCTTATCTACAGCATTCTGTAATGCTGTAGATAAGCCCCCCGATGTAACCTGAAAAATAAGGAAAACACGTTATATTATACTCACAGGAGGGGGCGGTCCGGTCCGATGGGTGTCGCGGTCCAGCGCCTCCCATCTTCATACGATGCCGTCCTCTTCTTTCCTTCCTGTCGTGGCTCCGGCGCAGGCGCATTGCTCTGCCCTGTTGAGGGGAGAGCAGAATACTGCAGTGCGCAGACGCCGTACCTTTCCCGACACCTGCGCACTGCAGGACTCTGCTCTGCCCTCGACAGGGCAGAGCAACGCGCCTGCGCCGGAGCCACGACAGGAAGGAAAGAAGAGGACGGTATCGTATGAAGATGTAATTTCTTAACATTTGTCGACATTAGGTCGAGAAGTTTGGAAAGTCATTTCTGCGTATTGTCTTATACAGTGGTGTACAGCTTTCATCAAAATTTTGGAATGGACTCTGTGTAGAATTGGAGATTTGGTCAGATTTCTCTCTGTCCTATCACCCTCATTCCAAAGGTAGAAGAGAATGAGTCGATCATATTTTGAAGAACTATTTTCCGTGTTTGGTGTCATCGCTATTAGAGAACTGAGAAAATTTGCTTCTGCGTGTTGTTCAAAATATATCCACTGCTCAAAAAAATAAAATGAACACTAAAATACCACATCCTAAATATCAATGAATGTGTTGAGAACAATAAAACATACAAATGACCAATGTAAATAAAAACTATTATCCTATGGAGGTCTGGATTTGTAATGATAATTAAAATCAAAAGTGGAAAATCAGATTAAAGGCAAGGCTGACCCAACTTTAGTGGAAATTCCTCAAGACAAGGAAATTATGCTCAGTAGTGTTTGCGGCCTCCACGTGCCTGTTTGACCTCCCTACAATGCTTGGGTATGCTCCTGATGAGGCAAGCAGATGTTCTCCTGAGAGATCTCCTCCCAGACCTGGATAAAAGCATCAGTCAACTACTGGACAGTCTGTGATGCAACATGTCGTTGGTGGACGTAACGAGACATGATGTCCCAGATGTGCTCGATTGGATTCAGGTCTGGGGAATGGGCATCAATACCAGGGCTGTGGAGTCGGTAAGCCAAACCTGCGACTCCGACTCCTCAATTTCCCTTACACCGACTCCGACTCCAACTCCGACTCCACGACTCCGACTCCCACACATATTGCTTATATTTAAGTGAAAAATTTATTGTAGTACAATGTGAACCTCAGACATTTAATCATTTTTATGATCCAATAATCAAGATATTTAGATAGAACAGAATATATATTGGTGTACTACCCGGTTTTCATTCTTTTTGGTACAGATACGATATGGATAGACAGATATGGATAAATGGATAGATAGAGCAGATTTCTAATCTGCTTTTGCTATTGAAAACATTATCTATGAGCTCAAAAACCTTTCAGGTGATGCGGTTTTTTAAAAAGATGATCAGCTTTTGCAGCTGAAAAACGTATCCTCAAAAAACACAGGAAAAACGCTGTGTGTGAATGTAGCCTTAGATCAGGAATAGAACAGCCATTTATAGGACATTTCATAACTTTCCCAAACTCCTATGAAAAAATATTCAGCACATCCTGCATTGAATTACTGTACCCAATTTATTATATATTTTAGGAGTCGGAGTCGGTCCATTTTATACCGACTCCAACTCCGACTCCGACTCCACCAAAATGAGCACCGACTCCGACTCCACGACTCCGACTCCACAGCCCTGATCAATACCTTCATCATGCAGGGACTGTTAACACACTTCAGCCACATTAGGACTAGCATCAGAAGGAAGCAAGGGCCCACTGCACCTGCATATGGTCTCACAATGGGTCTAAGGTCTCATCACAGTACCTAATAGAAGTCAGGGTACCCCTGGCTAGCACATAGTGGGATGTGGGGCCCTCCAAAGAAATGCCGCCCAACACCATTACTGACCAACTGCCAAACTGGTCATGCTGGAGGATGTTGTAGGCAGCAGAATGTTATCCACAGCCTCTCCAGACTCTGTCACATCTGTCACATGTGCTCATTGTGAACCTGCTCTCATGCGTGAAGAGCACAGAGCGCCAGTGTCGAATCTGGTAATCTTGGTGTTGTCTGGCAAATGCCAATTGCCCTGCACGGTGTTGGGCTGAAATCACTGACTTGTGGAAGTCGGGCTCTAATACCAACCTCATGGAGTCTGTTTCTGACAGTTTGAGCAGACACATGGATGTTAGTGACCTGCTGGAGGTCATTTTGCAGGGCTGTGGCACTGCTCCTCCTGTTCTTCGGTGCACAAAGGAGGAGGTGGTGGTCCTGCTGCTGGGTTGTTGCCCTCCTACTGCCCCTCCACGTCTGCTAGTATGTGTTTCTTTCCATGCTCTGGCCACTGTACTGAAAGTTTGACTGACTTGGAGGTACATTGTGTTAAGTGTTCCCTTTATTTTTTGAGCAGTGTATAATGAAAATCAACAATACCACAATCATTTTCATTTCATAGCTTTTCTTTATAATATAAAGAAGTATACATCCATTTTGCTGTTTCATTGGTCAGAATGGTGACATTACCACTTTCACCAAGATGAAAAGAGTCCAAAATACCACTCTGTAGAAGAGGCGGAAAACTTTATTCGAGTTTGGGTCAGGCAGAGTCATAGTCAGGGACAAAACACCTGCACATGGGCAAAGTTTCTGGGGTCTTCTACCTTTCTCAAGCATGTTTGAGGCAGGTCAATCAGATCTGCATCAAGCTGCATATTCACCATCATTTGCAGATTCCCAATTTTTTCAAGTGTCCATTTCTGTTTCTCAATCACTTCTCCAGAAGTCCCTCTGTTACCTCACAGCCCTTTCCTAACATTCATGCCGAATTCAAGGTCAAATAAATTTTGGATGTTAAAAGATTCAGAGGAAAACTATTGTCTTTCGGCTTGGTTAAAGCTATAGTCCAAAGGTAAAAAAAAATGTGACTCAGCCCTGTATTTTTTTCTGTGTGGAAAATATTAAAATTGCAACACTAAGAAGGAAAAATCGTAGGAACATGTTAATGATATCAAAATTATGAAAAAATGAAAACCAAATTTTCAAAAACAACTCAAATGTATTCACTATTGAACTTGCGTGTCATCACACATTAGCATGCAATCAATGCGGTTATTAATGGTTGTCTGAGAAATGTTCTGTCACTTGGGCAAATCATCAAGATCTGCTGCTGGCAACTCATTGCTCTAATTGCCGATCAATGATGTACCACATGTGCTGGATGGAAGATAAGTCTGAAAATGTTCCAGCCATGGCAGCACATTAAGGCGATGCTGGTTGCTCACAGTAGCACGAGCAAAATGTCGCATGGTGTTGTTGTGGTGAAAAATGGCCATACTGCTTGTTCCACAGACAAAGCAATGCATCACCAAACCGTTCTGACACTCCACACAATCCCAGGATTAGGACCGGTTGCTCATACATCTGTAAGCAGCCTGTGTGACCTAAACATGCTCATGCTTTAAAGTAAATAAATCGAGATGTTTTAAAAATGTTATTTCCATCCTGTGAATTCCATATGTTATGATCTGAAGTGATCTGACAGTTTTAAATCACTGGGTGAACTTTTTTTACTTTGGAAAGTTCCAAGGTGTCTTGACTGTCCCCGGTGGTGGTTAGCAGTATTGCACTTTAGGTTTTTGTGCACTTAATTAGGGATCAGGTGTGACACCCTATAAAGGTGTGCTAGGGGGTGCAATCACGGCCTGTGATAATGTCATGGTCACTGTGTGTCTGGGCGCAGGTGTTACCGCAAGGCGAACCCATAACACACGTGACCCTGGATACAGCGCCTCCAGTGGGGCGAATTTAAATAATAATACGTGCAGGTGGATATGCCGCCTCCACCTGGCGAATTTAGGTATTACACGTTAATAAACATTCTGGAAACCCCGCCTCCAGTACGGCGAATTTAAATAATAAAGGGGGACCTGGGAAACATCAACAGTGGTGGGCCCTGCAATAGGAAAAAGGAATTGGAGACCTCCTGAGCTCCCCTGAGCCAGTGTCCCTGCACTCCTAACGTTCCCTATGCCGGTTTCGCACCGGGCGCCGCACGCGTACCTCAACGCCCTAGCTCGCCCTGAACCTAAACCCTCACTAGGGAATAGGTCGGTGCGGAAACTAATCCCACCACTGCACTAATAACACACATGAGGAAAGAGACAATACAGGGGAACACCACTTAGCTTTGCTCTGTTGCGTGTGCTCCTAGCAACAGAGCCCTCCACCTGAGTGCATCTTCTCCTCCACCTGGATCCATCACCATAACAGGATCCTTCACCTTAGTGCAGCCTTGGAGCAGAGTCCAACACCAGTTGCAGCTGCTTAGAACCAGAGTCCCAAGGATGAGTTCAGCTGCTGACACGAAGTCGAGCATGCTTGAGTCCAGCTCAGCGGGAAGTGTCTGCATGGGCTGGTGGAGTGGCGACTATGGAGAGTGGCACTCATCATGTGGGACTTGGCCGCTGAGCTGGACTCAAGCATGCTCGACTTCGTGTCAGCAGCTGAACTCATCCTTGGGACTCTGGTTCTAAGCAGCTGCAACTGGTGTTGGACTCTGCTCCAAGGCTGCACTAAGGTGAAGGATCCTGTTATGGTGATGGATCCAGGTGGAGGAGAAGATGCACTCAGGTGGAGGGCTCTGTTGCTAGGAGCACACGCAACAGAGCAAAGCTAAGTGGTGTTCCCCTGTATTGTCTCTTTCCTCATGTGTGTTATTAGTGCAGTGGTGGGATTAGTTTCCGCACCGACCTATTCCCTAGTGAGGGTTTAGGTTCAGGGCGAGCTAGGGCGTTGAGGTACGCGTGCGGCGCCCGGTGCGAAACCGGCATAGGGAACGTTAGGAGTGCAGGGACACTGGCTCAGGGGAGCTCAGGAGGTCTCCAATTCCTTTTCCCTATTGCAAGGCCCACCACTGTTGATGTTTCCCAGGTCCCCCTTTATTATTTAAATTCGCCGTACTGGAGGCGGGGTTTCCAGAATGTTTATTAACGTGTAATACCTAAATTCGCCAGGTGGAGGCGGCGTATCCACCTGCACGTATTATTATTTAAATTCGCCCCACTGGAGGCGCTGTATCCAGGGTCACGTGTGTTATGGGTTCGCCTTGCGGTAACACCTGCGCCCAGACACACAGTGACCATGACACCATAATTTCACTTTGGATCAACATGTTAGGGCAAGTTAGGATAGGATATGGGTTGAACTAGATGGACTTAAAGTCTTCCTTCAACCTTAATAACGATGTTACTATGTTACTTTTCCTTCTTGGAGTTACAATGTCAATGAGGAGTGTAAAACTAGTGTTTTTCATTTATGCTTCAAATCATTCTGCCAGTAAAATTTATACAAACAAAATAAATTCTGTACAAACCCTAAAACTCAACAAAATAATTGTTGAATTTAGTGGTCACTACTCACCTATACAGTTATCTGTAGGAATCTCCTCTTTACACCGCTCATCACCCCTTATATATGTCTCTGTAGTATTAATATGGGACAGATTCTTACCCTGAAAGAAATAGTATAAAAGTCATCGACAGATGTAGATTTTTAAGGACAGAAGAATTCATATTTTAATGTCATGACCAAAACTGAAATGACAGCACTAGACAAGCAACTCTCCTGAATGAACACAACCTGTCAGCTTCTAATTCTAACCAGCAGTCTCCATAACCAGAAATTCTGAGAAGATCCAGACAACATCTAATGTCCATGATTAGCTTTACCCTGTAATATCCACCAGGTATAAAACATACACGGAATGGGCAACATATTAGGGTTCTCGCACATTACGCTTATCTTCATGTTCGTGGGTACCGTTGGGGTCTTGCGTCTGGCAAAACGGGATTCAGGCGTATGCACCGATGGAGCCATAGACTATAATGGTGTCAGCAGAGTTACTGTGCCCTCTGCCATGCATCAAACAGGAAACAGACACACAGATGTATGAGACATGCTGTTATGATACTGGAACCAACCCATCACTATATGACACGTGTGACATGGAGCATAGTCCTTCTGTCATAGGGTAAACAGCTGCTGTAAAAGGAGGAACATGGTTGACCACAACTCTGGGGTACTTAGGTAAGTCCCAGAATTCTAACATCAATCCACTGCATTGGAGGACATAGAATGTACTCAGAAAACATTTCCCACATCATTACTGCTCCTACACCAGCCTGATAAAATAGGTTAAATTGATACGTAATGTTGGGTCTAAATTCTGAACATATCAGAATGGTGCCACAGAAATCTAGATTCATCAGACCAGATGTTTTCCACTGCTCATTGATCCAATTTTTCCTACTGGAGTCACCTTTTTTGTTTGCCTTAGACAGCTATGATTCTGAAACTGGTGGTCTACTGTTATAGCCCATCTAAGCTAATAAACAATGATTTTTGAACTTGGACACCTTTGTTGGATACCACTGTATACGGCTGCAATCACTGTGTCCTGCTGGTTCATTCAGTTATGTCCACACAATCCAGTGATATTGGAGGATTTTACTTGATTAAAATATTCTAAATTCTTGATGCCAATGTACGGAAAAACCTACAAGGTCAACAATTTTTGAAATACTGTCCCTGGCTACTCTAGCACCGATTACTCTGTCTTGGTCAAAGCCTTTTAGATTGTTCGATTTTTCTAATATACTGTGGATTCAAATGTAAACTGATCCACAGAAAACTAACCACTTGAGTTTCTTCTGAAGTGAAGGTGTGTCTAATAAATTGGTCGTACAGTGTAAAATACTTGTGGATAATAGAGGACTGAGCACAAGACCTTCACAGCTTCTACATATCATAGGAGAGATTTCATGACACCTTCTGTCCATCTACCTGATGATCCTGAGGAACATTGGGATCTTCTTGTTTACAGTCCTGTGGAAGAAAACTACAGGGACATCTCTCTGGTGTTCTCATCTTAATGGATAGAGCTGGAGGAAAGACATAAAGGGACTGAAATCATTCTTTAAATACAGATAATTATAGGCTGTGTGTATTTAGTCCTGTCTATTACCTGGTGATGTGAGGGGCTGGGGAATCTCCATCATGATGTCCGTGTACAGATCTTTGTGTCCTTCTAAATATTCCCACTCCTCCATGGAGAAATAGACGGTGACATCCTGACACCTTATAGGAACCTGACACATACAATGATACCGTCATCCCCCCGATCCCTTCATAACATTACTGTACAATGTCCCAGCATTCCCAGCAGTGTCACCTCTCCAGTCAGCAGCTCAATCATCTTGTAGGTGAGTTCTAGGATCTTCTGGTCATTGATGTCCTCATGTATAAGGGGGTACAATGGAGACTCAGTGACTGGGCTCAGGGGTCTTCTCCATCCCTCAGACACAGGGGACTGACAGCGCTCCCTAGAGGTCTTCTTCACTACTGTGTAATCCTGGTTATGGAGATACACATTAATAAATCTCCCTACAGACATTTCCAGAGCCCTCACCTCTCCAGTTCGCTCCATCTGTTATAGCCCCTAGATAACAATGATGTAATGTGACGTCATCAGAATCACTCACCTCTCCAGTAAGCCGGAAGAGGATCTCTAGGGTGAGGTGTAATATCCTCTCCGCCATCTTTTCCCTGTCTCTATCCATCCTTGTAGGGTCACTCAGGAGAATTCTCTTATATAGACGATCTCCACTGAGAGGATCGGATATTGTAGGGACCTGAATGGTAAGAGAAAATGAGATGATTTAAAATTCATGGGTGATTATATAATTAAAAAAACAAACATTAAGTTGCTAAGTTTATGTAAAAATAGAAAAATAATAAAGTTATGGCTTTTGGAAAAGCTGAATTTCTCAAGTCAAATCAGGCACTCAGCATTCAGAAAGACACAGTGGAGAGAGTAGTCTTTCCTTTCCTAAGCACTCCAGGTACCTCTAATATTAGATCAGACAGACAGGGAGGACAGCAGTGTGAGCAGGCTCTTCTTACCTTGACAGAAAAAAAAGTTGGAATGCAGAGACATTAAATCTAGAAAACTAAACAGATAACCGAGTGTCTTTGACATGCTCGAATAATATATTAGCGTCTCCATGCCTGCATTTCTCAAAGCAGCCATAATACATGCATGGATTGGCTGTTTGACGAACAGCCGTGAGACATGCAGCTGCGGGAACTTGAACATAATATTTGAGCACGCCGAAGACACTTGGTTAGCACCCAAGCATGCTTGAATAACACCTTATCAGAGCACATTCGCTCATCACTACAGATAATCAATGTTATGTGTACCCAAGAATGGCACAAATGAAATCCAAAACTGTTAGTATTTTGTTCAGATCTCAACAGGCTAATCAGAAGAGTAGCAAGGGAATTCATACAAGGGGAGTTGAAACAAGGCGGCTCCCAAACTGGGTAAAACGTGCTTAGAATTATTAATATTTATTTATTATCAATTTAATTCTAGTGGTTGTGAACACCTAAGTGGGAACCTCAGAAGATAAGTATTAGAGATGAGTAAATTTGTTCGGAAAACGATCACCAAACATAAATTCGGCACGAATATGGTATGTTCGGATTCTTGATCAGAAACGCGAGCAAAATTAAAAAAAAAAAAAAAAAATATTGGTAACATTCAATAAGCAGCGTTCTTGTAAAGTTTTTTTCTTTTCTTTATGTGTGCACATTGCGACTAGCCAATCATGGGCAGGAAATATCCACAATGTCTTGACCCAACGGCTTGTGTCATTGGTTTTGAAATCATATGTCCCTTTCCATATAAAGAGTGGACATCTTGTTTTGGTGACATTTTGACTATGTAATAGCGCAGAGAGGTTTCTCCTGATGCTGGGACTGGTTGCTGATAGATTTTAGCTAGTTATTTAGGCGGTTGTTTCAAAGTCAGATAGTTTAGATAGCTAGTGTCCTGTGTGGCTGTGAAATTGACCTTCAAGTGTGTTTTGCACTGCTTCTTTCGTGCACCATCATTCTAAATCTTATTTTTTCACTTACTAAATGTGATACAGCACGTCATTTATTTGTAACAAGAGAAAAAAAAAATGTGATCAAGCTTGAGACGGAGGCGGCTGCAACTTTACAAAGCTTTATTGGACAACTTAAAAATATATTAGTTGGGGGCGTGGCTATGCCTTGAACGGGAGACGACGCTGGTTAGGAGAGCTCCTCATCATCCTGCTGGATCCTGGACCCCTTCCTGGAGGCTTACCTGACGCTGGCTGGACCCCCTTGGATGTCGGGACCTCTTGGGTACCCCGCGGCAGATCGGGAGGCAACTTCTGAGAGCGGGCGACGGGGGAGACAGGAGCGGGCGGCTAATCCCCCACGAGGCGGCGGCCATCTTGGACACACAGCTCAGCTGCTGAGAGCTGCAGCGTCGGCTTACACCGCTGCACCGCCTCCGGGCAGTGAAGATACTGTCTGACAATCTTGAGGGGGCGCGCGGTGAGTGCCCTGAAAAAGTGGGCCCTGCGTGGTATCCCTCTTCTATTAATTGCTCACTGCGCCGGCTGGCGCCATTACTAAGGGAGGCTCTGTACACCCTCCCCCATTGCAGCTGTCTCTGTGGGGCCCCCGCTCCCTCCCCTGGCCACAAGGAATTGTGTTGAACGAGGCTGGCTGCCGTCCTCATAATCCCTGTGGCATCCCTCTGTGGCCTAAATTACAATTAACTATTACCAGCCCTGCTGTAACCCACATCTGTGGTGGATGATACCTGGATCACACGTTTTCAGCTGGTTCATTAGACCGCACTGCAGATAACCATGAGCCGACTTAAAGGGTCAGGAGCGGCGGAAAAACTGAAGGAGTTTGTCAGACCTGACCCCGCTGAAAGTGCATGACTTAATAGGTGCACTTCCTCTCAAGTTCAGCATAAAAATCGCCCTTCTGGGGGCGAGGAGGAGATGGAACAGGAGGAACGGACCCTTAAGCAGGCATCTGAGCAGTTGATGAAAGCTATCTCTTTGACCAGGACATCCCTGACGGAGAAAATTGATGTTTACACGGAGGTGGGGAGACTCCGTCAGGATATGCAGGCCATGAAGGGAGGCATTACGGAGATGGAGATGAGGGTGTCCAAGGTGGAAGATACCATTACAACTATAAAGGCTAAATTAACGAAGGTGGGGGGTTCCATGAATGCTTGGAAACAGAAGGTGGATGATTTGGAAAACAGAATGCGCCGGAATAATATCCGCATCGTTGGGCTGCCTGAGCGCTCGGAAGGTCAGCATCCTGAACAGTTCCTGGAAGATTGGCTTAAGACCTCCCTGGGAGATGAATTCTCCTCAATGTTCACTGTTGAAAGAGTTCATACGGTCCCTACAAAACCCCTGCCTCCGGGGGCCCCGCCTCGACCTTTCCTGGCACGCTTGCTCAATTGTAAGGACAGAGATACCATTCTGCGGCTTGCACGACTAAAAAGTCCTATTAAGTTCAACAATGCTGTCGTTTCCATCTTTCCGGACTTTTCCATGGAACTGCAGAAGCAGCGGGCACAATTCATCGATGTCAAGAAACGGCTCAGGGACAGAAACTTTGTATACTCGATGATATATCCGGCCCAACTTCGGGTTGTTCATGAAAGTTCCTCCATATTTTTCACAGATCTAGCGGAGGCGACTGATTGGCTGCGGTCCCATAGGGGATCCCCTGCGAAGGAATCCTAATATGGCGGCTATTACTTCGGATCCTTTCAACCAAAGGTCTAATTGGAGCTCTCTCGGCAAGTACCCAGTTATCAACAATACCGGACGCTGTGCTCAGTGATGGTATCCCCTTGTTTATTTTTTGATGGGGGCGTGAGACTGTGCTCCTATGTTACTAGGTTTCTGTTTTGTTTTTTCTCTTTCAAAAGTTTAATTTTTTACAGTTATTTAGGTAAATGCCGCAGACTACGCCAATTTTGCTATCTGGGTGGGATCTCTGCACTCGGTTCGGGCACCATTATGCAACATATCCAGATGGACGGGAATGGGTTCTGAGTTGATTTGTATGACTTGGAACCTAAGAGGCATAAAAACCCCTTGAAAGAAAATTAACGTGTTCTCACAAATTAAGACACTACCGTCCTCACATTGTGGCTTTGGTGGAGACGCACCTGACCAGGGACACGGTTCGGTGGGTACAGAAACCGTGGGTGCAATGGTTTATACATGCTTTTCACACCAGCTATTCAAGGGAGGTTTCACTGTTATTTCATAAAGATGTTCGGTGGGAGACCAGGGAGGCCCGGAAAGACCCTGAGGGACGATTTGTGTTTGTGCATGCGCTGATCAACTCTCAGAAATATGTTATTCTTTGTATTTATAATCCCCCTCTGGCCAATATATCAATCACACAGAAGACATTGAGCTTTGCTTTGAATTACCCAGATACACATGTCATTTGTATGGGAGATTTTAATTTAGTCATGAACAGTCATCTTGTTAAATTGAGATTAGATGATGTAGTACAGCGTGGAGTCCCCCCCCCCTCCCGGACACATCCCAACTGTCACAATTCATAGCGGGTAGTGGGTGGCTGGATCTTTGGAGAATACGCCATCCGGGGATAAGGGAGTATACTTGCCATTCCTCCACTAAACGCTCTCTGTCTCGCATAGACTACATTTTTGGATCCAGCAGTCTGGCGGCGTGGGTAGATGATATTAAACATGGAAGTAGGGGGATTTCGGATCATAGCCCAGTTATTCTTAAGCTTAAATACGGGCCATCGACCAATAGGATAACATGGAAGTTGAACCCTTTTTGGCTGAAGTTGATAACATGGCCTGATAGAACGATAGATCAGTTACGTTGCTTCGTCTCGTCCCACCCTGAACCCCGAAATATTAATGTATTTTGGGATGCTCTTAAAGATTATTTACGGGGTTGTTTATCCTCTACGATCTCTTACATTAAGCGGGTGACATCGGAGGAGGATGGCGAGATGGAGCGACGTCTGAAAGATTCGGAGGCAGCCTATATAGCTGATCAAACTAACAATAAGAGGGTAGAATGGCTGACTGCTCAAAGGTTATACGCTCAATATACTGACACCAAAGCGAAACGTAAATTATTTTTTGCCCGACAATCTTATTTTGAGATGGGGAATCAGGCAAGTAAATTTTTGGCTTACTTAGTACGACAGCATAATGCGACTAACACAATTCTACAGATTCGTGATTTGGGGGGTACTTTGGTTTCCTCAACTGAGGAGATACTGAAATTCTTTTCTGACTATTATGGTTCACTATACAATTCTAAGACTGATGTGGATGGCCCGGAGTGTCTAAATTATTTGTCAGATATAGAGTTTCCTACGCTGAGTCCTTCCCAACAGGCCTTTATGGATGCTGAGTTTACTCTGGAGGAGGTAGAGGATGCCATAAAAGACATGGCCTCCGGGAGGGCCCCTGGGCCGGATGGATTTCCTGTGGAATTGTATAGGAAATACCAGGACATACTGGCGCCCCTTTTGTTGACAGTGTTTTGTGGGATTTGGGAGGGGGGGATGCATGCCGGAATCCTTTTATGAGGCCAATATAATAGTTCTTAAAAAGGAGGGGAAGGACCATTTAGATTGTGGATCTTATAGGCCCATTTCACTAGTAAATGTGGATTACAAGATTTTTACAAACATTTTGGCCAAAAGAGTGAACTCAGTCATATTAGATCTTGTACACTCTGACCAAACTGGTTTTATGCCTGGTAAGAGCTCCTCCATTAATATCAGACGATCAGTCAGTGGTCCAATATAGCTCTCTAGTACCAGATAATGAATGGGCATTAGCATCGCTGGATGCGGCCAAGGCCTTTGACTCTCTTGAATGGCCTTTTCTTCGTGCATGTTTGCAGAGGTATGGATTTGGTGATGAGATTCCAAAAATGGGTCAGTGTTTTATATATGAAGCCCAAGGCCCGGGTTATCGCGAATAGCTCCATATCTGAATCATTTACACTGCATAGGGGAACTCGTCAGGGGTGTCCCCTTTCCCCGGCCCTTTTTGCTCTTGCTATTGAGGCACTGGCAATTCGTATAAGATCTTCCCCTAATGCTGCTGGTATAGAAATAGCAGGTCGGACGGACACCATAGACCTAAAGGATTATCTATATGCTGACGATATGGTGATATTTATGGGCAAAGCGGAGGAAACTCTGACAGGAGTTATCACTACTTTAAATAAATTCAGTAAATATTCTGGCCTATACATAAATTGAGAGAAATCTGCTTTGATGCCTCTTTCCCACGCTCCAATGCCAAGACTTGAGACTCTCTCCTTATTGCCTATTGTAACCAATTTTAAATATCTAGGTGTCTATATTTCTCAAGGTAGTAAATTTGATCTACAACTCAATATACAACCATTGCTGGAGTCGGTCAGAGGTAAATTCGCGATCTGGGGTAAACTTCCACTGTCTGTAGCCGGACGTATTAATTTAATTAAAATGATATTACTCCCCAAGCTTAGTTACTTTCTTCAACATAGTGCGGTAGTGGTGCCCAAATCCTTCTTTGCTAATCTGAATTCCCAGACCACATCCTTCATTTGGGGGAAAGCCAGGCCTAAACTTACATTAACCACTCTACAGAGGCACAAGAGAGGAGGGGGGGCAGCGTTACCCGACTTCTTTTTATATTATTTGGCTGGACAGGCCAAGGCCATAAGTACATGGATGCCTGGAAGTCATCTCCCAAATTCTGAAAGTCATTTGCTTCATGCTGCACAGATTAGTTGCCCACTGGGTTTTTTGGAAATGAGGAAAATAAATGTCTCGAGACTGTTACCCCTGCTTCGTCTGGCACGATCGGTATGGAGACAGATTAAGGGGGTGGTTGGATTTGGGGATATCATAGCTGAAATGCCCCTATGGAATAATGACTACCTCCCGGTGCTACTTGAACATCCATCCGCCGAGTTTTGGGTTCAGTATAGTGTCTCTACGATAGGTGATCTATATGATCATGGAACTTTGGTGTCCTTTGAACAATTACAAGTTGGTCGCAGTGTCCCGAGAACCCAGTTCTTTCGTTATTTACAACTAAGGTCAGCATTACAATCGCACATGAGATATGTAGGTATAAATAATGCCATTTCGTCTATACCCTTGATAGGGATCCTTAAATCACAGAGCCCTCAAGGCCTCATCTCCCCCCTTTATACATATATGTTGTCAGTGGGGACAGAATGTGCCTTAGATTCCGTTAAGAAGAAATGGGAAAGGGTCATCCCAGATGCACAGGGAGAGAAGTGGGAAGAAATCCTGGAGTCGCCAATCTGGGTATCTCCGTCTGCCAACAACAGGATGATACAATTGTATATTATAAATCAATCATATTTGACTCCAACTCGACTTTTCAAGATGGGCCGATACCCATCATCGGAATGTTTGAGATGTCACTCAATAGATGCAGGCTTTATCCATATGATCTGGTGCTGTCCTGTTGTTGCGCAATACTGGAGGGAGGTGACATCATTATTGACATCTTTGGTACAAACCCCTGTTCCCCTTGAGCCACTGATCTGTCTGTTTGGAGTATGGGATGAGGAGGCATGGGGTCACTATGTTGGGATTTTTCTACGGGAGACACTGTTTATGGCACTAAAGGTACTAGCATTACGGTGGATGGGGAATTCACCTCCTTCTCTTGGGTCCTGGATCACTTTGGTAAATTCGATTATCCCATATGAACGTACGCTGTATTATAACAGAGGGTGCCCGGGTAAATTCGAAAAGATTTGGGAGAGGTGGAATTCTTCTCACCTTACTTTGCAGAGCAGGGATGTCGCACAGTAAACAGCTCATTATATGGAAGTAGGCTGCGGCATAGTTTATGTTTTTGTAGGAGTAGGCATGGTTCAGAAGCTAGGCAGGCTTCATCATTGGAATAATAACACGAAGCTATTGTGATTTAATTGGTATTATGTTTTGCTTTAATTATATACAACTGATGCACACATTATGCTTTACATTTCAGGTTATCTGAACATATGTATGTTTTGTATCAAGCTTATCTTCATATACTAAATGTGTGTAATGTATAACTGCTTATGGTTTAATAAACGAATTTAAAAAAAAAAAAATATATATATATATATATATATATATATATATATATATATATATATATATATATATATATATATATATATATATATATATTAGTTCTTTAAAAATGTCTCCATAGCAATCACCGAGCACACCAGTGAGGAGGATCAATGCGTTTCAACTAAAGAGTCTTAGTCATGATCTACCTGACTGACAATGCACTGAAAAACTATACATAGTGTGCACATGACATTGATTGGACAGACAATTAAAAATGCAATATAAAATTAAAGAACTAATACATTTTTAAGTTGTCCAATAAAGCTTTGTAAAGTTGCAGCCGCCTCCGTCTCAAGCTGGATCACATTTTTTTTTTTCCCTCTCCCTCTATATGTTTTCTATGGGATTAAAATCTGGAGACTGGCTAGGCCGCTCCGTGACCTTAATGTACTTCTTTTTGAGCCACTACTTTGTTGCCTTGGCTGTATGTTTTGGGTCATTGTCTTGCTGGAAGACCCAGCCACGACCCATTTTTAATTTCCTGGCGGAAGTAGTCCAGTGCCCTTAGCAGAGAAACACTCCCAAAACATAATGTTTCCACCTCCATGCTTGACAGTGGGGACAATATTCTTTGCGTCACAGGCAGCATTTCTCTTCCTCCAAACACGGCGAGTTGAGTTAATGCCAAAGACCTCAATTTTGTCTCATCTGACCACAGCATCTTCTCCCAATCACTCACAGAATCATCCAGGTGTTTATTGGCAAACTTCAGACAGACCTGCACATGTGCCTTCTTGCGCATGCGGACCTTGCGGGCACTGCAAGATTTTAAACCTTTACGGCGTAATGTGTTACCAATGGTTTTCTTGGTGACTGTGGTCTCAGCTGCCTTGAGATCATTAACAAGTTTTTCCAGTGTAGATTTAGGTTGATCTCTCACCTTCCTCATGATCAAGGATACCCCCACGAGGTGAGATTTTGCATGTTGTCCCAGATTGATGTCGACTGACAGTCATTTTGCATTTCTTACTTTTGCACCAACAGTTGTCTCCTTCTCACCCAGCACCTTATGTATGGTTTTGTAGCCCATTCCAGCTTTGTGCAGGTCTAAGATCTTGACCCTGACATCCTTAGAAAGATCTTTAGTCTTGCCTATGTTGTAGAGGTTAGAGTTTGACTGATTAATTGAGTCTTTGTACAGGAGTCTTTTATAAAGGTGAATATAGCTGTCTTTAATGCAGGTAACGAGTTGATTAGGAGCGTCTAACTGGTCTGTAGGAGCCCTAACTCTTAATGGTTGGTAGGGGATCAAAGACTTATTTCTCACTGCAAAATGCAAATAAATTTAAATAATTTATACAATGTGATTTTCTGGATTTTATTTTTGATATTCTATCTCTCAATGTTAAAATTAACCTGCCCTTAAAATTATAGACTGTTCATGTCTTTGTCAGTAGGCAAACTTACAAAATCAGCAAGGGATCAAACAATTATTTCCTTCACTGTATCTGAGGCTCATGTGTAGGGCTGCCACTAGGAATTTTGGGGCCCCATACTGGCAAAATTTTCGGGGCCTCATGAGACTCCACCCAGCCCCACCTCCACCCCTCGAACTGTCCACAGCCCCACCGCTCTCTCTTCGAAAAACTCCACTTCTCACCAATCACACATTAAGGCTATGTGCACACGTGTGGAATTGCCGGAATTCCACAACTCGCTGCCGCGGGAAATACGCATGCGGAATTCCTGCAAAAAACTAGCGTTTTGCAAGCGTAATTAGCTTGCAGAATACTAGCGTTTTCCAAGCGATCTGTAGCATCGCTTGGAAATGTGATTGACAGGTTGGTCACACTTGTCAAGCATAGTGCTTGACAAGTGTGACCAACTTTTTACTATTGATGCCGCCTATGTAGCATCAGTAGTAAAAGATAGGATTTAAAAAATAATGAAAAAAATAAAAAATTTTGTTATTCTCACCTTCCGACGGCCACCGGAGTCCTTCCCGCCTCTCACCATGCTCCCAGCATCTTCCGGTTCCAGTAATGCTGACGTCACGCTTGCGGGGAGAGTCTCCCCTCCTCCAGACCCTGGGTAACATCCGCACATGAAGCGCTCACTTTACGCATGGTGGGCATAGCCACATGCGTAAAATGAGCGTTTCAATGCAATCCTATGGGTGCGGAAAAATCCGCAGCATTAGCACAGCATTGCGGAATCCCATAGGATTGCATGGGATGCGGTTTTTTTGCGTTTTCGCGGCGAATCCGCATGTAAAAAAACGAAAATGCAACAAAAACACAATGTGTGCACACAGCCTGACAGTTCCCATCACCAGATCACACATATAGCCAGCAGCTTTTGTTTTGGCCAAAAGATTTTTTAAGCCGCCACCACGACAAGGTAGACTCTTTTGGCCGAGCCCTACTTTACTCTATCCTATTAATTATTTGCTAAAATATCCAATACAATTTTGGTATATTTTTATTTATTTTTCAATTTTTAAAATGACCAATAATGTCACATGCAAGGGATAAATACCATCGCACCATAACCAGACTCCATAATACCACCACATAGTGACCTGTAATACCATATACAAGGAACAAATACCACTACACCATGTCCAGACCACATATTACCACCACAGTGACCGAATAATATCACATGCAAGTAACAAATACCACCACACCATGTCCAGACCACATATTACCACCACATAGTGACTAAATAATAGCACACACAAGGAACAAATACCACCACACCATGTCCAGACCACATATTACCACCACATAGTGACCAAATAATAGCACATACAAGAAACAAATACCAAATACCACTACACCATGGCCGGACAACATATTTCCACCACATAGTGACTGAATACTACAATACTGATCATTAATAAAAAAAACAATACTAATATATCCATAATACATACCATTATACAAAGATCTGTACATAGTATGCAGTGTTTATGTACAGGTAACACAGTGATTACTGGTGATTTTATACACAGGAGCTCTGTATATAGTGTACAGTAGGGTGACCGGATCTCATATGGGGGGGAAAAAAATGTCAGAATCTTGTTCGTCTGGACCCCACAAAACGATTCCCCTTTCCAGATATTGAGAGAGCCAAAATTTGAGCTCGATCAAACGACGTTAACCCGTGCCGCTCGTCGCTCAAAGTTTGAAAAAATCCAAATTGAGGTATTTTAAGATTTAGGTATTTTGCATAGTCTGTTAGACTATAAAGAATGTGACAACAACATTGCAGAAATAGCCCTGACCAAATTTTCGAACCATTTGTGGTATTTGAATGCAGAGTTGGTGGGATTATCGTTTTTTGATCCCACCATTACAGACAATGAAAAGTTGTTAATGGCTAATAAATTGCTCAGTAGCACAGATGAACCATCAGAGCACGCTAACCTACACGAGTTGATAATTTTACATAGTTATCTAATCTATTCTAGAGCTTTTGTTAAAGTAGTTTTTGAAACGTCAGAATATAATGCTCGGCATTTGCTTACAACTTGCAGGACATATTGCTTTTGTTCTTCATCTTTTGTCAGAAGGTCGTTAAAGTCGGTTACTTCCTACCTCTTTTAATTTTTCTTTCCTAACTTTTGGATTTACAACCCTAGCGTGCTCTGATGGTTCATCTGTGCTACTGAGCAATTTATTAGCCATTAACAACTTTTCATTGTCTGTAATGGTGGGATCAAAAAACGATAATCCCACCAACTCTGCATTCAAATACCACAAATGGTTCGAAAATTTGGTCAGGGCTATTTCTGCAATGTTGTTGTCACATTCTTTATAGTCTAACAGACTATGCAAAATACCTAAATCTTAAAATACCTCAATTTGGATTTTTTCAAACTTTGAGCGACGAGCGGCACGGGTTAACGTCGTTTGATCGAGCTCAAATTTTGGCTATCTCAATATCTGGAAAGGGGAATCGTTTTGTCGGGTCCAGACGGACAAAATTCCGACATCGATTTTTTGCGGTCACCCTAGTGTACAGTGTACAAGTAATACAGTGATCAATGACATTATACACAGGATCTCTGTATATAGTGTCAGTGTAAAGGTAATACAGTGATCCCTGGTGTCATTGTACACAGGTCCACTGTATATAGTATACAGTGTAGAGTGTCAGTGTACAGGTAACACATTGACTCACCAGTGACGTCTCTAGGTGAAGTCCTTCATCTTTGCTTTTCATCTTCATCCAGCACAGACCGCAGTCACTTCTTCCAGCCAGGGCTTGTCTCTGCAGGAAATAACAGAGTTATCTAGAGCTCCACTTGCAGAACACATTACTTATTTTTTTCCCAACTTCTACACTACATCAGATGAAGAAAAAAAGGCGACAGTGTCGCTCTGCACAGTAACAGGACCGCCCCCCCATTTAAAACAATATCCTCAAAAAATAAAATAAATACATGAGTACAGTAATAATATCCATTAATTAGCCCCTATGGTAATAATATCCCCCATCCTGGCCTCTGTATGTCTCATTCCTGGCTCCAGCCATATGTTCTCCCACTCTACCCTCATGAGTACCCATTCTGCCCCCATGTGATGTCCCGTGATCCTGCCCCATCTGTCCCGTGATCCCGCCCCATCTGTCTCCATAGTATCCATCCTGCACCATGTGTCTCCATCCTGCCTCATGATCCTGCACCATGATCCTGCGCCATGTGTCTCCATACTGCTCATGATCCTGCCCCATCTGTCTCCATCCTGCCCCACCTGTCTCCATCCTGCCCCATGATCCTGCCCCGTGTCTCCATCCTGCCCCATGATCCTATCCCGAGTCTCCATTCTGCCCCATGACTCCATCCTGCCCCATCTGTCTCCATCCTGCCCCCTGAGTCTCCATTCTTGCCCACTGTGCCTCCATTCTTGCCCACTGTGTCTCCATTCTTGCCCCTGTGTCTCCACTCTTCTCTGGGTCTCCATTCTTCCCTGTGTCTCCAATCTTGTCCTATGTCTCCATTCTTGCCCCCACGTGTCTCCCATCCTGCCGCTTTCAATAGAAGAAAGGGAAAAAAACTCCTTACCTTGCTGCGCTCCAGCAGCGAAGTAACCTCCGTGCAGTTCAAGTGCGCACTCGCCGGCGAATGACAATGACGTCATATGACGGTGACATGCGCACTGTCAGCTGCCAGCCTCCCATTGGCTGGCGGCTTTTAACTATTGCCAATAGAGTTTAACTGAACCTGCATCTCGTATGCAGGTTCAGTTACTGCACCGTCAGAATCCCGCCACTGGGGCCCGATGACCAGAAGAGACAGGGCCTGATGCGAACCCCTCTGGTCATCGGGCCCCATACGCCAGTCGGGCCCTGATGGCGGCCCTGCTCACGTGGACTGTACTGTGCTATCATGGCAGGAAGAGGAGGAGGGTGACTCTCAGCGCGAGGAATGTGATAATACAGAGGATGATGAGGTGGTAGATCCCAGTTGTCGAGAACACAGAGGCACGCAGATGTTAACACAAATTTGTGGAATTGTGAACAGTCATTGTTGGTCTTCATCTGCTGGGTTGGGTGTAGTGGAAGACCTGTTGGTCCCTATGTTATTATTTCTACTGTGGTGAAGTTGATGCCACTTTGGTGGTGTTTGCCACTAATTTTTGGAAATGTGAAGAGTCCTGATTGGGTCTCTCCATCAGCTGGGTTGGCTGTAGTGGGAGAGATATCGCTCTAAATTATACTATTTCTGCTCTGGTGAAAAGTTATGCCACTTTGGTGGCGTCTGCCCCTAATAATTTTAAATGTGAAGACTCCTGATTGGGTCTCCATCTGCTGAGTTGGCTGTAGTGGAAGATATGTCGGTCCCTACTATACTATTTCTACTGTGTTCAAACTGATGCCACTTTATTGGTGTCTGCCAATAATTGTATGAAATGTGAACACTCCTGGTTGAGTCTCTCCATCTGCTAGGTTGGCTGTAGTGGAAGAGATATGCTCCCGATTATACTGTTTCTACTCTGGTGAAATTGATGCCACTTTGGTTGTGTCTGTCCCTAATTTTTATAAATGTGGAGACTCCTTGTTGGGCCTCCTTCATGTGTGTTGCCTGTAGCTGTAGGCCTCCGAGACCATCAGGCATCCATTTCCTTTGAGTCAACTACCCGTGATAGTATCCTTACATTTTTCTGACAATAGTACTCTATGAAACTGATACTTGTGCCACCTGAGTGTGGCTGAGCATGAAAGCAGGTTGGGCTGTTGCATGTGGTATAAGAGATCCCAGCACATCAGGCCTACACTGATCCCTCACCCAATTTGTCTTAATTTGAAGTTCAATTCAAAGCTGTAAATGCTGGCCCAGACCCCGATACCTTATGCCTGGCTGATTGCTGTTGTGCCATGCTACAATTTGTAATGTAGGTGAATTGAGGTAACTTTCCTGGTTTCTGCCCCTCATTTGATGTGTTTTGGCAGCTTTTGGGCCCATTTTAAGGCGTTGTGTATGCATTTGTTTTTGCCTCCCATTGACTCAAATGGCGTTTGGCTATGTACAGCGAATATTCAACAAATAAATCGGATAATATTACAAACTCGGCGATCGGAATCCGAACATTGAAATATTCGTTCATAAGTATGCATTCCAAATGAGCAAAATTACTTAAAGGAACTGTCTCATCTTTTTCAGCAGCAGCTTACCGCTCCCCTGGCTCCTGGCTTCACGAGGGTCAGTGCACTCTTGCTGGATTGACATTTCACACCAGCGGCATGGCTTGATATTGCAGTATAAGGGATGAGACAATTGCAGGTTCAAGTCTGCCAAGGGGACTAAAAAAAATAAGGTAAAAATAATTTTAAAATGTAAGAATAAAAAAAAAAATTGAATCACCCCATTTTTTACCCATTAAAATAACTAAATAAACCAAAAACACATTTCATATTGTTATATTAGCAAACTTCCAATCTATCAAAATATAAAATAAATTTACCTGATCGGTAAACGCCGTAACGAAAAAAATGGAACAAAAACTGCAGAATACCTGTTCACTGCACCTCCCCAAAAAACTACAATAAATAGCGATCAAAATATCTTATGGACCCCAAAATGGTATCGATGAAAACATCAGATCGCCGCAAACAAACTGACACAGCTCAGTCGATGGAAAAGGAAAAACGTGACGGGTCGAGGAAAATGGCGACACATAACAAAGGTGTTTTATAAACTTCTGTGGCCTATTTTTCAGCACTTAAGACAAAATGCAAGTTTTGGTACAATTATGGTGGAATCAGACTGACCGGGACCATCAGCACAATGAGCGTCGGAAAAACAATACCCAATGGCAGAATTTTATATTATTCACCATTTCACCACAGTCGGAATTTTCTTTATTCAGCGAATTCAACAGTTCAATCAACGGAGTCATTAACAAATAAAACCACTCGCGCCAAAGAAAACAAGCTCTTAGGCTATGTGCCCATGTTGCAGAAATGCTGCGAACAAATCCGCAACTCCCCGCCGCGGGTAAAACGAATGCAGAATTTGCATGCGTTTTTCCACTAAACACAAGCATTTTGCAAGTGTATTTAGCTTGCAGAATGCTAGCGCTTTTCCAAGCGATTTGAAGCAACGCTTGGAAAAGTGATTGACAGGTTGGTCACACTTGTCAAGCATAGCGCTTAACAAGTGTGACTAACTTTTTACTATTGATGCTGCCTAAGCATCATCACTAGTAAAAGATAGGATGTTAAAAATAATTTAAAAAATAAAAAAATCGGGATATACTTACCCTCTGTCGGCCCCCGGAGTCCTTCCAGCCCTCAGCCGCGCTGCCAACAACTACCCTTCCCAGGGATGCATTGCGACAATGACCTCTGATGACGTAGCATCACGCGAGACCGCTACGTCATCGGAGGTCATTCGCACAATGCATCCCTGGGAACGGAAGATGCCGCCAGCGCCAATGATATCGGGAGGACTCCGGGGGCCGACAAAGGGTAAGTATATCTCCATTTTTTATTTTTTAAATTATTTTTAACATCTATTTTTTACAGGGATATGGTACCCAGGGCATGGAGGAGAGTCTCCTCTCCTCCAGACCCTGGGTACCATCCACACAGGAAGCGCTCACTTCACACATGGTGGGAATAGTCACATGCGGAAAGTGAGCGTTTCAAAACAATCCTATGGCGGAGGAATCGCGACGATTCCGTAGAAATAATGGACATTTTGCGGATTTTACCGCTATGCGATTGCGCAGCGGAAAAATCTGCAGCATTGGCACAGCAACTGCGGAATCCCAAAGGATTGCATGGGATGCGTTATTTTTAAGCGTTTCTGCAGAGGCAAAAACGTGGCGTAAACACTAAAAAAAATGCAACATGGGCACACAGCCTGACACGGCGAAGTCAGTGGGAAATAAACAAGACACAGCTTCTGGAAGAATATGAGGAATAAAAGACCAAAAACACAAATGTCTGGTGGTGAAGGGGTTAACGTGGCCTGCACGCCCAGTAATGGGGAATCTCCAGCACCTACCTCCACCTGCAGAGCAGCACACCACATATATGGCTGTTCTGTGCGCACAGGACCTGTGATGAGGTCACAGGAGGGGAGGAGTCAGGGGTCACATGATCAGGGGCCTCAGTGTGCAGGACTCTGCTGTGCTGGGTGTCATGGTGCTGGATGAGGGGAAGTTTATGTGTGAAATCAGGAGGGGTTTATAGGGTGGATGTAGCAGAGCCGTGTGTGTACGAGGTATGCAGAGTGGAGCCGTGTGTGTACGAGGTATGCAGAGTGGAGCCGTGCGTGTACGAGGTATGCAGAGTGGAGCCGTGCGTGTACGAGGTATGCAGAGTGGAGCCGTGTGTGTGCGAGGTGTACGGAGCGGAGCCGTGTGTGTGTACGAGGTATGCGGAGTGGAGCCGTGTGTGTACGAGGTGTACGGAGCAGAGCCGTGTGTGTACGAGGTGTACGGAGCAGAGCCGTTTGTGTACGGGGTGTACGTAGCGGAGCTGTGTGTACAACGTGCGGAGCGGAGCCGTGTGTGTGAAACGTGTACGTAGCAGAGCCGTGTGTGTGCGATGTGTCTGTAGCGGAGCCGCCTGTGTGCGAGGTGTATGGAGCGGAGCTGTTTGTGTACGAGGTGTACGAAGCGTAGCCATGTGTGTACGAGGTGTACGGAGCGGAGCCGCGTGTGTACGAGGTGTACAAAGCGTAGCCATGTGTGTACGAGGTGTACGGAGTGGAGCCGTGTGAGTACAATGTGTGTGGAGCGGAGCTGTGTGTACGGGGTGTACAAAGCGTAGCCATGTGTGTACGAGGTGTACGAAGCGTAGCCGTGTGTGTACGAGGTGTACGGAGTGGAGCCGTGTGAGTACAATGTGTGTGGAGCGGAGCTGTGTGTACGGGGTGTACAAAGCGTAGCCATGTGTGTACGAGGTGTACGAAGCGTAGCCGTGTGTGTACGAGGTGTACGGAGTGGAGCCGTGTGAGTACAATGTGTGTGGAGCGGAGCTGTGTGTGTACGAGGTGTACAAAGCGTAGCCATGTGTGTACGAGGTGTACGAAGCGTAGCCGTGTGTGTACGAGGTGTACGGAGTGGAGCCGTGTGAGTACAATGTGTGTGGAGCGGAGCTGTGTGTGTACGGGGTGTACGTAGCGGAGCTGTGTGTACAACGTGCGGAGCGGAGCCGTGTGTGAAACGTGTACGTAGCAGAGCCGTGTGTGTGCGATGTGTCTGTAGCGGAGCCGCCTGTGTGCGAGGTGTACGGAGCGGAGCCGTTTGTGTACGAGGTGTACGAAGCGTAGCCATGTGTGTACGAGGTGTACGGAGCGGAGCCGCGTGTGTACGAGGTGTACAAAGCGTAGCCATGTGTGTACGAGGTGTACGGAGTGGAGCCGTGTGTGTACGAGGTGTACGGAGTGGAGCCGTGTGAGTACAATGTGTGTGGAGCGGAGCTGTGTGTGTACGAGGTGTACAAAACGTAGCCATGTGTGTACGAGGTGTACGAAGCGTAGCCGTGTGTGTACGAGGTGTACGGAGTGGAGCCGTGTGAGTACAATGTGTGTGGAGCGGAGCTGTGTGTGTACGGGGTGTACGTAGCGGAGCTGTGTGTACAACGTGCGGAGCGGAGCCGTGTGTGTGAAACGTGTACGTAGCAGAGCCGTGTGTGTGCGATGTGTCTGTAGCGGAGCCGCCTGTGTGCGAGGTGTACGGAGCGGAGCCGTTTGTGTACGAGGTGTACGAAGCGTAGCCATGTGTGTACGAGGTGTACGGAGCGTAGCCGTGTGTGTACGAGGTGTACGGAGTGGAGCCGTGTGAGTACAATGTGTGTGGAGCGGAGCTGTGTGTGTACGAGGTGTACAAAGCGTAGCCATGTGTGTACGAGGTGTACGAAGCGTAGCCGTGTGTGTACGAGGTGTACGGAGTGGAGCCGTGTGAGTACAATGTGTGTGGAGCGGAGCTGTGTGTGTACGGGGTGTACGTAGCGGAGCTGTGTGTACAACGTGCGGAGCGGAGCCGTGTGTGTGAAACGTGTACGTAGCAGAGCCGTGTGTGTGCGATGTGTCTGTAGCGGAGCCGCCTGTGTGCGAGGTGTACGGAGCGGAGCCGTTTGTGTACGAGGTGTACGAAGCGTAGCCATGTGTGTACGAGGTGTACGGAGCGTAGCCGTGTGTGTACGAGGTGTACGGAGCGGAGCCGCGTGTGTACGAGGTGTACAAAGCGTAGCCATGTGTGTACGAGGTGTACGAAGCGTAGCAGTGTGTGTACGAGGTGTACGGAGCGTAGCCGTGTGTGTATGAGGTGTACGGAGCGTAGCCGTGTGTGTACAAGGTGTTCAGAGCGTAGCCGTGTGTGTACGAGGTGTACGGAGCGTGGCCGTGTACGAGGTTACGGAGCGGGGAAGCGTATGTACAAGGTGTACGGTGCGGGACCGCATATGTACGAGGTGTACGGAGCGGGGCCGCGTGTGTACAAGCTGTACGGAGCGGGGCCGCGTGTGTACGAGGTGTACGGAGCGGGGCCGCGTGTGTACGAGGTGCACGGAGCGGGGCCGCGTGTGTACGAGGTGTACAAAGCGTAGCCAAGTGTGTACGAGGTGTACGAAGCGTAGCAGTGTGTGTACGAGGTGTACGGAGCGTAGCCGTGTGTGTATGAGGTGTACGGAGCGTAGCCGTGTGTGTACAAGGTGTTCAGAGCGTAGCCGTGTGTGTACGAGGTGTACGGAGCGTGGCCGTGTACGAGGTTATGGAGCGGGGAAGCGTATGTACAAGGTGTACGGTGCGGGACCGCATATGTACGAGGTGTACGGAGCGGGGCCGCGTGTGTACAAGCTGTACGGAGCGGGGCCGCGTGTGTACGAGGTGTACGGAGCGGGGCCGCGTGTGTACGAGGTGCACGGAGCGGGGCTGCGTGTGTACGAGGTGCACGGAGCGGGGCCGCGTGTGTACAAGGTGCACGGAGCGGAGCCGCGTGTGCACAAGGTGCACGGAGCGGAGCCGCGTGTGCACGAGGTGTACGGAGCGGGGCCGCGTGTGCACGAGGTGTACGGAGCGGGGCTGCGTGTGCACGAGGTGTACGGAGCGGGGCCGCCTGTGCACAAGGTGTACAGAGCGGGGCCACGTGTGCACGAGGTGTACTGAGCGGGGCCGCGTATGCACAGGGTGTACGGAGCGGGGCCGCGTGTGCACGAGGTGTATGGAGCGGGGCCGCGTGTGCACGAGGTGTACGGAGCGGGGCCGCGTGTGCACGAGGTGTACGGAGCGGGGCTGCGTGTGCACGAGGTGTACGGAGCGGGGCCGCCTGTGCACAAGGTGTACAGAGCGGGGCCACGTGTGCACGAGGTGTACTGAGCGGGGCCGCGTATGCACAGGGTGTACGGAGCGGGGCCGCGTGTGCACGAGGTGTACGGAGCGAGGCCGCGTGTGCACGTGGTGCACTGAGCGGGGCCGCGTGTGTACGGAGCAGAGCTATGTATATATGAGGTGTACGGAGAGGAGTTGTGTGTATGACGTGTAGGAGCAGAGCCATGTTTGGGACCATGTGTATAACTATGTCACTTGCACAGGGCATGTGCATTTCGATTTGTATATATACTCTATATGGACAGAAAAAAATTGCTTTTTTTTTTAACAACCTTCAGATTGATCTCGAACCAAAGCGACTTGATGGATGAACGATCTGTAGGGAGATTGATCTTCTGCAGCCTAGATAGGGCCACCAGAGTCTTCTTCACTGTAATTTTGATGGTATCAAGACATCTTCCTCCTGTTCTTCTGACCATGATGCCCTTCTCTTTGTAGAATACTGTATGTCCAAAGTGGACAAGTTGTAGCTTGGTGATCTTTGCTTTGTGTGTCATGTCTGACTTGCTTTGTTCCAAAATTGATTTGAATGTTCTTCTTGCCACCCATAGACACATGCTATTGTGGTAGTCAGTAGAAAAAATAACAAAAATTGTGATTGCTAAATAGTTGATACCTTTTAATGTAGGGGTTGCAAAACTTTTTTTCTGCCAAGGGCCATATCTAACAGCATTTGGGGGTCGCACAAAATTAGCAACTTGATAATTACCCTACTATATTTGATTCAATCAATTACCTCACTCCTATTGTGGTGTCTGGGGCTGCTTCTCTTTGCTATAGCTTTTATGTTGTTGTTATTATTATTATTTACTAGTAGAATACCCATGGCTTCGCTCGCAGAAAATATGTTAAATTGTTGGTTATGGTAGCTAAAGTAAAATTTTAAGTGTCACCCTGAAATTGACATTTTCAGAGTGCTGCAGTAAAAAAAAATTCCACATTTTTATTATTTTGGCATTTTACTAATTTGTCGTAACATTGATGTGAACAACAACAACTTTTTTTTTTTAATTTCAACATTTTATTGATTTACATATTCAATACATATTATGTAGCATAAACTATTATACCTATTTCTTGAACTATTTTTGTGAAAAATGAAAATTTATGCATCTTACACAAACATAAAAAACATTTACACCCAATTAACTACATAGTGCAACCCTTCCCCCCTCCCTCCAGTGTAATCTATAAGTAGTTAATGAACAAAAGAGTAAAATTGGTTTATAGTTAAACAACTATCTATTGTAATGCTTTTTCCTAAATAATGTTTCTGGTTTTACCTTCAGGTGCATATATGAAAAGATTTTTGGGGTTACCCACTCTAGAGCAAGCAACTTACAACTGTCCATGTGAAAAACACGGACTCTCCAAATTAATGCCAGCTACTTTAAGTGATTGACCTTGTGCCTTGTTTATAGTCATAGCAAATGCTAGTCGGATTGGGAACTGCAGACACTTAAAATTTAAGGGCATGTCACTTGGAAGCAAAGGAATACGCAGAATGAAAACATTTGCTCCCTTAGAGCTTCCCATAAGAATAGTGGCGTTACACATTTTTGGTGGGTCAAGGTTCCAAAGCAAAATTATTGTGGCTCCTATTTTTAAAGTGAGCTTATGCCGTGGCATTCCAGGAGGCGCCAAAGAATTTAGAAACTCCAATGGATACATTAGGGCTTGTTCACTCTCCATGACTGAATCAATGGACATGTATGTGGCCGCTAGTGTTGAGCATTCCGATACTGCAAATATCGGGTATCGGCCGATATTCGCGGTATCAGAATTCCGATACTTTTTGCATATCGAATACCGGAATCGGAAGTTCCAATAATGCAATGAGCCAGTTTGAATTTATTCAGCCAATGAGGAATCCTAGGAAGTGTGGGCACATCCTGTTATGCATGTTAGGCATGTTAACTAATGGCATGGCTGTGATTGACTGCGAGCAGACCACCCAGCTGCTCCTCCCCCAGACACACGCTGAACAGTGATCTATGGAAAGTGAAACTATTGAGGGAGGAGGAAACGACCAGTCCGCATTTCAATGCCAGAACACCCCCCCCTGGACGTTTATCTTAGAAGCAAGAGATGATATCTTGGAAACTGTGCAGACTAGCCACAGAAGGTAATTACTTATTGTCAGCATTCTGCAGCCTAGATATGCACTGAGATTATGTGAAAAGCCCGGACAACCTGTTCTGTTATGTATTTCCGCCAAGTTGGATCGCCCGCCAGAGCTGGTGGGGTACTCGGTACCGGGCACATTGGTTTCAATGGGAGATGTCACGGTAGCTGTGACCCGGTCCGTGGCCCTGGGCGTCCATTGTAAAAGGGAAATGTTGAACGTGTGGATGATGATTAAAGTTCATGAGTGAATGATTCGTGACGCCACCTGTGGTGTTCAGCAATGAAGATGTTAAGCCGACCCTGCAGACAGATCCTCTGGGACAGATGGTGTTCTGCAGCTTTGATGTTGTGGCCCTCCACAGGCAGGGCTGTAGTCCCAGGGCAGTGTAGATGGAGAGGTAGTGAAGAGACGTAGATGGTGCAGTGCCAGGCACAGAGATGTAGCAGTGCTAAGTGTGTTAGCGCAGGAATAACTGGAGGACACCAGGGCATGTAGTTCCAAAGCTTTACTCACAGTCTGTTGTGCATACAGGTGCCCGCATCCGTGCCGTGTCCTCCGGGTCAGGGGCTCAGTCAACCTCCAAGCTAGATGAAGCACTCCATTCCAACACTCCGCCAACATGTGCCTTTTCTGAACGTCTCCCTCTATTGCTACACAACCCCTTTAACATAGTCAATATCTTTGTAACTCCGAACGTCTTAAAAAAAATTAATTCCTGCTATTCCATTTGATTGGGCTAAACCTCTATTGCTTTAATGTCTCCTCCACCTCCCCCAATACATTCTACATTATTCTTAGTTGTTTTCCTTCATGTAGAATTAACCTACAAGGAAAGTAAGGGTTTATTTTCATTCCGATATTTGTGTCCCATTGACTTGCATTGGTTTCCGGTATCGGAATCGGCGATATCCGATATTTTTGGGGTATCGGTCCGATCCAATCTGATCCGATATTTCCCGATATTGGAAGGTATCGCTCAACACTAGTGGTCGCTAGACCAAGCAGCCTTCCCTGATTTAGTAGATTTATGTAGCTGACACTATCATTTTAGGCGCTAGGATTGCACGTTCACAAAGCAACTGATGGTTGTTAAAATTGTTACAAATATCAGGGAAAACTTGGTCGATAAATTCCGTTACCGAAGATGTCATTTCTCAAAAATCTTCCGGAAATGAAATGAGACCAGTAGTAGAATCAGTAGGGAACCTGTCATTTCCAAGGCATTGTAGCTGGTGTGTCAATTTGTCTGCAGTTGTATTTCCCATCAAATGAACCAGCATATTAGTAAGAGTTTGCTTCTCAACATGTATCCACAGATAAGAAGATTTTAGACAGGCATTCAGCTCATCCGCTGGTGTTGCTCCCTTATAACAGGTAATGTCTGGCAGAAGTCACCTGCAAAAATTACAACAATTCCCCCCATTAACCCTAGAACGCATGACCATAAAAATCTACACTTTCACATACCTGGAGCCTTTTAGGCCCGTGTGCAAATAACATGGAATAACTCAAACAAAAATAATTTTCAAAGTTTATTTGAAAATTGCAAAGTAAGGATGCATTCCCACTAGCGCTGGTGTCAGCCAGGAGGAGATCTGTAATGGATCTGACATCCTGGTGACCCCAGCTAAGGCTGGCGGAATCCCGGCATTCCAGCAGCCTTAACTGGAGTTACCAAGAGATCAGATCCATTACGGATCACCTGGCAGACCCCAGCGCCAGTGGGAACACAGCCTAAGATGTGAATAATTCAAAACATTACTATGTGCAAAAAAAAACAAAAGAGTAACTGAACGGGCTTAAAACGCCCAATATACGCATTCGATATAACTCTTTATAATAATTTTTTTTGTCTAAAAGTTTTTTTATATAAAAGTTGCAGTAAACATGCTGCAGGAATATCTTTTTTCAAAGGTTCCTTTTCTACTTTACTAATGACCGCAACAACTTTCACACGTTATCTGTTCGGAAGAATGCTCCTTGCAGACATTTTGTCCACAAGTAGTACAGACATGCTCGGATTTCCTGTCCTTCTTTGCTGTACAAATATAACATCGCTTTCTTTATTTATCTCTTGGCTCTGGATGTTCCTGAAAACGTATACCACATCGGATCATAGCTTCTGTTGTTTGCCTTTGTAAGCATTTTGTTCTGCTTCTTTCCATCACCTTAGGCATTAAAAGTTCATAGCAAAGTTCTGTCAAGTATAGACGTCTCTTGTCCTTTCTGTTGGCATGGAATTCTGAATGAGTCTCACTATAAACAATATAGGTATTGAGGGCTGACACATCTAGCATATTATAAAAAAGAACTACAGGCCAACGTTTTGTCTGCCTCTTGCACGTATACTCTCCAATCATTTTGTCCATCTTGTCCACTCCTCCTTTGGTTTTATTATAATGCAAGATGATTTCGGGTTTCTGTTTCCTGTTATTGGTGTCTATACTTCCATCACGGTGCATTGTACTCAGTAATATCACAGATTTTTCTTTCTTAGCTTTATAAGACACCATTGACACCATTGTCGCTTGATTGCAGAAACCAAATACACTATCATAAAGTTGTCGATGTTGATTGTGCTTCATGATTGGAGGAATTTCTCTGCGGTTTTGCTTCATTGTACCAACAAGTGTAAGTTGTTTCTGAAGCAAAAAATTGCCCAGTTCAAGATTGGTGAAGTAGTTGTCCATTGTTATATTTTTTCCAGAATAGAAAATTGGTTTCGCAAGTGTTTTTACTACGTCAGAACATAGGTCTTTATGGACTGGAGCGTCAACATCTTTGCCACAGTAAATCAGACCATTCATTCCATAATAGCTTGTAGAATCAGACATCCAGAAAATTTTAATACCATATAAAGCAGGTTTGCTGGGCATATACTGAATGAAATTGCAACGTCCCCTAAATGCAAGAAGTTGCTCATCCACTGTCACATTGTCACTAGAATCGTAATGCTTAGTACAGTTCTTGATAAAAAGATTCCAGATGTAGCTAATGGGGGCTAATTTATCTGTTTCCAACCTGACAGGACGAGTTCTCTTGTCATCAAAACGAAGGCTTCTCCGAATATCCTCAAATCTATTGACTGACATTGTTTCTTTGTAATGTGGATCTGAAAAAGGGTTCATAAAGAGTTCTCTGATAGGAACATCGTATGATTTTGTACTCCCTGCCAGAAGAGTAAGGCCAATATAAGCATACAGTTCCTCTTTTGTTATATTTTTCCATGTTTTTTTTCTTCCTGAAGCGATACGTTTTCCTTCTAAGTTAGTACACAAAACTACCTCATCTACAATATCATCTGAAAAAAATTTACAGAACATATCTCTTTTGGACAAGAATTGTGGAATTCCTACAGTTCCTTGAGCAACTCTCACAATATTATGTGTTATGATTGAGTCACCGTAGGAGGCAAAAACAAAAATGCTAGCTAAGTCCAGAAAACCAGAGAGGTTGGCAGCTATCGGATTGCAGACCCCTGAACCTATCAACACAACTAGCAGTAGCCGTGGGGGGTTCCTACGATGCCCTAGACCCCTCGATCACAGCCGGAGAATTAAATAGCCTAAAGACAGAAAGGGAAATCTAAACTGCCCCAGAGCAGACCCCAAAGCAAAAGGCAGCCCCCCCACATATAATGACGGTGAAGCAAGAAGAAATAACACAACACAGACAGAAAGATAGAATGAACAAAGACGGGGCCCAAGCTAACTATATAGGAAAGGACAGGAAGGCTGCTGTCTGCAATCCGTGAAAAACCCTATGAAAATAAGAGCCAACAGACTGACAGTGAAAAAGGCCCTGAAGACGCTAGGCTTCAAAAAGACTATGTCAGTACTCAGGAATATTCTGAAGACAGAGCAACCGGCAAAAGGAGAATCAGCTCACCCCAGCAGGGAATGGCAGAATCCAGAAAAGCAAGGCAAACAAAAACAAAACACAAATGCTAAAAGGCAAAGCAGAAAACTTAGCTTTAGAGGAGCAGGAATCAGACTGGTTTCCTAGAAGTCCACAGAGAAATCACCCGCAGGGCAGAAGGGCGTCGGCAGCCTTATATCCAGTCCGTGACTCCACTCAGCCAGTCATCATCATTAGACTCAGGTGCCTGATAATCAGGCTCATTACCCTCCTTTACCAGAATAGGGAGTTCACCAGACCTCAGTGACGAAGGGGAAAATGAACTCACAACAGTACCTCCCCCTTGAGGAGGGGTCACCGAACCCTCAACCACGCCACCAGGGCGATCAGGGTGAGCCCGATGAAAGGCACGCACCAATCTTTTGGCATGAATATCAGAGGCAGAGACCCAGGAATTATCCTCCTGACCATAACCCTTCCACTTAACCAAATACTGGAGTGTCCGTCTAGCCAGACGGGAATCCAGTATTTTCTCTACCTCATATTCCATGTTACCTTCAACCAATACAGGGTCCGGAGGTGCCACCCCAGGAACAACTGGTTCAACAAACCTCTTCAACAAGGACTTATGGAACAAATTATGGATATTAAATGTGACAGGGAGAGCCAAACGAAAAGAGACCGGATTAATAATCTCCAAAATCTTGTAAGGTCCAATAAATCTAGGCTTAAACTTAGGAGAAGCCACCTTCATAGCAATATTTTTTGATGATAACCACACCATATCACCAATCTTAAACTGGGGACCAATGGTCCTATGTTGATTGGAAAACCGCTGGGCCTTTTCCTGGGAGAGAGATAACTTATCCACCACTTGGTCCCAGATTTGGTGCATTCTCTCCACCACAGTGTCAACACCTGGGCAGGCAGAAGGCTCCACCTGCCCTGAAGAAAATCGAGGATGAAACCCAAAGTTACAAAAAAAAAGGTGACATCAAAGTGGCAGAACTAGCTCTATTATTTAAAGCAAATTCGGCCAAGGGCAAAAATGAAACCCAATCATCCTGATCAGCGGAAATAAAACATCTCAAATACGACTCCAAGGTCTGGTTTGTTCTCTCTGTCTGCCCATTGGTCTGAGGGTGAAAAGCAGAGGAGAAGGACAACTGAATTCCCAGCTTGGAACAGAAAGTCCTCCAAAATCTAGACACAAACTGAACTCCTCTGTCAGATACAATGTTCTCAGGAATCCCGTGCAAGCGAACCACCTGTTGCAAAAACAGGGGCACCAACTCAGAGGAAGATGGCATCTTAGGGAGTGGTACAAGATGAACCATCTTAGAGAACCTATCACAAATCACCCAAATAACAGTCATTCTTTGAGAGACCGGCATATCAGAGATGAAATCCATTGAAATATGGGTCCATGGCCTCCTGGGGACCGGCAAAGGCATCAACAACCCACTAGTGCGAGAACAAGATTTAGACCGGGAGCAAGTCCCACAGGACTGCACAAAATTCCTGACATCATGAGACAAGGTGGGCCACCAAAAAGAGCGACTCACCAGATCTCTAGTACCAAAAATACCTGGATGACCAGCCAATGCAGAGCAATGAACTTCAGACATCACTCTCTTCTTCCACTGGTCAGGAACATACAACTTTCCACTGGGACAACGCTCAGGTTTGTCCTCCTGGAACTCTTGCAGAGCAAGTCTCAAATCAGGCGAGATGGCAGAAAGAACTACCCCTTCGCCTAAGATGGTAGCAGGCTTGGTCACCACAGGAGAATCAGCAAAGAAGCTCCTAGAGAGGGCGTCTGCCTTGACATTCTTAGTTCCAGGAAGAAAAGAGACCACAAAATCAAAACGTGTAAAAAACAAGGCCCACCTAGCCTGTCTAGGGTTCAAGCGCTTAGCCGACTCTAGGTAAATCAAATTCTTGTGGTCAGTGAGGACCACGACTTGATGCTTAGCTCCCTCCAACCAATGTCTCCACTCCTCAAATGCCCATTTCATGGCCAACAGTTCCCGATTCCCCACATCATAGTTACGTTCAGATGGAGAGAACTTTCGGGAAAAGAAAGCACAGGGATTCATTTTAGATGTTACAGGATCCTTTTGGGACAAAACAGCTCCTGCACCAATCTCAGAAGCATCCACTCTACCTGGAACGGAAGTGAGACATCAGGTTGCCGCAAAACCGGGGCGGAGGTGAATCTTCGCTTCAGCTCCTGAAAGGAAGAAACAGCCTCCGGAGACGAATTTAACACATCAGCACCCTTCTTAGTTAAATCAGTCAATGGCTTGGCAATACTAGAAAATTTTGCTATAAATTTCCGATAAAAATTAGCAAAACCCAAAAACTTCTGGAGGGCCTTCAAAGAAGTGGGCTGAACCCAATCGTAAATGGCCTGTACCTTGGCCGGGTCCATTTTAATAGTTGACGGGGACAAAATAAATCCCAAAAAAGAAATCCTCTGTACTCCAAAAAGGCATTTAGATCCTTTGACATACAGGGAATTCTCCCTCAAGATCCGGAACACAGTCCGAATATGTTCCACATGAGAATCCCAATCCTTGAAGATCAAAATATCATCCAGATAGATAATCAAAAATTTATCGACAAAATCTCGGAAAATATCGTTCATGAAGCACTGGAAGACAGAAGGGGCATTAGTGAGCCCAAAAGGCATCACCAGGTACTCAAAATGTCCCTCCGGAGTATTAAACGCCGTCTTCCATTCATCACCATGCTTAATGCGAATAAGATTATACGCCCCCCTGAGGTCAATCTTGGTAAACCAGCAAGCACCTTTAACTCTGGAGAATAGATCCGAAATCAGGGGTAACGGATACTGATATTTAACAGTAATTTTGTTGAGGGCACGATAATCAATACAAGGTCTTAATGATCCATCCTTTTTGGCTACAAAAAAAAACCCGGCACCTAAGGGTGACGAGGATGGTCTAATATGACCCTTCTCCAACGCCTCCTTAATATAGGATCGCATAGCCTCGTGCTCGGGTACAGATAGATTGAAGAGCCGACCCTTGGGAAATTTACACCCCGGGCTCAGTTCAATTGCACAGTCATAACTCCTATGAGGAGGCAGAGACGCAGGCTCATTCTCACTAAATACATCATAAAAGTCCACCAAATAATCAGGAACATTATGCGACTGAGGAGAGGTGGAAAACATCGGAGCCTCACTAAAGGCACACTGACAACCCCAACTCACCGCAGACACAGATTTCCAATCCAAAACTGGATTATGAATTTGTAACCAGGGAAACCCCAGAACAATAGTATCATGCAGATTATGCAACACCAAAAATCTGCAATTTTCTTGATGGTCTGGGGAGACCCGCATTACCACCTGGGTCCAAAACTGAGGTTTATTTTTAGCCAAAGGAGTAGCATCAATCCCCCTCAAAGGGATAGGCGTCTGCAGAGGTGTCATCGGAAATCCACAACGTTTAGCAAAATCCAAGTCCATTAGGTTTAGGGCTGCTCCCGAATCCACAAAAGCCTTGGTGGAAAATGTGGACAGGGAGCAGATCAGAGTAATAACCAGAAGAAACTTAGGTTGAACACCACCAACAGAAAACGTGTGTGTAAAGCGTTTCTCTCGTTTAGGACAGACAGAAATAATATGCGAGGCATCTCCACAGAAAAAACACAACTTATTACGCCTTCTGAACTCCTGACACTGCTCTCTGGAAAAAACTCTATCACCTTGCATAGGTTCAGACATTTGTTCAACAGGTGGCAACACCTCTCGTGCAGCTTTGCGTTCGCGCAAACGCCGATCAACCTGAATGGCTAATGACATAGAATCGTCAAGACCAGAGGGAACAGGAAATCCCACCATAGTATCTTTTACGGCTTCTGACAACCCCTTCCGAAAGAGAGCAGCCAAGGCATTATCATTCCAGGTAGTAAGTACTGCCCACTTTCGGAATTTTTGACAGTACAATTCTGCAGAATCACGACCCTGGTTCAATGCCAGCAGGGTCTTTTCAGCCTGATCAATGGCATTAGGTTCGTCATACAACAACCCCAATGCCTGAAAAAATGCGTTCACATTAGTCAGAATAGGATCATCTGGTTTCAAAGAAAACGCCCAATCCTGGGGATCGCCACGCAGCAAAGAGATGACAATTTTAACCTGCTGCGCGGAGCTCCCTGACGAGTTAGGCTTCAAGGCAAAAAATAATTTACAATTATTTTTGAAATTCAAAAATTTAGACCGATCCCCAAAAAATACATCAGGTGTAGGAATCTTTGGTTCAGCAGCATGTGAATGAGCAAGGTAGGCGGAAATTCCCCGCACTTCCGCAGTGAGCTGCTCCACACGATCAGACAATTGCTTTATCTCCATTGAGAGAAAAAAAAATTCCCCCTACGGCCTCAGAGATATAGAGGAAAAAATGTACACACTTTTTTTTTTTTTTTTACAATTCTTTCCTGCTATTGAGTACCCTAGGATCTGCGGTATGGCGGGTGATTCTGTTATGATTGAGTCACTGTAGGAGGCAGACAAAAAAATAGAAGCTACGTCCAGAAAACCAGAGAAGTTGGCAACTATCAGATTGCAGACCCCTGAACCTATCAACACAACTAGCAGTAGCCGTGGGGGGTTCCTACAATGCCCTAGACCCCTCGATCACAGCCGGAGCGCTAAATAGCCTAAAGACAGAAAAGGAAATCTAAACTGCCCCAGAGCAGACCCCAAAGTAAAAGGCAGCCCCCTACATATAATGACGGTGAAGCAAGATGAAAAAACACTCACACAGATAGAAAGATAGGCTGAGCAAACGATGGGGCCCAAGCTAGCTAAACAGAACAGGAAAGGAAGGTTGCTGTCTGCAATCTGCCAAAACCCTATCAAAGACATAAGCCAACAAGCTGATATGAAAAAGACCCTGAAGCAGCTAGGCTTCAAAAACTAAATCAGCACTCAGGTATTTTCAGAAGACAGAGCTAAAGGAATTCAGCACACCCCAGCAGGGAATGGCAGAAATCCAGAAAAACAAAGCAAAACAAAGTCTAAGCACAAATGCAAAAGGCCGAGCAGAAAACTTAGCTTTAGAGGAGCAGGAATTCAGACTGGTCTCCAAGGATCCCACAGAGAAATCACCTGCAGGGCAGAAGGGCGTCGGCAGCCTTATATCCAGTCAGTAACTCCACTCAGCCAGTCATCATCATCAGACTCAGGTGTTTGATAATCAGGCTCACTACCTTTCTTCACCAGAAGAGGGAGCTCCTCGGGCCTCAGTAGTGAAGGGGAAAATGAACTCACAACACTATGGATTCTTTTAGCGCATACAAGGTTCAAACTTTTTAAAGTTTTAAGATTTAATAGAAAAGATACAATGCTTACAATAAAACAATATAAAAAATATGGAAATAAAAAGTGACATACAAATATGCAAACAGTTATAAAAGCAAAATGAATAAACTTACAGAAATATCTAAACCTTGCAGTCTGGTATTCTGGTCCCTAAGGAGGGAATATGAAATGGATCACATCAGTTTGGCTGTCCCTCAGTCCGTGAAGAACTTTCTTTGTGTAAGACCTAATTTATAGATTTAGCCTGGAGGTCAGATTTCTAGACCAACCTCTCATGTTAATATTCTAATTCCTGGTTTGTGACTGGACCATGGCTACTTTACCAATGACTACATTATTTTCCTCTGAACACTCTTTGTGTATGCTTTCTTTCTCATAGTAAATATACAGTGTCAGGCTGCAAATTGGCATCTCCCGTCAAAGGCACCAGAAGGTGTGAAATGTCTCCAATTCTGTGCCTTCCCAGGAAGGCACCCTGGGGTCTAAAACTACCTTATCTCAGGAAAACAAATGCTATCACCTTTGTGAGATCTGCCGCCTAAGGATAGATGCTAGTTAACTGTCAGCCATACATCGCATACAAATATATATTTCCACTCCACACATCAATCTTTTTGCAAGGAAAATCCACATTAAACAAACCATAACATGCAACACAAACTGGTACTCACCTGTGCAGTCATCTATAGGAATCTCCTCTTTATACTGCTCATCACCCCTCACATATATCTCTGTAGTGTTAATATGGGGCAGAGCTTTACCCTGAAAAGCCGGATTACTTACCGGTAATGCTCTTTTAATGAGTCCACGACAGCACCCACTGGAGGTATCGGATCCGCCCATTTGGAACAGGAAACCCTACAGGAAAGATAAAAAGGGGCGGTCCGCCTTTCCTCCTCAGTTTTACGTTTCAGAGTACCAGAAGGACCGCCAAGGATTAGGCAATGTTCTCTTATTTTAACATCTTTCTTATCCATTATTTGGTTAATATACTTTAACTATTGATATCCTTAGGGGGGGAAGTGAACGGGTGCTGTCGTGGACTCATTAAAAGAGCATTACCGGTAAGTAATCCGGCTTTTTACTCTTCGCCACGACAGCACCCACTGGAGAGATTCCAGAGACCATCACCTGGGTGGGACCACCGTGCCAAGGATAGTCCTGCCAAAGCTTAAGTCAGAGGTTGATGAAAGATCAAGTCTGTAGTGGTTATAGAAGGGGATGACCAAACTGCCGCCTTACATATAGTTTCAATCGGAACATCTCCCTTTTCCGCCCAAGAGGTTGCCATTGCCCTGGTGGAATGCGCCCTGATGTTCCCTGGAGGATCTTCGTTTTTTGCGGAGTAGGCTAAACGAATGGCCTCTCTGATCCACCGGGAAATGGTGCTCTTCGTGACTCCATACCCCTTCTTACAGCCCTGAAATGAAACAAATAGGGCCCTACTCTGCCTCCAACTGTTGGACCTCTCAATACATTTTAGGACAGTTCTTTTGACGTCCAGAGTATGGAACTTCTGCTCTTCCGGAGTAGAGGGATTTTTATAGAAGGTTGGGAGGAGTATCTCCTGAGATCTATGGTATTTTGTTGCCACTTTTGGCAGGTAGGCAGGGTCTGGTTTTAATACCAATCTGTCTTGGTATTCTTGGAAAAAAGGTGGATCTATTGACAAGGCCTGGATATCACCCACTCTTCTAGCTGAGGTCAGTGATACTAAGAGGGCCATTTTAAGTGCTAAGTATTTGAAGGGTATTGTGTCGATCGGCTCAAAGGGGTCTACCGTTAGGGCGTCTAAGACCAGATTTAGATCCCATGTAGGGACGGAGGGTATGTGGATTGGAGCTATTCGTTCACATGCTGTAATGAAACGAGTTATCCACTTGTTGCCTGCTATATTATGGCCATATAGTGCTCCTAATGCCGATATTTGTACTCTCAGTGTATTTACTGCTAAGCCTAAGTCTTTCCCCTTCTGCAGAAATTCCAAGATTGGGATTATCGGAACTTCTGCTGTATGAGGTACTGTATGGAATTGAAGAAATTTTTTCCATATTCTAGTGTAAATTTGGGTTGTGGACTGTTTTCTACTTTGTAGTAGTGTAGTAATTAAGGACTCCGAGAATCCTCTTGTCCTCAATAACTGCCTCTCAAATTCCACGCCGTCAAGTGCAAGCTGAGCACTTGAGGGTGGAAAAAGGGGCCTTGGGAGAGTAGATTGGCAGTCGGAAGGATCCAAGGATCTGTTATTGACATAATCTGCAGCCACGAAAACCACGGTCTTTTTGGCCAGAACGGTGCTATTAAGATTATTCTTGCTTTGTCGTCTCTGATCTTCCGAATTACTTGAGGTAGGAGGATCAATGGAGGGAACGCATACGCCAGGTTGAAATTCCATGGAGCTAGAAAGGCGTCCAGTATGTCTGGGTGATCTGACGGAGATAGGGAGGCAAATGTTTTTATCTGCCTGTTCTCCTTTGTGGCGAAAAGGTCCACCTCGGGTTGTCCCCATGAGGCTACTATGTCCCTGAAGACCTTCCGATTGAGGCACCACTCTCCTTGTCGTAGAGTGTGTCGGCTTAGGAAGTCTGCCTTTTGATTGCTCTCGCCTCTGATATGAAGGGCCGAGAGGGACAAAAAATAGTTTTCTGCTAAGTTTAAAATTCTTGCCGCTGAAGACATCAGAGTCTCTGATCGAGTTCCTCCTTGTCTGTTTATATATGCCACTGTGTTGTCCGACAGGATCCTTACATGCTTCTGTTGGAGCTGCGGAAGGAAGTTGTATAGAGCATAGAACACTGCAGTCAGTTCTTTTAAATTAGATGAGTAATCGCATTCCTCTTTACTCCACCTTCCCTGACGAAACCCATTCTCCATGTGGGCTCCCCAGCCCTGGGGACTGGCATCGGTGGTTACGATACAGGATGGAACTATAACCCATGGAACTCCTGAACATAAATGGTCATCGTCTAACCACCACTCTAGGGAAGTCAAGACTTCTTGTGACAGGGTTATTTTGCTCTGCAAATGACCACTATGTCGCTTATCCTCTTGGAGGATCTGGTGTTGTAGCGTACGGACATGGTACTGGGCCCACCGGACTGCCGGGGTGCAAGAATTTAGTGATCCTAATAGTGACATTGCTTCTCTCAAGGATACACGTGGTTTATCTATAGCTGCTTGTATTTTTTGTTTTGTGAGGGTGATTTTTACCTGAGGTAGTAGACATCTCTGGGTCAAGGAATCTAGCTGAAATCCTAGAAATGTCTGGAGAGATTGCGGATCGAGTCTGGACTTTTGGATATTGATGATCCAGCCAAGGCTCTGAAAAGAGGAGATTGCGTCAGTTACGCGTTCAGTACATTGTTTGACTGAATTCCCAATTATTAGGAAGTCGTCTAGATATGGCACAATTAGTGTGTCTTTTTGGCAAAGGTAGGCCATCACTTCTGCCATCACCTTGGTAAATATTCTTGGTGCCGTGGAAAGCCCGAAGGGCATTGCCGCGTATTGGAAATGACGAATCCTTCCCGCGACTTCCACTGCGACTCTTAGGTATTTCTGGAATCTGTTGTGTATAGGGAGATGATAATAAGCATCTTTTAAATCAATCCCTGCCATTACGCAATTTGGGAAAAGAAGCTTTATAGTGGATCTAATTGATTCCATTTTGAAATTATAATTTTTTATAAATGAATTTAGCTTCTTTAAATTAATAATGGTTCTAAACGTACCGTCTGGTTTAGGCACCAAAAACAGGGGAGAGTAAAAGCCTCTACCCTGTTGTTCCTCAGGGACGTCAACTAAAACTTTTTTAGCTAGTAGGACTCGAATCTCGTCTTCGAGAGCCTTTTGCTGAAGTGAGGAATTAAGGCGAGTTATAACAAAGAACTCATAGGGGATCCGAAGGAATTCAATCTTTATTCCTTCCTTGATTATGTTCAAAATCCATGGGTTTAACGTAATTTGTTCCCACTTGGTAAAAAAATTTTTTAATCTACCCCCAACTGGTGGGTCTAAACTCTTAATTTTTATCTCTCCTATATGTTGGCCCTCTGAAGATGGTACCCTTCTGCTTTTCGTCTTTCGTGGCCCATCTATTCGTTCTGTCCGATTGTCTTCTTCTCCCGAATGGCCGTCTCTTAAAGGTTTTCCTATAAAACGGAATGGGAGAATCACTGAAGGCCTTTTTCCTTTCTTTTGCCTTGGCGAGAATTTCGTCTAAGGCTTTTCCAAAGAGGAACTCACCCTCGCATGGGGTTGCACTAATTTTGGATTTTGATTGTGCATCCCCTTTCCAGCTCTTTATCCACAGCGCGCGTCTGGCGTTATTCACCAGGGCTGCCGACCTCGCTGCCAGTCTTAGGGTGTCCGCTGAAGCGTCTGCCATAAAGGCAGCTGCACCTCTTATCAACGGGATGGCTGCACGCAGTTTCTCCCTTGACACTCTTTGCTCAATCTGCTGGTCTAATTGATCTAGCCATACCAGCATTGATCTAGCAGTACATGTGCTGGCTATTGCGGGTTTGAATACCCCGGTGGTGGATTCCCAGGACCTTTTGAGCGAAGATTCAGCCTTTCGGTCTAATGGGTCTGCTAACAATCCTGCGTCCTCGACCGGGATCGAGGTCTGTTTGGAAGTGGAGGATATGACGGCATCCACCTTTGGTACTTTAGTCCATTTTAATAGATCTTCATCAGTGAACGGGTATTTCCGTTTTGAAGCTGATGGGAGAAAACCCCTCTGGTCGTGTTTCTCCCACTCTCTTTTGATGAGGTCCTTAATTGCCGGTATCACCGGAAATGATCTCCTCTTTTTCTCTGCCAATCCCGCAAACATAATGTCCTGCGCGGTTTGGGCTCCCCTTTCTTCTTCACATCCCATAGTATTTCTAACCGCTTTTACAAGGTTATCTACGCTGTCCAGTGGAAAACATGCGCGTCCTTCCATCTCCGAGGATGACGATGAGGACGTGGATGCGGAGCCTGAGTTTAGCTCCTGTTCTTCCTCTGACTCTGAACTAACAATGACCTGTTTCTTATGACTGGACTCTGCGGGAGTGCTGGCGCGGTTGATGGCTTGTATTTCCTCCCTAATTATGGCTCGGATATCTTTGGAAGATATCGTCGACCCCTGCCTGGTCTCTTTCATGCATTGTTTGCAGAGTTTTTTGGGGTAGGAGTCAGGGAGAGGATCTGAACATAATGCGCATTCTTTATGTTTAGTTTTTTCTTTTTTCTTTGACTGAAGTGAGAGGTCAAAGGTAAAGAGAGGGGGGGAGGGAGGAAGTTAGCTTAATAGGTAGAGTATATACTTTGCACACTCACCCAGTGAAGCTTAATACCGGGTCGGATGGCTGAGACGGTCTGGATCGGGTTTCTGCTGCCTCGCTCCTGCGGGCAGTCTCTGTCCTGGCGCTGCGGTCCCTGGTGGAGTTGCCCCCAGCTGAATCCCCTGCTGGGGTTTGCGACTCTGCGGGGGACGACATGGTTCCAACGATGCAGCGTTGTTTTATCTTTCTTCTTGTCGTGCCCCAGGAAGTCGCCCTGTCACAGGGCGCATGCGCCGCGTCATCGCCATCCTACCCCAGAAGTTCAACCATTACTTCAGGGGTATAGGAGCGTCGGGTGCCGGCTGGCTTCCGCGCCACCGCTACTCACACGCGCGGCTCGCGCGCTCATGGCCTCACCTCCACGCTATATCCCCACCGATTGGGGGGGGGATCCCCCGGATGCCGGACCGGCCCGGCCCGCTCCCTGGTAAGACCGGGCGGCCCTCCCCGGACCCGGTCATTACCACTATGCCACCAGACGAGGGGGGAGCCGTCAAACGGAATCTCCCCCCGACGCTGCTTCCGGACCGCAGCCCCTGCCGTTCCCGAGGAGACCGCACAGGCGGATGCATGGCCCGGGTAAGATCCTGCAGGATCCTGCTCCATTTGGAACAGGAAACCAAAACTGAGGAGGAAAGGCGGACCGCCCCTTTTTATCTTTCCTGTAGGGTTTCCTGTTCCAAATGGGCGGATCCGATACCTCCAGTGGGTGCTGTCGTGGCGAAGAGTAAAAGGAAGATTTTAAAAGTCACAGACAGACAGAGAAGTAGTAAGACATGATTTAGAAAAAAGTAAAGACCATAAATTAACAAAATGAAATGATAGCAGTAGTTATCAAATCATTGCAGGTGTCTCTAATATATTGGCCATTCAGTGTATAATACTGATGGATAAAACAAGACTGAACACAAGACCTTCACAGCTGTTTACACATCATAGGGAAGATTATATGACACATTTTTTACATCTACCTAATAATTCTGAGGAACATTGAGATTTTCTCGTTTACAGTCTTGTGGAAGAAGAGGATGGGGACAGCTCTCTGGTGTTGACCTCTCACTAGATAGAACTGGAGGAAACACATACAGGGACTGAATTCATTCTTTACATACAGATCATTATAGGCCATGTGTGTTTAGTCCTGTCTATTACCTGGTGATGAGAGGGGCTGGGGAATCTCCATCATGACGTCCTTGTACAGATCTTTGTGTCCTTCTAAATACTCCCACTCCTCCATGGAGAAATAAACAGTGACATTCTGAGACCTTATAGGAACCTGACACATACAATGATACCGTCATCCCCCGATCCCTCCATAGCGTTACTGTATAATGTCCCAGCATTCCCAGCAGTGTCACCTCTCCAGTCAGCAGCTCAATCATTTTGTAGATGAGTTCTAGGATCTTCTGGTCATTGATGTCCTCGCGTTTCAGGGGGTTCAGGAGTCTTCCCCATCCCTGAGACACAAGGGCCTGACCGCGCTCACTAGAGGTCTTCCTCACTACTGTGTAATCCTGGTTATGGAGAGACTCATTAATAAATCTCACTACAGACATTTCCAGAGTCTTCACCTCTCCAGTTCTGTCCACCTGTTATTCCCATAGATAAGAATGATGTAATGTGACGCCATCAGAATCTCTTACCTCTCCAGTAAGCTGGAAGATGATTTCTAGGGTGAGGTGTAATATCCTCGACGCAACCTTGCCCCTTTCCCTATCCATCCTAGAAAGGTCAAAAGGGAGAATTCTCTTAAGTAGAAGTTCTTCACTGCGAGGATCCGATATTATAGGAACCTGAATGGGAAGAAGATGAGGCAATGTCTCTCCAGAACCAAAAACATAATAAGAATATGTAAAAATAAAATTAAATAAATTATACTCGATTGGGCCACAATTGACCCAGTGCACAGTCCAGTCATTTTCTTTGGTCTGTTAACTGATGGGACCTTCACTGGGCCATCTTTGGTGCCCTTAAGTGCCGGACATCTTTAGCATCTCTAAAAATTACAGGCATAAGCACATTTCACAGATGGCCTAGTGAAGACCATGCTGTCTACTGGACTGAAAAAGACATGATGGCCAGGTATTATATTTTTAAAACTTTTTTAACCCCTTCCTAACCATTGTGAATGCGGTTCTACGATATTTCTGGATCTGCAGAAAATGTATCACAAAAAAATCTGTATCCTCCCTCTTTGTATCGATTGGAACATTTAACATCTTATCAACACAGCTCCCCCACTTTTGAGGTCAAAGCACGTCACACCTTTACATAAAGAAGAAAAGTACAGTGGTGGTCGTGGGGCATTCCCTACTGAGAGGAATAGAAGCCGCTATCTGTCGACAGGACATCACCTCACAAGAGGTGTGCTATCTTCTAGGTGTCCAAATCAAAGATGTGTCTGATAGGGTATCAAGACTCTTCAGTGTTACAGACAATTCATGCATACTAATACATAGGAACAAATTACACAGAAAAAAAGGACCTGGAAACTATATGCAGATACTTTGAAGACCTAGGCCGGAAAGTGAAGTACCGTATTTTTCGCTTTGTAAGACGCACTTTTTTCCCCCAAATTAGGCGGCAAAATGGGGGTGTGTCTTACAAAGTGGACATGACTTACCATAGGCCATGATCAGGGGGTGTCCGGGTGTCCGGCGGTTGCTGGCCGGTGCTGTGGGTGCCTCCGGTGCCCAGCGGTGCTGTGTGTGCCCGGCGCTACCCGGGGCTCTGCCGACATTGTGCGACAGGCCAGAGCCCCGGCATTTCCAAGGTTCCCATGTGTGTGCGGTGGTTCCGGTAAAAAATGGCCGCCAGCGCTTGCGCAGATGGGATCTCTGGACCCAGCTCTCAAGAGATGAGATCTGAAATGACCCTGCAGCAGCACAAGACCCCCGGCAGCAACGGCACACATCGGCGCCCCCCCTCATCCCTGAATGCGGCCTGCAGCATCACTCCACTCCTGCCTCCTCCAGCAGCAAGCCTGGGACCGCGCTACACCGCAGCCACCAACCCCGGTAAGCAATAAGATGCAAGGATTATAAGAAGCACCACCATTTTATTAAAAAAATATTTTTTTTTATTTTTCTCCTCAAAATTTCTGGTGCGTCTTATAATCCAGAGCGTCTTATAAAGCGAAAAATACGGTAAGTGGTAGCACAGGTTGTCTTCTCATCTCCCTTCCCAGGAATAGACATGGAACAAGGAGATTAAACAGAATTCTACAGGTGAACAACTGACTACATTAATGGTGCTGTCAGCATCGTTATGGATTTCTTGAACATGGATTGAATTACTTGTAGAATAATAATCACCTATGCAGTTTAACAATGCAACTATTTTTAATTACTTAGATCCATGGTCTTACAGCAATTCTGGGTAGATGGTCACAATGCAATATCCCCAGTCCAAAAGACCCCATCCTGAAGCCGATAGTTCCACTGCCGCATTACCATGCAATACCCACTGTCTCCCAACTTTTGGTTGGCCCATAACTTTTGTTTCTCCAGTCAGTATAGTCTGTAGTCACATTCCATGCTCCACACCACAACCATAGCAGTCTCCTGCTCCAGCTGGCAACAACAGTCTTTAACCCCTTCACCACGAAGCCTGTTTTCACCTTCCTGACTAGGCCAATTAGTACAATTCTGACCACTGTCACTTTATGAGGTCATAACTCTGGAACGCTTCAACGGATCCCACTAATCTTGAGAATGTTTTCTCGTGACTAATTGTGCTTTATGATAGTGGTAAAATTTCTTTGATATGGAAAATGTGTTTATTTGTGAAAAAGATGGAAATTTGGCAATAAATTTTGAAAATTTCGCAATTTTCAAACATTTAATTTTTATGCTCTTAAATCAGAGTCATATCGCACAAAATAGTTAATAAATAGCATTTCCCACATGTCTACTTTACATTAGCACAATTTTGGAAACATAATTTTTTTGTTAGGAAGTTATAAGGTTTAAAAGTTGACCAGCGATTTATCATTTTTACAACAAAATATGCAAAACCATTTTTTAGGGACCACCTCACATTTGAAGTGAATTTGAGGGGAATATACGACAGAAAATACCCAAAAATGACACCACTCTAAAAACTGCACACAAGGTGCTCAAAACCACATTCAAGAAGTTTATTAACCCTCAGATGCTTCACAGAAATTTTTAGAATGTGGAATAAAAAAAAATAAACATTTACTTTTTCACAAACATTTTCCTTTAGATGTAATTTTTTTTTTACTTTCGCAAGGGTAACAGGAGAAAATGGACCATACAATTTGTTGTGCAATTTCTCCCGAGCATGCCGATACCCCATATAAGGGGGAAATCTACTGTTTGGGCACACAGCAGGGCTCTGAAGGGAAGGAGCGACATTTCACTTTTTGAATGCAAAATTTGCTGGCATAATTAGCGAATGCCATGTCATGCTTGGAGAGCCCCTGATGTGCCTAAACAGTGGCAACCCCCCCTCGAGTCACACTATTTTGGAAACTAGACCCCTTAGGAAACTTATCTAGATGTTTTTTGAGCACCTTGAGCCCCCAGGTGCTTCACAGAAGTTTATAACGTTAAGCCATGAAAATTTAAAAAAAAAAATCACATTTTTCCCACAAAAATCTTTTTTACAAATACATTTTGTATTTTCACAAGGGCAAAGGGAGAAAATGGACCCCAAAGTTTGTTGTGCAATTTCTCCTGAGTTCACCGATACCCCATATGTGGTCGAAAACTACTTTTGAGACAGTGTAAAGCCTATGTTCAGCAGTGTCCTTTTCAGAAGTGCACAAAACTGTGCAATCCTAAAATGACGGACACTGTCGGATCACAGGTCCTATGGCGTCCACAGTGCCTCCATCTGCCTCATTAAAGGCAATCTTCTGCTGAGGGTTCTGTCTGAATCACGTATTTCAGAGATTTACACGGAAACCCTGGTGCAAGCACTCAGCGCAGAGCACAGGATAAATGTACGCCGAGCCTTACTGCGATCTTTGGGAGGCAGAATGAAAAAAAATCAACAGTAGGTGAAGAATTCCAGGACCTCACCAACAGATCCTTGCCCCTCAGTGTCACTCCATCAACTGCCTCATTAAACATGTGGCTTATTGTTTTCCCTCTCCTTGGATCAGCCCTCTGGATGGGCATAAGTGTTCACACCCTCCCCGTAAACATTTGCTTTTAGCTCAAAGAATGAAGAGTATTCCAGAAGCCCAGTCTCTAGCCTGTCTGCAGGGTTGTGTATTAGGGATGCCACATGCAGAGATCAACAAAGACACACATGCCTCCTCCAGATGCAGGACAGAAATGCTAATGTAGGTCTTATGTACACGAGATCCAGCCTGCACGTTTTCCTCTGCTTACTGTCAGTGAATAGAAACACTGATTTGTGAGGCTGAACACTTTCCAGGACAGATTTGTGTACCTTAAACTGATGAGCAAGCAATCTCTAATAAACACAACAATAAGATCGACATACCGGCGCTCCGTGTTGGAAAAAGTTCATGGTCAGCTCCTCAAAGGTGACAGATCTCGAAATTTAAAATATAGCGCCTGTTCTGTCCTAGCTGTAAATTTGCTGTCTAGAAAGTTTAATCATTTTGTGCCTTACAGTTACTAGTCAGATTTTTCTGTGTCTTTATTTATTTTACTCATTTACAGTATATAGCGCTATTAATTCCACAGAGCTTTACAGACATTATTGGCACTGACCCGATTGGGCTCACAATCTAAATTCCCTATCAGTATGTTTTTGGAATGTGGGAGTAAACCGGAGAACCTGGAGGAAACCCACACAAACATGGGCAGAACAAACTCCTTGCAGATGTTGTTCTTGGTGGGATTTGAACACAGGACCCCAGTGCTGCAGTATTTCGAAAACAGGAAAACACATATTTGGTAGACGCCTTGCTACACTTATCAGGAGAGCTTTAAGCTGGAGTCACACATAGCGACTTACCAGCGATACCGACACCGATATCAAGGTGTCAGGATCGCTGGTAAGTCGCTATGTGATCGCTGGTGAGCTGTCACACAGACAGCTTCACCAGCGATCAGCACAGCGATGCCGAGCGCCGGCATCGCTTGCCATCCCTGTAAAAAATAGAATTAAAATAAAAAATATTGTTATTCTCACCTTCCGATGTCCCGCGCAGCCTTCCTCTCTCCACGCTCCGGTCTCAGTAATCCTTTGTGAGAATGACTGCGAGAGTCACGGTCTCACGGGAGCGCGAAGTCTCGCGGTCATTCGTGCAAAGGATCACTGGGACCGGAGCGTGGAGAGAGGCGGGAATGCTGCGCGGGACGTCGGAAGGTGAGAATAACAATATTTTTTATTTTAATTCTATTTTTTACAGCTGATCGCTGGTCTCCCGCCTGTCACACGCAGCGATGCGTGCTGGCCAGCGGGAGCCCATCGACCAAAAAAATGTCCAGAAGTTTCTTACAGCGATCAGCGATACCGGCAGGGGGGCCGGTCAGTGTCACACACAGCGATCTCGCTGGTGAGATCGCTGTTACGTCACAAAAGTTGTGACTCAGCAGCGATCTCGCTAGCGAGATTGCTATGTGTGACTCCAGCTTTAAACTAAAACAATATGGGATAGGAAATATAAGGCTAGGAAAAAAAAATCATCTAATGAACGCTTTTGAGAGCCCTGCTATAGAAGTGGAATAAAGAATGAAGACAACAAATTCTGAATGAAAGTAGAGGAACAAGAAAAACCAACTACAAACTAGAATGTGTCAAAACAAATGCACAGAGAATGGGAAACAAACAAGGAGAATCGGAGATGCTAACACAGAAAAAGATATGATGTCATAGGTATCACTGAAACATGGGATAATATACATGATTGGAATACAAACCTTGAAGGCTACAACTTATTTATAAGAAGCAAGATTAACAAGAAGTGAGGATGTGTTGCATTGCATTTTAGGAAAACATATATCTCCACAGAGATCTAAGCTTTAGAGAATGGTAGCCCTGAAGAAACTGTTTGGATAAGAATACAAGGAGAGAACAGAAATGACATCATTATTGTCACATGGAGCCGTCCTGTGTGATGCGACCAGCAGGCCGGTAACTAGAACAACAGGATGTGCCACATGATATTGTCCTGTGTGACACGGCTCGCAGGCCGGTAACTAAAACAACAAGACAAGGGGTAGGGAAACAGTTACAACGGTGGGCCCTGCGATTGGGAAAGGGGACGTGGAGACCTCCTGCACTCCCCTGAGTCAGTGTCCCTAACGCTCTTAGTGTTCCCTATGCCGGTTTCGCACCGGGCGCCGATCACGAACCTGTTGCCCTAGCACACCCTACACCTATCCCTTGCTAGGGAGCTGGGTGGCGCAGGCACTGGCCCCACCGCTGCACTAATACACACTAAGGAAAAACACAAACAGGGAAACACCACTTAGCTTTACTCTGTTGCACTTGCTCCTGGCAACAGAGTCCACCACCAGCATGCAACTCTCCTCCTGAATCGCTGCCACCAAGCTCTGTCAGAGCTACAAGGAAATCCCCTATGACTCCTTCCACACCAGGGCTAAGACAGTGCTGCAAGGAACGCTCTCCAGCTCCTTCCTCCACCAAGGTTGGTTGAAATGAACACTATCACCAACACTGATTGCAACACCTGTGACTTTTATAGCAGAGCCAGCAATCACACCTGCATTCTAATCATGTGCACTTAACTAAGAAACCAGAGTGCAATGATGCTCACCACCACCGGGGGGAAACTTAGAACAGACGACACCACAGTGCAATAATCCTAATGGCCACCGAGGGCAAAAACCCACCTTAAGCACAGCTTAGGAAAAAAAAAGGTTACCTGTGCTTTATATCTGTCATGATCCAGCATGGATCATGACAATTATTATAGGTGTTTACTATAGTCTACCTGGACAGACAGAAGATATGGATGAACTCTTTTTACATCAGATGTCTCTGTTCTAAAAAAAAAGTACGACAGTGATCATGGGAGATTTTAACTATCCCGACGTTTGTTGGGAATCTCTATCAGGCAAAGTAATGGGTCCAGAAAATTCTAATCTTATCTCGCTGACAACTTAATCTTTCAAAAAGGTAGAAGAGAGAACAAAAAGTCTGCCATCTTGGAGCTAATTCTTACCAACAGGGAGGAAATGGTTGAGGAGGTAAAGGTGGCTGGGAATTTAGACCCATGCTATCAATGAAATTTGGATTACAAGAGGACAAAGGCCAGCGAAGACTCAGACTTTAAGACAGGACTTCAGAAAGGCAGATTTTAATGGACTCAGAAAGAGGGTAGGAAATGTACAATGGCTGGATGTTCTAAAGGACAGAAATGTTTAAGAAGGACGGGAGAATTTGCTAAATGAAATTCTTGATGCACTATCAGTAACAATCCTGAAAAGAAGTAACAATTAGAAGCATTTAAAGAGACCAGGATGGATGAACACATAACTTAAACACTTGCTAAAAAGTAAAAAAAGAATTGTATATCAAATGGAAAGAGGAGGGCAAGAAGAATATCATGCTGTCTGCAGGGAATGCAAGGCAAGCGTTAGTAAAGCTAAAGCCATAAAGGCTTGCAAGGGAGACCAAAAGCAATAAAAAAGGTTTTTGGGGGTATGTCAAAAATAAAAGAAAAGAATTTTTACAGGATGAAAAGGGTGCAGTGGTCAAAAATGATAATGAGAAGGCTGAACTTTAAGGGTATGTGCGCATGCTGAGTATCTGCTTGCATAAATTTCTGCAAGGTTTCTGCATCTCTTGGCAGCATTTTTAGTGCGCTATTTGCCGCAGTTTTGTATACGTCTTTTGCATGTGTTTTTGTACAGCAATGAATGCCTTTTTGAGCTAAAGATATTTTAAAAAAATATGTTTTGTGAGGTAATTTCTTGGTTCAACACCTTCTTTTCATTCTGATACAAGTGGCATCAGGGTAATGGGATTAGGGTTTGGTGTCAGCAGCCCCAGGTTTAGTAATGAAGAGGTGTCAGCCAGAAACCCTTTTTATTAAACCGGTAAGTAAAGAGTTCAATACACACAGTCACCTGCCTATGTACGAGTGTTAACAGAATGAACCTACATAGGCGGAAACCAAGTAGCAACTGGCAGAAATCAGCGTGCACCGGAATACCTGATAATTTTTACAATAAAATGGAAAAAAAAATTGCGTGGGCTCCAGCATAATTTTTCTAACTAGCACAGGGAAAAAGGTTCCCAGGCTATTCATATCAGCTCACAGTTCTTTGCTTAGCATTTACTGGCTAGTTTACAGGGGGAACACAGAAAAGAATTGACGTAGGGTTCCCCTGTAAAATCTAACCATCAAAGGCAGACAGCTGAGGGCTGATATTATTAGCCTAGGAAGGGGCCATGAGTATTGGCCCCCTCCCAGACTAAAAACATCAGCTCTCAGCCGGCCCAGAAATGGCACATCAATAAGATGTACCAATTGTGGCACTTAGCCTGGCTCTTCCCACTTGCTGCCTGGGTGCGGTGGCAAGTGGGTGATGATTGGGGGGGAATTGTGGCATCTTTGCATTGTCAGGTGACATCAAGCCCACAGGTTAGTAATGGAGAGGCAGCCATAGTCATATTATAAAAAACACACACAAAATAAAGTCCTTTATTTGAAATTATGATACAGACTCCTTTATTGAATCAAAATTAAACCATACTCACATCATCGCCCAATCCATTGAAGCCAATATCTCCTGTAACAAAAATAAAAAAGTGAGATCACCAGGGCTAATCAGCTGAGGAACTCATTTGAGCTCTCTAACGGAGGTTCAGCTATATACTACGGGAGCGATGATGTTCCTGTCAGTGTATCGCTGGCGGCCGGTTAGCGCAGTCACATCTCCCTATGTGACTGTTCTGCAAGTCAGACCGCCGTGGGACACCCTGGATAACGTGGACTACGGCGGACAGGAGAGTTTATGGTTGTTTAATATTTTTGATTGTTTACAGGGGACATGGGCATCAAGGATTGGGGGTTAAGGTATTTCTTTTTATTTTACATTTCTTCTAGGAGACAAGGGCATCAGGGATTTGGTGTTAGGTGAGTATAGTGTGTTTTTTTATTTGAATATGTATTGAATTATTTAAAATGCTTTTTTTTTTGTTTTTTTTAAGTTTGAGCACAGGCTGATGAAAGACTACCTCTCCCATCAGCGGCGCCTGCTATCACTGTGCTCTGCCAGCGGTAACAATCTTACCAGTGGTAATGTTACCACCGATCAGAACGGCCGTGCCGGTGTTTCCCATGCTGTCACACAGATGACAGCATGGAAATATCATAGGAAGTCTGTAAAAACTCAGCAAATCAGCAAACATTTTTACACCTGCGCTTTTGCTGCAGATTTGAATGACTGAATTGAAATCAATGGGTGAAAAAAATCCACACAAAGAATTGACCTGCTGCAAAAAAAATTACCTGAAAATACTCAAAGGAAAATTAATGATTACCGTATATACTCTCGTATAAGCCGAGATTTTCAGCCCATTATTATGCGAGTCATATACGCCAGGGGGTTGGTGGGGGAGGGGAAGTGTCAGATCATACTGACCCCCCCGGCGCATCTCTGCAGCCCCCCTGCTTGTTCCACGGTCTCAGGCTCCTTCCTTCAGCGGTCACGTGGTACCAACCGCTCATTAAAGACGTGAATATGCGTATATTCATGACTTTAATGAGCGGTACCACATGACCGCTGAAGGAAGGGAGAACCGTGGGAGAAGCAGGGCTGCAGAGACCATGCCAGGAGGGGATAAGTATATGCGATATTCACCTGTCCCCAGTCCAACGCTGCTCGCCGCTGTCTGCCGCGTCCTCTGTCAGTGACATTCAGGCAGCAGAGGGCGTGGTGACGTGGTTAGTGCGCACCCTCTGCTGCCTGAACGTCATTGACGGAGGACGTGGCAGACAGCGGCGAGCAGCGATGGACCGGGGACAGGTGAATATCTCAGGTGCCGGGTCCTGAGCCAGCGTTGACACCGGCACCTGTTCCCCAGCGACGGAAAGGTGAGTATGTCTTTTTTTATTTGCAGCAGCAGCATATGGGGGCATAATCTATGAAGCAACTTATGGGGGCAGCATATGGGGGCATAATCTATGGAGCATCTTATGGGGCAGCATATGGGGGCATAATCTATGGAGCATCTTATGGGGGCAGCATATGGGGGCATAATCTATGGAGCATCTTATGGGGCAGCATATGGGGGCAAAATCTATGGAGCATCTTATGGGGCAGCATATGGGGGCAAAATCTATGGAGCATCTTATGTGACAGCATATGGGGGAATAATCTACGGAGCATCTAATGAGCCCTATTCTATGAAGCATCTTATGGGGCAGCATATGGGGCATAATATATGGAGCATTTTATGGGGCCCATTCTATGGAGCATCTTATGGGGCCTTAACCTTTATAGAGCAGCATATGGGGCATAATCTATGGAGCATTTTATAGAGCCATAACTTTATGGAGCAGCATATGGGGCATATTCTATGGAGCATCTTATTGGGGCATATTCTATGGAGCATCTTATGGGGCCATAACCTTTATGGAGCAGCATATGGGGCATATTATTCTCTGGAGCATCTTATGGGGCCATTATTAACCTTTGTGCAGCATTATATGGGGTGTATTTTGTGTGGAACATCTTATGGGGCCATCATATGGGGCTCCTGATTCAATATGGATATTCAAAAACATTTAACCTACTGATGTCTCAATTAATTTCACTTTTATTGATATCTATTTTTATTTTTGAAATTTACCAATAGCTGCTGCATTTTCCACCCTAGGCTTATAAGCGAGTCAATAAGTTTTCCCAGTATTTTGTGGCAAAATTAGGGGGGTCGGCTTATGCTCGGGTCGGCTTACACGAGTATATGCGGTATGTGCACAGTACTTCAGGATTCTCATTGAATTAGCTGGCATTAGCTGGATTCTGTAGCGTTTTTGGCCCATTTCCGAGCAGAAAAACACAGCGAGAATGCAATAAAAACGCACAATGTGCACTAAGCCTTAAAAGCCTATCTGCTTGCATCTGTGTTCTCTAAGAAAACAAATTTAATATCAACTGATCTTCACTGTGCTATCGAAGGAATAAAACAATCCACACTATCTATAAATAGTGATATGGTGAGGGAACACTTAGCTAATTTAAATAAATTTAATTTCTTGGTCCAGATGAATTACATCCTAGGGAACTAAATGAGTTAGCAGAGGAAATTGCAGAACCACTAGTCAGAACCTTTGAAAGTTTCTGGAGAACAGAAAAAGTCCCAGAAGATTGGAAATTGGCAAATACTGGCTCTTTCTTCAATAAAGGAAAGAAGGGGCACAGGAAATTACAGACCAGTGAGCCTTACTTCTATACCAGGAAAAATCTTTGAACAAAATATTTAACAGGATGTATGTAAGTACTTGGATAAGAATACAGTAATTAACCAGACCTAGCATGGCTTTGTAGCAAACAAGTCATGTCAGATTAATCTAATTTGCTTCTATGATGAAATCACTGACTGGGTGGATCAGGGAAATGTGGAAGATATAGTATATCTCGACTTCAGCAAAGCATTAGATAAAGTATCTCATACAATCCTTTTTGAAAAAATGACCAAGTATGGCATTGATAATGCAATGGTTTGTGGATTCATAACTGGTTCAGTGATCATACTCAAAGAGTGGTAATACATGGTTTCACATCCAATTGGATGTGTTTCAAGTGGGGTACCACAAGGCTCTGTTCTGGCCCCAGTGTTGTTCAACATTTTTGATGTGATATAGATGAGGAAACTGAAGGTAAACTAATCAAATTTGCAGACAATGCAAAGCTAGGAGGGATAGCTAACACTATAAAAGACAGAGAAAGGATTCAGAAGGATCTAGATAAGCTTGAACAGTGGGCATCAACTAATAGGATGGCATTTAACAGGGAGAAATCCTAGATTCTACATCTGGTCAAGAATAACAAAAGTACGTCTACAAAATGGGAGGAATAGAATTAAGCAATAGCATATGTGAAAAAGACTTGGGTATACCAATAGATCACAGACTGCACATGAATCAGCAGTATGGTGCAGCAGCAAAAAAGGCAAACACAGTTCTAGGATGTATTAAGAGAAGCATAGAGTCTGGATCACGTGAAGTAATTAACCCATTCTTCTCCTCTTTGGTCAGACCTCGTCTGAAATACTGTGTAGAGTTTTGGGCACCACATTTTCAAAAAGACATCAACAAACTGGAGCAAGTTCAGAAAAGAGCGACCAGGATGGTAAGTGGACTAAAAAGTATGTCCTACGCGGAATGGTTAAAGGATCTGGGAAAGTTTAGCTTGCAAAAAAGAAGGCTAAGAGGAGACTTAATAGCTGTCTACAACTATCTGAACTACATCTTGTCATGCCACCATCTTGCCTTCTATAAGACAGATTAACAGTTACAGCACATCTGTGCTTGGGGTAAATTAATTCATGGGATTGACAACTATTAGACTAGATGCTTAGTACAAAAAGAACACGTTTTATTTTCTTGTTACAGGGTAAACAATCATGTCATAATACAAAAGAAATTAGCCTTCTGGCCACAAACTTCACAGCTTTTGCATTGTACAGGTAAGACCTACAGACCAGGACCTCAAACAAGTGTCCATGATGATGGCTCCCACAGGCAGTGTGATAATGGATAAGAAACTCATGGCTTCCCTTACAGAACCTCAGGATAAGAGATCCCTGACTGTCCTGATAACATGCTGTACAAAATCCCCCTGACACTGTCCTCAGTAGTGATGAGGGAAGTGACCACTAAAGTCACTGATGGGCTGCAAAATCGGTGAGGATTATTTGATAAAAGAGAGGATCCTTGTCTTGTACAGCAATATCTACTTACACCTATCTGAAATATATTTTTCCTTTACGTTTAAGGGGTATTCTCATCTCCAAGATCCTATCCCAATATATAGTAAGTGTAAATAATAATAATATTAGCAAATACCTCCAACTAGAAACATAGTATAGTTCTTCTGATTCGCTATGTCGCTTACCCCATGTGCAGGCAATGCAGGACCTTAGGTATCCATGGTTACAACAACCATATAGTGACAGTTAGTGGTTATAACCATGGACACCTAAGTTACTGCTGGAGAGCTCACACCTACTACATATTGGGATGGGATGTGGAGATGGGAATAGCCCTATAGTTCCTACTGAGAGAGGGGAAACGTAATGGGGAATCTCCAGCACCTACCTCCACCTGCAGAGCCGCACACCACATATATGGCTGTTCTGTGCGCACAGGACCTGGGATGAGGTCAAAGGAGGGGAGGAGTCAGGGGTCACATGATCAGGGGCCTCAGTGTATGCAGGGCTCTGCGGTGCAGGGTGTCATGGTGAAGTTTATGTGTGGGGTCAGGAGGGGGTGCAGGGTGTACGGAGCGGAGCCGTGTGTGTATGAGGTGTACGGAGTGGAGCCGTGTGTGTATGAGGTGTACGGAGCGGAGCCGTGTGTGTACGAGGTGTACGGAGCGGAGCCGTGTGTGTACGAGGTGTACGTAGCGGAGCCACGTGTGTACGGAGCGGAGCCGTGTGTGTACGAGGTGTACGGAGCAGAGCCGTGTGTACGAGGTGTAAGGAGCGGAGCCGTGTGTGTACGAGGTGTACGGAGCGGAGCCGTGTGTGTACGAGGTATGCAGAGTGGAGCCGTGTGTGTACGAGGTGTACAGAGCGGAGCCGTGTGTGTACGAGGTGTGCAGAGCGGAGCCGTGTGTGTACGAGGTGTGCGGAGCGGAGCCGTGTGTGTACGAGGTGTACGGAGCGGAGCCGTGTGTGTACGAGGTGTACGGAGCGGAGCCGTGTGTGTACGAGGTGTACGGAGCGGAGCCGTGTGTGTACGAGGTGTACGGAGCGGAGCCGTGTGTGTACGAGGTGTACGGAGCGGAGCCGTGTGTGTACGAGGTGTACGGAGCGGAGCCGTGTGTATGAGGTGTACGGAGCAGAGCCGTGTGTGTACGAGGTGTATGGAGCTGAGCCGTGTGTGTACGGGGTGTACGGAGCGGAGCCGTGTGTGTACGAGGTGTACTGAGCGGAGCCGTGTGTGTACGAGGTGTACTGAGCGGAGCCGTGTGTGTACGAGGTGTACTGAGCGGAGCCGTGTGTGTACGAGGTGTACGGAGCGGAGCCGTGTGTGTACGAGGTGTACGGAGCGGAGCCGTGTGTGTACGAGGTGTACGGAGCGGAGCCGTGTGTATGAGGTGTACGGAGCGGAGCCGTGTGTGTACGAGGTGTATGGAGCGGAGCCGTGTGTGTATGGGGTGTACGGAGCGGAGCCGTGTGTGTACGAGGTGTATGGAGCGGAGCCGTGTGTGTATGAGGTGTACGGAGCGGAGCAGTGGGGGGGTGAATGGGGCTGCACATGATGACTGAGGGTAAGGAGGATTGCACATGATGAAGAGGGGGGAGTGGGGCTGCACATGATGAAGTGGGGGCTAACGGGGACTGCACAGGATAAATTGGGGGGTAAGGAGGACTGCACATGATGAAGTGGGGAGAAGGGGATTGCACATGAAGTGTGTCTGGGGGGCTGCACATGATGAAGTGGGGGTAAGTGGGACTGCACATGATGAAATGGGGGGTAAGGAGGACTGCACATGATGAAGTGGGGGGTAAGGGGGACTGCACATGATGAAGTGGGGGGAAGGGGGACTGCACATGATGAAGTGGGGGAAGGTGATTGCACATGAAGTGTGTCTGGGGGGGCTGCACATGATTAAATGGAAGGGGGATAGAGGGCTGCAAATGATGAAGGGGCACTGCAGATGAAGTGAGGGGTGACAGAGGACTGCAATGGATGAAGTAAGGGGACTTCAAATTAATGTGGGGGACTGCAAATGAAGTGGGGGAGAGGACAGGGACTGCAAATGATGAATTCAATGTGAGTGACAGGGCACAGCAATTTAGTTTAAGGTGGGGGGTGGGGAGAGCAAATGATGAATTGAAGGTGGGGGGTGAGGAGAACAAATGATCTATCTGGAGAATAAATAAAGAATTTTGAGTGTGGGGGAGTAAGTGATTTATTGAATGTGGGCTAGAGCAGTTGATAATGAATAGAGGGTGGGAGAGAAAGACATGACAATGAATTGAGGTGGGAGGGGCAAGTAAATATAATGAATCGGGGTTAGGGTTAGAGCGGGAGGTAGATAGTGGGGTGCGTTGAGGATGAAGTGCCTGGTAATGAATTAGGGGAAAGAGTACAGGTGCTAATTAATTTATTTATTAAATGTGGAAAGTGGCATTTATAGTTAGTGTGTGTACAGTGGTGGATTATAATTTATATTTGGAATGGTGGGTTGCATAATAACCAATTATATATTGTTATTTTACGCAGAGACGAGTCCTAGCTGGAAGAAGTGATGGCAGTCTGTTCTGGATGAAAAAGAAAAGCAAAGATGAAGGACTTCAGCTAGAGACGTCACTGGTGAGTCAGTGTGTTACCTGTACACTGATACTATACATTGTATACTATATACAGAGCTCCTGTGTATAATGTCACCAGTGATCACTGGCAGTGGTGATCACTGTATTACCTGTATACTGACACTATATACAGAGCTCCTGTGTATAATGTCACCAGTGATCACTATATTACCTGTACACTGACAGTAAATACAGAGTTCCTGTATACAATGGCACTTAGTATTGTGGGTTGCTGTGAATTCTCTTTCTGGGCTTCCTCTGGTGGTTACTGAAGGTAGTGGAGCTGGTCAGATTGACAGAGGTGTTGCAAGTTCTCTTTCTGGGCTCCCTATGGTGGTTACTGGAGGTAGTGGAGCTGGTCAGACTGACAGAGGCTTGCCACCAGATAATGATAATGACGACTAGAGATCTGGGGTTTCTGACTGAAGTATTTAAGACAGCTGACTTCTTTCAATCCCTGCTGGTGATTTTCTTCCTGTAACTTCTGAGGTCTGATGTCTCCTGCTCTGTTCCTGCATGGTTCAGCTAAGTGTTCATTTGCTAATCTTTTTGCATTTGATCTGGTTTTGTCTATCTTTGCTTTGTGTGAGTCAGCTTGCTCCTGCTGGGGCTGTGCTGGATCACCGCCCATATGTTACTGCTTGTATCAGTTTGATCTGTCGCCTGTTATATTGATCTCTTTTTGCTTTGCTTTCAGTATATACCAGAGTGCTGATATAGTGGGGGCGAAGTCGTGTGACTTCAGTGTTTTTTGTGCATCAGACATATTGGATTTTTCAGGGTTTTTTGCGTGATTGCAGACAGTATCTTTCCATTCTTGTCCTGTCTAGTCAGTCTTTGCCCCATCATTTGCTCAGTCTATTTTTCTGCCTGCGTTTGTGTTTTCATCTTATCTCACCGACAATATATGTTTGGGGGCTATCTATTCCTTTGGGGTCTGCTCTGGGGCAGTTTAGATTTCACCTTTCTTGCTTTAGGCTGAGTTAGCTCTCCAGCTGTGCCGAAGCGTCTAGGGCATCGTAGGTACGCTCCACGGCTACTGCTAGTTGTGTGGATAGGATCGGGGTCTGCAATCTGCTTAGTTACCAACCTCTCTGGTTTTCCAGTGGCTTAGGCTTGTCCTGCTATCCTCCTCGGTGACCCATTCATAACAGTGGTTTTTTTTAAATCAATGATCAGTATTGTAGTATTCAGTCACTATGTGGTGGCAATATGTGGTCTGGTCATGGTGTGGCCCTATTTGTTCCTTGTATGTGGTATTCAGTCACTATGTGGTGGTAATATGTGGTCTGGCCATGGTGCGGTGGTATTTGTTCCTTGTATGTGGCATTATTCGGTCACTATGTGGTGGTAATATGTGGTCTCGTCATGGTGTGACGATATTTGTCCATTGTATGTGGTATTCATGGTTGTTTAAAAAAAATGTAAATCATAGAATCGTAGAGTTGGAAGGGACCTCCTGGGCCATCTGGTCCAACCCCCTGCTCAAAGCAGGATTCGCTAAATCATCCCAGTTAGATGTCTGTCCAGCCTCTGTTTGAAGACTTCCATTGAAGGAGAACTCACCATTCTCGTGGCAGCCTGTTCCACTCATTGATCACTCTAACTGTCAAAAAGTTTTTTCTAATATCTAATCTGTGTCTCCTCCCATTCAGCTTCATCCCATTGCTTCTAGTCTTTCCTTTTGCAAATGAGAATAAAGTTGATCCTTCTACAATGTGACAGCCCTTTAGATATTTGTAGACAGCTATTAAGTCTCCTCTCAGTCTTCTCTTTTGCAAACTAAACATTCCCAAATCCTGCAACCTTTCCTCATAAGACAGGGTTTGCAGACCGGTCACCATTCTGGTCGCTCTTTTCTGAACTTGCTCCAGTTTGTTGATGTCTTTTTTAAAATGTGGTGCCCAAAATTGGACACAATATTCCAGATGAGGTCTGACCAAAGAGGAGTAGAGGGAATTAATTACTTCACGTGATCTAGACTGTATGCTTCTGTTAATACATCCTAGAATTGCATTTGCCTTTTTTGCTGCTGCATCACACTGTTGACTCATATTCAGTCTGCGATCTATTAGTATACCCAAGTCTTTTTCACATGTGCTGTCACTTAGCCCTATTCCTCCCATTCTATATATGCTTTTTTCATTTTTATTGCCCAGATGTAGTACTTTGACTACATGTATGTGACATGTATGTGACTCATTCCCTTAAAGAAAAATACATAAATATATATTTTTAATACTTTAGAGTAGGGCCCAGCCGAAAGAGTCTCTGGAGTAAGCTCAGTTCTGCTCCAAATCTCTGTAGTAAGCTTGGCACTGCTCCCATGGTATGTGTTAAAGGAGGGGCCATTGAGACTCTTTCGCCCGGGGCCCTCAAAAACCTGGAGTCAGCCCTGATGAGGTGTACAGAGCAGAGTCGTGTGTGTGCAAGGTGGAGGCCATCGTACTATACATAGGGGCATCAGAATGTATTTACAGTGAACCCTCTTCTCCCACTCTTGACACACTGATAGCAACACCGCAGAAGAAATGCTAGTCTAAGGGGGTCAGATCCCTTGTAGGAATGCTCGGACCCGACTCCTATAATGTGGTGGTGCACCATCTTGCTGGAAAAACTCAGGGAACGTGCCATCTTCAGTGCATAAAGAGGGCAACACATCATCATATAGCAATTTCTGATATCCAGTGGCATTGAGGTTTCCATTGATGAAGAATGGCCCCACTATTTTTGTACCCCATATACCACACCATGCCATCAATTATGGGAGTCAGGTCTGAGCACTCCTACATGAACAGTTTCCTGGAAAGTGGATTGGTCGTTGTGGGCCAGTTGAATGGCCACCAAGGTCTCCCGATCTGACCCCCTTAGACGTTTATCTTTGGGGTCATCTGAAGGCAATTGTCTATGCTGTGAAGATACGAGATGTGCAGCATCTGAAACAACGGATACTGGAAGCCTGTGCTAGAATTTCTTAAGCGGTGTTGCTATCAGTGTGTCAAGAGTGGGAGAAGAGGGTTGCATTGACAATCCAACACAATGGGCAGCACTTTGAACACATTTTACAAGTGGTCATAAACTTGTAAATAACTCATGAAAGGATAACGTTACGTTAAAACCAAGCACATCATTGTTTTCCTTGTGAAATTCAAGTTTGATGTGTCACATGACCCTCTTCCCATTGAAAAAAATAAAGCTGGATTCAACATGGCCTCCATGGTCACCACCCATCTTGAAAAGTTCCCCCCCTCCCATATACTAATGTGCCACAAACAGGAAGTTGATATCACCAACCATTCCCATTTTATTTAGGTGTACCCAAATAAATGGCCCACTCTGTAATATAAAGCACAACCCAGACATAATGCACAGTCAATAGTGATACATATACTGTGTAATACACAGCCCTTAGTCATCCATGTAGTATAATACACAGCCCATAGTGATACATATAGTATAATGCACCCTCCATATAGTATAATGCACCCCATAGTCCTCTATATAATATAATGCACAGCCCATAGTCATCCATGTAGTAGTATGGCCACCGTGTACTCGCTGAATTAAAAGATAAAATACTCACCTCCCATCTGCTGTCCCACTGGCGATAGAGGGCCCCTTTCTACATAGGGTTGTTGGGCCACTATGTACATAGAGAACTGTGTTGCATCATTCTGTTTCTAGGGGTTTGTATATAGGTAACTGCAGGGTCATATTGTATAGAGAGCTGTGGAGGAATCATTCTTTATGTATGTAGTTATGGTTACATTATACTGTATATACAGGCTGTGGAAGCATCATATGATATATAGTGGAATGTGGGGACATCATACTGTATACAGTCGTGTGAAACAGCGTTTTCTCCTTCCTGATTTCCTATTCTTTTGTATGTTTGTCAGACGTAAATGTTTCAGATCACCAAACAAACTTAAATATTAGACAAAGATAACATAAGTAAACACAAAATGCAGTTTTTAAATGAAGGTCTTTATTTTTAAGGGAAAAGGAAATCCAAACCTACAGGGCCCTGTGTCAAAAAGTGATTGCCCCCTTAAAACATAAAATAACTGGTTTATCACATCTTTGGGAAGCAGAGTTCAAATTCCCTAGCTATACCCAGGCCATTTAAGTGTGACAAACATACAAAAGAATAGGAAATCAGGAAGGGGGCAAAAACACTGTTTCACACCACTGTATAGGGAACATTATTCTGTATATAAATGCTGTGGAGACATACTATATATAAGGGCAGCTATAAAGATATTATACTGTATGTAGGGAGATGTAATCAGTGTCGTACCAATAGCAGCAGGACACGCAGCTACTTTGAGGACCATGAGTGTGAAGGGCTCAGCACCGCCCCCATACAGCATCGCACTTTCAACTGTATCAGCATCAGGCGATACAATTGAAAGCAATGATCGGCTGATACTCCCTCCTCCATCATTCTCCTTCTGCATCTGACATCTCAGTGCACTGGGGCGATTATGTCTCTATAATGCACCAGTTGTATAGAGCTGCAGGAGACACGGCACAGAGACTGGAGCAGCGGTGGAACAGGAAGAGGTAAATATTTTGTATCTCTTTTTTAAATCAATAAGAACATTGTGTGACTCATTATACTATATGGAGGGCTATGTGGGGCACATTACATGATATAGCTTAGAATTATATGGAAAACTATGTGGGAGCCATTATATTATACGGAAGGCAAGTTGAGGGCCATTATATTATATGGAGGGCTACGAGAGGCCATTATATTATATAGAAGGCTATGTGGGACCATTATATGGAGGGCTATGTGGGGCTCATTATATTATATGGAAGGCTATGTGGGGCCAATTCTACTATATAGAAGACTATGTAGGGTCATTATACTGTTTGGAGGACTATGTTGGGGCTACTATACTGTTTGTAGGGTTATGTGGGACCATTATATTGTTTGGAGGGCTATGTGGGGGCCATAATACTGTTTGGAGGGCTATGTGGGGGCCAGTATACAGTGTGGAGATCATAATCTTATGCGTAGGGCTGTGTTAGGGTCACTAAACTTTGCCGGGTGGGTACAGTAGGGCCATCATACTGTACATCTCGAGAGTTCTGTGTAGGAATTCACTGTATGGGTACCATACTGTGTTTTGAGGGGGGCACTTTTTTGGCATCATACTTTATGGGGCAATGAAAGAGGAATCTAGGGCTTCAATAGCAGGAAACTTACTCTGTAAGGGCTTAAAGTTGGATCCTGTTTGCCCCTGTTTACGGGAATCTCACCCCACACCCTTGAATCATCTTGATCTACTGTATATGAAGTGAACATAGAAAAAAAACACTTATTTCAATGCACTTTTTGCTTTTTATTTACTTAGTTACAGCAGGGTTTTTGTTCACTTTTTCTCTTGTAGGTTTTATATGTTTTGTGGCAAATGTGAACATGTGTTTATGTTCTGCATGTGTACCAACTCAAACCAAGCTCAATTTTTGTGTTTTATTCTTTGTAGTGTTGCATTCTGTGCAAGCTGGGGTATGGCCTCCCTCTCCTGAGCTGGAAATTGTATAAAAGGCTTCACCAGACTGGTGTTCCACTGATTGGGCCCAGTACTTTTGTCTATCCTTATTCACAAACTGACATCAACATTGACACATGGTAAGGTTTTAATATTAGATAGTGTAGGACCGTCCCAATCAGAGTTACCTTGTCGTGGTGGGATGGTTTTTATGCAATTTTTTTATCAAAAAAAAGTATTACTAAAAACTCTTATTTAAATGCACTTTTTGCTTTTTAGTTACAGCAAGGTCTTTGCTCACTTTTTCTCTGGTAGGTTTTATATGCGGTGAACATAGCCAATACATCTGATGAAGGGTCTTAAACCTGCAACATTGCGTGGTACTGTACTTACTGTGATGTAACCAATGGATATGACATACTGACAATAAATCCCAGTTCCTTCACTCTGTCTACTATGGAACATTTTTGACTGATTTTGGCAGTTCCACAGAATTCCTACCGTTTTTGACAAGAAATCAGAAATAAATCCCACACATTCTTTTAAATGGACTCAGTCAGCACAGAATGATTATTCAAACTAATTCCATCTGCTTGGTGCTTCATGACGGTGCCAATCATTTAAAATTACTTTTCCACCTCCTTGTTGTGCCTCTATCTCCATATTCCCCTTATGTGATAGACAGCTCTGGCTTCATAAGAGCTCGAGAAGGGAGAAGTTAGATGGAAGCCAAGCAGGGGAAAAGCTATACCATAAGACAAGGACTTTTGACCTGTATTGATTAAACCCATACACTGCTTTTGTATTCTTATAATGTGCATTTGACTTTGTAGCTTAAATGAAAAAAAGAAAGATCCAAAACACAATATAGCTTATAAGAGCAGATGTTTATTAATCTTTGGGAACACGTTTTAAAGGGGTTGTCCAAGATCTCTCTTTTCCACCTGATCCGACATAAAGAGAGTAGGACAGTTAGTAAGTCAAATTATCTCATGCTCAGCTAATGATTGAGACAAGTTTATCCACATTTCTTCATGATTGGTATTGGATCAGGAGGAAGAAATAGGCACCAGATAAAACAATTAGGATGTAATTATACTGTATCTACAAGCATGAATTATCCTACGCAAATGGTTGATGTACACAGAATGGCTACTTCATTAGATAACTGCCCTTTCCTAACTGGAGCTTCCCTCTATAGAAATTAGACACTAGATACTTTAGCTGTGAATCCACATAAAAATGGCAAAATAGATGATTAGAGTAAGGTCGGGGTCACACTTGTGAGTGTGATGCGAGAAACTCGCATAAGTCTCTCGCATCAATACCTGGCACTGCCGCCGGCACTTGGACCGCAGTGTGCAGCTGCATGTCTTTCTATGCAGCCGCACACTCAGGTCCTGAGTGCCGGCAGCAGTGCCGGTTATTGATGCTAGTTTCTCGCATTGTACTCGCAAGTCTGACCCCGGCTTACTTTTCGAGCAAAGCATGATCACTTGTGCTAGATTATCCTGGGCTAGTATGTAAAGCGGTCAGCCTTGTAGGGTTTACTCCTACAACTGTATTGAGAGTATACTAAGAATAGGGTGATTGAGGAAAGACATCCAGTGAAAGACGATCAGGTGGAAGTGAAGAATTGTTCTGATGAATAGATGGTGCACAGTTATGCACACTGCAACCCAATACAACACTGTTTCTCCAAAGTCTCCAAACACATGTAGTTGTTCCTTAGCACAGATAGACTATAACAGTAGACAACCAGTTAGACAGGAAGGAAAGACTTATATGGAAAGTGATCTTGAAAAGCCCAATCTTATAGTGCCTATTCAGTGTACATGTGTTATTTGGATTCGATGAGGGGGTTGTCAAAACTTTTTCACACTTTGGTTATATTAAATTTCTCTTGACCACACATTCAAGGAAGGTAGCACAAGTGTTAGCAATGAATGGCAGCTGATCACCTGACCACAACTGACGATATCATCGAGTATGCACATGAACTGATTTCATTGGATAGATGATTGACAGATTACAGTAGCATACATTAGCACTAAATAGTCTAAGTTGGTGAAGTGAAGTGAGAAAAATATAGGCATAAATTACATTTATGGGATCGAATAACTAATTGGCATGTGCATATGTATTCACCCCTTTTGCTATGAGCCCCTAAAAATTTCTGGTGAATGCAATTACCTTCATACATCACATGCTTAGTGAGAGGAAGTTCACCTGTGCGCTAAGTGTCACGTGGTCTGTCAGTACATACACGCATTTTCGGAAACTCCACAGAGGCTGCAGCACCATTAAGCAAGAGGCACCACTAACCAAATAACATGAAGACCAAGGAGATCTCCAAACAAGTCAGGGACAAAGTTGTTGAGAAGTACAAGTCAGGGTTGGGTTATAAAAAAAAAAATCCCAATCTCTGATGATCTCCCGGAGCACCATCAAATCCATTATCATCAAATGGAAAGAACATGGTACCACAACAAACCGACCAAGAGAGGGCCAACCACAAAAACTCTCAACCTGGGGAGCAAGGGCATGAATTAGAGAGAGCAGAGATCAAAGGTAACCCTGAAGGAGCTGCAGAGTTCCCAAGCAGAGACTGGAGTATCAGTCCATACGACCACAATAAACTGAACATTTCATAGAGGTCGCCTTTAGGCAAGAGTGGGCAGAAAAAAGCCTTTACTTACAATTTTTGTGTGTAAGGCTCGTTTTGAGTTTGCCAAAACGTGGAAGACTCCCCAAATGTGTGGAGGAAGGTGCTGTGGTCAGATGAGACCAAAATTGAACTTTTTGGCCCCAAGGTAAACGCTATGTATGGCAACAAATCAACACATTATCACCCCAAGAACAATATTCCCACAGTGAAACAAGGATGGTGGTGTGAAATACAGGAATATTCTTAAGCAAAACCTGTTCAGTCTGTCAGTGATTTGAGACTGGGATGGAGGTTCATCTTTCAACAAGACAATGATCCTAAGTATACTGATAAATCAACACTCAAGTGGTTTAAGGGGAAATGTGTAAATGTTTTGTAGTGGTCGAGTCTAAGCTCAGAAATAAATCCAATTGAGAATCTGTGGTCAGACTTGAAAATTGCTGTTCACCAAAGGAAACCATCTACTTAAAGGAGCTGGAGCAGATTTTCCTTGAGGAATAGGGAAAAATCTCAGTGGCAAGATGTGGAAAACTCAGACTTATCCAAAGCAACTTGCAGCCGTAATTGCTGCAAAAGGAGGCTCTACAATGTACTGACTTTAGGGGGTGAATAGTTATGCACACTGAAGTTTTCAATTATTTTGTCCCATTGTTTGCTTCCAAATAAAAGTAAATCCAAAAGGTTCACAGTTGTAGGCATGTTCTTTACTTAAACTGATGCAAAACCTCAAATAAAACATTGAAATTCCAGGTTATGCGTTAGCAAAACACGAAAAATGCCAGGGAGCGGGAAGGGGGTGCAAGTACTTTCACAAGCCACTGTATGTGGAAAGTCATCTGATGGAGAGGTAAAGCGAGTAGTGCATTCGTGCCTTGCAGATCAGCCTAAAAAATTTTGGAATGAGGGAATATGAAACCATAATGACAAATGGGCAAAGTGTATTGAAAAGCACAGATTATTTCGAAAAATTATATATTTGTCGGCTCTGAAAGTTGTTTTAAAAAATTCTACAGCCAGAGTGCGCATTAATTTTGTCCCACCTTGTATTTGTTTTTAGATTATAAATGTTTATTGGTAATTCCATACATTTATTAATAAACACTTAGTGCTGTAAATGCTCTGCTGTTTGTTTCTTTTGTATGACATGCAGGGCCGAGGAGTCCGTAAGACAAACACCTCCGACTCCTACTCCTCAATTTCCCTGACACTGACTCCTGGCTCCGACTGCGACTCCTGACTCCACAGCACTGGACTTACTACTGAACATGTGCATAAAGTGTAGAACAGATTCATCTCAACTAAAAGACTAGATGATTAGATCAGGAACAGAACAGATATTTATAGGAGACTTCATAACGTTCCCAAATTCTTATGAAAACATTTACAGCACATACAGCAGTGAACCACTGAACCCAATTTATTATATATGTTAGGAGTCAGTGCATTTTACACAGACTCCACCTCAGTCTCCACAGCCTGACATATAACTTGATCTGCTGTTTTTTTTTCTTTCTACAATTTATCAGCAAACTGATTTAAGGGAAAAAGAAAATTTACTTTTCTCTGTGTGAATTCTCTGATGTTTAAGAAAATTTGATTTGTTTGCAAAACACTTTCCACATACAGAACATGAAAATGGCTTCTCCCCTGTGTGAGCTCTTTCATGTTGAATTAGATATGAGTTTTGGCGAAAACACTTGCCACACACAGAACATGAAAATGGTTTCTCCCCTGTGTGAATTCTCTGATGTCTAACAAGATCTGCATTTTGGTTAAAACATTTCCCACATTCCGAACATAAAAATGGCTTCTCACCTGTGTGACTTCTCTGATGAATAACAAGTTTTGATCTATTGTTATAATGTTTCCCACATTCTCCACATGAAAATGGCTTCTCCCCTGTGTGAATTGTCTGATGTCTAACAAACGTTGATCTCTGGTTAAAACATTCTCCACATACTGAACATGAAAATGGCTTCTCTCCCGTATGACTTCTCTGATGTTTAATAAGATCAGATTTCTGAAACCAACATTTCCCACATTCTAAACATGAAAATGGCTTCTCCCCTGTGTGAATTCTCTGATGTCTAATAAGAATTGACTTGCGATTAAAACACTTTCCACATTCAGAACATGAAAATGGCTTCTCCCCTGTGTGAGTTTTCTGATGTGTAACAAGAATTGATTTGTGGTTAAAACATTTTCCACATTCAGAGCATGAAAATGGCTTTTCTCCTGTATGAATTCTCTGATGTCTAACAAGATCAGATTTCTGAGAACAACATTTCCCACATTCGGGACACGAATAAGGCTTCTCCCCTGTGTGAGTTCTCAGATGTTTAACAAGATCAGATTTACGAGAAAAACATTTCCCACATTCGGAACATGAAAATGGCTTCTCCCCAGTGTTTTCTCTTTGATGTTCAACATCCATGCTATTATTTTTATCTTGCTGTAACAAATCAGTAGATAGACCCAGTTTAAAAGGATCAGGTGACATAGCTTTGCTGTGAAGACCTGGATGTGTATCTGGGACACTTGTAATGGAATATTCTTCATATGCATCTGGTGTGATATCATCATCTTCTACTTTAAAATCTGAAATTATAACATGTCCATCTGAGTCATCTGTCAAAATTAAAAACAATTTTGTTATTTTTTTTTAATACCAGTGCTTTGACATTATATATTTCATTATATTTCTATATAAAAATGTCTGTACAAATTGCATCCCAATTCAATGTACAACTAACTAATCTCCTACTTAGACATCCACCTGCCAGTTACAACCGCAGCTCTGTATTCTCAAAGCAGTGATTGAATCCTCGCCATTCTCATGACTGAAACCAGAACAATGCTAGGGGGAATAAAGTTAATTTTCTCCCCACAACATTCAGCTATGTGCAAACGCTATTAACCGGCAAATTAAGCCCATATCTGCAGGTTAGTTGTGTTCTTGCTGGTAACAGGTTCCCTTTAAAGCACTTAAAACAGGCTTTCTTCTCTGCCTCAGTTTTCCATGGGCATGATCCCTGTTGGGGTTCGTTCAGATGTCAGTTTTTCTCATAGAAGTTGCATCAGTAGGTTTCTCGGATAGCACTCATATCTATACTAGTCTATGGAATAGTATACGTGTCTGATTTTTCCGAGTGGTCTGCACATGAGCATGGATACTTGTCCAATATTAATCCAAGTGTTGTATCAAACTTGCCAACGCAAGTCCATGAAAAAATTCAGAAAGCATTTGGATGCCATCTGTGTGTTGCCCATTTCTCACATAGTTGATAGGAGAAGCTTGAGAAAACTCCATTATTTTTTTTTTTTCAACTGATGAAATTCTGGTACAAACTGACACATTGACCAAACTGTAATTGAAACACTAATGGAACTTGATCCATTTTTTGAATATGTGAAAAATCAAAGACGTGCGAAGGAGCACTAATATTTGGAATTTGAAATTTCTACTGTTGGTGAGCTGTCTTAACCCCTTAACGAGGCAGCCCATTTTCATTTTTGCGGTTTTGTTTTTTTACTCTCTTTCTTCCCAAAGCCCTAACTTTTTTATTTTTCCATCAACAGGGCCATGCGAGGACTTTTTTTTGTGCGACGAGTTGTATTATTGAACTATTGAACAACACAGTTGTTTTTACCAAATAGTGTACAGGAAAACGGGAAAAAAAATTCCAAGTGCAGCGAAATTGCAAAAAAAAGTGCAAGTCCATAATTGTCTTTTCGATTTTGCTTCCGACTCTGGGCAGTGCTCATAGCAATCCGGCAATGACAACCACCTGCAGAGCCAGGTTTGTCATGCCAACCCATCGGCAACCCGCGGTCATGTGACACGGATGCTGATTAGTCATGGGATTCCGGCGCGATCGTGTTAAATGCTGCTGTCAGAGATTGTCATTTAACAGGTTAACAGCTGTGGGTGGATTGAAATTCCACCCACGGCTGTTGGGGGAAGATATTAGCTGTTCAAATCAGTTGACATGTGCTGTAAAAGATGTGGGCTCAGCGCCGGAGCCCACATCATAGGGAGAAGACCCGACATGCGCCGTACATGTACGGCGCATGTCGTGAAGGGGTTGGTTAAGGAAATACTTAAAGAAAATCTTTAACCTTTGAATACTTCTCCAAAGCTTTTTCTTCCAATCAAAAGGAATTGTAATTAATTGACGATTTATACATATATCTCTCTAGCTATCTATACAACATGTGCCCATTGCTTAAATTCTCAACAAGGATATAGGTCCTTACTGTTCTCCTGCACTCTTTATTTGCAAACAAGAATGTGAAAGCGATGACCTTATCTTATTCTTTTGACTTCTGGGTGTGTGTTCTTACCAGAGACCAGCATCCTTTTCCTGCCTTTTCCCATTTCCACATTGATCCATATCATTAAGGACTTTGCAACAAACTTACACAGTTCATTTCATTGTACATTTATTCAGATGATCAGTAAATTGATTCTACAAAATGGTGAAGTTTTTTGATACCTGGCCTTCCTATAGTTGCTCATCTGTGCTAAATTTTATGGTTACGCGCTGGCAAGCGTTGAACAAAATAAAGACCGTGATGTTGCTTGAGTGCCTTTGTTGCAACTGTTGCAAAAACTCCAAAACTATTGGATTTTTGGCTGCTCTCTTACAGTCAAATTGCTGCTCTAAAATTGTTGCACAGCAGCAAGTCGCACAAAAATTTTTTTGGCATTGGATGGATTTCAGTCTGTCTCCGACATGTCAATCAAGACGTACGGTTCAGTTAATGTTTTGGCTTGTGGTCTGTGAATTACTTCAGAGCAGTTTAGATTCCTCTTCAAACTATCAACCTCAGTGCAAAGTGCAACTTTACATAAAAAAAACCCTCTGCTGAACAGCCAGGGAGTGAGTAGAATCAAATTTTGTGTTTACTACTCACCTTGATCGTCGTCTGTACATATCTCGACTTTACACCAATCATCACCCATCACATATGTCTCAGTAGTGTTAATATGGGTCAGATCTTTATCCTGAAAAAAAAGATTGTAAAAGTCAGACAGATGGAGAAATCATAAGCAATTATTTCAAACAGAAAAAAAATCAATTTGCATGATGACCACAAATGACATGACCGCAGTAGCTAATGTAGTGTCCCAGTACCTCCTCCTATCTGTGCAAAATATAGTTGGTTACCAGAAACCTATGTCCTGTTATGTGGTCTATTTGAAAAAAATGTCCTATACTGCTATCTACTGTCCAAAGTGTAAAGGTGCAAAAATTTTGGTCACATGTCACTCTCTCAGCCTGTTTTCCTGCAGAAGCCTCTAGAAGCTGCTGAGGTAAAAGTCAGAGAGGAGTTCCTGTGAGGAGCGATGTGATGAGAGGTCGACTTCCTAGGCTGCTCTGTCTTCAGCTTAGGTCCCGCTTCCATTAATCTTCAATCGGCCAGGACAATGCTACAGCCTACGCCATGAGGGCATGTGGAATTTCAATCTTCATAGAGACAGAAGAGATAGAGCTGTACAAGGGCTCTTCCGCTACACTCCACGCCTTTAATGGTTCTGCTAGCAGGAGTGCCTCATGTGTACTGTATCTTCTACTGTACGCCCTGCGACAGGGAACTGTATCAGGACTTAATCATGAGTAAGCAGTGAACACTATTTCCACAGTAACCCAAACTGTATAGGCCCAACCTTGGTAGCAATATAACTGAAGGGCTGTGTGAATTAAGAGAGTAACCCAGTATATAACCTGCAGTCAGACGATCACTTTATTTAAGCTATTAACTGGGAAGATTCCTTCATAAACATCACGGTCACCATCTCTCTTCCTACCTAAAAATTTCAGCTTGTATGAAGGACTGTGATACCATCGCTATGGACTATGTATTGTGAAGTGAATACAGTAAATACTCCCTTTTGATTACGTTAATACCCTCATCAGTATTCATCCTTGAAACTGCGCACACACGCACTAAGAGGCTGTAAGGGCTTAGTGTGAGGGACACAGGGCTAGCACCTGTGATATTCCTAATTTCCTCATTATTGGTCGGCTTTGGCACCTATAACATCTAGTTCCCACCTGGGCACTGCATTATCACAGGTCTCCGGTATAAATCCAACTTGCCGGCTCCTAATTCTTTCCAGCAGTCTTCATAAGCAGAAAATTGTGAGAATCATAGAATCATAGAGTTGGAAGGGACCTCCTGGGCCATCTGGTCCAACCCCCTGCTCAATGCAGGATTCGCTAAATCATCCCAGTCAGATGTCTGTCCAGCCTCTGTTTGAAGACTTCCATTGAAGGAGAACTCACCACTTCTCGTGGCAGCCTGTTCCACTCATTGATCACTCTAACTGTCAAAAAGTTTTTTCTAATATCTAATCTGTGTCTCCTCCCATTCAGTTTCATCCCATTGCTTCTAGTCTTTCCTTGTGCAAATGAGAATAAAGTTGATCCTTCTACAATGTGACAGCCCTTTAGATATTTGTAGACAGCTATTAAGTCTCCTCTCAGTCTTCTCTTTTGCAAACTAAACATTCCCAAATCCTGCAACCTTTCCTCATAAGACAGGGTTTGCAGACCGGTCACCATTCTGGTCGCTCTTTTCTGAACTTGCTCCAGTTTGTTGATGTCTTTTTTAAAATGTGGTGCCCAAAACTGGACACAATATTCCAGATGAGGTCTGACCAAAGAGGAGTAGAGGGAAATAATGACTTCACGTGATCTAGACTGTATGCTTCTGTTAATACATCCTAGAATTGCATTTGCCTTTTTTGCTGCTGCATCACACTGTTGACTCATATTCAGTCTGTGATCTATTAGTATACCCAAGTCTTTTTCACATGTGCTGTCACTTAGCCCTATTCCTCCCATTCTATATATGCTTTTTCCATTTTTATTGCCCAGATGTAGTACTTTGCATTTCTCCCTGTTAAAAACCATTCTGTTAGTTGCTGCCCACTTCTACAGTTTATTTAAATCTTTTTGAATCCTCTCTCTCTCTTCTCTAGTATTAGCTATCCCTCCTAGCTTTGTGTCATCAGCAAATTTAATCAGTTTACCCTCAAGAAGATCCAGATAACATCTAATGTCCATGATCAGCTTTATTCTGATATCTCCACCAAGCATAAAAGATACACTGAATGGCCACCTTACTAGAGATAACCACCTGGTATCGCATTGGACTTTCTTTGGCCTTCAGAACTCCAGAAAACTCCTAATGTTATAGGTTCCACCAGGTGTTGAGGTAATTTTGCAACATATTGGCCTATGCTAACAGGATAGCTTCTCACATTGCCACAAAATAGATGGTAGTACTGTTGTTCTCTCAACAGCTTGTTCTATCTCGCAAGGGGATGAATAATTTTAAGAGGCATATAGGATTTCATATTATCAGTTGCCATTTAGTACTGAGGTGAGCCAGGAACCTACAATTTTTTTTATCAACTCTAGTCATGGGTCTAATTTCTATATTGGGAAACTGTAATGATTAAAGTGCAAATGTCTCTAATAAATTGACCATTCAATTTAATACAGTTGCTTCGCAGTGCTGGGATTCTGGGTTGAAATCCCACCAAGGATAACATCTGCAAGGAGTTTGTATGTTCTCCTGTGTTTGCGTGGGTTTCTTCTGGGTTCTCTGGTTACCTCACACACTCCAAAGACATACTGATAGGGAATTTAGATTGTGAGCCCCAATGGGGACAGTGATGATCACGTTTGTAAAGTGCTGTGGAATTAATGTTGCTAATATAAGTGAGCAAAATAAATAAATGTTGGTGGATAAAACAAGACTGAACACAAGACCTTCACAGCCTTCTACAAATTATATGAAAGATCTCGTGACACACTTTCTCTCCATCTACCTGATGATCCTGAGTAACATTGGGATCTTCTTCTAAACAGTCCTGTGGAATAAGAGGACTTCTTTCTGGTGTTGTCCTCTTACAGGAAAGAACTGAAGGAAACACATACAGGGACTGAATTAATTCTTTAAATACAGATAGATGCAATGTGTTTTTAGTCCTATTACCTGGTGATGAAAGGGGCTGGGGAACCTCCATCATGACGTCCTTGTACAGATCTTTGTGTCCTTCTAAATACTCCCACTCCTCCATGGAGAAATAGATGGCGACATCCTGACACCTTATAGGAACCTGACACATACAATGATACCGTCATCCCCCGATCCCTCCATAGCGTTACTGTATAATGTCCCAGCATTCCCAGCAGTGTCACCTCTCCAGTCAGCAGCTCAATCATCTTGTAGGTGAGTTCTAGGATCTTCTGGTCATTGATGTCCTCATGTATCAGGGGGTGAGGTGGAGGCCCTGTGATTGGGCTCAGGGGTCTTCCCCATCCCTCAGACACAGGGGCCTGACAGCGCTCATTAGATGTCTTCTTCACTACTGTGTAATCCTGGTTATGGAGAGACACATTAATAAACCTCACTACAGACATTTCCAGAGTCCTCACCTCTCCAGTTCTGTCCTTCTGTTATTTCCATAGATAAGAATAATGTAATGTGACGTCATCAGAATCTCTCACCTCTCCAGTGAGCCGGAAGAGGATCTCTAGGGAGAGGTGTAATATCCTCGCCGCCATCTTGTCCCTGTCCCTCTCCATCCTTGTAGGGTCACTCAGGAAAATACTCTTATATATAAGATCTCCACTGAAAGGATCCGATATTGTAGGACCTGAATGGGAGGAAAATGAGCCGATGTAACATTATAATGAGCCGATGGCAGAGAAGTGCGCCTGCACAGGAGCGGGATGCTGAGCCCACTATGTCAATGACGAAGAAAGCGTCATCCACACAAAGCAAGAAGAGAGGAAGCTCCGTAGGTGAGTGTAGTAAAAGCTATTTTTTGTTTTATGGAGAGCGCATAGGGATTATATAGGCAACATTTTAGTATGCTGTCACATAGGGATTATAGGTGCTGGCCCTTCTATATATAGGAAAAACCTGGTCACAGGTTCCCTTTAAGCAGAAACACATGTGCAGATGTCATCTTTGTCCAAGTGCCATACTTGTCAAAGTGTCCGGGCAGATAAACTTGGCTATTAGACAGGGCATTTGATCTTTACTGTACCTGCTGTTTTCTTTCTGTTTGCTTATTCAGTGTTTCACAGGAAACATACTAATCTTATTACCATTTATTGATTGCCTTTTCTGGTCTCCTTTAACTGGAACTCATGGTCAGTGTGTAACAATCTACATTTAAATTAACAACTTCTTTCAAGTGCTCTTAACATGGCACTCACTAAAACTTGGATTAAACACTTGGAGACCACCTCCACTGTTGCTCTCTTGTATGGTGGGCTACATTTTTCTCTTACCCCCCCAGACCAGAGAACAAACACAAAGCACTTTTCAAATTATTCCCTAGTACTCTCACTTACGTTCCCCTCATTTGGAGGTCCACTCAGTCAGACTCTTCCACCTCTTCTCTCTGCAAATGACACTTGTTCACTGTCCTTGGGGCTAACCACAGAAGATCCAAGATCACTTTCTAACCTGACTTCCCTATTTTCTATCTGTGATGTATTATCCCCACTGAAAATCCACTCTCCATCTGCTGCTCATCTTCTATCTCTAACTTGCTCGTTTTGCCTTCCACAACTTACTAACTCTCCTACACATGAACACAGGAGTATACTAGACTTCGTATTCTTCCAGCTCTGCTCCGGGTATGTCTTTGCTAACTTCCCTATCCCGTGCTCTGACCAAAAGACTTCTTTCCTTTGTTGCTCCTTTCAGGACACCCCTACATAGAAACAAATAGAAAGTTTCATGCCATTAACACCCAGAAACTTGTGAAGAATATACAGTCATGATTGGGTACAATCTCTCTGCTTCTCTGTTCCAATTTAGCTGATGAACAGTATAAAAAAAACCTAAATGTGCCCTAAATGAATCAGCGCCGCCAATACACAGAACACACTGATACATATGATACAAACCCTGGCACATGTCACAAACAGGTTTTCTTTAGGGATGCTCTAGATGTGCCAAATATGATTTGTGGAGGAGAAAAAAAAATCTTTTTTTCAATTTTCCAAACAAGAAAAGAAATACACCGCGCTATACTGGGAACTGAAAAAATAATATAACTGAGTACTTACTTGCTGGTGTGTGAAAAAAATCACGTGGTGGTGGATGTATAGCAGTATTCTGAGACTATTCACCTTGTCATAGATGTATACAGTATTGCCTTGCATTTGGATGCCAAAACTGCTGAGTAGATAATATAGGGTTAAATGGGGGTGAGCCCGTTAGTGTGTTTCAGAGGAAAAAAATAAATAAATAAAATAAAATATGAACTAATCTTGATTTACTCACTTAAGGAAATCAGAACCATATAAAATACATGCTGTAAATGTAGCCATTGCCAAGTATTAAGATTGGAATGTTGCAGCCTGTTTCTGATGTAATAAAATATAATAGCTGAAAAATAAAATGAAACACAAAAAAAAAAAAGAGGGGGATAAATAGATGTTTGAGATGATAACTGAATGCTGACCTTACTGCATTCCAATTTCAACAGGCGAGGTCAGAATGATTAATCCTGTGCAAAACAAATGATGGCACAGTTCCTGCAAAGTGAATGAGCGTTAGTGACAGCTTGTGCCCACTAGTGGAACAAGGTGCTTAATTCTGGTGCACTTACTTGCAGGGACAGTACTCAGTGAGGCAGGCTTGGGTGCTCAGCGTGGGGGCTGGGGCTGCTGCTGCTAATCCGTATGGACGTGGAGACCGCCGCTGCCTCGCGTGCTCCGGCCGAGAGCAACGCTGAGGGACTCGGCGTGTGATGGGGCAGGGCTAGCGTGACGTCACACTGGGGGTAAGACGGTGGCTCAAAGGCAGCACAATACCGACATGTTTCGAGAGATAGCTACTCTCTTCATCAGGGTTGATGAAGAGAGTAGCTATCTCTCGAAACATGTCGGTATTGTGCTGCCTTTGAGCCACCGTCTTACCCCCAGTGTGACGTCACGCTAGCCCTGCCCCATCACACGCCGAGTCCCTCAGCGTTGCTCTCGGCCGGAGCACGCGAGGCAGCGGCGGTCTCCACGTCCATACGGATTAGCAGCAGCAGCCCCAGCCCCCACGCTGAGCACCCAAGCCTGCCTCACTGAGCACTGGCCCTGCAAGTAAGTGCACCAGAATTAAGCACCTCGTTCCACTAGCGGGCAGAAGCTGTCACTAACGCTCATTCACTTTGCAGGAACTGTGCCATCATTTGTTTTGCACAGGATTAATCATTCTGACCTCGCCTGTTGAAATTGGCATGCAGTAAGGTCAGCATTCAGTTATCTCAAACATCTATTTATCCCCCTCTTTTTTTTTTGTGTTTCATTTTATTTTTCAACTATTATATTTTATTACATCAGAAACAGGCTGCAACATTCCAATCTTAATACTTGGCAATGGCTACATTTACAGCATGTATTTTATATGGTTCTGATTTCCTTAAGTGAGTAAATCAAGATTAGTTCATATTTTATTTTATTTATTTATTTTTTTTCCTCAAACACACTAACGGGCTCACCCCCATTTAACCCTATATTATCTACTCAGCAGTTTTGGCATCCAAATGCAGGGCAATATACATCTATGACAAGGTGAATAGTCTCAGAATACTGTTATACATCCACCACCACGTGATTTTTTCACACAACAGCAAGTAAGTACTCAGTTATATTATTTTTTCAGTTCCCAGTATAGCGCGGTGTATTTCTTTTCTTATCAGCTTTAGCTCTTTTAAACAGGCACCAGCACAGAGCCTGTTATTCACCAGCTGCATCTGGGAATAGGGGACCTTCCTTCTCTGTCCAAGTGGACTGGCGCCAGTGTGTTAATCTTAAACTAATTTTCCAAACAAGCCTACTTCACCACCAACATCATCTAATTATCCAGCAATACACTCGACACTTTTCACTTCCTCCTTAGTTCTAAAGTGCAGATTCCTATCACAAATCTCCCGTCATCACTGCCAAACTAAAATATCTAACCTTTCTTTCTTTTGGTATCTTTCCTATCGCCTTCAATCGTACTGGTATATCCCCATTACAAAGAAAGTCCCTTGACTGGATTCCTAATCTCTAAACTGCTGTAATGATTGGTCTAATCTGTCTAATCCACTACTGTTCAGATAATTGCGCTTAGTAAAGACTCAATGACCTAAATCTAAGTTCAGTATTTGGTCAGTATTTTACACCAGTATTTGTAAGCCAAAACCAGGTTGGGTGAAAAATAAGTGGTGATGTGTTTCTATAATAATAATTTTATTTCTATAGCGCCGACATATTCCGCAGCACTTTACATTTCGGAGGGGACTTGTACAGACAATAGACATTACAGCATAACAATAATCACATAGATCATAACAGATACCAAGAGGAATGAGGGCCCTGCTCGCAAGCTTACAATCTATGAGGAAAGAGGGGAGACACGAAAGGTGGGTGGTAACAGTTGCCCTGATTGTATGGACCAGCCATAATGTTAAGTGTGATACTTTTCCTCTGATTAAGCAAAAATCAGGAGTTGAACAATCAGAGAAAAAGTACCATAGAAACACGTCACCACTTCTGGATTTAATCACCTACTCCTGGTTTTGGATTACAAATACTGATGTAAAATGCTGACCAAATACTGAATGTGTGAAAAGGGCCTAATGGTAATTACTGTAGAAGAATTGGAGGTGGTGGCTGACTCAATAACCAATGAGAAGTTATAAGGGTTTGATGGACTGTCTGCTGACGTTTATAAAAAATATGGGGACATACTTCTCACTAAATTGTTAGATATTTTCCAAGATTACCTGGAATGAGACTCACTGCCTGCGTCAATGTGTGAGGCCATAATTGTGATGTTGCCGAACCCAAGTTGGTAAAAATCATATATGTTGCCTTCGATGACAGATGTAAAGATAGTAGCTAAAATCTTATGAAATAGCCTCAACACTCGTTTGAATTTTTGACGAATGTGTTACTCTGTAATGTCTGATATTGTTTAGACCTGTTCCATCTAAATAGTAAAGTGTAATAGTTTGGCACTGTATAAATGAAATTATTAATATTACTGCTTGGAAACTCAACACTCGCATGTCATATAATTTAGGACCATTCATGTGCCTAGAGATTATGACTCAAATTCCCATCAGATCCAGTGACCCATGTCCATCTTGTATCTGGTCACTGAAGGACCACCGAGGACTATCTGGATGTGGAGGGGAGTCTTGTCTACTACAGCAAAATACATTCCATCACCAATACTGCAGCACATATTCATTAACCCCTTCACTACCAAGGGTGGTTTGCACGTTAACTACCGGGCCAATTTTTACAATTCTGACCACTGTACCTTTATGAGGTCATAACTCTGGAACGCTTTCATGGATCCCGGTGATTCTGACATTGTTTTCTCGTGACATATTGTACTTCATGTTAGTGGTAAAATTGCATTCAAATAACTTGCGTTTATTTGTTAAAAAAACGGAAATTTGGCGAAAATTTTGAAAATTTCGCAATTTTCCAACTTTGAATTTTTATGCCGTTAAATCACAGCGATACGGCACACAAAAAACTTAATACATAACATTTCCCACATGTTTACTTTACATCAGCACAATTTTGGAACCAAAATTTTTTTGTGTTAGGAAGTTATAAGGGTTAAAAATTGACCAGCGATTTCTCATTTTTGCAACACCATTTTATTTTTAGGGACCACTTCACATTTGAAGCCACTTTGAGGGGTCTATATGATAGAAAATACCCAAAAGTGACACCATTCTAAAAACTGCACCCCTTAAGGTGCTTAAAACCACATTCAAGAAGTTTATTAACCCTTTAGGTGCGTCACAGGAATTTTTTGAATATTAAAAAAAAAATGAACATTTAACTTTTTTTCACAAAAAAAATACTTCAGGTTCAATTTTCTTTATTTTACCAAGGGTAACAGGAGAAATTGGACTGCAAGAGTTATTGTGCAATTTGTCCTGAGTACGCTGATACCTGATATGTGGGGGGGAACCACTGTTTCGGCGCATGGCAGAGCTCAGAATGGAAGGAGCGCCGTTTGACTTTTTCAATGCAAAATTGGCTGGAATTCAGATCGGACGCCATGTCACGTTTGGCGAGCCCCTGATGTACCTAAACAGTGGAAACCCCCCCAAGTGACCCCATTTTGGAAACTAGACCCCCCAAGGAACTTATCTAGATATGTGGTGAGAACTTTGAACCCACAAGGGCTTCACAGAAGTTTATAACGTACAGCGGTACAATTAAAAAATCATATTTTTTCCACAAAAATGATCTTTTCACCCCCAATTTTTATTTTTCCAAGGGTAACAGGACCCTAAAAGTTATTGTGCAATTTGTCCTGAGTACGCTGATACCCCATATGTGGGTGTAAATGACTATTTGGGCGCATAGCAGAGCTCGGAAGGGAAGCAGCGCCATTTGACGTTTTTGGCTAGAATTGAGATCGGACACCATGTCGCGATTGGAAAACCCCTGATGTACCAAAACAGTGGAAACCCCCACAAATGACACCATTTTGGAATCTAGACCCCCCAAGGAACTTATCTAGATGTGTGGTGAGAACTTTGAACCCCAAGGGCTTCACTGAAGTTTATAACGTCCGGGCGTGAAAATAAAAAAATCGTATTTTTTCCACAAACATGATCTTTTAGTCCCCATTTTTTTATTTTCCCAAGGGTAACAGGAGAAATTGGACCCCAAAAGTTGTTGTCCAATTTGTCCTGAGTACGCTGATACCTCATATGTGGGAGAAAACTACTGTATGGGCACACGTCGCGGCTCAGAAGGGAAGTAGTGACGTTTTGGAATGCAGACTTTGATGGAATGGTCTGCGGGTGTCATGTTGCGTTTGGAGAGCCCCTGATGTACCTAAACAGTGGAAACCCCCCACAAGTGACCCCATTTTGGAAACTAGACCCCCTAATGAACTTATCTAGATGTGTGGTGAGCACTTTGAACCCCCCAGTGCTTCACAGAAGTTTATAACGACCGGGCGTGAAAATAAAATATCGTATTTTTTCAACAAACATCATCTTTTAGTCCCCATTTTTTTTATTTTCCCAAGGGTAACAGGAGAAATTGGACCCCAAAAGTTGTTGTCCAATTTGTCCTGAGTACGCTGATACCTCATATGTGGGAGAAAACTACTGTATGGGCACACGTCGGGGCTCGGAAGGGAAGTAGTGACGTTTTGGAATGCAGACTTTGATGGATTGGTATGCGGGTGTCATGTGCGTTTGGAGAGCCCCTGATGTACCTAAACTATTGAAACTCCCCACAAGTGACCCCATTTTGGAAACTAGACCCCCCACGGAGCTTATCTAGATGTGTGGAGAGCACTTTGAACACCCAAGTGCTTCACAGAAGTTTATAACGCCTGGGCGTGAAAATAAAAAAAACATTTTTTTTCCGCAAAATTATATTTTTGCCCCCAATTTTTTATTTTCCTAAGGGTAACAGGAGAAATTGGACCCCAAAAGTTGTTTTGTAATTTGTCCTGAGTAGGCTGATACCCTACATGTGGGGGTAAAACACTGTTTGGGCACATGGCAGAGCTTGGAAGGGAAGGAGCACCATTTGACTTTTTCAACGCAGAATTGGCTGGAATTGAGATCAGACGCCATGTTGCCATTGGAGAGCACCTGATGTGCCCAAACAGTGGAAACCCCCAATTATAACTCCAACCCTAACCTCAACACACCCCTAACCCTAATCTGAGCCCTAGCCCTAGCCCTAACCCTAGCCCTAACCCTAACCCTAGCCCTAACCCTAGCCCTAACCCTAACCCTAGCGGGAAAATGGAAATAAATACATTTTCTTTTAGTTTTATTATTTTTCCCTAACTAAGGGGGTGATAACGGGGGGTTTGATTTACGATTTATGGCGGTTTTTATGTTTGGCGGCTGTCGCACGCTAAAAGACGCTTTTTATTGTTAAAATAGTTTTTGCATCACCACATATTGAGAGCTATAATTTTTCCGTATTTTGACCCACCGAGTCATGTGAGGTCTTATTTTTTGCGGGACGAGTTGACGTTTTTATTGGTACCATTTTCGGGCACGTGACATTTTTTGATCGCTTTTTATTCCGATTTTTGGGACGCAGAATGAACAAAAACCAGCGTTTCATGAATTTCTTTTGGGGGGTGCGTTTACACCGTTCCGCGTGCGGTAAAATTGATAACGCGTTTTTATTCTTCGGGTCAGTACGGTTACAGCGATACCTCATTTAGGTCTTTTTTTATGTTTTGTCGGTTTTTTGCAATGAAAAGAATTTTATATAAAAAATAATTATTTTTGTATCGCTTTATTCTGCGAGCTATAACTTTTTTATTTTTTCGCTGATGATGCTGTGTGGTGGTTTGTTTTTTGCGGGACAAGATGACGTTTTCAGCGGTACCATGCATATTTATATGCGTCTTTTTGATCGCGTGTTATTGCACTTTTTGTTCGGTGGTATGATAATAAATCATTATTTTTTGCTTCGTTTTTTATTTTTATTTTTTAAGGGGTTCGCTAAAGGGGTTAACTAATGGGACAGTTTTATAGGGCAGGTCATTACGGACGCGGCGATACCAAATATGTGTACTTTTATTGTTTTTGGTTTTTTTTATTTTGAAAAAATGGATTTATTGGGGAATTTTTATTTTTTTTTTACTAATTTATTTAGCGATTTTTTTTTTAATTATTTTTTTTTAATTATTACTTTTTTTTTTTTTTTTTACTTTATTACCTTGTCCCAGGTGGGACATCACTGTCCTGTGACAGATCGCTGATCTGTCACATCACAGATCACTGTGACAGATCAGCGATCTGTCACAGGCACTGCTGCAGACTTCCTCATGCCTGCGCTTTGCAGGCAGTGAGGAAGTCAGCTCCCTGCAGGCCCCCGTCGCCATCTTGGATCCGGGGGCCTGTAGGGAAAGAGCCCCCCGCAGCAGCGCTGCACATTGCGCTGCCGTGGGGGGCTCAGGGAAGCACGGAGGGAGCCCCCTCCCTGCCGATGCTTCCCTTTAACCCCCGGTACACCGCGATCGCGTTTGATCGCGGTGTGCAAGGGGTTAACGTGTCGGGGGCGGTCCGTGACCGCCCCTGACACATTGTGCCGGGTGTCAGCTATGATAATTAGCTGACACTCGGCCGCGATCAGCGGCGCTCACCAAGTGGGCGCCGCTGATCGCGATGACGTAATATTCCGTCCATGGTAATTAGGTCCATGGTCACATGGACGGAATATTACGTCAATTGTAGGTAAGGGGTTAACAAGGTCAAGAAAGTCCTATATGGACTGCATTATCGCTAGATATTATCAATATTTCCCCTATTCCAAGCTAAAGAACTGATCTCCCAAATGCTGTTGGAAATCTGGCTCTAGGTCTTGGGCTGAGGTCACGTCAACTCTGTGAAAGCCAAACACTGAGCTCAGCGGCCCTGAATGGGGCATTCTACTTACAATCGCGCTGCCGTGATGTTAACATGACGTTAGTGCCGCAGCCAGTGCCAGATACTGGAGGTTCGCCAGGGTGGTGAGTAAAGAACAGTTTGCTAGTTTCACTCAGATAACCATTATCCGAAAAGCGACAACCGCTGTACGAATTCTGAAAACAAAAAAATTGTTTTTGGGTACTACTTTCCATTTTATATTTTCACTAGTGATGAGTGAGTATATCCATTACTATTCGCCATTCGCACAGATAGTACGGTATTCGGGTTACTTGTAACATTGCGAGTATTTGTGTACTCGCCTCGCTATATTCGGATGCAGTTTTGGCGCCTCCTTTGCAGCCACTAAACATTCTGGGTTTCTTAACCAATCACAGTAATGCCACAGACATCTTGGTTGTGGCATTACTGTGATTGGCTGGCCGCCCAGCGTCATAGGGTCTATTGAAGCCCTGCCGTCATTTTGGGCACATTGCATCTACAAGCATAGGGAGAGATCGCTCAGCTGCTAGGGAGAGTCTTTAGGCCTCTTGATAACACAAAAGCCATTTTCAGGGTTCCCTGCAGTGTATACTAGGTCAGTGTAGAGTAGGAAGAGAGGGATACTCGAGCAGGGACAGATTACAGGAGCCGGTCACTAGCTCCATAATACCACCAAAATAGCTCTTTTCAGGGCTGAAGACACACAACAAAGTCAGAGTACAGGGGAGAGAGAGATTGTGTATAAGGTAGGGAGAGGTGAAAGTGTTCTTCCAGTGTCCATCTTAAAACAGCTCTTGTTAGAGGCAAAGCAATATTTTTCCAGCACACACAGAGTACTAGCATTTTGTGCTGCCTTTTTTTTTTTTTAAAGCACCGGTCTATTTTCCCCGCTGTTTTTGGGTTAGTACCCTACACAAAGCTGTAGTCCGAACATTTCCTACTGCCTGCTACCAAGCACGCACCAGACTATTTTCCCCGCTGTTTTTGTGGTCACAGTATGCCTTGTGACAGGTTGTCCCACATTGTGACTGAGATAGGGGATACATAGTCATTAGACATCTAGGTTTGGTAGTTGTTCTTGTGTATCTGTAAAAGTGGCGTAATACTGCGACAAACCAGAAACCATATGTGAGTCAGAAATGCATGCAGACATATTCTTCAGGCTCTTCCCATTCTGTTTCATCACTTTCCCATCAATTTCAGCCTTTTCCTCAAGCCCCCAGACCCCTTTGTTGGGTCCAGCAGAAAATTACTCGCATTTCCCATTGACTTGCATTGTACTCGCTATTCGGAATGAATACACGATTTTTACAAAGTACTCGTTACGAGTATAGCGATTACGAATACTACGGTACTCGCTCATCACTAATTTTCATATATTAGGCTTTTTAAAGACACAGCAATATCAAATATTCCATATTTTTTAACGGGAAACCGGGGTGAGGGGGGTAATTTGAAGTTATCACTTAATTACTTTTTTAACCCCTTTCCGACATATGACGTACTATCCCTTAATGCCCATGGACGGGATAGTACGTCATGTGCGATCAGCTGTGCTCTCGGGGGGGGGGGAGTGCGGCTGATCGCGGCCGGGTGTCACCTGATTCTCGCAGCCGACACCCGGCACTAAGTGCCAGGAGTGGTCATGGACGGCTCCCGGAACTTTAACGCCCGGCACACTGCGATCAAATATGATCGCAGTGTTCCAGGAGCAGGCAGAGGGGCTGTCAGCTCTTACAGCCCCTCTGCCTTTGGATTGGAGACCCCGCGGAATGGCGCGGGGTCCCGATCACTCCCATGTTAACCCGATGTCGTCATGGCGACATCCGGGTTACCAGAGCTCAGAGACTTCCTGTCATGCGCAGTGCATGTCAGGAAGTCTCTGATGTCAGTGCACAGAAACGGCAGCGCTGACAGCTTCTATCGCATGCAGATCTGCATGTCATATAAGCGGGACAGTGTAAAAGTAAGAATGAAATAAAAAAAAAATTTTTTTAAACAATTGTAAAAATATAAAAAAAATAATAAAAACATCAATATTCATTCCATTATTAAATCAATATTTGTATAAAAAAAATCTAAATAATAAAAGTACACATATTTAGCAACGCCATGCCCGTAACGACCCGACCTATAAAACTGTCCGACTAGTTAACCCCTTTAGTGAACACCATTAAAAAAACAAAAAACAAAAGTAAAGGCAAAAAAACAATGCTTTATCATCATACTGCCGAACAAAAAGTGGAATAACACATGATCAAAAAGACGAATATAAATAAACGTGGTCCCTCAAAAAACGAGCCACCACACAGCATCATCAGCAAAAAAATAAATGTTATAGTTCTCAGAATAAAGCGATGCAAAAATTAGTTTTTCTATAAAATAGTTTTTATTGTATAAAAGCGCCAAAACATATAAATGTACCAATAAAAACATTAACTCGTCCTGCAAAAAACAAGATCCTACATGACTCTGTGGGACAAAATATGGAAACATTATACCTCTCAAAATGTGGTGATGCAAAAACGATTTTTTGCAATAAAGAAGCATCTTTTAGTGCGTGACAACTGCCAAACATAAAAACCCGCTATAAATAGTAAAGCAAACCCCCCTTATCAACCCCTTAGTTAGGGAAAAATAATAAAATTAAAAAAATGTATTTATTTCCATTTTCCCATTAGAGTTAGGGTTAGGGCTGAGATTAGGGTTAGGGGTGTGTTGGGGTTAGGGTTGGAGTTAGAATTGGGGGATTTCCACTGTTTAGATACATCAGGGTCTCTCCAAATGCAACATGGTATCCGATCTCAATTCCAGCCAATTTTGCATTGAAAAGTCAAACAGTGCTGCTTCCCTTCCGAGCTCTGCCGTGAGCCCAAACAGCGGTTTGCCCCAGCATATGGGGTATCAGCCTACTCAGGACAAATTGTATAATAGCTTTTGGGGTCCAATTTCTCCTGTTACCCTTGGTAAAATAAAACAAATTGGATCTGAAGTAAATGTTTTCTGAAAAAAGTTAAATAATTTTTTTTAATCATCCCAAAAATTTCTGTGAAGCACCTGAAGGGTTAATAAACTATTTGAATGTGGTTTTGAGCACCTTGAGGGGTGCAGTTTTTAGAATGGTGTCACTTTTGGGTATTTTCTATCATATAGACCCCGCAAAGTGGCTTCAAATGTGATGTGGTCCGTAAAAATAAAATGGTGTTGTAAAAATGAGAAATCGCTGGATAACCTTTAACCCTTATAACTTCCTAACAAAAAACAAATTGGTTTCAAAATTGCGCTGATGTAAAGTAAACATGTGGGAAATGTTATTTATTAACTATTTTGTGTGCCGTATCTCTGTAATTTAAGGGCATAAAAATTCAAAGTTTGAAAATTGCGAAATTTTCAACATTTTTGCCAAATTTCCATTTTTTTCTACAAATAAACGCAAGTCATATCAAAGAAACTTTACCACTATCACGAAGTACAATATGTCATTAGAAAATATTCTCAGAATCACTGGGATCCATGGAAGCGTTCCAGAGTTTGGCCAGGTTCTCAGCGTTGACGGGCTGCGTTAACGCTATAGCATAATGCGTTATGCTATACCGCTAGCGCTGATGATTCATCAGCGCTAGCGGTGACGGCGCCTCAGACGCTGCAGCCCGCGTCCGAGGCTCCGTCATTCAATGATGGCACATCGCGAGCGCATGCCACTTTACGGCATGCGTTGCGATGAGCCACATAATGGGGGTCTATGGCAGCGTTAACGGACTGCCATAACGCAGTGTGACCCCGGCCTTATTACCTCATACAGGAACAGTGGTCAGAATTGGAAAAATTGGCCCGGTCATTAACATGCAAACCACCCTTGAGGGTAAAGACGGAACATTTATTAGGCCATGATCCCACATAGAGTAAATGGTGCGTAAGTGTGTGCAGAAAGTCTGTGTTTAACTGTCCGATCAAAGGTGGTGCGTTTGAAAGCTTCTGCCCACTGTGCGTCTGGACATTCTGCATGTTCACGTTTCCGCTACATGTGAACACGGCCTTAGGGTGACTCTTACTTTTTAATATTTTAGTCCCAAAGGGGACTCGAAACTGCGATCATTTGATCACTGGTACATAGTATTATATACTGAAGAGATCGATTTTCACCAGAATGGGACATGAACTCCGATATTCACTACACAATGTACACGGATTACATCCTGCTGCTGCTGGAGCAGACCAAGGCTGATCGGTGGCAGGAATGATGTCAGAGCCAAAAACCTCACAATGAAGAGCTATCCTGGGGAGAAATCATCAATATGTCACTGCCCGAACATGAGAAACATTCCTAGTAATAACAAACACCCACCTACCTCCACCTGCAGAGCCGCACACCACATATATGGCTGTTCTGTGCGCACAGGACCTGGGATGAGGTCACAGGAGGGGAGGAGTCGGGGTCACATGATCAGGGGCCTCAGTGTATGGAGGACTCTGCTGTGCTGGGTGTCATGGTGCTGGATGAGGGGAAGTTTCTGTGTGGGGTCTGGAGGGGTTTACAGTGTGGATGTAGCAGAGCCGGTTGTGTACGAGGTGTACGGAGCGGAGCCACATGTGTATGGAGGGGAGCCGCGTGTACTATTGTTATTATTATTTATTTATATAGCGCTATTAATTTCATGGTGCTGTACATGAGAAGGGGGGTTACATACAAAGTTATAGATATCGTTAACAGCAAACAAATTTACAATGACAGACTGGTAGAGAGGGGAGAGGACCCTGTCCTTGCGGACTTACATTCTATTGGATAGTGGGGAAGAGACAGAAGGTCGGGGGTGCAGCAGCTCTGGTGGTGATGAGGCAGCAGCTCAGGCGTTGGTGAGGCGGCAGAATGGTTATTGCAGGCTGTAAACTTTCCTGAAAAGATGGGTTTTCAGGTTCCGTCTGAAGGATCCGAGGGTGGTGGATAACCGGACGTGTTGAGGCGTGGAGTTCCAGAGGATAGGGGATATTTGGAAGAAATCTTGGAGGCGTTTGTGTGAGGAAAGAATAAGTGTGGAGGAGAGTAGGAGGTCTTGGGGGGATCGAAGATTACATGAGGGAAGATATTGGGAGATTAGTTCAGAGATATTGGGAGGGGACAGGTTGTGGATGGCTTTGTAGGTCAGTGTTTGTAGTTTGAACTGGATTCGTTGGGGAATTGGGAGCCAGTGCAGGGAATTGCAGAGGGGGGAGAAAGGGAAGTAGCAAGGAGAGAGGTGGATTAGTCAGGCGGCAGAGTTGAGGACAGACTGGAGTGGTGCAAGAGAGTTAGCAGGGAGGCCACAGAGGAGAGTGTTGCAGTAGTCAAGGCGGGAGATAATGAGGGCATGAACAGGAGTTTTAGTAGATTGAGGGCTGAGGAAGGGACAGATTCTGGTAATATTTTTGAGTTGGAGGTGGCAAGAGTTTGGACGTGTGGTTTGAAGGACAGGGCAGAGTCGAGAGTTACTCCGAGGCAGCGGATTTCAGGTGCGGGAGAGAGCGTGATGCCGTTTACTATAATAGATAGATCGGGTAGGGAAGATACTTGAGATGGAGGAAAGATAATGAGTTCAGTTTTGTCTACATTGAGTTTTAGAAGGCGAGAGGTGAAAAAGGAGGATATGGCTGATAGACACTTCGAATTCTGGACAGCAGAGTGGTGATATTGGGCCAGAGAGGTAGATGTGAGTGTCGTCCGCATACAGGTGGTACTGGAAGCCATGGGACTTTATGAGTTGTCCGAGGCCAAGGGTATAGATGGAAAAAAGTAGGTGCCCCAGGACAGAGCCTTGGGGGACTCTAACAGAGAGAGGGCAGGATGAGGAGGTAGTGTGGGAGTGGGAAACGCTAAATGAGTGGTCAGAAAGGTATGAGGCAATCCAGGACAGTGCGAGGTCTTTGATGCCAAGGGAAGAAAGAATCTGTAGCAGTAGGCAGTGTTTGACTGCGTCAAAGACGGAGGACAGGTCGAGAAGGAGGAGGATGGAGAACTGTCTGTTAGCTTTGGCTGTAAGTCATTAGTAATTTTGGTCAGGGCAGTTTCAATGGAGTGGTGGGGGCGGAAGCCAGACTGGAGGATGTCTAGGAGGGAGTTAGATGAGAGGTGAGAGGAAAGTTGAGCATGGACATGCTGTTCAAGGAGTTTGGAAGCAAACAGTAGCAGTGATATGGGGAGATAGTTGGGCATAGCAGTTGGGTCAAGGTTTGTTTTTTTGAGGATGGGTGAGATGGTGGCATGTTTGAAGGCAGAGGGGAAGGTACCAGAAGATAGCGATAGGTTGAAGAGATGGGTTAGGGCTGGGATGAGCGTGTTAGTGAGGTTGGGGAGCAGGTGGGAAGGGATGGGGTCAAGTGCACAGGTGGTGAGGTGTGATTTAGAAAGGAGATGAGTAAGCTCTCCTTCAGTGATGTTGGAGAGGGAGGTTATTAGGGAAGGGCAGAGGTCTGGTATGTGGAGTGGTTGAGGTGGTGGAACAGTAAAGGTTTGCCTTGCTTGGTCGATTTTGTTTTTGAAGCAGGTGGCAAAGTCCTCGGCAGAGATGAGGGGAGTTGGAGGTGGCTTTGGTGGGCGGAGGAGAGAGTTAAATGTGCTGAACAGTTGTTTTGGGCTGTGGGATAATGAAGATACAAGGTTTGTGAAATAGGTCTGTTTTGCAGAGGTGAGAGCTGATTTGAAGGCAAGTGTAGCTTGTTTGAGAGCAGAGAAGTCGTGTGGCAGGCGTGTTTTCTTCCAACACTGCACCGCGACCCTGGATGCTTGTCGAAGTTTTTTGGTGAGGTTGTTGTGCCAGGTTTGCCTATTGATTCATCACACTTTGCCAGGCATGATAGGGGCAACTGAGTTGATGGCTGATGTGAGGGTGGCGTTGTAGAAAGCGGTGGCAGAGTCTGTATTGTGGAGTGAAGATATAGATGACAGAGGTAGAAGAGTCTATGTGTGTCTAGGTGTGCGAGGCTTCTGCGAGGATGTGCTAGTGGCTGGAGATGGGGGCAGGTGAGGAGGACAAGGATGAGGTGAGTAGATGGTGGTCAGATAGGGGGAAGGGTGAGGTTGTGAGATTGGGTAGGGAACAGAGGCGTGTGAAGATGAGGTCTAATGTATGTCCATCTGTGTGGGTGGCTGTGGAGGACCACTGAGTAAGTCCAAAGTATGAGGTAAGTGACAGGAGTTTGGAGGCTGCTGGCTGGTGGGTGTCAATGGAGATGTTGAAGTCCCACATGATGATGGTGGGGATGTCAGCAGGGAGAAAGTGGAGGAGCCAGGTGGAGAATTGGTCGAGGAAGGCAGTGGCTGAGCCCGGTGGTCGGTATATGACAGCCATTTGGAGATTAGAGGGAGAGTAGATACGGACAGAGTGAACCTCGAAAGAAGGGAGGATAAGGGTGGGTGGGGGGTGGATAGGGTTAACACCTTCCTGACATCCGACGTACTATCCCGTCCACGGTACCCGGGCCCGTGATCGCATTAAAATTCCGACGCCATCTCACCTTAGAAAAGATGGCGTCGGCATCCCGGGCTGCGATCCCGCCCCCCCGGCATCCAGAGCGCTGTGATTGGCTGTTCAATTCTGAACAGCCAATCGCAGCGTTTCTCATTGTTTCAGCCAATCAGCTTGGCTGAAACAATGATGTCCTAGGCTGGGATCGAGTACCGATGTACTCGATCCTAGAGCCGGTGCCTGGCAACGCCAGGCACCGGCAAAAAGCACCCGGATTGGCGCGATCGCTGATCTGATCGATCGCGCCAATTGCAGTGCACAGCGGCGCTATATCGCCGCTGTGCCCTGCCAGTACCGGCCAGGATCGGTGCTATATTAGCACCGATCGTGCTGGAGCCTGATGCAGGGCCTGCAGGAGTTGGCTGGCGCGATCGATTAGATCGGCGATCGCGCCAACCACAGGGCTCGGCTGCGGTCACCATGTGACCGCTCTGTGCCCTGCTGGTGACCTGGGCATGACCTGCCTAGTAATCGGAGCTGTGAGCTCCCACCAATTCGATCCCACCAATGACAGGTCACAGCAGCGATGTGACCGCTCTGTGACCTGCCCCCTGACCTGCCTCTGACCTGTCTGCAGGGGTCCTCACTCTAGCTGAGGATTCCTGCAGAGAGGTCGGACGCAGCAAGAGCTCCTGTACTGGGTATTGTGGTGCCACAGCTTGTAGCATCACAATCCCTGCAGAAGAAAGAAGAAGAAGAAAGAAAACTACAATTGTAAGTGTTAATTGATCCCTGATCCCCTGCCCAATCTATCTTCACCCCCCCAATCTATCTTCATCCCCCCTCCACCCCCCCTCTTACCCCCATTCACCCCCCTTTTACCCCCTCCACCCCACCTAACTACAACCCTAACTGTTGATCCCTGCCCAATCTCTCTTCATCCACCCCAATCCCCCCATCCCCCTTCCCCCTATTTTTACCCCCCTCCACCCCACTTTTGCGCCACCTCCGTGCGCAGCTGCCGAGCGTTGATTGGTGACGCAGTTCACCGATCAACACTTGAGCTTGCTTTTTTTTCCTTAGCCCCCTTTGCGCCACTTCCGTACACACATCCCGCAGCCGCAAAAGTTGGATAAGTGACACACGTCACTTATCCAAGCTTGTGCCTGCCGCTTTTCATTTTTTTCACCCCCCCTTTGTGCCACCTAACTACAACCCTAACTGTTGATCCCTGCCTAATCTCTCTTCATCCACCCCAATCCCCCCATCCCCCTTCCCCCTATTTTTACCCCCCTCCACCCCACTTTTGCGCCACCTCCGTGCGCAGCCGCCGAGCGTTGATTGGTGACGCAGTTCACCGATCAACACTTGAGCTCGCTTTTTTTTCCTTAGCCCCTCCGTACACACATCCCACAGCTGCGAAACTTGGATAAGTGACACAGTTCACTTATCAGAGTTTGCCGTTTTCCTTTTTTTTTTTTTTCCACCCCCCCCTTGCGCCACCCCGTGCGCACATCCAGCAGCCTAGTTTTGATAAGTGACACTTATCAGCTAGGGCCTGCTGTTTTAGACTTTTTTCCACAGCTTTTTCTTTACAGAAAGTTTACACCAATCACTCCCCCCCCCTCACGTACACATACAGTTTTCAATAAAGTGTACACCCAAGCACCATATTTACACAAAAATGTCATCAAATTCATCCCAACAGCGCTATACAATGGAGGAGGCATATGCTATACTTGCCTCCGAAACTGATAGCGATTTGGATGACGATCCGACTTTTCTTTATTTTTCGGATTCTTCATCCTCTTCTTCTTCCTCTTCCCCCTCCTCATCTTCCTCCTCGGGTCCTGCGGAACCGCCACGCAGACGCTCCAGGACAGAAGATGAGGCAGCGCCCACCATGCCCGCAGCTGACCCAGTGCTCCCCGTATGGACCTCGCCCCCCAAAAATTACGAGCCACTGATTCGTGATTTTGTGGCAGAATCAGGAATCAAGTTTGACACCACCGGCCTCACAGAAATTGACTTTTTCAAAGTCTTTTTCTCTGAGGATTTTGTTAACCTCATGGTAGAGCAAACTAATTTGTACGCGCGTCAATTTTTGGAGCAAAACCCGCGTTCAACATTTTCAAACTGGTCTCCTGTAGACGCAGTTGAAATGACGCAGTTTTGGGGCCTGGTCCTCCATATGGGGATACTGAAGAAGCCAGAAATTCGGCAATATTGGAGTGTTGATATTTTATACAACACTCCAGTGTTCCGAATGGTCATGGCCCGGACGCGTTTTGAGGCCATCCACAAGTTTCTGCATTATACTGATAATGCAGAGTGTCCCGCACAAGATGACCCCAACTTTGACCGTCTGTTCAAAGTTCGGCCGGTCATCGATCACTTCAACAAAAAGTTTGCTGAAGTGTACGTGCCCCAAAGGGACATCTGCGTGGATGAGTCCTTGGTTCACTTCAAGGGAAGGCTGCGATTCCGTCAATACCTGCCCAGTAAGAGGGCCAGGTATGGCATCAAACTCTATAAGTTGTGTGAGAGTACCTCAGGGTACACCCACAAGTTTAGAGTTTAAGAAGGGAAGGACACCCGGATTGAAGGACCCCCCTGAGTGTCCTCCTTTCCTGGGAGTGAGTGGGAAAATTGTGTGGGATTTGGTGCACCCACTGCTGGATAAAGGTTATCACCTCTACACTGATAACTTTTATACCAGCATCCCACTCTACAAATCTCTCTCTGAGCGACGTACCGCAGCCTGCGGTACTGTCCGCAAAAATCAGAGAGGCCTCCCGAAGACGCTACTTGGGCAGATGCTCCGAAAAGGTGAGAGCAGAGCCCAATGTAGCGACCACCTGCTGGTGGTCAAGTACAAGGACAAGAGAGATGTCCATCTCTTGACCACCATACACGGTGATGGCAGTACCCTCTGCACTGTACGGGGTACCTCTACACAGGTCCTCAAACCGACATGTGTAGTGGGGTACAACAAAAACATGGGGGGAGTTGATCTCTCCGATCAACTCCTCCAACCGTACAATGCATTGAGGAAGGCCAAGGCGTGGTACAAAAAGCTGGCCGTGCACATCGTCCAAATGGCAATGCTCAACGCATTCCTGCTGTCACAATGTGCATGCCCCAGCGATACGGCGTACCTTCATTTCCAGGAGGTAGTGGTTAAGGCCCTGATGTTTGGCGCTCAGGAAGGAGCGGGCCCCAGTACTTCTGGTACTGAAGGTGCTCGTATTGTCCCAGGTCAGCATTTTCCGGGGGTGGTCCCGCCAACCCCAAGAAAAGGTAAGCCACAAAAAAGGTGTCGAGTGTGTTACAAAAAAGGAATACGCAGGGACACCACTTAACAATGCGACACCTGCCCCGAAAAACCTGGCCTGTGCATGAAGGATTGCTTCAAATTGTACCACACCTCCATGCACTACTAATTTACATTAGATTAGTTGGGGGCACATCTAGATTTGTTCTTTGGGGGTCTAGTATCCAAAATGATGTCATATGTGGGGTTTTTTCCTGTTTAGGCACATCACGGACTCTGCAAATGGAACATGACGCCAGAAGACCATCAAAGTCTGCATTCCAAAACAACACTACTTCCCTTTCGAGCCCCGACGTGTGCCTAAACAGTTTTTTTCCCACATGTGGGGTACCAGAGTACCCAGGACAAATTGGACAACGACTTTTGGGGTCCAATTTCTCCTGTTACTCTTGGGAAAATTAAAAATTGGGGACTAAATGATCATTTATGTGGGAACAAAACAGGATTTTATATTTTCACGCCTGGGCATTATAATCTTTAGTGAAACACTTGGGGGTTCAAAGTGCTCACCACACATCTAGATAAGTTCCTTAGGGGGTCTAGTTTCCAAAATGGGGTCACTTGTAGGGGGTTTCCACTGTTTAGGCACATCAGACGCTCGTCAAACGTGACATGGCGTCCGATCTCAATTCCAGCCAATTTTAGGTTGAAAAAGTTAAACGGGGCTCCTTCCCTTCTGAGCCCTGCCATGTGCCCAAACAGTGGTTCCCCCCCACATATTGGGTATCAGCGTACTCAGGACAAATTTGACAACAACCTTTGGGGTCCAATTTCTCCTGTTACCCTTGGGAAAACAAAATATTGGGGACTAAATGATCATGTTTGTGGAAAAAATATGATTTTTTATTTTCACGCCCGGGTGTTATAAACTTCTGAGAAGCCCTTGGGGGTTCAAAGTGGTCACCACACATCTAGATAAGTTCCTTAGGGGGTCTAGTTTCCAAAATGGGGTCACTTGTGGGGGGTTTCCACTGTTTAGGCACATCAGACGCTCGTCAAACGTGACATGGCGTCCGATCTCAATTCCAGCCAATTTTAGGTTGAAAAAGTCAAACGGGGCTCCTTCCCTTCTGAGCCCTGCCATGTGCCTAAACAGTGGTTCCCCCCCACATATTGGGTATCAGCGTACTCAAGACAAATTTGACAACAACCTTTGGGGTCCAATTTCTCCTGTTACCCTTGGGAAAACAAAATATTGGGGACTAAATGATCATGTTTGTGGAAAAAATATGATTTTTTATTTTCACGCCCGGGTGTTATAAACTTCTGTGAAGCCCTTGGGGGTTCAAAGTGGTCACCACACATCTAGATAAGTTCCTTAGGGGGTCTAGTTTCCAAAATGGGGTCACTTGTAGGGGGTTTCCACTGTTTAGGCACATCAGATGCTCGTCAAACGTGACATGGCGTCCGATCTCAATTCCAGCCAATTTTAGGTTGAAAAAGTCAAACGGGGCTCCTTCCCTTCTGAGCCCTGCCATGTGCCTAAACAGTGGTTCCCCCCCACATATTGGGTATCAGCGTACTCAGGACAAATTTGACAACAACCTTTGGAGTCCAATTTCTCCTGTTACCCTTGGGAAAACAAAATATTGGGGACTAAATGATCATGTTTGTGGAAAAAATATGATTTTTTATTTTCACGCCCGGGTGTTATAAACTTCTGTGAAGCCCTTGGGGGTTCAAAGTGGTCACCACACATCTAGATAAGTTACTTAGGGGGTCTAGTTTCCAAAATGGGGTCACTTGTGGGGGGTTTCCACTGTTTAGGCACATCAGACACTCGTCAAACGCGACATGGCGTCCGATCTCAATTCCAGCCAATTTTAGGTTGAAAAAGTCAAACGGGGCTCCTTCCCTTCTGAGCCCTGCCATGTGCCCAAACAGTGGTTCCCCCCCATATATTGGGTATCAGCGTACTCAGGACAAATTTGACAACAACTTTTGGGGTCCAATTTCTCCTGTTACCCTTGGGAAAATAAAAAAATTGTTGCTAAAATATTATTTTTGTGACTAAAAAGTTAAATGTTCATTTTTTCCTTCCACATTGCTTCTGCTCCTGTGAAGCACCTGAAGGGTTAATAATCTTCTTGAATGTAGTTTTGAGTAGCTTCAGGGGTGCAGTTTTTAGAATGGTGTCACTTTTGGGTATTTTCTGCCATATAGACCCCTCAAAGTGACTTCAAATGTGAGGTGGTCCCTAAAAAAAATGGTTTTGTAAGTTTTGTTGTAAAAATTAGAAATCGCTTGTCAAATTTTAACCCTTATAACTTCCTAACAAAAAAAAATGTTGTTTCCCAAATTGTGCTGATGTAAAGTAGACATGTGGGAAATGTTATTTAGTAACTATTTTGTGTCACATATTTCTCTGTTTTAAGGGCATACAAATTCAAAGTTTGAAAATTGCTAAATTTTCAAAATTTTTGCCATATTTCTGTTTTTTTCATAAATAAACGCAAGTTATAGTGAAAATTTTTTACCACTAAAGTGAAGTACAATATGTCACGAGAAAACAGTCTCAGAATCGCCTAGATCCGTTGAAGCGTTCCAGAGTTATAACCTCACAAAGGGACAGTGGTCAGAATTGTAAAAATTGGCTCGGTCATGAATGTGCAAACCACCCTTGGGGGTGAAGGGGTTAAAGGAGCAATTTTTTGAAAGAAGGAAACCCACTCCTCCACCATGTCTGTTGCCAGGGCAAGGAGTGTGGATAAACTGGAGGTCGCCGTAACTCAGTGCGGCAGGAGAGGCTGTGTCAGGGGGTGTCAGCCAGGTCTCAGTGAGGGCCAGGAAGGAAAGGTTGCGGGAGGTAAAGAGGTCGTGGATAATGTGAAGCATTCCAAAGTGCTCCAGAGAGAGGGAGTGGAAGGGTGGGGGCCAGTGGCACAGGTTTAAAGTGTGAGGGATTGCGGCAGTTTCTCTTAGTGTGAGAAAGATAGGAGTGAGGATCAGTGGGATGTATGAGGTGGGGGGCAGGATTGGGGGATATGTCACCAGCAGTGAGAAGAAGCAGAGAAAGGGAAAGCAGGTGGGTGAAAGAGAGTGACCGACTTGTATTGTATTTTAGTAGGAGAGGTCTGAGGTTAAGGAGCAGGTCTGCAGATGAAGCAAGGTGGGGGGTAAGAGAGAGGATGAGATAGTTATTTGGTTCGAGGATGCAGGGGGGTTTGGGGATAGCGAAGGAGAGTGAAGATTAGTGGAGCAAAAAGGGTGAGGGCAAATGTGAGCATGGTTAAAAAGCAGGGTAAGAAAAGAAAGGCAAGTAAAATAAGAAAGCAGTGGTTATTCTTACCTTCTGACCGACGGTATATTTCTGATGTCACACTTCAAATGATGTCGCATCTGACCAAGGTCATATCTGGCCTGCTCCATTCAGCTTATACCATTCAAGTGTCCATGAAATGAAGCCAGGTGAGATAGAGGGGTGAGGAGAAGGGGGCAGGAGGACAGTTCACAGCAGGTAGCAATTAACAGATTGCAGTTAATAGGACATTTGACTAGCATCAAAGCTGAAGAAAGAGGCAGGATAAGATGGAAGGGTAACAATAGGTATGAGGAGCATGGGCATATCAATATGCATACAGTACGTTTGAAGTATGATACATGGAATTAAAAGCAGGGGAAAAAACTGGGTTCGGACGTATCAGTTAAAAAACAAAGGATGAGGGATGCATGGGGTTCAGGGGTGCAGTGGGTATTCTGGATAAGGAGGGTTCAGATGTACCAGTTAAAAAACAGAGGATGAGGGATGCATGGGGTTCAGGGGTGTAGTGGGTATTCTGGATTAAGAGGGTTCAGACGTACCAGTTAAAAGAGGATGAGGGATGCATGGGGTGCAGTGGGTATTCTGGATTAAGAGGGTTCAGACGTACCAGTTAAAAAACAGGATGAGGGATGCATGGGGTACAGGGGTGCAGTGGGTATTCTGGATTAAAAGGGTTCAGACGTACCTGTGGATGAAAGTAGATGGGTCAGAACATGGCAGCATGAAGGAGAATATACCATGGTTTACCAGTCCGGTATATTTCTGATGTAACACTTCAAAAGATGTCACACTTCGAACGATGTCGCATCTGACTAAGGTCATTTCTGACCTGCTCTGTTCAACTTATACCATTCAAAATGTACAGAGCGGAACCGTGTGTGTACAAGGTGTACGGAGCGTAGCCGCGTGTGTACGAGGTGTACAGAGCGGAGCCGCGTGTGTACGAAGTGTATGGAGCGGAGTCGCGTGTGTACGAGGTCTACGGAGCGTAGCCGCGTGTGTACGAGGTGCACGGTGCGTAGCCACGTGTGTACAAGGTGTATGGAGCTTAGCAGCGTGTACGAGGTGTACGGAGTGGAGTCGTGTGTATGGAGCATAGCTGCGTGTGTACGAGGTATACGGAGCATAGCCGCTTGTGTATGAGGTGTACGGAGCGGAGCAGCGTGTGTACAAGGTGTACGGAGATTAGCCGCATGTGAGGTGTACGAAGCGGAGTCGTGTGTATGGAGCAGTTGTGTGTACGGAGAGGAGCCGCGTGTACGAGGTGTATGGAGCGGAGTTGCGTGTGTACGAGGTGTATGATGAGTAGCCGCGTGTGTACGAGGTGTACTGAGCGTAGCCGCGTGTGTACGAGGTGTACTGAGCGTAACCTCGTGTGTACGAGGTGTACAAAGCGTAGCCGTGTGTGTACAATGTGTACAGAGCGTAGCCACGTGTGTACAAGGTGTACGGAGCATAGCCGGGTGTGTACGAGGTGTACAAAGCGTAGTTGTGTGTGTACAGGGTGTACGGAGCAGAGCCGCGTGTGTACGAGGTGTAGCCGTGTGGGTACAAGGTATACATCCCGTAGCCATGTGTGTACGAGGTATACATCGCGTAGCCATGTGTGTATGAGGTATACATCGTGTAGCCGTGTGGGTACAAGGTATACATCGTGTAGCCATGTGTGTACGAGATTTACATCACGTAGCCGTGTGGGTACGAGGTATACCATGTGTGGGTATCAAGTAACCATGTGTGTATGATGTGTATGGAGCATAGCCGTGTGTGTACGATGTGTACATAGCGAAGCCATGTTTGCACGGAGCGTAGCCATGTGTGTACAACGTGTTCAGAGCCGTGTGAGTACGGAGTGTAGCCATGTGTGTACGATGTGTATGGAGCAGACCCATGTGTGTACGATGTGTACATAGCAAAACCGTGTTTGTGCGGAGCGTAGTCATGTGTGTACGTTTTCAGAGCCGAGCTGTGTGAGTACGGAGTGTAGTCGTGTGTGTACGATGTGTACGGAGCGGAGCCGTATTTTGGAGCGGAGCTGTGTGGGTACGCCGTGTACATAGCATAGCCGTGTATGTATGGAGCGGAGCCGTGTGTACGACGTGTACAGTGCGGAGCCATGTGTGTACGTGTTTGGAGCGGTGCCGTGTGTGTACGGAGCATGGCCCTCACATGGTGATTGTACTATTGTTATCATACATACATCAAAGAAGATATGGTATTTTAACCATATATGTATTAATGAAGTGTTAACCTCATATAGCCTGATCTGGTTGACGTCCAGAATTACTTATGCGACGGGTCTTTGCAGAGACCTTATATGCTGTAGATGTAAACCAATTAGTGTACCGCCATCATTGGTCAACCAGGTGAACGATCACAACCTCAAGTTATTTTTATTAATCTTAACAAAAGGGACGCATGGTTACGCATAGATGGGGAAGTGGAGAATTCTCCTTTGTCCCCAGGAAGCACAACCTGTGTTGAAAGGAATCTCTACATCTGCAGCCAGTCTGTTCCGTACCAATGGGAAGTTGTTTGGGGTTTGTACAGATCTGATATTGATGGGACATAAATTTTCAACTTCAGGACCAATCGAGGAAGAATATGCACATTTTTTCATAAATGTGACACCCGCCAATCAGCCCCAATCAATAGATCACCAGATCAGCCAGTTCACAAAAGTTCATTTTTAAACAGCAGACAAAAAGGCAGCAACACTTACCTGCCCAGATCTTGGAACAAATGCACTAAAGGGTGCAGACAGCCCGTAAACCAAGATGTCAGCAACACAGGTGCAAAATACCAAATCAACAGCCACTCTCCACCTACCAATTCCTGGAGGAATGCATTTAGTGCATTTGTTCCTAGATCTGGGCAAGTAAGTGTTGCTGCCTTTTTGTCTGCTGCTTAAAAATGAATTTTTGGAGACTTTGAGTCTTCTTTAGTGGCTTCGCTATTCAATTTAGTGTAGGGACCCATAAGCTTGAGGACCTTTGGCGCAGGTTACGGGCTCACGTATTTTGGCCAAAATATCAGCTAATACCTCACTATTTTTGTATTTTTTGCACTATATTTTTCAGGGTGCAGCCAAGCCCAGACACGTTTGGTCTCGAATGAGGGGTGTTCACATAGCTACACATTGAGAGTGTGCTGGCCAGCCCGCCTAATCGAATAGTAGGGGTGTGATTAATAGGCTGTGAAACAGACACTGTGCAGTACCTTTGCGTGAACAACGCCCTATGTGGGCCTTTATTGTGCAATTGTATACCGGGCAGTCTCCCCCCTCCTGGAATGGGTAGGTGGAGAGTGGCTGTTGATCTGGTATTTTGCACCTGTGTTGCTGACATCTTGCTTTAAGGGCTGGCTGCACCCTTCAGTGCATTTGTTTCTGAAAGTAGTCGGTGAGGGGTTCAACTTGCTATTACAAGAAGGGCCAGGGTTGGTAGAGATATCTCCTACGACTAGAAATATGTTCAATTCTAAGGAAGATACATATCACTGTAGGCGTGATCCACGTTATTCAATCGGATTGCTTCCTTCCACTAAACTGAGCCATCTCTGTGACCAGATTTAGAAAGTTTCTTTGTTAATCCTTTTCATTTTATGTAATTGTATATTCTGTTTTGTTTTGTCCCCTTTGTAAAATCTTTTGTATAAATATAAAATTTAATAGTTCTGTTCCTTTTGTTCTATAAACCACACTCCTGAAAGCCATACGCTACCTGGAACTGTGTCTAATTGGATGGAAAACGATTAGTGGTGGCAGCGAATAGTTACTTGGATTTTGGATTTAGCAGTGACCGTACGGGTAGTATATACACATATTCCATGAATTGGAATCGGAGGTGTATATACCATGTGCTCACTGTTAGTTTCACAATAACCGGCCTTAGTGGAAACAGACGCAGCCTCATCTATTAATAGTTGGTCAATTGTGTGATTGTCCTGGTGAGAGGGGGCAGCAGACGCTTGTGACAAAAAGGTAACAGCCAGGGTGGTTCAGCGTCACCTCTTGGCTACGATCTTTGAGAGTATTTTTATATATTTTGTAGTGATTTGTTGTTGTGTGGAACACTAGAAAAGAGGGTATATTCTGCACCTCTGCAGCTTCAGGGACCCCTTAGAGTAAGTGCAGGTATAATATACACTGCTCAAAAAAATAAAGGGAACACTTAAACAACACAATATAACTCCAAGTCAATCACACTTCTGTCAACCTGTCCAGTTATGAAGCAACACTGACTGTGAATCAATTTTTCATGCTGTTGTTGCAAATGGACCAGACAACAGATAGAAATAATAGGCAATTAGCAAGACAACCCCTATAAAGGAGTGGTTTTGCAGGTGGTGACCACGGACCATTTACATGTTCTCATCCTTTTTGGCTGTTTGGTTACTTTTGCATTTAGTCATTGCTCTCTCTCCTAGAGGTACAGTAGCATGAGGCGGTGTCTACTGTACAACTAACAGAAGTTGCTCAGGTAGTGCAGCTCATCCAGGATAGCACATCAATGCGAGCTGTGGCAAGAATTGTAGGGTAGCTATGTCTGTCAGCACAATATCCAGATCATGGAGCCGATACCAGAAGACAGGCCAGTACACCAGGAGACGTGGAGGGGGCCATAGAAGGGCAACAACCCAGCAGCAGGACCGCTACCTCCTCTGCTTTGTGCAAGGAGGACCAGTAGGAGCAGTGCCAGAGCCTTGCAAAATGACCTACAGAAGGCTACTAACATCCATGTCTGCTTAAACCGTCAGAAACAGACTTCATTACGGTGGTATGAGGGCCTAACGTCCACAAGTGGGTGTTGAGCTTACAGCCCAACACAGTGCAGGGTGATTGGCATTTGCCAGAGAACACCAAGATTGGTAGATTCAACATTGGCATCCAATGCTCTTGACAGATGAGAACATGTTCACACTGAGCACATGTGACAGAGTCTGGAGACGCTGTGTTTTCTTTTTCAAAAATATGTAATAAAAATTTATTGAAGTAAAAAAAAGAACGTTCTGCTGCTTGCAACATCCTCCAGCGTGACTGGTTTGGCAATGATCATTTATGGTGTGGGGAGGCATTTCTTTGGAAGGCCGCACAGCCCTCCATGTGCTAGCCAGAGGTACCCTGACTGCCGTTAGGTACCAGGATGAGATCCTCAGACACAGCGTAAGACCATATGTAGGTGCAGTGGACCCTGGGCTCCTTCTGATGCATGACAATGCCAGGGCTCATGTGGCTTAAGTATGTGAGCAGTTCGTGCATGATAAAGGCATTGATGCTATGGACTGGCCTGCCCGTTCTCCAGACCTGAATCCAATCGAGCACATCTGGGACATCATGTCTCGTTCCATCCACCAACGCCACATTGCAACACAGACTGTCCAGGAGTTGACTGATGCTTTAATCCAGGTTTGGGAGGAAATCCCTCTGCCCCATTAGTCCAGGTGTTGAAGGGAGGTTATACAGGCATGTGGAGGCCACACACACTCCTGGGCATCATTTCATTGCCTTGAGGCATTTCCACTGGAGTTCGATCTGCCTGTAATTTGTTTTTACACTTTGATTTTGAATATCATTCCAAATCCAGGATGTGGTATTTTTGTGTTCCCTTTATTTTTTGAACAGCATAATATAGAATTACAATTCTTTGTTCTGCCCTCGGCACAGCAGAAAGAAGTATGCTTGCGCAACGGAGGACACTATGTGGAGACTTAGGTCACGTCATCCATACGAACCTAAAAGGAGGATGTCGATTACAAGAAGAGGAGGTGCCCATAGGACCGGACCGCCGCATAGGAGAGTATAATAAAAGCATTGGGAAGTTATACACAGCATTCTAGAATGCTTTATACAAGGGTGTACAGGTGCTGGCCCTACTTTATATGGGGAAAGACTGGTGACAGGTTCCCTTTAAGACTAATATTTTGTATGTCAGCCTTAATGAGGGACGTGTAGAAATGACACATGCCACTAAGGCTAGGGTCACATTGCGTTAAAGCAGCCCGTTCAACGCATAGCGTTGACGGGCTGCATTAACGCTATAGCATAACGCGATCGCGTTATGCTGTACCGCTAGCGCAGATGATTCATCTGCACTAGCAGTGACAGAGCCTCAGACACTGCAGCCCGTGTCCAAGGCTCCGTCACTGAATTACGGCACATCGCAAGCACATGCCAAATATGGCATGCATTGGCAATGCGCCCAACAATGGGGATTAATGGCAGCATTAACGGACTGCGTTACACCGCGTTATACTGCGGTGTAACGCAGTCCTTCTAACGGACTGCCTGAACGCAATATGACCTCAGCCTTAATGATTTTGGAGTATTTTATTAGTGGTGTGGAGTTAAATTACAGGCATAAGGGACTGGAGTAACATTGCTGATGTAAAAATTTCCAGGAATTTGATAGGCGTTGCCAAGCCCCATCCCTCCTGTTTAGGCAAAACGCCTTGAAACTGGCGTCAAAACACTAAAACTCGCATAATTTTTGCGCAACTCCACAGAGTTGTGATAGACAATCGGGTAGGGATATGTGGGGGTGCAGGGAATGAATATTATTACCTGGACTTCTTTAACAATTCCTTTCACTTACAGTATAACATGTTTATCTTCACCGCCACTCTGTTTCTCCACTAACCATAGGAACAACATCCATGCCGCAACAGTTAATGGGAACCTGTCACAATGTGCTGCGTCTAATATGTGGGCAGTGTAGATTTTGATGTTCCCTCGTGAAGGTTTCTTCATTGCCCTACATCACTGCTCACAAACGCTATCCTGGTGCAGAGCAAGACAGAAAGAAGCCTGGAATGGAGGTCTGTCTTCAAGTGACAAGTCAAACTTTTGTCTTGGATACATTGACAGCCACAGATGGGTCTGGGGATAACATGGGCATTGCTATGAAGATTCCTTGATGAGGTAATGACCTACTCTAGGGATTATGGGATGGGTTGACATGATGTTCAGGAGCCAGACCCTGCTAGGGTATGTGCACACGTTGTGGATTAGCCTGCGGATTTTCTGCAGAGAATCCGCATCTCTTGGCAGAAACCGCAGGGTAAAACGCATGCTGTTTTCCTGTGGATTCCTAGCGTGTTTCCAGCGGATTTGATGTACACTGTGTTCCAAATTATTATGCAAATGATATTTTTCTATGATTTTCCTAAATAGTCAGTACAAATGACAGTCAGTCTAATAAAAGTCATCACCCGTTAGAGTATACATCAAATTTTATTGAAGAAACCTCCCAATGATAACCATATAATCTCCAAAATGAATAAAAACTCAAATTGCATTGTTCCAAATTATTAGGCACAGTAGAATTTCTAAACATTTGATCTGTTTTAAAGAACTGAAAATGTTCATTTGTGGAATTTGCAGCATTAGGAGGTCACATTCACTGAACCAAAAAGCTATTTAACTCCAAAACATCCTAACAGGCCAAGTTACATGCTATCATAGGAACCCTTCTGTGACATCACCTTCACAATTCTTGCATCCTTTGAACTTGGGAGTTTTTGGAGCGTTTCTGCTTGAATTTCTTTGCATGAAGTCAGAATAGCCTCCCAGAGTTGCTGTTTTGATGTGAACTGCCTCCCTCATAGATCTTTTGCTTGATGATACTCCAAAGGTTCTCTACAGGGTTGAGGTCAGGGGAAGATGGTGGCCACACCATGAGTTTATCTCCTTTTATGCCTATAGCAGTCAATGACTCAGAGGTATTCTTTGCAGCATGAGATGGTGCATTGTCATGCATGAAGAGGATTTTGCTCCTGAAGGCACATTTCTGCTTTTTATACCATGGAAGACAGCTGTCAGTCAGAAACTCTATATACAGTACTTTGCAGAGGTCATTTTCACACCTTCAGGAACCTTAAAGAGCCCTACCAGCTGTTTCCCCATGATTTCGGTCCAAAACATGACTCCTCCTCCTCCTTGCTGAAGTCGCAGCCTTGTTGGGACATAGTGGCCATCCACCAACCATCCACTACTCCATCCATCTGGACCATCCAGGGTTGCTCGACACTCATCAGTAAACAAGACTGTATGAAAAATAGTCTTCATGTATGTCTGGACCCACTGCTACAATTTCTGCTTGTAAACACTTTTTAGGGGTGGCCGAATAGTAGGTTTATGCACCACAGCAAGCCTTTGAAGGATCCTACACCATGAGGTTCGAGGGACTGTTTGCTGGTTTGTAATGGCTTTTTAGCAGCTGCTCTCTTAATCCGATGAACTTGCCTGGCAGAAACCTTCCTCATTCTGCCTTTATCAGCACAAACATGTCTGTGCTCAGAATCAACCACAAATCTCTTAACAGTACGATGGTCATGTTTAAATTTTTGGGAAATATCTAATGTTTTCATCCCTTGACCAAGGCATTGCACTATTTGATGCTTTTCAGCAGCAGAGAGGTCCTTTTTCTTTCCTAAATTCCTTGAAACCTGTGCCCTGCTTAATAATGTGGAACATCATTCTTAAGTAGTTTTCCTTTAATTGGGCTCACCTGGTAAACTAATTATCACAGGAATTTGAGATTGATTTCAGTGATCCAAAGAGCCCTGATACACAATACCATCTATGAGTTTATTTGAAAACAAAAAATTACATCTTTATGACACTTAAATCCAATTTGCATAATAATTTGGAACGCAGTATAGATTCTAGTGCGTTTTGGCTGTGCGGATTTGTCCAAAAGTTTGTCCCTTGTACTTCTGGAGGAGAGAGAGAGAGATTTTGTATGTCCCAGAATGGAAACTGCAGCTGCGGATCCGCAAAAACAATTGACATGCTTGAATGTTAAGAAATAAATGTGAAATATTTTATGCATATGGTTGATATACAGTGAATAGGAACTTTTATGATTGGCGCTACGAAAACACAAACTTACCGTTATTTAGCACAGTTGGACTATAGCAGAAAATGATCAGCTTGAGTGCTATTGGCATAGATCTAAAAATCCAATTTTTTGCACCAACTGCAAGAAGCTATTCTGTCCGTATAAGCAAATAATCATGCGGAACAATTTCAGTACATTATGAAATCTATGCCACAATGAATTGTCGCAGTTTTAAAGTCCAAAGCACAATGGATTCTATTTGCTTTTCAATAACAGACGTTTATTGATAATAGCATATATTTCCTAATCATTTAATGCGATAAATAAATAATCTGTCGTCCTTTTTTCTTGTATGACTGAAAATTCACTTTTTTTCCTTTACAATTTGTCAATAAAATGATTAAAAGAAAATGGCTACTTCTCTGTGTGATTTTTGTGATGTTTAAGAAAATGTGATTTGCGGGTGAAACATTTCCCACATAAAGAACATGAAAATACTTTTCCTGTGTGAACTCTTTGATGTTGAATTAGAGATGAGCTTTGGCTAAAACAGTTTCCACATATGGTACATAAAAATGGCTTCTCACCGGTGTGACTTCTCTGATGTCTTATAAGGTGCGATTTAGCTGTAAAACATTTCCCACATTCTGGACATAAAAATCCTTTTCCTGTGTGAGTTCTTTGGTGTGCAATTAGTGACGCATTTTGAATAAAACACTTTCCACATTCAGGACATGAATATGGTTTCTCCCCTGTGTGAATTCTCTGATGTCTAACTAGATGTAATTTCTTCAAAAAAGATTTCCCACATTCTGAACATGAAAATAAACTTGCTACTGTATGAATTCTCCTATGTGTAAAAAGTTCTGAATTTTGGATAAAACATTTCCCACATTCTGAACATGAAAAAGGCTTCTCCCCTGTGTGAATTCGCTGATGTTTTACAAGGTCATATTTTCGAGAACAACATTTCCCGCATTCTAGACATGAATATGGCTTTTCCCCTGTGTGACTTCTCTGATGTTTTACAAGATCTGATTTCTGAGAAAAACATTTCTCACATTCTGAACATGAGAATGGCTTCTCCCCTGTGTGAATTCTCTGATGTCTCATAAGATCTGAATTTTGGTTAAAACACTTCCCACATTCAAAACATATAAATGGTTTTTCCCCTGTGTGAATTCTCTGATGTGCAACAAGAATTGATTTGTGGTTAAAACACGTCTCACATTCAGAACATGAAAAAGGCTTCTCCCCTGTGTGAATCCTCTGATGCGTAACAAGGTCAGATTTCTGAGAACAAAATTTCCCACATTCAGAACATGAAAATGTTTTTTCTCCTGTGTGAATTCTCTGATGTTTAGCAAGATCTGATTTCCTAATACAATATTTGCCACATTCTGAACATGGATATGCTTTCTCCCCATTGTGAGCTCTTTGATGTTCAGTAAGTAATCTGTTAACGTTATTATGCTTAACAGTCTGTGAGGAATCAGGAAATAGAATCTGTTGAAAAGGATCAGATAACATATCTTTGCGATGAAGGGATGAGAGTACATCTGGATTAATGGCATGCTCTTTATATGTATCTGATGCTATATCAAGATCATCTGCTTTAAAATCTGAAAATATCAGATGTCTCTCCGAGCTCCTGGTATAGTTATCTGCAAAGAATAAAAACTATTTTATTATTCTTCAATAATAATGTCTTAAAATTAAGTAATACAATTATCTATTTTAGAACATTTCTATATAAAAATGTGCACACAAAATGAAGTATTCTATTTTTAATTGAATAGGAAAAATGAAGCAACAGTAGATATTGTGACACTGCTAGATATTCACCTTGGCTTGCTCCTGACTCATTCTCATGCTTACACATCCACTTGTCTGATTTCTGTATATAAATCTGATTCAATCTTTTACCTTGATTTGCTCCTCACCTGTAAATTGCCAGTTAGTGGTTAATTCTTGGATTGGTATGCAATGACAAAAATACACTGGCGCTTCTTAATATAAAGGAAAGGATATTTGCAAGGTAGCCGCTGCTAGTATGCGTGCTGGGTCTGTGCACACCCAGAAGAGGAAAAAATGACATAAAAAGAATACCTGCGCTGGCTAACTATATCCAGTAATGATGATGTACAAAAATCCCCTGAGTGAACAAAGTGGTAGGGAACCAGGTAAACCTTGATAAGTGTACCACTTACTTCATGTTGGTTGCAGGGTAGGAAACAGATCCATCGATTGCCACATGAGGAGTTGGCTGTGCCGCGGTGGTGGAAACAGAGACGCAGCACCAAGGAGGCATCCCTCCTGTGAGTGTTGGTGCGGAAGCGTCTCTGATGCTGAGCCCTGATGAAGAAGGTCCGCAGACCTTAGAAACGTGTTGGCTTCTAGTTTGGCCTGCATGCGCTCCCGTCCCTTCCCTCCCGGTGACGTCACCTGGCTTCCCCCTCCTCGCTTTAGCTGCTGCATACCGGCGGCGCCTCTCGGCCGGAGTGCGCCACCACTGTTCATCCACCCAGTGGCTGTCAGCATCAGAGACGCTTCCGCACCAACACTCACAGGAGGGACGCCTCCTTGGTGCTGCGTCTCTGTTTCCACCACCGCGGCACAGCCACCTCCTCACGTGGCAATCGATGGATCTGTTTCCTACCCCGCAACCAACATGAAGTAAGTGGTACACTTATCAAGGTTTACCTGGTTCCCTACCACTTTGTTCACTCAGGGGATTTTTGTACATCATCATTACTGGATATAGTTAGCCAGCGCAGGTATTCTTTTTATCTGTAATTCTTGGATTGACTTGGAAACGCTCTGCAAAATGTGTGAATACAAGGGAGTCCTCAGTCTTAAGGCCCCGTCTCACTAAGCAATCTCGGTAGCTGAGTCACAACTTTTGTGACGTAACAGCGATCTCACCAGCGAGATCGCTGTGTGTGACAGCGATCAGCGAGCGGCCCCCCTGCCGGTATCGCTGATCGCTGGAAGAAACCTCTGGACATTTCTTTGGTCGCTGGTCTCCTGCTGGCCAGCACGCATCGCTGTGTGTGACAGCGGGAGACCAGCGATCAGGTGTAAAAAATAATAAAAAAAAATAAATATATAGTTATTCTCACCTTCCGACGTCCCGTTCAGCCATCCTGCCTCTCTCCACGCTCCGGTCCCAGTGATCCTTTGCACGAATGACCGCGAGACTTTGTTATCCCTCGAGACCGTGACATCTTGCGGTCATTCTCGCAAAGGATCACTGGGACCGGAGCGTGGAGAGAGGCAGGATGGCTGAACGGGACGTCGGAAGGGAAGGTGAGAATAACTATATTTTTTATTTTGATTCTATACAGGGATGGCCAGCGATGCCGCACTCTCGGCATCGCTGTGCTGATCGCTGGTGAAGCTGTCTGTGTGACAGCTCACCAGCGATCACATAGCGACTTACTAGCGATCCTGACACCTTAATATCGGTGTCGGGATCGCTGGTAAGTCGCTTAGTGTGACGGGGCCTTTACAGTCTCGTTTACTCAGGATAAGGTTGACTGAAACTTGCCTAGCATTGCTTGCAAACATAATCATATCCAAATAATTGTCCCAGACCATTATGATGGACAGTCTGCAATCAGTTGGATAAAGTTCTTGGATTCTTTCATCATGAAGAAACCAAACAAATTCAAAAACTCAGGTATCCTTTAAATAGGTATTATCATATTATTAAACTGAGTCAGTTGGACAGCATGAAAATAAGCAAGTTTTCAATTGACTTGCTTTATCTACCTGCTTTCACTATCCTGCTGTAAGAACTTTTCTCTTATATTGTGTACAGCTTGTTTCCATAGAGAGTCTGAACAAGTGTGCCAGTAGTTACAATACAGGAAAGGAATTAATTCCTAAAATCCCAGTCAACTCTCTCCAGCCAATTGATTTCTATAAAGCCGTTAGTTGCTCATCTCCCTCTCACTCACAGTACCTGAGAGGGCTCTTATCAGTCCTGTGGAATCAAATTCCCCTGGCAGTCAGCATCGGCAGCTTCCAGAGCAGTTCTACTAGTTACAGCTTACTTTCATGAGCTGTGTGCTTATTTTTACATCCCTGTTCTCTCTATATGAAAATAGTGATACCAGAGTAAACTAAGAACAATCACTGACCAACTGTTAGGCTATGTTCACATGTCCATTAGTGATAAGTTAGAACTGATCCAGCAGCAATCCGTTGGCAAAAAAGTTGTGCAGACTTTGATGTGATGTCATATTCTTTTGAAGTGTGTGAGAGTTCTTACCAAAAAGTCCACAACTTGTACCTTCCATTTCCTGTTCTTGATTCACCATTTGATCTAATTCTACAGCCTTTTTGGTGATAGTGTACAGATTCTAAAGAATAGAACTCTTTTTTATAACTGGTCTTCTTACTGCTGCCTGTGGCTACACAATGACAACTGATGGTCAACATGACATTTGTGAAGACGCATGTGACATTGTTTTGGAACTGTTGCAAACACTCCAAACCTATTGAATTTTAGGATATTTGTTTACAGCCAAATGTCGGCTCAAAAAAAAAAAAAATAATACAATGTAACAGCAAACCATGGGCATGTTGCACAAATGTTTTTGTCTTATGGTCACGCATAACATGTTGCTGTGCAGCCCCAGACTTAAATGCACTTTCATCAGCAATACTATTGCATTTTGCCTCTGATTGATGTGCACCGTCATCAAAGTTCTTTTGAGTTCTAACTGGACTCAGGGACTAGTGGCATATGGACAGGGACCATAGGTGGCTTCAAATTGAAATATTCTATGCTAAAAGGAACTCTCCTCGCCTAGTTTTGGAAGCTATTAAGACTAGCCAGTGTACACCAGGTTTGCCAACAATGGTAGCCGCATTACAGTATTGGAGGAAATTAGCCCCGTCCCTAATTAAATTCCCCCTAAGTATTGTGTCTCTGAGAGCTCTTGATGCGCATATTCCATATATAGACTTACAAGTCTGGATAACGGCGGGGATTAGGAACCTTCAGGACTTGATAGGGAGCTCGGGGATTCTGCACTTAGCATCCAAACACCCAGGTGTACGCAGATATTTCTATCAATACTTACAGATACGCCATCTTTTGTCAACTTCACCGGAATCACCCTTTTTTAACTCCAAAATAGATCGCAGAGCTAATGGTTATTTCTTAATACCAGAATCCGGCCCCAAAAGAGTGTCCATCCTATACAAGGCTCTGAATGATCCTGATGTGGATATAAAACTTCCTTATATGTCTCTCTGGGATCGTTCACTGGGTATATCCCTGGAGCCGGGGGCTTGGAGAGATGCTCTGGGAGAGGTGTTACGGCTCTTATCATGAGTTAAGCGGGAGTCACACATAGCAATCTCGCTAGCGATATCGCTGCTGAGTCACAACTTTTGTGATGTAACAGCGATCTCACCAGCGAGATCGCTGTGTGTGACAGCGATCAGCGACCGGCCCCCTTGCCGGTATCGCTGATCGCTTTAAGAAACCTCTGGACATTTTTTTGGTCTCTGGTCTCCCGCTGGCCAGCACGCATCGCTGCGTGTGACAGGCGGGAGACCAGCGATCAGCTGTAAAAAAAAAAAATTAAAATAAAAAATATTGTTATTCTCACCTTCCGACGTCCCGCGCAGCATTCCCGCCTCTCTCCACACTCCGGTCCCAGTGATCCTTTGCACGAATGACCGCGAGACTTCGCGCTCCCGCGAGACTGTGACGTCTCGCGGTCATTCTCGCAAAGGATTACTGGGACCGGGAGCGTGGAGAGAGGCGGGAATGCTGCGCGGGACGTCGGAAGGTGAGAATAACAATATTTTTTATTTTAATTCTATTTTTTACAGGGATGGCTAGCGATGCCGGGCGCTCAGCATCGCTGTGCTGATCACTGGTGAAGCTGTCTGTGTGACAGCTCACCAGCGATCACATAGCGACTTACCAGCGATCCTGACACCTTGATATCGGTGTCGGTATCGCTGGTAAGTCGCTATGTGTGACTCCAGCTTTAACCATCTTGAACAACTGAAAAAAATTCACCTTCGTTGGTATAGGTTTCCGGTACAAGTGGCTCACTTTGGCCCAGACCAATCCCCATTATGTTGGAGGAGATGTGGGCTTCGGGGGACACTAGAACACATGTGGTGGGACTGTCCAGCTCTGAATAATCTATGGAAGGACATTGCCAGATTAACACTAGAAGTCCTTGGGGTAGGCCTGACGCTGTCTCCTAGCCTGGTAATTTTACATATTGGAACAGAGGAGTTTCCGCATTTGATTAGGGGGGCCTTATCTCACTGATAGCAGTTAGATTGCTAGTGGCGGCTAAATGGAAATGTGCTACAGTTCCGACCATTACAGAAGTAGTTGAAAAAACTAACTTTCACTGTGAGCATGAATTAGCCCTTACACAAACAGCCTCAGTAAAAAAGAAGACTCAGCGTATATGGGATCCCTGGCTGCAAAGCCGGTATTCAAAAGTGTCGAGGTCATGTGATGTATAACATACAGTGGGGAAAAAAAGTATTTAGTCAGTCAGCAATAGTGCAAGTTCCACCACTTAAAAAGATGAGAGGCGTCTGTAATTTACATCATAGGTAGACCTCAACTATGGGAGACAAACTGAGAAAAAAAAATCCAGAAAATCACATTGTCTGTTTTTTTTTCATTTTATTTGCATATTATGGTGGAAAATAAGTATTTGGTCAGAAACAAGCAATCAAGATTTCTGGCTCTCACAGACCTGTAACTTCTTCTTTAAGAGTCTCCTCTTTCCTCCACTCATTACCTGTAGTAATGGCACCTGTTTAAACTTGTTATCAGTATAAAAAGACACCTGTGCACACCCTCAAACAGTCTGACTCCAAACTCCACTATGGTGAAGACCAAAGAGCTGTCAAAGGACACCAGAAACAAAATTGTAGCCCTGCACCAGGCTGGGAAGACTGAATCTGCAATAGCCAACCAGCTTGGAGTGAAGAAATCAACTGTGGGAGCAATAAGCAATAATTAGAAAATGGAAGACATACAAGACCACTGATAATCTCCCTCGATCTGGTGCTCCACGCAAAATCCCACCCCGTGGGGTCAGAATTATCACAAGAACGGTGAGCAAAAATCCCAGAACCACGCGGGGGGACCTAGTGAATGAACTGCAGAGAGCTGGGACCAATGTAACAAGGCCTACCATAAGTAACACACTACGCCACCATGGACTCAGATCCTGCAGTGCCAGACGTGTCCCACTGCTTAAGCCTGTACATGTCCGGGCCCGTCTGAAGTTTGCTAGAGAGCATTTGGATGATCCAGAGGAGTTTTGGGAGAATGTCCTATGGTCTGATGAAACCAAACTGGAACTGTTTGGTAGAAACACAACTTGTCGTGTTTGGAGGAAAAAGAATACTGAGTTGCATCCATCAAACACCATACCTACTGTAAAGCATGGTGGTGGAAACATCATGCTTTGGGGCTGTTTCTCTGCAAAGGGGCCAGGATGACTGATCCGGGTACATGAAAGAATGAATGGGGCCATGTATCGTGAGATTTTGAGTGCAAACCTCCTTCCATCAGCAAGGGCATTGAAGATGAAACGTGGCTGGGTCTTTCAACATGACAATGATCCAAAGAACACCGCCAGAGCAACGAAGGAGTGGCTTCGTAAGAAGCATTTCAAGGTCCTGGAGTGGCCTAGCCAGTCTCCAGATCTCAACCCTATAGAAAACCTTTGGAGGGAGTTGAAAGTCCGTGTTGCCAAGCGAAAAGCCAAAAACATCACTGCTCTAGAGGAGATCTGCATGGAGGAATGGGCCAACATACCAACAACAGTGTGTGGCAACCTTGTGAAGACTTACAGAAAACGTTTGACCTCTGTCATTGCCAACAAAGGATATATCACAAAGTATTGAGATGAAATTTTGTTTCTGACCAAATACTTATTTTCCACCATAATATGCAAATAAAATGAAAAAAAAACAGACAATGTGATTTTCTGGATTTTTTTTTCTCAGTTTGTCTCCCATAGTTGAGGTCTACCTATGATGTAAATTACAGACGCCTCTCATCTTTTTAAGTGGTGGAACTTGCACTATTGCTGACTGACTAAATACTTTTTTTCCCCACTGTATGTTTGAAAACTGGTTCTACTGTTTTAGTGTGTGGGTTTTGGTTCCTACCTTTGAAATACATCCAATGGCAAGAGACTTATTACACTATCATTCCGGGAGATAAGCCTGAATTTTTTGGTTTTTTTTCCTGTTTTAATTTTAATGCAAGACCTTCACTGTATGTTAATGCTTATGTCTTCTTCTGTCATGTTATGTGCTAATGTTGTAGCACTGATGTTTTTTTATGTCAGTTTTTGTTTGTCATGTTTAAACACCAATAAATAATTGGATAAAAAAAAAGTTCTTTTGAGAATTCTATGGAATGATTGCAGGTCAGTTTATATTCCTTTTCAATTCATCTGCGGAATATGTCGGCGCTATAAAAATAAAATGTATTATTATTATTAATGTAAAGTGCTGCGGAATATGTCGGCGCTATAAAAATAAAATTTATTATTATTATATTATTATCACGCTCAGTTCAAGTGAAGCTGAATGAGTCAGTTTCAGTCTTGAGACAAAGGTTGGCTTTATTCAAAACATATCACACAGGGCAATCTGCTGTGCTACAAACTACATATTATACCTTCTTTGGAAATTCCTTATTATTTTCTCTTCTCAAATGGGTTGTCCGGGGCTTTGACATTGATGGCCTAGTTTTAGGATATGTCATCATTGTCTGATCAGTGTGGGTATGACACCCAATACTGGGAACAGCTGATCGGCGGGGGTGCTGGATGTCGCACCCGCACTGATCAGACATATATGACCTATCCTAAGAATAGGCCGGCAAAGTTCAAGTCCCGGACAACCTCTCAAAGCCACTGATTCTCAGCAGATTCTCTAAAAGTCCCTCTCATACTTCAGAGTCCTCTTCTGGTCATAATGCCGAGGTCAAAGAAATGATGGTTTGTTAGATAACCAAAAGGGAAACTATTTTATCTTGCAGATTGGAAAATCTATAATGCAAAATGAAGGATCTTGCAAACTTTGAAGAACAATAAAAAGACCTGTTTTAAAAAATAATAAAGCATATTTATCTTCTTCCTCACAGCCCTTTTCAAATAATGTTTGGGTCCTCCTCACTTATTTCTGTACTTCCGGCTATAATTGATGCAGCCAGTGAATAGATAAAATATCTGACTTTAATGATTATCACTCACCTGTGCGGATATCTGTAGGAATCTCCTCTTCACACCTCTCACATGTCTCTGTAGCATTAATATGGGTCAGGTCCGTACTCTGAAACACAGATTGTAAAAGTTACTGTTACTAACGGAGAAGTCACAAGAATAGTTTTTGAACAGATGTTTTTTGAACATAAAACATCATAAATTATCATATGATGGCAGTAGTTATCAAATATCTGCAGATCTTCTATATAAATCCAAGAAGTGACATAAAAAACAACAGAAATTAACTGCAGACTCACCGGAGCACATTTCTTGTGGTGGCACATGGCAGCTGAAAAATGCATGTTTATGGATTTTTTCAAATTAGGATAAATATTTCAGTTTAATATTGGCTGCGCTGCTGCAAAAGAAGTCTGCTGCTGTGATATTTCCATTACGTTCTTTATTACGCACTAGGAGTTTCAACACCAAAACAGAATCTTTCTCATGTACAAAAAAAGCCAACATACAACATGCTGGATGTCGTGCTGTATCCAATATGCATAATCTGTTCATAATCTGTTTTTTTTTTACATTTGAGAAAGATGTCTGTTCTGCATTGAAACGCGTAGTAGTTAATAAAAAACCTTCAGGGAATATCGCAGCAGCAGACTTCTTCTCCACCAGCACGGCCAATTTTAAATATGATTTTGATCCTAGTTTGGAAAGCTTTACCCTATTGGGCGCTTCTCCCTACAATTATTTATTCTCCCTACAATTATTTATTCTCTATTTTTATGGATTTTGCACGTCATACTCTAGTCTAGAGTGTTGGGGTAAAGACCATAAATTAACATATTGACTAAAAATGAAATGACAGCAGTAGTTATCAAATCATTGCAGGTGTCTCTAGTATATTGGCCGCTCAGTGTATAATACTAGTGTAGAAAACAAGACTAAACACAAGACCTTCACAGTTTCTACACATCACAGTGGAGATTTCAGGACACCTTCTCTCCATCTACCTGATGATCCTGAGGAACATCGGGATCTTCTTGTTTACAGTCCTGTGGAAGAAGAGGACGGGGACATCTCTCTGGTGTTGTCCTCTCACTGGATAGAACTGGAGGAAACACATACAGGGACTGAATTCATTCTTTACCTACAGATAATTATAGGCCGTGTGTATTTAGTCCTGTCTATTACCTGGTGATGTGAGGGGCTGGGGATCCTCCATCATGACGTCCTTGTACAGATCTTTGTGTCCTTCTAAATACTCCCACTCCTCCATGGAGAAATAGACGGTGACATCCTGACACCTTATAGGAACCTGACACATACAATGATACCGTCATCACCCCGATCCCTCCATAGCGTTACTGTATAATGTCCCAGCATTCCCAGCAGTGTCACCTCTCCAGTCAGCAGCTCAATCATCTTGTAGGTGAGTTCTAGGATCTTCTGGTGATTGATGTTCTCATGTATCAGGGGGTGAGGTGGAGGCCCTGTGATTGGGCTCAGGGGTCTTCCCCATCCCTCAGACACAGGGGCCTGACAGCGCTCACTAGAGGTCTTCTTCACTACTGTGTAATCCTGGTTATGGAGAGACACATTAATAAACCTCACTACAGACATTTCCAGAGTCCTCACCTCTCCAGTTCTGTCCACCTGTTATTCCCATAGATAAGAATGATGTAATGTGACGTCATCAAAATCTCTCACCTGTCCAGTAAGCCGGAAGAGGATCTCTAGGGTGAGGTGTAATATCCTCTCCGCTATCTTGTCCCTGTCCCTATCCATCCTTGTAGGGTCACATAGGAGAATTCTCTTATATAGAAGATCTCCACTGAGAGGATATTATTGTAAGGACCTGAATGGGGAGAAGATGACGATGTAACATCATAAAGAATCGTAAAAAACAATAAGAAGCATGCTGAAGAAAATTGGTATAATTTTTTTTTTAACCCCTTTACCCCCAAGGGTGGTTTGCACGTTAATGACTGGGCCAATTTTTACAATTCTGACCACTGTCCCTTTATGAGGTAATACCTCTGGAACGCTTCCATGGATCCCGGTGATTCTGACATTGTTTTCTCATGACATATTGTACTTCATGTTAGTGGTAAAAATTCATTCATATAACTTGCGTTTATTTGTGAAAAAAAGGGAAATTTGGTGAAAATTTTGAAAATGTTGCAATTTTCCAACTTTGAATTTTTATACCCTTAAATCACAGAGTGGTTTCAGAACATTCTTTACTGGCCCAGCCAGTGCCCTGACCTAAACCCAATTAAGCATCTCTGGAGAGACCTGAAAATGGCTGTCTACCAACCTTCACATCCAACCTGACAGAACTGGAGAGGATCTGCAAGGAAGAATGGCAGAGGATCCCCAAATCTAGGTGTGAAAAACTTGTTGCATCATTCCCAAGAAGACTCATGGCTGTACTAGATCAAATGGGTGCCTCTACTCAATATTGAGCAAAGGGTCTGAATACTTATGACCATGTGAGATTTCAGTTTTTCTTTTATAATACATTTGAAAAAATTTCTACATTTCTGTTTTTTCTTCAGTCAAGATGAGGTGCAGAGTGTACATTAACTCCTTTACCCCCAAGGGTGGTTTGCATGTTCTTGACCGGGCCAATTTTTACAATTCTGACCACTGTCCCTTTATGAGGTAATAACTCCGGAAAGCTTCCATGGATCCCAGTGATTGCGACAATGTTTTCTCGTGACATATTGTACTTCATGTTAGTGGTAAAATTTCATTCATATAACTTGCGTTTATTTGTGAAAAAAACAGAAATTTGGCGAAAATTTTGAAAATTTCGCAATTTTCCAACTTTGAATTTTTATGCTCTTAAATCACAGAGATATGGCACACAAAAAACTTAATAAGTAACATTTCACATATGTTTACTTTACATCAGCACAATTTTGGAACCAAATTTTTTTTTGTTAGGAAGTTATAAGGGTTAAAAGTTGACCAGCGATTTCTCATTTTTACAACACCATTTTCTCTTTAGGGACCTCATCACATTTGAAGTCACTTTGAGGGGTCTATATGATAGAAAATACCCGAAAGTGACACCATTCTAAAAACTGCACCCCTGACGGTACTCAAAACCACATTCAAGAAGTTCATTAACCCTTCAGGTGCTTCACAGGAATTTTTTGAATGTTTAACAAAAAATGAACATTTAACCCCCCACAAATGACACCATTTTGGAAACTATACCCCCCAAGGAACTTATCTAGATGTATGGTGAGAACTTTGAACCCCCAAGGGCTTCACAAAAGTTTATAAGGTACAGCCATACAATTAAAAAATCATATTTTTTCCACAAAAATGATCTTTTCACCCCCAATTTTTATTTCCCAAGGGAAACAGGACCCCAAAAGTTATTGATCAATTTGTCCTGCGTACGCCGATACCCCATATGTGGGGGTAAACCACTGTTTGGACGCACGGCAGAGCTCGGAAGGGAATGAATGAGCGCCGTTTGACGCAAAATTGGCTGGAATTGAGATCGGGCGCCATGTCGCGTTTGGAGCGCCCATGATGTGCCTGAACAGTGGAAACACCACACAAGTGACCCCATTTTGTAAACTAGACCCCCCAAGGAACTTATCTAGATGTGTGTTGAGCACTTTGATCCCCCAAGTGCTTCACAGAAGTTTATAATGCCAGGTCGTGAAAATAAAAAAATCATATTTTTTCCACAAACATGATCTTTTAGTCCCCAATTATTTTTATTTTCCCAAAGGTAACAGGAGAAATTAGACCCCAAAAGTTGTTGTCCAGTTTGTCCTGAGTACGCTGATACCCCATATGTGGGAGAAAACTACTGTATAGGCACACGTCGGGGCTCAGAAGGGAAGTAGTGACGTTTTGGAATGCAGACTTTGATGGAATGGTCTACGGGTGTCATGTCACGTTTGGAGAGCCCCTGATGTGCCTAAACAGTGGAAACCCCGCACAAGTGACCCCATTTTGGAAACTAGACCCCCCCAAGGAACTTATCTAGATGTGTGGTGAGCACTTTGAACACCCAAGTGCTTCACTGAAGTTTATAATACCCGGGCGTGAAAATAAAAAAATCATATTTTTTCCACAAACATGATCTTTTAGTCCCCGATTTTTTTATTTTCCCAAGGGTAACAGGAGAAATTGGATCCCAAAAGTTGTTGTGCAATTTGTCCTGAGTAGGCTGACACCCCATAAGTGGGGGTAAACCAATGTTTGGGCGCATGGCAGAGCTTGGAAGGGAAGGAGCACCGTTTGACTTTTTCAACACAGAATTGGCTGGAATTGAGATCAGACACCATGTTGTGTTTGGAGAGCCCCTGATGTGCCTAAACAGTGGAAACCCCCAATTGTAACTCCAACCCTAACCCCAACACACCCCTAACCCTAATCTCAGTCCTAACCCTAGCCCTAACTAAGGGGGTGATAAAGGAGGGTTTGATTTACAATTTATGGCGGCTTTTTATATTTGGCAGCTGTCACACACTAAAAGACGCTTTTTATTGTAAAAATAGTTTTTGCATCACCACATATTGAGAGCTATAATTTTTACGTATTTTGACCCACAGAGTCATGTGAGGTCTTATTTTTTGCGAGACGAGTTGACGTTTTTATTGGTACCATTTTCGGGCATGTGACTTTTTATCACTTTTTATCCGATTTTTGGGACGCAGAATGAACAAAAACCAGCATTTCCATGACCGCCCCTGGCGCATAGTGCAGAGTGTCAGCTGTGATAATCAGCTGACACCCGGCCGCGATCAGCGGCGCTCCCCCCGTGAGTGCTGCTGAACGCGGTGACGTACTATCCTGTCCTCGGTCATACAGGCCCGGGTACCGTGGACCGGATAGTACGTCAGATGTCAGAAAGAGGTTAAACAAAATTTTTTTTACTGAATTTTATAAAGATTAACACAAATAGAAAAATAACAACAACCAGACAAAATGAGTTAAAAAAATGGCAATAAAAATTATCAAAATTTTATTTTTTCACACATCATAAAACATGAAAATTTTAACCAATATATATAACGAAGATATACATATATGTATGTTTAAAGAACATGGGTTCAATAAGACCCATTATGAACTCCAAAAGATGTTCCATAAAAGCTGAAGGTCAGGAATGTTAGTGAGCAATATGAACAAGAGGGATATATAAACACCAGCAATCACATTATAGGATCTGTTAGGAATCCATTAGAAATCCATGCTCATAAATGTGTATTACCGGCATAAATAGCCCCAAAACATTGACTGCCTGGTTTGCATCTATTGCCCTCCGCTGCACATACCTATAATAATCATAATTATAACAAATGTAGCAAATAATTACTCTTAGTAAATGCTCCGTCCTGCCTTAGCCTCGGCCACGTACCCCAACGCGCGTTTCGCGTATGACATTGCTTCCTCAAGAGGTGTCTGTTTGTTAGAGAATTCCCACATGTGTTCAGACTGTCAAGTAGCCACAAATCATGCAGCTGCGGCAATAGGAACTAAATCTCCGAGCACTTCCAAATACTTGGAGATCACCAAAGCATGCTCGGGGAAAACCCGAGCAACGAGCATACTCGCTCATCACTAATAAGAAAGTGTCATCAGCGTATAACACGACCTTCTCTTCACTATTCCCTCTACGAAACCCAACTATTCCTGGATGCTCCCTGATAACCGATGCCAGGGATTCAATGGCCAGTGCAAAGAGCAGGGGAGACAACGGGCACCCGTGCCTCGTACCTTTACTCAGTCCAAAAGCCAGGGAGAGGTGTCCATTTACCCGAATTCTAGCCATCGGCCTACCATACAGCAATTTAACTCATGAAATAAAACTAGGTCCTATACCAAACTTTTCCAACACCGCCCACAAATATTCCCACTCAACAGAATCGAACGCATTAGCGGCGTCCAAAGAACATACAGCTCTATTCCCATCACCATCCACCGGCAACTGAAGAATAAGAAACAATCTCTGGATATTAACAGCTGTGGATCTAGCTGGCATGAAGCCAGACTGATTAGAATGGATAACTGGAGAAATTACTGTATTCAATCTAGACGCCAGAACCTTCGCAATAATTTTAACATCAGTTGGCAATAAAGATATGGGCCTGTATGAGTCAGGGATTAAAGGGTCTTTCTTTGGCTTAGGAATGACTACTATCACTGCCTCTTGCATTGAATGTGGTAGGGTTCCCCCCTTCACCGCCTCCTCAAAGGTAGCCAGCAAGTGGGGAAGTAGAATATTTCCAAACTTCTTATATATTTCCGTGGGAAGCCCGTCTAGTCATGACGATTTGTTATTAGCCATAGAGGCTACGGCCATTTGTAACTCCTCCAGCTGTAATGGTCTATTTAAAAATTATTGATCTTTACCGCTAAATGTCAGTAGTTTGATTTCCCTAAGTAGGATGAGATCTGTTCTCTACTAAATTGCAGTTTGAATGTATATAGATCTTAATGAAATTCTAACAGAGTGTTCGAGATCTGGTCAGTCTGGTTCACGACCACTCCTTCCCTATCCTTCAAAGTACCAATAAAATAACTCCCCATCTGAGCCCTTGCTACCATGGCTAGTAAGTGTCCTGCCTTCTCCCCCTCCTCAAAGAAGTGTGTCTGGGCAAACATGTCTTTATTTTTAGCTTTTTCCTTGATATGTGTGGTGTACGCTTCTTGCGCCACCCCCCACTTCATCAGGTCCTCTCTCGGTTAGTACAAAATTCTCTTCTGTAGATCTCACTCTATCCCGTAAAACTCCCCAAAATGTTTTGTCTTAGTTTTAGATCTATTAATGGCCTGTTTTACGACTAAAATTCCTATTATTTTAATGAGGGAAAGTACATCGACAAGAAATTTGTGTTTCAACTTTCTCAGTTCTATGTCCAACATATGAAAAGAAAACATCAATATTGCAGGAGCTGTCCAATTATGGAGGGATGTCATGCAGTGAGGTAGAGACTTTTTTAGTCTCTCTAGAGTGTCAATCTTTAGTATTGTTGTTTATGGTGACAATAATGATCTCCTATGAAAGCCGGACACAAGCAGCCGTCAAAGCCAGAACGTAAGAAATACAGTTCTCAGAGACTAACAGCAGCATTTATAGGGAACCTGTCACCCTAAAATTCGATTTAACTCCAGATATGACAGTAATTTGCAGGTAAATATTGCTTTAATCATAGTCAGCTGAATGAGGGAGCAGCGGCTTCAGGGAGAATATGATGTTCCATTCTCTCTGCTGCAAACTGCTTCTAGTTATCTGCCGATGCAGGCAGCAGCTACAGTCACCGCTCATTACACAAGGAGCGCAGCTGTAATCACTCCTCGGTAATAATAATAATAATCTTTATATAGCGCCAACATATTCCGCAGCGCTTTACAATTTAACAGTTTCAAACACAACAGTCAAAAGTAACAACTTTACCAATAATACAATGATTAAAGCAAAATAAGACGACCCTGCTCGTGAGAGCTTACAGTCTACAATGAGGTGGGGGGAGATACAGAGTACAGGTGTGTATTTACAATAATGGTCCAGCCATCTTGAGGGAGTGGGGGATAGATAGAGATAGTGAATGGGCTACACACACACACTTAAGCGGAGTCACACATCGCAATCTCGCTAGCGATATCGCTGCTGAGTCACAACTTTTGTGAAGTAACAGCGATCTCACCAGCGAGATCACTGTGTGTGACAGCGATCAGCGAGCGGCCCCCCTGCCGGGATCGCTGGAAGAAACCTCTGGACATTTCTTTGGTCGCTGGTCTCCCGCTAGCCAGCACGCATCGCTGTGTGTGACAGGCGGGAGACCAGCGATCAGCTGTAAAAAATAGAATTAAAATAAAAAATATTGTTATTCTCACCTTCTGACGTCCCGCGCAGCATTCCCGCCTCTCTCCACGCTCCGGTCCCAGCGATCCTTTGCACGAATGACCGCGAGACTTCGCGCTCCCTCGAGACCGTGACATCTTGTGGTCATTCTTGCAAAGGATCACTGGGACCGGAGCGTGGAGAGAGGCGGGATGGCTGAACGGGACGTCGGAAGGTGAGAATAACTATATTTTTTATTTTAATTCTATTTTTTACAGGTTTGGCAACCGATGTCGGGCGCTCGGCATCGCTGTGCTGATCGCTGGTGAAGCTCTCTGTGTGACATAGCGACTTACCAGCGATCCTGACACCTTGATATCGGTGTTGGTATCGCTTGTAAGTCGCTATGTGTGACTCCAGCTTTACACATAAAATGACTGATTAGGGAATGTGATAGCCTGCTCTGAACAAATGTGCTTTGAGGGAGCGCCTAAAATTGAGCAAGTTGTGGCTGGTCCTAATTTCTTGGGGTAGAGCATCCCAGAGGATTGGCGCAGCGTGGAAGAAGTCTTGGAGTCGGGAGTGGGAGGTACAGATTAGTGCAGAGGTTAGTCAAAAGTCGTTTGCAGAGCGCAGCGGTCGGTTAGGCTGATAGACAGAAATGAGGGAGGAGATGTAGGGGGGTTCTGCACTGTGGAGAGCTTTGTGGGTGAGAAGAACAAGTACTTTGAATTGGATCCTATAATGAATAGGCAGCCAGTGTAATGACTGACGAAGAGCGGACACGTCCGAGTACCGATTAGCCAGATAGATGACCCTGGCTGCTGCATTAAGGATGGACTGGAGAGGGGATAGTCGAGTAATGAGGAGGCCAATTAATAAGGCGTTACAGTAGTCCAGGCGGAAGTGAATCAGGGTGACAGTGAAGGTTTTTGTTGTTTCCATGGTGAGAAAAGGGCGGATTCTAGAGATGTTCTTTAGGTGTAAGCGGCAAGAGCGGGCAAGAGATTGTATATGGGAGGTGAAGGAGAGATTGGTGTCAAACATAACACCCAGACAGCGCGCCTGGTGCCGGGGTGTTATTATAGTGCCACCCACGGAGAGGGAAATGTCAGATTTAGGGAGGATGGTAGACTGCAGGAGTAGAACAAGTTCAGTTTTGGATTGGTTGAGTTTCAGAGGATGACATGTATAGTTGTGTGTCATCAGCATAAAGATGGTACTGAAAGCCAAATCTGCTGATGGTCTGTCCAATTGGCGCCATGTAGAGAGAGAAGAGAAGGGGGCCAAGAACTGAGCCCTGAGGTACCCTGACAGCAAAAGGAAGAGGAGATGAAGTGGAGCCAGAGAGCAAGACGCTGAAGGAGCGGTCAGAAAGATAGGAAGAGAACCAGGAGAGAGCAGTGTCCTTCATGCCTAGCGACTGGAGCCTAGAGAGTAGGAGATGGTGGTCAACAGTGTCAAAAGCTGCAGAAAGGTCGAGGAGAATGAGCAGAGAGTGGTCATTGTTACGTTTTGCTGTCAGAAGATCATTGGTCACTTTGATGAGTGCAGTTTCAGTCGAATGTAGGGGGCGGAAACCGTGCTGTGAAGGGTCTAGAAGGGAGTGAGTGGAGAGGTAACGGGTAAGGAGCGAATAAACCAGTTGCTCCAAAAGTTTAGAGATGAAGGGGATTGAAGACTGGTCTATAGTTGTTTGTGCAGGATGGGTCGAGAGCGGGTGTCTTTAATAATAGAGTAATGATAGAGTGTTTGAAGGAGGAGGGGAAAATGCCCGAGGAGAGGGAGAGATTAAAGATTGTAGTTAGGTCAGTTGTAACGACTGGAGAGAGAGACTGAAGATGTGAGGGAATGGGGTCAGTGGTGCATGTAGTCGGATGAGAAGAGGAGCCTGGAGGCTTTGTCTTCTGTGCTCAAATGTGGAGAGTGAGCCAGGGGAAATGCAGGGAGGGATGGGAGTCACAGCACTGGGTGGTTGGGAGCGGATTTCCTGACGGATATTATCTATTTTTTCTATAAAGTGGGAGGCCAGGTCATCAGCACACATGTCTGTGATATGGGCTTGTGCTTTCGGCCTGAGGAGTGAGTGAAAGGGTGGTGAAGTAGATCTGTTTGGCAAAGTGAAGGGCAGAATTATAGGTTCTTAACATGAATTTGAAATACTTCCGGGCCATAGTACGTAATGCCGTATGCCGGCACATGCGCAATAATGATTTTATGCTTTGCCCACAGTTAAGCAAAGCATACTGCTCACGCGCGTGAGGACATTTTAATGCGCCCGCGTTGGCAACACTACGGATCTGTGATATTCACAGATCACAATACGTACAGCAAGCCGAGGAGAGGGGGGAGAAGAATAAGCCCCGCCCATCGGACCGGACTGCGGAGATTAACATACACCAAAGTAGAGCTAAAAACGGTATTTATGCATCAAAGGTGGGGAGTCGGGGGTATCAAAAGTACTGCTATAATGCTTATGTGACACTAAATTGAATATCTTTACATCATATCACAACAAATGGGTGACAGATTCCCTTTAACCCCTTAATGACAAGGGGTATTATTGGTTTTGCATTTTCATTTTTCCCTCCCCTTCTCTCCAGAGCCATAACTTTTTTATTTTTCCGTCTATATGGCCATGTGAGGGCTTATGTTTTGCAGGACGAGTTGTACTTTTACCATGTCGTGTACTCGAAAACGGGAAAAAAATTCCAAGTGCGGTGAAATTGCAAAAAAAGTGCAATCCCACACTTGTTTTTTGCTTGGCTTTTTTGCTAGGTTCACTAGATGCTAAATCTGACCTGCCATTATGATTCTCCAGGTCATTATGAGTTCATAGACACCAAACATGTCTAGGTTCTCTTTTATCTAAGTGGTAAAAAAAAATTCCAAAGTTTGCTAAAAAAAAAAAAAAAAATTGCGCAATTTTCCGAGACCCGTAGCGTCTCCATTTTTCATGATCTGGGGTCGGGTGAGGGCTTATTTTTTCTGCGCCGGGCTGACGTTTTTAATGATACCACTTTTGTGCAGATACGTTCTTTTGATCACCCGTTATTGCATTTTAATGCAATGTCTTGGCGACTAAAAAAACGTAATTCTGGCGTTTTGAATTTTTTTCTCGCTACGCCGTTTAGCGATCGGGTTGTTTTTTTTTAATTGATCGGGCGATTCTGAACGCAGCGATACCTAATATGTGTATATGTGATTTTTGTTTTACTGTTTTATTTTGATTGGGGCGAAAGGGGGGTGATTTGAACTTTTAGGTTTTTTTAATTTTCTTTTATTTTTAAACATTTTTTTTTTTACTTTTGGCATGCTTCAATAGCCTCCATAGGAGGATAGAAGCTTGCGCAACTCGATCGGCTCTGCTACATATGGGCAATGAGCAGATCGCCCATATGTAGCAGATTTACTGCTGTGCTTTCAGCGCCGACCACCGGGTGGCGCTGAAAGCCATATGCCTGGAACAACCATAGAGGTCTCATACAGACCTCTGGTTGTCCAGGCAACATGACGCCGACCCCCGATCACGTGACAGGGGTCGGCGATGAGGTCATTTCTGGCCCGGCAGCCGGAAATGCTATTTAAATGCCCGCTGTCAGCTTTGACAGCGGGATTTAACTAGTTAATAGGCGTACGGCGATTTCGCTCGCGCCTATTGCGGGCACATGTCAGCTGTTCATAACAGCTGACATGTCCCAGCTTTGATGCGGGCTCTGCGCCGGAGCCCTCATCAAACCAGAGATGTCTGATGACATACTGTGCACGTCATTGGACATTAAGGGGTTAAAAGAAGGCGATGAAGGAGTGCAACTAATATTAAGGTTAGTAAGATTTCGATGTGAGATAGCGAAGGGGTTGAGGGATGAGGCACAAGTTATATGTACCCCAAAATGGTGCCCATAATAGAAATGGCAGTATGTTATCCAGCACTGAGGGGGTTAATGTCCCCTGCGCCCAGTAATGGGGAATCTCCAGCACCTACCTCCACCTGCTGCAGGGTAGATGCTAGACTGTATGGGCTCCTTCCAGGTGTGATGTCATTTCTGGGGGCGTGTCATACGGAGGGGGTGTGTTCTGACAGCAAAGGCAGGAAGAGAAGACGCCATTGTCTCTGCCCTCTGGTGCAGGGAGAGATGAGAAGCCTCCATTACATACTGTCTCAGCTGTCTCTCTGGTGCCTGCGTCTGTGAGCAGTGTGGAGTTAGGTCAGCAGCGTCGGTGACAGGCAGGAGTGTTTAGTAAGTAACAGGTTGGTGTCTTCTTAGATGTTTGGTTGATGGGGCTGATACTTGGGGCTAACTAGTGGGATTTGGGGGCTTAGCTGGGAGCTGTTGGGCTCCCGGAGGGAAGTGGGACTTAATGCACGCTCGTGGGGTCTGGTTGGGTCTGAGGGGGGGGTTAATGTATGCTTACAGGGTCTATTTGGGTATTTGGGGTCTGGGGGGGGTTAATGTACGCTTGTGGGGTCTTTGGGTAGGGGTTAATGCATGCTTATGGGGTCTTTTTAGGGTCTGGAGGGGTTAATGCTTGCTTGTGGGGTCTGCTTGGGCTCCCACGGGGGTTAATGCATGCTTGCAGGGTCTATTTGGGGTCTGGGGGGATTAATGCATGCTTGTGGGGTCTGTTTGGGTAGGGGTTAATGCATGCTTGTGGGGTCTGGGGGGTTAATGCATGTTTGTGGGGTCTCTTTGGGGTAGGGGGCTTGGGGTATAATGCACACTTGTGGGGTCTGGTTGTACTTTGGGGAGTACTAATGCATGCTTGTGGGGTCTGTTTGGGGCAGAGGGGTGGGGGGGTTAATGCATGCTTGTGGGGTCTGGTTGTACTTTAGGGGGTACTAATGCATGCTTGTGGGGTCTGTTTGGGGCAGGGGGGTGCGGGGATAATGCACGCTTGTGGGGTCTGGTTGTACTTGGGGGGGTACTAATGCATGCTTGTGGGGTCTGTTTGGGGCAGGGGGGTGGGGGTTAATGCACGCTTACGTGTCTTGTGGGGTCCAGGGGGTTAATGCATGCTTGTGGGGTCTGGTTGGGGCAGGGGGGTGGGGGGGTTAATGCACGCTTGTGGGGTCTGGTTGTACTTCTGAGGGGGTACTAATGCATGCTTCTGGGGTCTGGTTGGGGCAGGGGGTGGGGGTTAATGCATGCTTCTGGGGTCTGTTTGGGGGAGGGTGGTGGGGGTTAATGCACACTTGTGGGGGTCTGGTTGTACTGGGGGGGTACTAATGCATGCTTGTGGGGTCTGGTTGGGGCAGGGTGGTGGGGGTTAATGCACGCTTGTGGGGTCTGGTTGTACTTTGGGGGGTACTAATGCATGCATGTGAGGTCTGCTTTGGGCTCCCAGGGGGGTTAATCCACGCTTGCGTGGTCTGTTGGGTCAGGGTGGTGGGGGTTAATGCACGCTTGTGGGGTCTGGTTGTACTTTGGGGGGTACTAATGCATACATGTGAGGTCTGCTTTGGGCTCCCAGGGGGGTTAATCCACGCTTGCGTGGTCTGTTGGGTCAGGGGGGTGGGGGTTAATGCACACTTGTGGGGTCTGCTTGGTCTCCCAGGGGGGTTAAGGCTGGCTTGTGGGGTCTGTTTGGGTCGGGGGGGTTAATGCATGCTTGTGGGGTCTAGTTGGGTCTCCGGGGGGTGTTAATGCACGCTCCTGGGTACTGGGGGGTTAATGCACGCTTGTGGTGTCTGGTAGTCCCGGGAGAGGGGGGGATTTATGCACGCTTGTGGTGTCTGGTAGTCCCGGGAGAGGGGGGGATTTATGCACGCTTGGGGTGTCTGGTAGTCCCGGGAGAGGGGGGGATTTATGCACGCTTGTGGTGTCTGGTAGTCCCGGGAGAGGGGGGTTAATGATGCACGCTTGGGGTGTCTGGCAGTCCCGGGAGAGGGGGGTTAATGATGCACGCTTGGGGTGTCTGGCAGTCCCGGGAGAGGGGGGTTAATGATGCACGCTTGGGGTGTCTGGCAGTCCAGGGAGAGGGGGGTTAATGATGCACGCTTGGGGTGTCTGGCAGTCCAGGGAGAGGGGGGTTAATGATGCACGCTTGGGGTGTCTGGCAGTCCCGGGAGTGGCGGGTTAATGATGCACGCTTGGGGTGTCTGGCAGTCCCGGGAGTGGGGGGTTAATGATGCACGCTTGGGGTGTCTGGCAGTCCCGGGAGTGGGGGGTTAATGATGCACGCTTGGGGTGTCTGGCAGTCCCGGGAGTGGGGGGTTAATGATGCACGCTTGGGGTGTCTGGCAGTCCCGGGAGTGGGGGGTTAATGATGCACGCTTGGGGTGTCTGGCAGTCCCGGGAGTGGGGGGTTAATGATGCACGCTTGGGGTGTCTGGCAGTCCCGGGAGTGGGGGGTTAATGATGCACGCTTGGGGTGTCTGGCAGTCCCGGGAGTGGAGGGTTAATGATGCACGCTTGGGGTGTCTGGCTGGGTCCCGGGAGTGGAGGGTTAATGATGCACGCTTGGGGTGTCTGGCTGGGTCCCGGGGGGGTTAATGCACGCTTGCCGTGTCTGGCTGGGTCCCGGGGGGGTTAATGCACGCTTGCCGTGTCTGGCTGGGTCCCGGGGGGGTTAATGCACGCTTGCCGTGTCTGGCTGGGTCCCGGGGGGGTTAATGCACGCTTGCCGTGTCTGGCTGGGTCCCGGGGGGGTTAATGCACGCTTGCCGTGTCTGGCTGGGTCCCGGGGGGGTTAATGCACGCTTGCCGTGTCTGGCTGGGTCCCGGGGGGGTTAATGCACGCTTGCCGTGTCTGGCTGGGTCCCGGGGGGGTTAATGCACGCTTGCCGTGTCTGGCTGGGTCTCGGGGGGGTTAATGCACGCCTGCCGTGTCTGGCTGGGTCCCGGGGGGGGGGGGGGCGGTTTAATGCACGTTTGTGAGGTCTGCTTGGGCTCCCGGGGGATTAATACACTCTTATGGGTTCTGGTTGGATCCCAGGGGTGGTTAGTGTACGCTTGTGGGTTCTGTTTGGGTTTCCGGCAGGATTAATGAATGCTTGTGGGGTCTGGGAGGGCTCCTCACTGTGGGGCGGATTAGTGCACGTTTTTGTGGTTTGGTTGGGCTCCAGGGGGGGTTAATGCATGCCTTTGGGGTCTAGTTGGGCCTCGGGGGGGTTAATGCACGTTTGCGGGGTCTGGGTGGACCCTGCATTATCCCACCCCAGAAGGCCACCAGATCCCACAAGCGCGGAGGGTTTAGTGCACTCTTGTGTGTCTGGTTGGGCTCACAGGGAGGGGGTTACTGCATGCTTTTGTAGTCTGGTGGGCTCCTTGTGGGTCTAATGCAGGGCCCAACCAGACCTCTCAAACGTCCATTAATCCTCCCCCGGGGCCCTACCAGACCGCACAAGCATGCGTTAATCGACCCCCAGAAGCCCAACCAGACCCCACGAGCGGGCACTATCCCCAGTAGGGACCCCCCCGGGGACAAACAGACCCCACAAGCGTGCATTAACTTCTGGTCTGGTTGGGATCTTGGGACCGGGGGGGGGATTTAATGCACAATTGTGGTGTCTGAGTGTCTTGGGGACTTTATGCTTGTGCTTGGGCAATGGGGCCTGTCTGCATCTGTTGTGAGTTGAAGGGGGGATTGATTTTGAGGTAGGCATTCGACTGGTAGGGCTTTTTGTTTGGGGAAGAGGTGCCATCTGGTGGGGGTTAATTATTGGGGGGGTGGGGTGGACTTCCAACGGGGGTTTATGATGGGGAAGCTGGACATCCGATGGGACTTATGCTGGGAGGGGGTGGATGTCCGATGGGGGTTTGTGCTTAAGGGGGGGTGGACGTCCGATGAGGTTTATGCTGGGGAGGGGTCAGGGGTGGACGTCCGATGAGGTTTTATGTGGGGGTGGATGTCCAATGACTGTTTTATGCTGGGAATGGCATCCAATAGGGGCTTAGGCTTAAGGGGGGGGGTGGACGGCCGATGGGGGGCTTATGCTTGGGGGGGGCCGATGGGGGGGTTTATTCTGGGGGGTGGACGGCCGATGGGGGGTTTATTCTGGGGGGGTGGACGGCCGATGGGGGTTTATTCTGGGGGGGTGGACGGCCGATGGGGGTTTATTCTGGGGGGGTGGACGGCCGATGGGGGTTTATTCTGGGGGGGTGGACGGCCGATGGGGGGTTTATTCTGGGGGGTGGACGGCCGATGGGGGGTTTATTCTGGGGGGTGGAAGGCCGATGGGGGGTTTATTCTGGGGGGTGGAAGGCCGATGGGGGGTTTATTCTGGGGGGTGGAAGGCCGATGGGGGGGTTTATTCTGGGGTGGACGGCCGATGGGTGGTTTATTCTAGGGGGTGGACGGCCGATGGGGGGGGCTTATGCTTGGGGGGGGGGGGCTTATGCTTGGGGGGGGGGGGGGTGGACGGCCGATGGGGGGGCTTATTCTGGGGGGTGGACGGCCGATGGGGGGGCTTATTCTGGGGGGTGGACGGCCGATGGGGGGGCTTATGCTTGGGGGGGGGGGGGGGTGGACGGCCGATGGGGGGGCTTATGCTTGGGGGGGGGGGGGGTGGACGGCCGATGGGGGGCTTATGCTTGGGGGTGGGGGTGGACGGCCGATGGGGGGCTTATGCTTGGGGGTGGGGGGGGTGGACGGCCGATGGGGGGCTTATGCTTGGGGGTGGGGGGGGGTGGATGGCCGATGGGGGGGCTTATGCTTGGGGGTGGGGGGGGTGGACGGCCGATGGGGGGGCTTATGCTTGGAGGGGGGGTTTATGATTGGAGGGGGGGTGGACGGCCGATGGGGGTTTATTGAGGGGGGGTGGACGGCCGATGGGGGTTTATTCTGGGGGGGTGGACGGCCGATGGGGGGCTTATGCTTGGGGGGGGGGGGCCGATGGGGGGGTTTATTCTGGGAGGTGGACGGCCGATGGGGGGGTTTATTCTGGGGGGTGGACGGCCGATGGGGGGTTTATTCTGGGGGGTGGAAGGCCGATGGGGGGTTTATTCTGGGGGGTGGAAGGCCGATGGGGGGTTTATTCTGGGGGGTGGAAGGCCGATGGGGGGTTTATTCTGGGGGGTGGAAGGCCGATGGGGGGTTTATTCTGGGGGGTGGAAGGCCGATGGGGGGTTTATTCTGGGGGGTGGAAGGCCGATGGGGGGTTTATTCTGGGGGGTGGAAGGCCGATGGGGGGTTTATTCTGGGGGGTGGAAGGCCGATGGGGGGTTTATTCTGGGGGGTGGAAGGCCGATGGGGGGTTTATTCTAGGGGGTGGACGGCCGATGGGGGGGGCTTATGCTTGGGGGGGGGGGGGGCTTATGCTTGGGGGGGGGGGTGGACGGCCGATGGGGGGGCTTATTCTGGGGGGTGGACGGCCGATGGGGGGGCTTATTCTGGGGGGTGGACGGCCGATGGGGGGGCTTATGCTTGGGGGGGTGGGGGTGGACGGCCGATGGGGGGGCTTATGCTTGGGGGGGTGGGGGGTGGACGGCCGATGGGGGGGCTTATGCTTGGGGGGGGGGTGGACGGCCGATGGGGGGCTTATGCTTGGGGGTGGGGGGGGTGGACGGCCGATGGGGGGCTTATGCTTGGGGGTGGGGGGGGTGGACGGCCGATGGGGGGCTTATGCTTGGGGGTGGGGGGGGTGGACGGCCGATGGGGGGCTTATGCTTGGGGGTGGGGGGGGGTGGATGGCCGATGGGGGGGCTTATGCTTGGGGGTGGGCAGGGTGGACGGCCGATGGGGGGGCTTATGCTTGGAGGGGGGGTTTATGCTTGGAGGGGGGGTGGACGGCCGATGGGGGGCTTATGCTTGGGGGTGGAGGGTGCATGATGAGGATTTACGCTGGGGGGGGAGGGGGCATTTGGGCTTTGATGGGTTTATCCTGTGGGGTCCACTGATTAGTGTGAGGTGGAGGTTTATGATTGGACAGGGGGGTTACCCTGTGTGGCCCTCTGGTTGGTGTGCGGGGTGGTTAATGCTTCATTGGGGCACACAAAAAACTATGGTTGTATGCTGCTTATGCTAGGAGGGTAAACCAACTGGCATGAAGCTAATCCGTTTTAGCTTAGTGTCAGTAGGAGGCAGACATGGGTCCGGACCACCCAGGCTGGTTTCTGCCTTAGGTCTTGATTTTTTTTATTAATTATTTCCCTTTTTCTTTCAGATATGGCTTTTAAGGGCGACAGAGTGGAGTTATCACTCTGATCTCCCACCTAGAATTGTCACTACCATATCATCTGTGGTCTACGAGGCAGGGCCCTAACACATCAACTTTGGCATGACGGGGCGTTCCCACCTTGGATGTCTCTCAGGGTTGGTTGCCGTCTCCTTCACTATTCAAGGCTGGTATTATGATATCTGGTCCTAGACACCGGAAGCAGGCCCCGGGGGGCCGAGCCACAGACCCTCCCATCAGTCCTGCCCGCATGCACCAACAGCATATTACAGTTGTACAATACATAGAAATGCATTGCATGAAACAAGCAAAAGTTTTCAATGCAAAAAATGCACTTTTATCAAATTAAAGGTTTCTATATATATATATAAGAATGTTATTTAGCCAATATTTCTGTAAGTAAAAGTCTGAGATTTCTGTGGGAAATCTTAATTTGTTCCTCTTAAACTGGTTCTGAGTGTAAATAAAAACATTGCTCTGATTTAAGTCTCCATGTTGTAATTTAGCCTTTTATTTCATGCATGGACAAGCCCATGATGCATCTGTGTAACACATGGAAGGTGCTGTAATAACTGGGTTAGGCTAGTTTCACACTAGCGCATCTACACGCAGCGCACGGCGCCCCCTCCGGTCATCTACTATCACACATCTCTGCATGCGATCTGCGCACCCTATCTTTAGCATAGGGTGCGCAGACCGTGCGTTAGTAGGATTTTGCGTGCGCTGCGCTCTTTTGACGGTGCGCCGAGCGCACTAAAATGTAACATGGTGCGTTCGGTGCACCGTCAAAAGGGCGTAGTGCACGCAAAATCCTACTAACGCACGGTCTGCGCACCCTATGCTAAAGATAGGGTGCGCAGATCGCATGCAGTGATGTGTGATAGTAGGAGGAGATGACCGGAGGGGGCGGGGCTTAGCGGCGCTGCGTGTAGATACGCTAGTGTGAAACTAGCCTTAGACATGTAAACCGCTTTTGAGACAGTGAAGTTCACTTGTACAAGCTGCATAGATGTAAGCCTGCCTAAAGGGAACATGTCACCAGGATTCCCCATAAAAAACTATACAAACTGGTGTGCATGGAGCGTGTAAGCGCACGTTCACACTGGCCACTGAACAGAAAAAACACAAACATGATGGAATACCCTGCAGTAAATGGCACAGTGCATGAAAATATAGGGGATTTAGTTAACATGTTCTTTATTAAAAAAGCCAAAGCCATCCCACCACTTCAAGGTGACGTAATTGGGACAGTCCTAACTAATATTAAAAACCTTACCGCTTTGTCCTGTGACTTGCTTGTGGATAAGGACTGAGAAGGATTAGGCCCAAATAGTGGACACGAAGGAATGGGAAACCACATCAATATATAAAGGTTTTAATATTAGTTATCACTGTCCCAATTAGGGTCACTGTGAAGTGGTAGATGGCTTCTGCATTTTTTTTTTTTTTTTAAATCGAGCGTGTTAACTAAGTACCTTTATATTTTCATGCATTATTGCTGTTTACTACAGGGTATTCAATCATTGTTTCTGCCCCCCCCCCCCCCCCATATAAAGTACTACAACTACCTGTATGTCGCCATATACATTATTCTAGAATGCTGTGTATATATAGTACGACCACTACCTGTATACCCTCTATATACAGCATTTTATAAAGCACGTCCACTATCTGAATGCACTTACAATATATATACACAACATTCTAGAGTGCCAATCTGCATAACTTTGTTTTGTTTTTTTTAATTAGATTTGCCTGCGGGTCAGTCCCATCCAATGGGCTTCGCTTGTCTTAATCTGGTGCCTCCTGTCACTGTCCTTTCTTTGAGTCGATGACGCGTCCCAAGTCCAGCTACAGTGTCTTCCATCGCGCTCCAATGCAGACTCGCTTCTCTCTGCGCTTTGCAATACTTTGCTTTGTGATCGGCAGGGCAGAGACGTGTTCTTGCACAGAAGCGTCATGGGGGAGGTTGTGTGGATGATGTAGGACGCATAATCCACGGGAAGGAGGACTGTACTGGAAGAAGAACAGTGGCAAACATAATACCAGACCGCCCCGTAGGTGAGTATAAGATGTTCACATTTGCCTCAGACCACACGGGAGGGCGTCTCGAGACCGCGCCTCGGGCCACACGGGAGGGCGTCTCGAGACCGCGCCTCGGGCCACACGGGAGGGCGTCTCGAGACCGCGCCTCGGGCCACACGGGAGGGCGTCTCGAGACCGCGCCTCGGGCCACACGGGAGGGCGTCTCGAGACCGCGCCTCGGGCCACACGGGAGGGCGTTCCTACGTTGTGCCTGCCATGCCTCAAAGTGGCACAGAAAGCAGAGTAGAAAGTTGGTCATTGTATTTTAACCCCTTCATGACCAAGCCTATTTTGACCTTAATGACCAGGGCATTTTTTGCAATTGTGACCAGTGTCCCTTTATGAGGTAATAACTCTGGAACGCTTCAACAGATCCTAGCAATTCTGAGGTTATTTTTTGTGACATATTGGGCTTGATGTTAGTGGTAAATTTAGGTCGATAATTTTTGCCTTTATTTGTAATAAAATCAGAAATTTGGCGAAAATTTAGCAATTTTCAAATTTTGAATTTTTATTCTATTAAATCAGAGTTATGTGACACAAAATAGTTACTAAATAACATTTCCCACATGTCTACTTAACATCAGCACAATTTTGGAAACAATTTTTTTTGTTAGGAAGTTATAAGGGTTAAAAGTTGACCAGCGATTTGTCATTTTTACAACACCATTTAATTTTTAGGGACCACCTCACATTTGAAGTCACTTTGAGGGGTCTATATGGCAGAAAATACCCGAAAGTGACACCATTCTAAATACTGCACCCCTCAAGCTACTCAAAACTACATTCAGGAAGATTATTAACCCTTCAGGTGCTTCACAGGAACTAAGGCAACGTGGAAGGAAAAAATGGACATTTTAATTTTTCCAACAAAAATTTTCTTGTAGCATCAATATTTTTTTTTTTGTATTTTCACATGGGCAACAGGATAAAATGGATCCTAAAATTTGTTGGGCAATTTCTCCTGAATACATTGATACCTGTTTGGGTGAACAGCAGGGCTCAGAAGGGAAGGAGCGCCATTTGCCTTTTTGAATGGAAAATATGCTGGAATATTTAGCGGTTGCCATGTCGCGTTTGGAGAGCCCCCACAAATGAAGGGGTTAAGTCACTACTTGTAGGGGGTCATTATTGTATATACAGGAGATGTGGTGGGTACATACTTCATATAAAGATCTGTGTGGCCCGGTAGTGTACAGTATGTGAAATACTTTTTGCCCACCCCTCCTGATTTTTTACTCTTGCATGTTTGTCATACTTACAGTTGTGGCCAAAAGTATTGACACCCCTGCAATTCTGTCAGATAAGATAATTTCTTCCTGAAAATGATTGCAAACACAAATTCTTTGGTATTATTATCTTCATTTAATTTGTCTTAAATGAAAAAACACAAAAGAGAATGAAGCAAACATTGATCATTTCACACAAAACTCCAAAAATGGGCCAGACAAAAGTATTTGCACCCTCAGCCTAATACTTGGTTGCACAACCTTTAGCCAAAATAACTGCGATCAACCGCTTCCGGTAACCATCAGTGAGTTTCTTACAATGCTCTGCTGGAATTTTAGACCATTCTTCTTTGGCAAACTGCTCCAGGTCTCTGATATTTGAAGGGTGCCTTCTCCAAACTGCCATTTTTAGATCTCTCCACAGGTGTTCTATGGGATTCAGGTCTGGACTCATTGCTGGCCACCTTTAGAAGTCTCCAGTGCTTTCTCTCAAACCATTTTCTAGTGCTTTTTGAAGTGTGTTTTGGGTCATTGTCCTGCTGGAAGACCCATGACCTCTGAGGGAGACCCAGCTTTCTCACACTGGGCCCTACGTTATGCTGCAAAATTTGTTGGTAGTCTTCAAACTTCATAATGCCATGCACACGGTCAAGCAGTCCAGTGCCAAAGGCAGCAAAGCAACCCCAAAACATCAGGGAACCTCCGCCATGTTTGACTGTAGGGACCGTGTTTTTTTCTTTGAATGCCTCTTTTTTCCCCCTGTAAATTCTATGTTTATGCCTTTGCCCTAAAAGCTCTACTTTTCTCATCTGACCAGAGAACATTCTTCCAAAACGTTTTAGGCTTTTTCAGGTAAGTTTTGGCAAACTCCAGCCTGGCTTTTTTATGTCTCGGGGTAAGAAGTGGGGTCTTCCTGGGTCTCCTACCATACAGTCCCTTTTCATTCAGACGCCGACGGATAGTACGGGTTGACACTGTTGTACCATCGGACTGCAGGGCAGCTTGAACTTGTTTGGATGTTAGTTGAGGTTCTTTATCCAACATCCGCACAATCTTGCGTTGAAATCTCTTGTCACTTTTTCTTTTCCGTCCACATCTAGGGTGGTTAACCACAATGCCATGGGCTTTAAACTTGATGACACTGCGCACGGTAGACACAGGAACATTCAGGTGCTTCCTCACAATTTGGTTTCTCAAGTCCTCAGACAGTTCTTTGGTCTTCTTTCTTTTCTCCATGCTCAATGTGGTACACACAAGGACACAGGACAGAGGTTGAGTCAACTTTAATCCATGTCAACTGGCTGCAAGTGTGATTTAGTTATTGCCAACACCTGTTAGGTGCCACAGGTAAATTACAGGTGCTGTTAATTACACAAATTAGAGAAGCATCACATGATTTTTCGAACAGTGCCAATACTTTTGTCCACCCTCTTTTTTATGCTTGGTGTGGAATTATATCCAATTTGGCTTTAGGACAATTCTTTTTGTGTTTTTTCATTTAAGACAAATTAAATGAAGATAATAATACCAACGAATTTGTGTTTGCAATCATTTTCAGGAAGAAACGGAGTATTATCTGACAGAATTGCAGGGGTGTCAATACTTTTGGCCACAACTGTAAATGTTTCAGAGTAACAAACAAATTAAAATATTTGACAAAGATAGCACAAGTAAACATAAAATTCAATTTGTAAATGAAGGTCTTCATTATTAATGGGGAAGAAAATACAGGGCCCTGTGTGAAAGTTATTGCCCCCTACTTTTTTTTTTTTTTTTTTTTAACGGTGGTTTGTCACATCTTTGAAAAACAAATTTCAGTTTCCCTAGTACAACCCAGGCCTAATTGCTGCCACACCTATCCTCAATCAAAAAATCACTTAAATAGGACCTGCCTGACAAAGTGAAGTAGACAAAAAGATCCTCAAAAGGTAGACATCATGCTGCGATCCAAAGAAATGCATGAACAAATGAGATGGAAAGTAATTCAGATCTATCAGTCTGGAAAAGGTTATAAAGCCATTTCTAAAGCTTTGATATTCCAGCGAACCACGGTGAGACCCATTATCCACAAATGGAGAAAACATGGTACAGTGGTGAAACTTCCTTAGAGGGGTCTGGTCAAAAAAAAGTAGTGGGGGGGGATGAAAAGGTTATTGAAATTGGCATTTTTTTAAGTTTATTTTATATGAAAATATTTTCTTCAACTGTACAATATAGGAACATAGAGATACATTGCTATTTACAATGTAACTGTACTTATATTCTCTGCTTCTGAACTCACAACCTGCAGTACAGCTCACTATTAACAAATGTTGCAATATTTTTTCAGTGTGGGCGGGAGATCAATGATAGAGCTGTTACCTGTGGGCGTTATTTTTCATGATTTTAATGTTTTGAATAAAGTTTTTGGTTTATTTCTATTTTTTAATGGTAATGCAGAGTTATTTTTCTCTTTGTATATACTCCATTCCGATGTCATCACTGATATAATTGTGCTCAAAATTTTACATACTGCCGTAGAACTTTTGCTTTCTTGGCCTTTTTTCAGAGAATATGAATGATAACATCAAAACTTTTTGGTGGTCAGAGTGGTCAGCTTTACCATCTGAGAAAATAAAGAAACTTATCCATAACTACCACAAACGACATCAAGCAGTCAATTGATATTAGAGGGGGCAATACATGGTATTAAAAAAATGTGGAATGTAAACTATGATCAGGGTGGTTTGGATGTTTTGGGTTGTCATTATAATTAAAAAAAGAGAAAACACAGTAGTATGACAAAAAATGGCTTCACTCAAAACACTAACCATGAGTGGAGAAAAAGTTTTGATGTTATCTTCCATATTCTATGAAAAAAGGCCAAGAAAGCAATAATTCTGCCGGGTATGTAAACTTTTGAGCACAACTGTATACCTGACAGGCCCATACATTCTGATATCATCACTAATATATACCTGACAGGGGCTCATACATTCTGTGTCTACAATAATATACCTGACAGGAGCCATACAGTCCATATCTACAATAATATATACCTGACAGGAGCCTGTACAGTCTATATCTACAATAATATATGCCTGACAGGAGCCTGTACAGTCTATATCTACAATAATATATACCTGAAAGGAGCCATATAGTCTATATCTACATTAATATATACCTCACAGGAGCCCATACAGTCTATATCTACAATAATATATACCTGACAGGAGCCCATACAGTCTATATCTACAATAATATATACCTGACAGGAGCCCATACAGTCTATATCTACAATAATATATACCTGACAGGAGACCATACAGTCTGTATCTACAATAATATATACCTGACAGGCGCCCGTACATTCTGTACAATAATATATACCTGACAGGAGACCATACAGTTCATATCTACAATAATATATACCTGACAAGAGCCATACAGTCTATATCTACAATAATATATTCCTGACAGGAGCCCGTATAGTCTATATCTACAATAATATATACCTGATAGGAGCCATACAGTCTATACCTACAATAATATATACCGGACAGGAGCCCGTACAGTCTATATCTACAATAATATATACCTGACAGGAGCCCGTACAGTCTGTATGTACAATAATATATACCTTACAGGAGCCCGTACAGTCTGTATCTACAATAATATATACCTTACAGGAGCCCGTACAGTCTATATCTACAATAATATATACCTGACAGGAGCCTGTACAGTCTATATAATAATATATACCTGACAGGAGCCCGTACAGTCTATCTACAATAATATATACCTGACAGGAGCCCAAACAGTCTATATCTACAATAATATATACCTGACAGGAGCCCGTACAGTCTATATCTACAATAATATATACCTGACAGGAGCCATACAGTCTATATCTGCAATAATATATACCTGACAGGAGCCCATACAATCTACCTACAATAATATATACCTGACAGGAGCCCATACAGTCTATATCTACAATAATATATACCTAACAGGAGCCCATACAGTCAATATCTACAATAATATATACCTGACAGGAGCCCGTACAGTCTATATCTACAATAATATATAGCTGACAGGAGCCCATACAATCTGTATCTACAATAATACATACCTGACAGGAGCCCATACAGTCTATATCTACAATAATATATACATAACAGGAGCCCGCACAGTCTATATCTACAATAATATATACCTGACAGGAGCCCATACAGTCTGTATCTACAATAATATATACCTGACAGGAGCCCGTACAGTCTATATCTACAATAATATATACCTGACATGAGCCCATACAGTCTGTATCTACAATAATATATACCTGACAGGAGCCCGTACAGTCTGTATGTACAATAATATATACCTGACAGGAGCCCGTACAGTCTGTATTTACAATAATATATACCTGACAGGAGCCCATACAGTCTATATCTACAATAATATATACCTGACAGGAGCCTGTACAGTCTGTATGTACAATAATATATACCTGACAGGAGCCCGTACAGTCTATATCTACAATAATATATACCTGACAGGAGCCCATACAGTCTATATCTACAATAATATATACCTGACAGGATCCCGTACAGTCTGTATCTACAATAATATATACCTGACAGGATCCCGTACAGTCTATATCTACAATAATATATCCCTGACAGGAGCCCGTACAGTCTATATCTACAATAATATATACCTGACAGGAGCCTGTACAGTCTGTATCTACGATAATATATACCTGACAGGAGCCCGTACAGTCTGTATCTACAATAATATATACCTGACAGGAGCCCGTACAGTCTGTATCTACAATAATATATACCTGACAGGAGCCTATACAGTCTATATCTACAATAATATATACCTGACAGGAGCCATACAGTCTATATCTACAATAATATATACCTGACAGGAGCCCGTACAGTCTATATCTACAATAATATATACCTGACAGGAGCCCGTACAGTCTATTTCTACAATAATATATATCTGACAGGAGCCCAAACAGTCTATATCTACAATAATATATACCTGACAGGAGCCCGTACAGTCTGTATCTACAATAATATATACCTGACAGGAGCCCGTACAGTCTGTATCTACAATAATATATACCTGAGAGGAGCCCGTACAGTCTGTATCTACAATAATATATACCTGACAGGAGCCTATACAGTCTATATCTACAATAATATATACCTGACAGGAGCCATACAGTCTATATCTACAATAATATATACCTGACAGGAGCCCGTACAGTCTATATCTACAATAATATATACCTGACAGGAGCCCGTACAGTCTATTTCTACAATAATATATATCTGACAGGAGCCCATACAGTCTATATCTACAATAATAAATACCTGACAGGAGCCCGTACAGTCTGTATATACAATAATATATACCTTACAGGAGCCCGTACAGTCTGTATCTACAATAATATATACCTGACAGGAGCCATACAGTCTATATCTACAATAATATATACCTGACAGGAGCCCATACAGTCTATATCTACAATAATATATACCTGACAGGAGCCCGTACAGTCTGTACAATAATATATACCTGACAGGAGCCATACAGTCTATACCTACAATAATTTATACCTGACAGGAGCCCATACAGTCTATATCTGCAATAATATATACCTGACAGGAGCCCATACTGTCCATATCTACAATAATATATACCTGACAGGAGCCCGTACAGTCTATATCTACAATAATATATACCTGACAGGAGCCCATACAGTCTGTATCTACAATAATATATACCTGACAGGAGCATGTACAGTCTATATCTACAATAATATATACCTGATAGGAGCCATACAGTCTATACCTACAATAATATATACCTGACAGGAGCCCATACAGTCTATATCTGCAATAATATATACCTGACAGGAGCCCGTACAGTCTATATCTACAATAATAAATACCTGACAGGATCCCGTACAGTCTGTATGTACAATAATATATACCTGACAGGAGCCTGTACAGTCTATGTCTACAATAATATACACCTCACAGGAGCCCATACAGTCTATATCTACAATAATATATACCTGACAGGAGCCTGTACAGTCTATATCTACAATAATATATACCTGACAGGAGCATGTACAGCCTATATCTACAATAATATATGCCTGACAGGAGCCATACAGTCTGTATCTACAATAATTTATACCTGACAGGAGCCTGTACAGTCTATATCTACAATAATATATACCTGACAGGAGCATGTACAGCCTATATCTACAATAATATATGCCTGACAGGAGCCATACAGTCTATATCTACAATAATATATACCTGACAGGAGCCTGTACAGTCTATATCTGCAATAATATATACCTGACAGGAGCCCATACAATCTATCTACAATAATATATACCTGACAGGAGCCCGTACAGTCTATATCTACAATAATATATACCTAACAGGAGCCCATACAGTCCATATCTACAATAATATATACCTGACAGGAGCCTGTACAGTCTGTATCTACAATAATATATACCTGACAGGAGCATGTACAGTCTATATCTACAATAATATATACCTGATAGGAGCCATACAGTCTATACCTACAATAATATATACCTGACAGGAGCCCATACAGTCTATATCTGCAATAATATATACCTGACAGGAGCCCGTACAGTCTATATCTACAATAATAAATACCTGACAGGATCCCGTACAGTCTGTATGTACAATAATATATACCTGACAGGAGCCTGTACAGTCTATGTCTACAATAATATACACCTCACAGGAGCCCATACAGTCTATATCTACAATAATATATACCTGACAGGAGCCTGTACAGTCTATATCTACAATAATATATACCTGACAGGAGCATGTACAGCCTATATCTACAATAATATATGCCTGACAGGAGCCATACAGTCTGTATCTACAATAATATATACCTGACAGGAGCCTGTACAGTCTATATCTACAATAATATATACCTGACAGGAGCATGTACAGCCTATATCTACAATAATATATGCCTGACAGGAGCCATACAGTCTATATCTACAATAATATATACCTGACAGGAGCCTGTACAGTCTATATCTGCAATAATATATACCTGACAGGAGCCCATACAATCTATCTACAATAATATATACCTGACAGGAGCCCGTACAGTCTATATCTACAATAATATATACCTAACAGGAGCCCATACAGTCCATATCTACAATAATATATACCTGACAGGAGCCCGTACAGTCTGTACAATAATATATACCTGACAGGAGCCATACAGTCCATACCTACAATAATTTATACCTGACAGGAGCCCATACAGTCTATATCTGCAATAATATATACCTGACAGGAGCCCATACAGTCCATATCTACAATAATATATACCTGACAGGAGCCCGTACAGTCTATATCTACAATAATATATACCTGACAGGAGCCCATACAGTCTGTATCTACAATAATATATACCTGACAGGAGCATGTACAGCCTATACAATAATATATACCTGACAGGAGCCCGTACAGTCTATATCTACAATAATATATACCTGATAGGAGCCATACAGTCTATACCTACAATAATATATACCTGACAGGAGCCCATACAGTCTATATCTGCAATAATATATACCTGACAGGAGCCCGTACAGTCTATATCTACAATAATATATACCTGACAGGAGCCCATATAGTCTGTATGTACAATAATATATACCTGACAGGAGCCCGTACAGTCTGTATCTACAATAATATATACCTGACAGGAGCCCGTACAGTCAATATCTACAATAATATATACCTGACAGGAGCCCATACAGTTTATATCTACAATAATATATACCTGACAGGAGCCCGTACCGTCTGTATGTACAATAATATATACCTGACAGGAGCCTGTACAGTCTATGTCTACAATAATATATACCTCACAGGAGCCCATACAGTCTATATCTACAATAATATATACCTGACAGGAGCCCGTACAGTCTGTATCTACAATAATATATACCTGATAGGAGCCCGTACAGTCTATATCTACAATAATATATACCTGACAGGAGCCTGTACAGTCTGTATCTACGATAATATATACCTGACAGGAGCCCGTACAGTCTATATCTACAATAATATATACCTGACAGGAGCCCATACAGTCTGTATGTACAATAATATATACCTGACAGGAGCCTGTACAGTCTATATCTACAATAATATATACCTGACAGGAGCATGTACAGCCTATATCTACAATAATATATGCCTGACAGGAGCCATACAGTCTATATCTACAATAATATATACCTGACAGGAGCCTGTACAGTCTATATCTGCAATAATATATACCTGACAGGAGCCCATACAATCTATCTACAATAATATATACCTGACAGGAGCCCGTACAGTCTATATCTACAATAATATATACCTAACAGGAGCCCATACAGTCCATATCTACAATAATATATACCTGACAGGAGCCCGTACAGTCTGTACAATAATATATACCTGACAGGAGCCATACAGTCCATACCTACAATAATTTATACCTGACAGGAGCCCATACAGTCTATATCTGCAATAATATATACCTGACAGGAGCCCATACAGTCCATATCTACAATAATATATACCTGACAGGAGCCCGTACAGTCTATATCTACAATAATATATACCTGACAGGAGCCCATACAGTCTGTATCTACAATAATATATACCTGACAGGAGCATGTACAGCCTATACAATAATATATACCTGACAGGAGCCCGTACAGTCTATATCTACAATAATATATACCTGATAGGAGCCATACAGTCTATACCTACAATAATATATACCTGACAGGAGCCCATACAGTCTATATCTGCAATAATATATACCTGACAGGAGCCCGTACAGTCTATATCTACAATAATATATACCTGACAGGAGCCCGTACAGTCTGTATGTACAATAATATATACCTGACAGGAGCCCGTACAGTCTGTATCTACAATAATATATACCTGACAGGAGCCCGTACAGTCAATATCTACAATAATATATACCTGACAGGAGCCCATACAGTTTATATCTACAATAATATATACCTGACAGGAGCCCGTACAGTCTGTATGTACAATAATATATACCTGACAGGAGCCTGTACAGTCTATGTCTACAATAATATATACCTCACAGGAGCCCATACAGTCTATATCTACAATAATATATACCTGACAGGAGCCCGTACAGTCTGTATCTACAATAATATATACCTGATAGGAGCCCGTACAGTCTATATCTACAATAATATATACCTGACAGGAGCCTGTACAGTCTGTATCTACGATAATATATACCTGACAGGAGCCCGTACAGTCTGTATCTACAATAAAATATACCTGACAGGAGCCCGTACAGTCTGTATCTACAATAATATATACCTGACAGGAGCCTATACAGTCTATATCTACAATAATATATACCTGACAGGAGCCATACAGTCTATATCTACAATAATATATACCTGACAGGAGCCCGTACAGTCTATATCTACAATAATATATACCTGACAGGAGCCCGTACAGTCTATTTCTACAATAATATATATCTGACAGGAGCCCAAACAGTCTATATCTACAATAATATATACATGACACGAGTCCGTACAGTCTGTATCTACAATAATATATACCTGACAGGAGCCCGTACAGTCTGTATCTACAATAATATATACCTGACAGGAGCCTATACAGTCTATATCTACAATAATATATACCTGACAGGAGCCATACAGTCTATATCTACAATAATATATACCTGACAGGAGCCTATACAGTCTATTTCTACAATAATATATATCTGACAGGAGCCCATACAGTCTATATCTACAATAATATATACCTGACAGGAGCCCGTACAGTCTGTATCTACAATAATATATACTTACAGGAGCCCGTACAGTCTATATCTACAATAATATATACCTGACAGGAGCCCATACAATCTATATCTACAATAATATATACCTGACAGGAGCCCGTACAGTCTGTACAATAATATATACCTGACAGGAGCCATACAGTCTATACCTACAATAATTTATACCTGACAGGAGCCCATACAGTCTATATCTGCAATAATATATACCTGACAGGAGCCCATACAGTCCATATCTACAATAATATATACCTGACAGGAGCCCGTACAGTCTATATCTACAATAATATATACCTGACAGGAGCCCATACAGTCTGTATCTACAATAATATATACCTGACAGGAGCATGTACAGCCTATACAATAATATATACCTGACAGGAGCCCGTACAGTCTATATCTACAATAATATATACCTGATAGGAGCCATACAGTCTATACCTACAATAATATATACCTGACAGGAGCCCATACAGTCTATATCGGCAATAATATATACCTGACAGGAGCCCGTACAGTCTATATCTACAATAATATATACCTGACAGGAGCCCATACAGTCTGTATCTACAATAATATATACCTGACAGGAGCATGTACAGCCTATACAATAATATATACCTGACAGGAGCCATACAGTCTATACCTACAATAATATATACCTGACAGGAGCCCATACAGTCTATATCTGCAATAATATATACCTGACAGGAGCCCGTACAGTCTATATCTACAATAATATATACCTGACAGGAGCCCATACAGTCTGTATGTACAATAATATATACCTGACAGGAGCCCGTACAGTCTGTATCTACAATAATATATACCTGACAGGAGCCCGTACAGTCAATATATACAATAATATATACCTGACAGGAGCCCGTACAGTTTATATCTACAATAATATATACCTGACAGGAGCCCGTACAGTCTGTATGTACAATAATATATACCTGACAGGAGCCTGTACAGTCTATGTCTACAATAATATATACCTCACAGGAGCCCATACAGTCTATATCTACAATAATATATACCTGACAGGAGCCCGTACAGTCTGTATCTACAATAATATATACCTGACAGGAGCCCATACAGTCTATATCTACAATAATATATACCTGACAGGAGCCTGTACAGTCTATATCTACAATAATATATACCTGACAGGAGCATGTACAGCCTATATCTACAATAATATATGCCTGACAGGAGCCATAGTCTGTATCTACAATAATATATACCTGACAGGAGCCATACAGTCTATATCTACAATAATATATACCTGACAGGAGCCCATACAGTCTATATCTACAATAATATATACCTGACAGGAACCCGTACAGTCTATATCTACAATAATATATACCTGACAGGAGCCTGTACAGTCTATATCTACAATAATATATACCTGACAGGAGCACATACAGTCTATATCTACAATAATATATACCTGATAGGAGCCCGTACAGTCTAGCATCTTCAGTAGAGAGCCGGCTCGACTGTATGGGCTGCAGTCAGGCACCTGGAAGGAGCCCATACAGTCTAGCATCTTCAGTAGTGAGCCGGCTAGACTGTATGGGCTGCAGTCAGGCACCTGGAAGGAGCCCATACAGTCTAGCATCTTCAGTAGTGAGCCGGCTAGACTGTATGGGCTGCAGTCAGGAACCTGGAAGGAGCCCATACAGTCTAGCATCTTCAGTAGTGAGCCGGCTAGACTGTATGGGCTGCAGTCAGGCACCTGGAAGGAGCCCATACAGTCTAGCATCTTCAGTAGTGAGCTGGCTAGACTGTATGGGCTGCAGTTAGGCACCTGGAAGGAGCCCATACAGTCTAGCATCTTCAGTAGTGAGCCGGGTAGACTGTATGGGCTGCAGTCAGGCACCTGGAAGGAGCCCATACAATCTAGCATCTTCAGTAGTGAGCCGGCTCGACTGTATGGGCTGCAGTCAGGCACCTGGAAGGAGCCCATACAGTCTAGCATCTTCAGTAGTGAGCCGCCTCGACTGTATGGGATGCAGTCAGGCACCTCGAAGGAGCCCATACAGTCTAGCATCTTCAGTAGTGAACCGGCTCGACTGTATGGGCTACAGTCAGGCACCTGGAAGGAGCCCATACAGTCTAGCATCTTCAGTAGTGAGCCGGCTCGACTGTATGGGCTGCAGTTAGGACCTGGAAGGAGCCCATACATTCTAGCATCTTCAGTAGTGAGCCGGCTCGACTGTATGGGCCGCAGTCAGGCACCTGGAAGGAGCCCATACAGTCTAGCATCTTCAGTAGTGAGCCGGCTAGACTGTATGGGCTGCAGTCAGGCACCTGGAAGGAGCCCATACAGTCTAGCATCTTCAGTAGTGAGCCGCCTCGACTGTATGGGCTGCAGTCAGGCACCTGGAAGGAGCCCATACAGTCTAGCATCTTCAGTAGTGAGCCGGCTAGACTGTATGGGCTGCAGTTAGGACCTGGAAGGAGCCCATACAGTCTAGCATCTTCAGTAGTGAGCCGCCTCGACTGTATTGGCTGCAGTCAGGCACCTGGAAGGAGCCCATACAGTCTAGCATCTTCAGTAGTGAGCCGGCTAGACTGTATGGGCTGCAGTCAGGCACCTGGAAGGAGCCCATACAGTCTAGCATCTTCAGTAGTGAGCCGGCTAGACTGTATTGGCTTCAGTCAGGCACCTGGAAGGAGCCCATACAGTCTAGCATCTTCAATAGTGAGCTGGCTCGACTGTATGGGCTGCAGTCAGGCACCTGGAAGGAGCCCATACAGTCTAGCATCTTCACCAGTGAGCCGGCTAGACTGTATGGGCTGCAGTCAGGCACCTGGAAGGAGCCCATACAGTCTTGCATCTTCAGTAGTGAGCCGGCTAGACTGTATGGGCTTCAGTCAGGCACCTGGAAGGAGCCCATACAGTCTAGCATCTTCAGTAGTGAGCTGGCTAGACTGTATGGGCTGCAGTCAGGCACCTGAAAGGAGCCCATACAGTCTAGCATCTTCAGTAGTGAGCCGCCTCGACTGTATGGGCTGCAGTCAGGCACCTGGAAGGAGCCCATACAGTCTAGCATCTTCAGTAGTGAGCCGGCTAGACTGTATGGGCTGCAGTCAGGCACCTGGAAGGAGCCCATACAGTCTAGCATCTTCAGTAGTGAGCCGGCTCGACTGTATGGGCTGCAGTCAGGGACCTGGAAGGAGCCCATACAGTCTAGCATCTTCAGTAGTGAGCCACCTCGACTGTATGGGCTGCAGTCAGGCACCTGGAAGGAGCCCATACAGTCTAGCATCTTCAGTAGTGAACCGGCTCGACTGTATGGGCTGCAGTCAGGCACCTGGAAGGAGCCCATACAGTCTAGCATCTTCAGTAGTGAGCCGGCTCGACTGTATGGGCTGCAGTTAGGACCTGGAAGGAGCCCATACATTCTAGCATCTTCAGTAGTGAGCCGGCTCGACTGTATGGGCTGCAGTCAGGCACCTGGAAGGAGCCCATACAGTCTAGCATCTTCAGTAGTGAGCCGGCTCGACTGTATGGGCTGCAGTCAGGCACCTGGAAGGAGCCCATACAGTCTAGCATCTTCAGTAGTGAGCCGCCTCGACTGTATGGGCTGCAGTCAGGCACCTGGAAGGAGCCCATACAGTCTAGCATCTTCAGTAGTGAGCCGGCTAGACTGTATGGGCTGCAGTTAGGACCTGGAAGGAGCCCATACAGTCTAGCATCTTCAGTAGTGAGCCGGCTAGACTGTAGGGGCTGCAGTCAGGCACCTGGAAGGAGCCCATACAGTCTAGCATCTTCAGTAGTGAGCCGGCTAGACTGTATGGGCTGCAGTCAGGCACCTGGAAGGAGCCCATACAATCTAGCATCTTCAGTAGTGAGCTGGCTAGACTGTATGGGCTTCAGTCAGGCACCTGGAAGGAGCCCATACAGTCTAGCATCTTCAATAGTGAGCTGGCTCGACTGTATGGGCTGCAGTCAGGCACCTGGAAGGAGCCCATACAGTTTAGCATCTTCAGTAGTGAGCTGGCTAGACTGTATGGGCTGCAGTCAGGCACCTGGAAGGAGCCCATACAGTCTAGCATCTTCACCAGTGAGCCGACTAGACTGTATGGGCTGCAGTCAGGCACCTGGAAGGAGCCCATACAGTCTAGCATCTTCAGTAGTGAGCCGGCTAGACTGTATGGGCTTCAGTCAGGCACCTGGAAGGAGCCCATACAGTCTAGCATCTTCAGTAGTGAGCCGGCTCGACTGTATGGGCTGCAGTCAGGCACCTGGAAGGAGCCCATACAGTCTAGCATCTTCAGTAGTGAGCCAGCTAGACTGTATGGGCTGCAGTCAGGCACCTGGAAGGAGCCCATACAGTCTAGCATCTTCAGTAGTGAACCGGCTCGACTGTATGGGCTGCAGTCAGGCACCTGGAAGGAGCCCATACAGTCTAGCATCTTCAGTAGTGAACCGGCTAGACTGTATGGGCTGCAGTTAGGACCTGGAAGGAGCCCATACATTCTAGCATCTTCAGTAGTGAGCCGGCTCGACTGTATGGGCTGCAGTCAGGCACCTGGAAGGAGCCCATACAGTCTAGCATCTTCAGTAGTGAGCCGCCTCGACTGTATGGGCTGCAGTCAGGCACCTGGAAGGAGCCCATACAGTCTTGCATCTTCAGTAGTGAGCCGGCTAGACTGTATGGGCTGCAGTTAGGACCTGGAAGGAGCCCATACAGTCTAGCATCTTCAGTAGTGAGCCGCCTCGACTGTATTGGCTGCAGTCAGGCACCTGGAAGGAGCCCATACAGTCTAGCATCTTCAGTAGTGAGCCGGCTAGACTGTATGGGCTGCAGTCAGGCACCTGGAAGGAGCCCATACAGTCTAGCATCTTCAGTAGTGAGCCGGCTAGACTGTATGGGCTGCAGTCAGGCACCTGGAAGGAGACCATACAGTCTAGCATCTTCAGTAGTGAGCCGGCTACACTGTATGGGCTGCAATCAGGCACCTGGAAGGAGCCCATACAGTCTAGCATCTTCAGTAGTGAGCCGGCTAGACTGTATGGGCTTCAGTCAGGCACCTGGAAGGAGCCCATACAGTCTAGCATCTTCAGTAGTGAGCTGGCTAGACTGTATGGGCTGCAGTCAGGCACCTGGAAGGAGCCCATACAGTCTAGCATCTTCAGTAGTGAGCCGGCTCGACTGTATGGGCTGCAGTCAGGCACCTGGAAGGAGCCCATACAGTCTAGCATCTTCAGTAGTGAGCTTCCTCGACTGTATGGGCTGCAGTCAGGCACCTGGAAGGAGCCCATACAGTCTAGCATCTTCAGTAGTGAGCCGGCTAGACGGTATGGGCTGCAGTCAGGCACCTGGAAGGAGCCCATACAGTCTAGCATCTTCAGTAGTGAGCCGGCTAGACTGTATGGGCTGCAGTCAGGCACCTGGAAGGAGCCCATACAGTCTAGCCGGCTCACTACTGAAGATGCTAGACTGTATGGGCTCCTTCCAGGTATATTTTCTTGAAGATAGCAGACATTATGGGCTGCTGCCTGGCCCTGACTGCAGCCCATACATGACACTAGAATGTATGTGCTCTGTCAAGGTATAAATTTATTAAAGCCAGCCAAATATATAGGCTCCTTCCAGGTCCTAACTGCAGCCCATACAGTCTAGCCGGCTCACTTCTGAAGATGCTAGAATGTATGGGCTCCTTCCAAGTCCTAACTGCAGCCCATACAGTCTAGCCGGCTCACTACTGAAGATGCTAGAATGTATGGGCTCCTTCCAGGTCCTAACTGCAGCCCATACAGTCTAGCCGGCTCACTACTGTAGATATAGACTGTACAGGCTCCTGTCAGGTATATATTGTTGTAGATATAGACTGTATAGCCTCCTGTCAGGTATATATTATATTAGATATAGACTGTACGGGCTCCTGTCAGGTATATATTATTGTAGATACAGACTGTATGGGCTCCTGTCAGGTATATATTATTGTAGATACAGACTGTATGGGCTCCTGTCAGGTATATATTATTGTAGATACAGACTGTATGGGCTCCTGTCAGGTATATATTATTTTAGATATAGACTGTATGGGCTCCTGTCAGGTATATATTATTGTAGATACAGACTGTACGGGCTCCTGTCAGGTATTTATTATTGTAGATATAGACTGTACGGGCTCCTGTCAGGTATATATTATTGTAGATATAGACTGTACGGGCTCCTGTCAGGTACATATTATTGTAGATATAGACTGTATGGGCTCCTGTCAGGTATATATTATTGTAGATATAGACTGTATGGGCTCCTGTCAGGTATATATTATTGTAGATACAGACTGTATGGGCTCCTGTCAGGTATATATTATTGTAGATATAGACTGTATGGGCTCCTTCCAGGTCCTGACTGCAGCCCATACAGTCTAGCCGGCTCACTACTGAAGATGATAGACTGTATGGGCTCCTTCCAGGTCCTGACTGCAGCCCATACAGTCTAGCCGGCTCACTACTGAAGATGCTAGACTGTATGGGCTCCTTCCAGGTGCCTTACTGCAGCCCATACAGTCTAGCCGGCTCACTGGTGAAGATGCTAGACTGTATGGGCTCCTTCCAGGTATATTTTCTTGAAGATAGCAGACATGGGCTGCTGCCTGGCCCTGACTGCATTCCATACATGACACTAGAATGTATGTGCTCCTTCAAGGTATAAATGATTAAAGCCAGCCGAATATATAGGCTCCTTCCAGGTCCTGACTGCAGCCCATACAGTCTAGCCGGCTCACTACTGAAGATGCTAGACTGTATGGGCTCCTTCCAGGTATATTTTCTTGAAGATAGCAGACATTATGGGCTGCTGCCTGGCCCTGACTGCAGCCCATACATGACACTAGAATATATGTGCTCCTTCAAGGTATAAATTTATTAAAGCCAGCCAAATATATAGGCTCCTTCCAGGTCCTAACTGCAGCCCATACAGTCTAGCCGGCTCACTTCTGAAGATGCTAGAATGTATGGGCTCCTTCCAGGTCTTAACTGCAGCCCATACAGTCTAGCCGGCTCACTACTGAAGATGCTAGAAAGTATGGGCTCCTTCCAGGTCCTAACTGCTGCCCATACAGTCTAGCTGGCTCACTACTGTAGATATAGACTGTACAGGCTCCTGTCAGGTATATATTATTGTAGATATAGATTGTACAGGCTCCTGTCAGGTTTATATTATTGTAGATACAGACTGTATGGGCTCCTGTCAGGTATATATTATTGTAGACACAGACTGTATGGGCTCCTGTCAGGTATATATTATTGTAGATACAGACTGTATGGGCTCCTGTCAGGTATATATTATTGTAGATACAGACTGTACGGGCTCCTGTCAGGTATATATTATTGTAGATACAGACTGTACTGGCTCCTGTCAGGTATTTATTATTGTAGATATAGACTGTACGGGCTCCTGTCAGGTATATATTATTGTAGATACAGACTGTACGGGCTCCTGTCAGGTATTTATTATTGTAGATATAGACTGTACGGGCTCCTGTCAGGTATATATTATTGTAGATATAGACTGTACGGGCTCCTGTCAGGTGTATATTATTGTAGCTATAGACTGTATGGGCGCCTGTCAGGTATATATTATTGTAGATACAGACTGTATGGGCTCCTGTCAGGTATATATTATTGTAGATACAGACTGTATGGGCTCCTGTCAGGTATTTATTATTGGAGATATAGACTGTACGGGCTCCTGTCAGGTATATATTATTGTAGATACAGACTGTACGGGCTCCTGTCAGGTATTTATTATTGTAGATATAGACTGTACGGGATCCTGTCAGGTATATATTATTGTACATATAGATTGTACGGGCTCCTGTCAGGTATATATTATTGTAGATATAGACAGTACGGGCTCCTGTCAGGTATATATTATTGTAGCTATAGACTGTATGGGCGCCTGTCAGGTATATATTATTGTAGATATAGACTGTACGGGCTCCTGTCAGGTATATATTATTGTAGATTTAGACTATACGGGCTCCTGTCAGGTACATATTATTGTAGATATAGACTGTATGGGCGCCTGTCAGGTATATATTATTGTAGATATAGACTGTACGGGCTCCTGTCAGGTATAATTGTAGATATAGACTGTATGGGCTCCTGTCAGGTATATATTATTGTAGATACAGACTGTATGGGCTTCTGTCAGGTGTATATTATTGTAGATACAGACTGTGCGGACTCCTGTCAGGTATATATTATTGTAGATATAGACTGTATGGGCTCCTTCCAGGTCCTGACTGCAGCCCATACAGTCTAGCCGGCTCACTACTGAAGATGCTAGACTGTATGGGCTCCTTCCAGGTCCTGACTGCAGCCCATACAGTCTAGCCGGCTCACTACTGAAGATGCTAGACTGTATGGGCTCCTTCCAGGTCCTGACTGCAGCCCATACAGTCTAGCCGGCTCACTACTGAAGATGCTAGACTGTAAGGGCTCCTTCCAGGTGCCTTACTGCAGCCCATACAGTCTAGCCGGCTCACTACTGAAGATGCTAGACTGTATGGGCTCCTTCCAGGTGCCTGACTGCAGCCAATACAGTCTAGCCGGCTCACTGGTGAAGATGCTAGACTGTATGGGCTCCTTCCAGGTGCCTGACTGCAGCCCATACAGTCGAGGCGGCTCACTACTGAAGATGCTAGACTGTATGGGCTCCTTCCAGGTGCCTGACTGCAGCCAATACAGTCTAGCCGGCTCACTACTGAAGATGCTAGACTGTATGGGCTCCTTCCAGGTGCCTTACTGCAGCCCATACAGTCTAGCCGGCTCACTACTGAAGATGCTAGACTGTATGGGCTCCTTCCAGGTGCCTTACTGCAGCCCATACAGTCTAACCGGCTCACTGGTGAAGATGCTAGACTGTATGGGCTCCTTCCAGGTATATTTTCTTGAAGTTAGCAGACATGGGCTGCTGCCTGGCCCTGACTGCATTCCATACATGACACTAGAATGTATGTGCTCCTTCAAGGTATAAATTTATTAAAGCCAGCCAAACATATAGGCTCCTTCCAGGTCCTGACTGCAGCCCATACAGTCTAGCCGGCTCACTACTGATGATGCTAGACTGTATGGGCTCCTTCCAGGTATATTTTCTTGAAGATAGCAGACATTATGGGCTGCTGCCTGGCCCTGACCGCAGCCCATACATGACACTAGAATGTATGTGCTCCTTCAAGGTATAAATTTATTAAAGCCAGCCAAATATATAGGCTCCTTCCAGGTCCTAACTGCAGCCCATACAGACTAGCTGGCTCACTTCTGAAGCTGCTAGAATGTATGGGCTCCTTCCAGGTCCTAACTGCAGCGCATACAGTCTAGCCGGCTCACTACTGAAGATGCTAGAATGTATGGGCTCCTTCCAGGTCCTAACTGCAGCCCATACAGTCTAGCTGGCTCACTACTGTAGATATAGACTGTACAGGCTCCTGTCAGGTATATATTATTGTAGATATAGACTGTACAGGCTCCTGTCAGGTTTATATTATTGTAGATATAGACTGTATAGGCTCCTGTCAGGTATATATTGTTGTAGATATAGACTGTATAGCCTCCTGTCAGGTATATATTATTGTAGATATAGACTGTATGGGCTCCTGTCAGGTATATATTATTGTAGATACAGACTGTATGGGCTCCTGTCAGGTATATATTATTGTAGATACAGACTGTATGGGCTCCAGTCAGGTATATATTATTGTAGATATAGACTGTATGGGCTCCTGTGAGGTATATATTATTGTAGATACAGACTGTAAGGGCTCCTGTCAGGTATGTATTATTGTAGATATAGACTGTATGGGTTCCTGTCAGGTATATATCATTGTAGATACAGACTGTACAGGCTCCTGTAAGGTATATATTATTGTAGATATAGACTGTACGGGCTCCTGTCAGGTATATATTATTGTAGATATAGACTGCATGGGCTCATGTCAGGTATATATTATTGTAGATATAGACTGTATGGGCTCCTGTCAGGTATATATTATTGTAGATACAGACTGTATGGGCTCCTGTCAGGTATATATTATTGTAGGTACAGACTATACGGGCTCCTGTCAGGTATATATTATTGTAGATACAGACTGTACGGGCTCCTGTCAGGTATATATTATTGTAGATACAGACTGTATGGGCTCCAGTCAGGTATATATTATTGTAGATACAGACTGTACGGGCTCCTGTCAGGTATTTATTATTGTAGATATAGACTGTACGGGGTCCTGTCAGGTATTTATTATTAGTGTAGATATAGACTGTACGGGCTCCTGTCAGGTACATATTATTGTAGATATAGACTGTACGGGCTCCTGTCAGGTATATATCATTGTAGATATAGACTGTACGGGCACCTGTCAGGTATATATCATTGTAGATATAGACTGTACGGGCTCCTGTCAGGTACATATTATTGTAGATATAGACTGTATGGGCGCCTGTCAGGTATATATTATTGTAGATATAGACTGTACGGGCTCCTGTCAGGTATATATTATTGTAGATATAGCCTGTATGGGCTCCTGTCAGGTATATATTATTGTAGATATAGACTATACAGGCTCCTGTCAGGTATATATTATTGTAGATATAGACTGTACGGGCTCCTGTCAGGTATATATTATTGTAGATCTAGACTGTATGGGCTCCTGTCAGGTATATATTATTGTAGATACATACTGTATGGGCTTCTGTCAGGTGTATATTAATGTAGATACAGACTGTACGGCCTCCTGTCAGGTATATATTATTGTAGATATAGACTGTATGGGCTCCTTCCAGGTCCTGACTGCAGCCCATACAGTCTAGCCGGCTCACTACTGAAGATGCTAGACTGTATGGGCTCCTTCCAGGTCCTGACTGCAGCCCATACAGTCTAGCCGGCTCACTACTGAAGATGCTAGACTGTATGGGCTCCTTCCAGGTGCCTTACTGCAGCCCATACAGTCTAGCCGGCTCACTACTGAAGATGCTAGACTGTATGTGCTCCTTCCAGGTGCCTGACTGCAGCCAATACAGTCTAGCCAGCTCACTACTGAAGATGCTAGACTGTATGGGCTCCTTCCAGGTCCTGACTGCAGCCCATACAGTCTAGCCGGCTCACTACTGAAGATGCTAGACTGTATGGGCTCCTTCCAGGTGCCTTACTGCAGCCCATACAGTCTAGCCGGCTCACTACTGAAGATGCTAGACTGTATGTGCTCCTTCCAGGTGCCTGACTGCAGCCAATACAGTCTAGCCGGCTCACTACTGAAGATGCTAGACTGTATGGGCTCCTTCCAGGTCCTGACTGCAGCCCATACAGTCTAGCCGGCTCACTACTGAAGATGCTAGACTGTATGGGCTCCTTCCAGGTGCCTTACTGCAGCCCATACAGTCTAGCCGGCTCACTACTGAAGATGCTAGACTGTATGTGCTCCTTCCAGGTGCCTGACTGCAGCCCATACAGTCTAGCCAGCTCACTACTGAAGATGCTAGACTGTATGGGCTCCTTCCAGGTGCCTGACTGCAGCCCATACAGTCTAGCCAGCTCACTACTGAAGATGCTAGACTGTATGGGCTCCTTCCAGGTGCCTTACTGCAGCCCATACAGTCTAGCCGGCTCACTGGTGAAGATGCTAGACTGTATGGGCTCCTTCCAGGTATATTTTCTTGAAGATAGCAGACATGGGCTGCTGCCTGGCCCTGATTGCATTCCATACATGACACTAGAATGTATGTGCTCCTTCAAGGTATAAATGATTAAAGCCAGCCGAATATATAGGCTCCTTCCAGGTCCTGACTGCAGCCCATACAGTCTAGCCGGCTCACTACTGAAGATGCTAGACTGTATGGGCTCCTTCCAGGTATATTTTCTTGAAGATAGCAGACATTATGGGCTGCTGCCTGGCCCTGACTGCAGCCCATACATGACACTAGAATGTATGTGCTCCTTCAAGGTGTAAATTTATTAAAGCCAGCCAAATATATAGGCTCCTTCCAGGTCCTAACTGCAGCCCATACAGTCTAGCCGGCTCACTTCTGAAGATGCTAGAATGTATGGGCTCCTTCCAGGTCCTAACTGCAGCCCATACAGTCTAGTCGGCTCACTACTGAAGATGCTAGAATGTATGGGCTCCTTCCAGGTCCTAACTGCAGCCCATACAGTCTAGATGGCTCACTACTATAGATATAGACTGTACAGGCTCCTGTCAGGTATATATTATTGTAGATATAGACTGTACAGGCTCCTGTCAGGTATATATTATTGTAGATATAGACTGTATAGGCTCCTGTCAGGTATATATTATTGTAGATATAGACTGTATGGGCTCCTGTCAGGTATATATTATTGTAGATACAGACTGTATGGGCTCCTGTCAGGTATATATTATTGTAGATACAGACTGTATGGGCTCCTGTCAGGTATATATTATTGTAGATACAGACTGTATGGGCTCCTGTCAGGTATATATTATTGTAGATACAGACTGTACGGGCTCCTGTCAGGTATTTATTATTGTAGATATAGACTGCACGGGCTCCTGTCAGGTATATATTATTGTAGATATAGACTGTACGGGCTCCTGTCAGGTATATATTATTGTAGCTATAGACTGTACGGGCTCCTGTCAGGTACATATTATTGTAGATATAGACTGTATGGGCGCCTGTCAGGTATATATTATTGTAGATATAGACTGTACGGGCTCCTGTCAGGTATATATTATTGTAGATATAGACTGTACGGGCTCCTGTCAGGTACATATTATTGTAGATATAGACTGTACGGGCTCCTGTCAGGTATATATTATTGTAGATATAGACTGTATGGGCTTCTGTCAGGTATATATTATTGTAGATACAGACTGTATGGGCTTCTGTCAGGTGTATATTATTGTAGATACAGACTGTACGGCCTCCTGTCAGGTATATATTATTGTAGATATAGACTGTACGGGCTCCTGTCAGATATATATTATTGTAGATACAGACTGTACGGGCTCCTGTCAGGTATATATTATTGTAGATACAGACTTTACGGGCTCCTTTCAGGTATATATTATTGTAGATACAGACTGTATGGGCTTCTGTCAGGTGTATATTATTGTAGATACAGACTGTACCGCCTCCTGTCAGGTATATATTATTGTAGATATAGACTGTACGGGCTCCTGTCAGGTATATATTATTGTAGATACAGACTGTACGGGCTCCTGTCAGGTATATATTATTGTAGATACAGACTGTACGGGCTCCTTTCAGGTATATATTATTGTATCTAGAGACTGTATGGCTCCTGTCAGGTATATATTATTGTAGATACAGACTCTACAGGCTCCTGTCAGGTATATATTATTGTAGATACAGACTGTATGGGCTCCTGTCAGGTATATATTGTTGTAGATATAGACTGTATGGGCTCCTGTCAGGTATATATTATTGTAGATACAGACTGTACAGCCTCCTGTCAGGTATATATTATTGTAGATACAGACTGTACGGCCTCCTGTCAGGTATATATTGTTGTAGATATAGACTGTACGGGCTCCTGTCAGGTATATATTATTGTAGATACAGACTGTACGGGCTTCTGTCAGGTATATATTATTGTAGATACAGACTGTACGGGCTCCTGTCAGGTATATATTATTGTAGATAGACTGTATGGCTCCTGTCAGGTATATATTATTGTAGATACAGACTGTACGGGCTCCTGTCAGGTATATATTATTGTAGATACAGACTGTACGGGCTCCTGTCAGGTGTATATTATTGTAGATACAGACTGTACGGGTCCCTGTCAGGTATATATTATTGTAGATATAGACTGTACGGGCTCATGTCAGGTATATATTGTTGTAGATATAGACTGTATGGCTCCTGTCAGGTATATATTGTTGTAGATATAGACTGTATGGGCTCCTGTCAGGTGTATATTATTGTAGATATAGACTGTACGGGCTCCTGTCAGGTATATATTGTTGTAGATATAGACTGTACGGGCTCCTGTCAGGTATATATTATTGTAGATATAGAGTGTATGGCTCCTGTCAGGTATATATTATTGTAGATATAGACTGTACGGGCTCCTGTCAGGTATATATTATTGTAGATATAGACTGTATGGGCTCCTGTCAGGTATATATTATTGTAGATACAGACTGTACGGGCTCCTGTCAGGTATATATTGTTGTAGATATAGACTGTACGAGCTCCTGTCTGGTATATATTATTGTAAATAGACAGTCAACTGTGCTCCCAAGAAAGGATATACCCAACCACACCATCCAGAACATCAATATGGACCTAACAGCAAGAATGAAATCTGTGCCAGGAGTGATTCTGGCCCAACACCCCTCCATAAATCACCATCACCTCTATAACAGTAAGCACCTGAACAAATCAGGGGTCAGCCTTCTGGCCAAAGAGCTGAAGGACATTGTACTAAACAGAGACCACCCTAGGCCTGGAGCCAACACCAACCAGAATCCCATGAAAAGACCCCCGACAATAAGAAGGAAAGAAACAACAATTATATCAAAGGAAGCTGAAAACATACACCCTCACCCAAAATTGGACCATCAGAGGAGGAGACCACCATGGAGGAGTTCACCGACCTCACACAGAGACATGCGAAACAGAGGCATACAGAGCAGAGATATACAGAGCAGAGATATGGAGGAGATAAAGACTCTACTCAACACAGTGTGCAGGAAACTAATGTGACTGGACGGAAACAACACCATTAATAAACCAGTCAGAGATCCGGTGTGTCCTACACAGCCACACTCATTACAAGGTATATACACCCAAGATATATAGAAAAAAAAAAATGACCTCACTTACAATCAGCAGCTGGAATATTCAGGGTCTCAACACCTCGGCCTTTGGATGTAAAACAAATGACCCTGACTTTATACAAAGACTGAGAAATATAGACATTCAGATCCTCCTGGAAACATGGACCAGAGCCGAAGACGAATCTCTGGTGCCCATCGGATACAGGGAAATCTCTGTCCCTGCCCTGAAAAATAAAAACATCAAACAGGGTCGGAGCTCAGGAGGAATACTGATCTGGCATAAAGCGGAGCTCCACCAGTACATCAAACCGGTGAAGAGAGTAGGCAGCCACATATGGATCAGGATCAGCAGCTCCATCCTCACCTCTCAGTCTGATGTCTATCTCTGCGCCACCTATATACCACCGCCAGAGTCACCCTACTTCAATCCAGACTGCTTCGAGATCTTACAAAGAGAAGCCGCCCACTATCAGGGCCTGGGCAAAGTTCTCATCTTTGGAGACCTCAATGCAAGAACAGGGAGAGAAAACGACTTCCTGACCACGGATGGGAACATCTACATATTTGGAGCAGAGAATAACGGCCAAGACTCAGTAGTCACAGAGAGAAACAGCTATGACAGTACAGTCAACAAAAGTGGTAAAAAGCTCCTGAACGTATGCAGAAGTTTAGGACTTCATATTCTTAACGGACGAACCAAAGGAGACTCCTTAGGGAGGTGCACACTAAACTCCCATGTAGGGAGGAGTGTAGTAGATTATGTCATTACAGATATGAACCTGGCAAATATCAGCGCCTTCATAGTCTCCCCACAAACGCACCTGTCAGACCACAACCAACTTCTTCTGTACCTGAAATCTACAGAGAAACCATCCACTCAAAAGCCACAGCAGAGCAGCCTCTTCACCCGGCCTCCATCCTATAAATGCCACAAAACGTCGGCATTAAAGTATAAAGAGGTTCCCAGCAGACCTGAAATACAGCAGATGCTCCACCACTTCTACAACTACGAGTACCAGCCTAACCCAAAGGGAGTGAGTCAAGCTGCAAAAGACCTCAACAATATATTCTATGCAATGGCCAGTCTGTCCGACCTTAAAAAAGTCAACTACAAGAGACCAAAAGAAAAACAGATCAATGGATGGTTTGACAGAGAATGTAAAGCCGTACGGAAGACCCTGAGAACAGCCTCAAACAAGAAACACAGAGACCCCAACCACCCGGGTCTGAGGGAAGCCTATGAAACCATACAAAGGCAGTACAAAACCATCCTCAGGAGGAAGAAGCAGAGTTACATCTCCACTAAACTTAACCAACTCCAAGACGCCCTCCAAGACAACTCCTTCTGGGAACTATGGAACCACATGGGCACAAAAGACAAGAAAAACAACATCCATATCCAAAATGGCAACATCTGGCTCCAGTACTTCAGAGACCTCTATAAAGACATTCCAAAGGAAGAACTAAGCCAAGAACAGGAAAACATAATGGCAAAACTAAGAGCAATGGAGGAAAAAGTAAAAAATTTCCAAAACCCCGTGGATGCACCTATTACATTACAGGAAGTAGCAGAGAGAATCTCTTCCATAAGATGTAGAAAAGCCGGTGGCCTGGATGGAATCCTACCAGAAATGCTGAAGTACAGCCCACCAGAAATACAGGCCGCAATGGTTAAACTCTTCAATATTGTGCTAAGTGCCGGCTACTTCCCTCCTACCTGGAATCAAGGCCTCATCACACCCATCCACAAGAATGGGGACAGGTATGACCCAGCCAACTACAGAGGAATATGTGTCAGCAGCAACCTGGGAAAACTGTTCAACAGCATCCTGAACAAGAGGATCCTCAGTTTCCTCACCGAGCACAACGTCCTCAGCAAGAGCCAAGCAGGGTTCATGCCAAACCACCGCACTACTGACCACATCTACACCCTGCACAGCCTCATTCAGAGCCACGTCCACAATACAAAGAACGGGAAGATATACGCCTGTTTCGTGGACTTTAAAAAGGCCTTTGATTCGGTGTGGCACCCAGGCTTATTCCTGAAACTGCTGGAGAGCGGAATAGGAGGAAAGACCTATGATGTTATCAAAAGCTCCTACACCGAGAACCTCTGCAGTGTGAGTGTGAACGGCAGAAGAACGGCTTATTTCCAGCAGAGCCGGGGAGTCAGACAAGGCTGCAGCCTAAGCCCAACGCTCTTCAACATTTACATCAATGAGCTGGCTACCGCTCTGGAATCTTCCACAGCACCAGGTCTCACCCTCCACGACGTGCAGGTGAAATTCCTGCTGTATGCAGATGACTTGCTGCTTCTGTCACCAACCGAGAAAGGCCTCCAAGACAACCTGAAAATCTTAGAGAAATTCAGCTCCACCTGGGCTCTACCGGTCAACCTAAAGAAAACCAACATCATGGTGTTCCAGAAGAGAAAGAGAAAATCAGACCAGCACCCTTCATTTATCCTCAACAACTGCGCCCTTACAGGAACGGACAAATATACCTATCTGGGCCTAGAGATTCACCGATCAGGGAGCTTCAAACAAGCCATAGAGACCCTGAAAGACAAGGCATGCAAAACCTTCTATGCCATCCGAAGGAAACTCTACCATCTAAAGCCACCAGTGAGGGTCTGGTTAAAAAATCTTCGATTCTATCATCGCCCCAATCCTCCTGTATGGCAGCGAAGTCTGGGGTCCTCACACCTACCCAGACTGGTCAAGGTGGGACTCAAGCCCAACAGAAATATTCCACCTGGAATTCTGCAAGCACCTTCTCCAAGTCCATCGGAGCACCTCCAACAGTGCTTGCCGGGCCGAGCTGGGCAGATTCCCTCTACACCTAACGGTTCTAAAGAGGGCACTGTCATTCCAGGCTCACCTACGTAGGAGCAATCCAAGCTTCCATCACCATAAAGCCCTGACACATGTAGGGGAAACAGAAAAACCAGGACCCTCGGAACAGCTCACCCAAACCCAACCTGACCAGAAAACCAATCACAACAACCTGACAAAAGCCGGAATCAGGAAGATGGTAGACGAAGGCCAGGAGAGGTACGTAAGTGACTGGAAGAACGACATCATCAGCTCACAGAAACTGACCATGTACCAGAGTCTACAGAGAGACTACAGACTGGCTCCATACCTGGAGAAACTCCAGGACCCCAAAGACCGCAAGATCCTGAGCCGGTATAGACTCAGTGCCCACAGTCTGGCCATCGAATCCGGCCGACACAGGCAGAGCTACAAGCCCAGGGAGGAAAGACTGTGCGAACACTGTGACCAGAAGGCCCTGGAGGATGAGACCCACTTCCTGCCACACTGCTCCAAGTACTCAGCAGTGAGGGACACTCACTTCAGGAGACTCTCACATCTCTTCCCGGATTTGACCACCATGAAGGAGGAAGAGAAAACATACATCCTGCTGGGGGAAGAAGAGAGAGCAGTGGAGATAGCAGCGCAATATGTGAACGAATGCCATAGACTGCGAGAAAGAGAACTCTGATATGCCATGGACATCTATGGCACCCACCCTGGATATGCCCCAATCCCCCATCCACCTTCCCTATGCCATGGACTTCTATAGCCTCATCCTGGATCTGCCCCCATGCCGCCATCCACCTTCCCTATGCCATGGACTTCTATAGCCCCAACCTGGATCTGCCCCATCCACCTTTCCTACAGCCCCTTCCCAACATCCCTACAGTCCCTATCCCTATTCCCTTCTGTACACTTGCTTTGGCAAAACTAATGTGTATTTAGTCCTGCCAATAAAGCTTCTTTGAATCTTGAATCTTGAATCTTGACTGTATGGCTCCTGTCAGGTATATATTATTGTAGATACAGACTGTACGGGCTCCTATCAGGTATATATTATTGTAGATAGACTGTACGGGCTCCTGTCAGGTGTATATTATTGTAGATACAGACTGTACGGGGCCCTGTCAGGTATACATTATTGTAGATATAGACTGTACGGGCTCCTGTCAGGTATATATTGTTGTAGATATAGACTGTATGGCTCCTGTCAGGTATATATTGTTGTAGATATAGACTGTATGGGCTCCTGTCAGGTGTATATTATTGTAGATATAGACTGTACGGGCTCCTGTCAGGTATATATTGTTGTAGATATAGACTGTACGGGCTCCTGTCAGGTATATATTATTGTAGATATAGACTGTATGGCTCCTGTCAGGTATATATTATTGTAGATATAGACTGTACGGGCTCCTGTCAGGTATATATTATTGTAGATATAGACTGTACGGGCTCCTGTCAGGTATATATTGTTGTAGATAGACTGTACGGGCTCCTGTCAGGTATATATTATTGTAGATATAGACTGTACGGGCTCCTGTCAGGTATATATTATTGTAGATATAGACTGTACGGGCTCCTGTCAGGTATATATTATTGTAGATATAGACTGTACGGGCTCCTGTCAGGTATATATTATTGTAGATATAGACTGTACGGTCTCCTGTCAGGTATATATTATTGTAGATGGACTGTACGGGCTCCTGTCAGGTGTATATTATTGTAGATAGACTGTACGGGCTCCTGTCAGGTACATATTATTGTAGATATAGACTGTACGGGCTCCTGTCAGGTATATATTGTTGTAGATAGACTGTACGGGCTCCTGTCAGGTATATATTATTGTAGATATAGACTGTATGGCTCCTGTCAGGTATATATTATTGTAGATATAGACTGTACGGGCTCCTGTCAGGTATATATTATTGTAGATATAGACTGTACGGGATCCTGTCAGGTATATATTATTGTAGATAGACTGTACGGGCTCCTGTCAGGTATATATTATTGTAGATATAGACTGTACGGGCTCCTGTCAGGTATATATTATTGTAGATAGACTGTACGGGCTCCTGTCAGGTGTATATTATTGTAGATATAGACTGTACGGGCTCCTGTCAGATATATATTATTGTAGATAGACTGTACGGGCTCCTGTCAGGTACATATTATTGTAGATATAGACTGTACGGGCTCCTGTCAGGTATATATTATTGTAGATATAGACTGTATGGGCTCCTGTCAGGTATATATTATTGTAGATACAGACTGTATGCGCTCCTGTCAGGTATATATTATTGTAGATATAGACTGTATGGGCTCCTGTCAGGTATATATTAGTGTATAGACTGTACGTTCTCCTGTCAGGTATATATTATTGTAGATATAGACTGTATGGGCTCCTGTCAGGTATATAATATTGTAGATACAGACTGTATGGGCTCCTGTCAGGTATATATTATTGTAGATATAGACTGTACGGGCTCCTGTCAGGTATATATTATTGTAGATACAGACTGTACGACCTCCTGTCAGGTATATATTATTGTAGATATAGACTGTATGGGCTCCTGTCAGGTATATATTATTGTAGATATAGACTGTATGGGCTCCTTCCAGGTCCTGACTGCAGCCCATACCGTCTAGCCGGCTCACTACTGAAGATGCTAGACTGTATGGGCTCCTTCCAGGTGCCTTACTGCAGCCCATACAGTCTAGCCGGCTCACTACTGAAGATGCTAGACTGTATGGGCTCCTTCCAGGTGCCTTACTGCAGCCCATACAGTCTAGCCGGCTCACTGGTGAAGATGCTAGACTGTATGGGCTCCTTCCAGGTATATTTTCTTGAAGATAGCAGACATGGGCTGCTGCCTGGCCCTGACTGCATTCCATACATGACACTAGAATGTATGCGCTCCTTCAAGGTATAAATGATTAAAGCCAGGCGAATATATAGGCTCCTTCCAGGTCCTGACTGCAGCCCATACAGTCTAGCCGGCTCACTACTGAAGATGCTAGACTGTATGGGCTCCTTCCAGGTGCCTTACTGCAGCCCATACAGTCTAGCCGGCTCACTGGTGAAGATGCTAGACTGTATGGGCTCCTTCCAGGTATATTTTCTTGAAGATAGCAGACATGGGCTGCTGCCTGGCCCTGACTGCATTCCATACATGACACTAGAATGTATGTGCTCCTTCAAGGTATAAATGATTAAAGCCAGCCGAATATATAGGCTCCTTCCAGGTCCTGACTGCAGCCCATACAGTCTAGCCGGCTCACTACTGAAGATGCTAGACTGTATGGGCTCCTTCCAGGTATATTTTCTTGAAGATAGCAGACATTATGGGCTGCTGCCTGGCCCTGATTGCAGCCCATACATGACACTAGAATGTATGTGCTCCTTCAAGGTATAAATTTATTAAAGCCAGCCAAATATATAGGCTCCTTCCAGGTCCTAACTGCAGCCCATACAGTCTAGCCGGCTCACTTCTGAAGATGCTAGAATGTATGGGCTCCTTCCAGGTCCTAACTGCAGCCCATACAGTCTAGCCGGCTCACTACTGAAGATGCTAGAATGTATGGGCTCCTTCCAGGTCCTAACTGCAGCCCATACAGTCTAGCTGGCTCACTACTGTAGATATAGACTGTACAGGCTCCTGTCAGGTATATATTATTGTAGATATAGACTGTACAGGCTCCTGTCAGGTATATATTATTGTAGATATAGACTGTACAGGCTCCTGTCAGGTATATATTATTGTAGATATAGACTGTATAGGCTCCTGTCAGGTATATATTGTTGTAGATATAGACTGTATGGCCTCCTGTCAGGTATATATTATTGTAGATATAGACTGTATGGGCTCCTGTCAGGTATATATTATTGTAGATACAGACTGTATGGGGTCCTGTCAGGTATATATTATTGTAGATACAGACTGTATGGGCTCCTGTCAGGTATATATTATTGTAGATACAGACTGTACGGGCTCCTGTCAGGTATATATTATTGTAGATACAGACTGTACGGGCTCCTGTCAGGTATATATTATTGTAGATACAGACTGTACGGGCTCCTGTCAGGTGTATATTATTGTAGATACAGACTGTACGGGCTCCTGTCAGGTATATATTATTGTAGATATAGACTGTACGGGCTCCTGTCAGGTATATATTGTTGTAGATATAGACTGTATGGCTCCTGTCAGGTATATATTGTTGTAGATATAGACTGTATGGGCTCCTGTCAGGTGTATATTATTGTAGATATAGACTGTATGGGCTCCTGTCAGGTATATATTGTTGTAGATATAGACTGTATGGCTCCTGTCAGGTATATATTGTTGTAGATATAGAGTGTATGGCTCCTGTCAGGTATATATTATTGTAGATATAGACTGTACGGGCTCCTGTCAGGTATATATTATTGTAGATATAGACTGTATGGGCTCCTGTCAGGTATATATTATTGTAGATACAGACTGTACAGCCTCCTGTCAGGTATATATTATTGTAGATACAGACTATACTGCCTCCTGTCAGGTATATATTGTTGTAGATATAGACTGTACGGGCTCCTGTCAGGTATATATTATTGTAGATACAGACTGTACGGGCTCCTGTCAGGTATATATTATTGTAGATGCAGACTGTACGGGCTCCTGTCAGGTATATATTGTTGTAGATATAGACTGTACGGGCTCCTGTCTGGTATATATTATTGTAAAAAGACTGTATGGCTCCTGTCAGGTATATATTATTGTAGATACAGACTGTACGGGCTCCTATCAGGTATATATTATTGTAGATAGACTGTACGGGCTCCTGTCAGGTGTATATTATTGTAGATATAGACTGTACGGGGCCCTGTCAGGTATATATTATTGTAGATATAGACTGTACGGGCTCCTGTCAGGTATATATTGTTGTAGATATAGACTGTATGGCTCCTGTCAGGTATATATTGTTGTAGATATAGACTGTATGGGCTCCTGTCAGGTGTATATTATTGTAGATATAGACTGTACGGGCTCCTGTCAGGTATATATCGTTGTAGATATAGACTGTACGGGCTCCTGTCAGGTATATATTATTGTAGATATAGACTGTATGGCTCCTGTCAGGTATATATTATTGTAGATATAGACTGTACGGGCTCCTGTCAGGTATATATTATTGTAGATATAGACTGTACGGGCTCCTGTCAGGTATATATTGTTGTAGATAGACTGTACGGGCTCCTGTCAGGTATATATTATTGTAGATATAGACTGTATGGCTCCTGTCAGGTATATATTATTGTAGATATAGACTGTACGGGCTCCTATCAGGTATATATTATTGTAGATATAGACTGTACGGGCTCCTGTCAGGTATATATTATTGTAGATAGACTGTACGGGCTCCTGTCAGGTGTATATTATTGTAGATATAGACTGTACGGGCTCCTGTCAGATATATATTATTGTAGATAGACTGTACGGGCTCCTGTCAGGTACATATTATTGTAGATATAGACTGTACGGGCTCCTGTCAGGTATATATTATTGTAGATATAGACTGTATGGGCTCCTGTCAGGTATATATTATTGTAGATACAGACTGTATGCGCTCCTGTCAGGTATATATTATTGTAGATACAGACTGTACGGGCTCCTATCAGGTATATATTATTGTAGATAGACTGTACGGGCTCCTGTCAGGTGTATATTATTGTAGATACAGACTGTACGGGGCCCTGTCAGGTATATATTATTGTAGATATAGACTGTACGGGCTCCTGTCAGGTATATATTGTTGTAGATATAGACTGTATAGCTCCTGTCAGGTATATATTGTTGTAGATATAGACTGTATGGGCTCCTGTCAGGTGTATATTATTGTAGATATAGACTGTACGGGCTCCTGTCAGGTATATATTGTTGTAGATATAGACTGTACGGGCTCCTGTCAGGTATATATTATTGTAGATATAGACTGTATGGCTCCTGTCAGGTATATATTATTGTAGATATAGACTGTACGGGCTCCTGTCAGGTATATATTATTGTAGATATAGACTGTACGGGCTCCTGTCAGGTATATATTGTTGTAGATAGACTGTACGGGCTCCTGTCAGGTATATATTATTGTAGATATAGACTGTACAGGCTCCTGTCAGGTATATATTATTGTAGATATAGACTGTACGGGCTCCTGTCAGGTATATATTATTGTAGATATAGACTGTACGGGCTCCTGTCAGGTATATATTATTGTAGATATAGACTGTACGGGCTCCTGTCAGGTATATATTATTGTAGATGGACTGTACGGGCTCCTGTCAGGTGTATATTATTGTAGATAGACTGAACGGGCTCCTGTCAGGTACATATTATTGTAGATATAGACTGTACGGGCTCCTGTCAGGTATATATTATTGTAGATAGACTGTACGGGCTCCTGTCAGGTGTATATTATTGTAGATATAGACTGTACGGGCTCCTGTCAGATATATATTATTGTAGATAGACTGTACGGGCTCCTGTCAGGTACATATTATTGTAGATATAGACTGTACGGGCTCCTGTCAGGTATATATTATTGTAGATATAGACTGTATGGGCTCCTGTCAGGTATATATTATTGTAGATACAGACTGTATGCGCTCCTGTCAGGTATATATTATTGTAGATATAGACTGTATGGGCTCCTGTCAGGTATATATTACTGTATAGACTGTACGTTCTCCTGTCAGGTATATATTATTGTAGATATAGACTGTATGGGCTCCTGTCAGGTAAATAATATTGTAGATACAGACTGTATGGGCTCCTGTCAGGTATATATTATTGTAGATATAGACTGTACGGGCTCCTGTCAGGTATATATTATTGTAGATACAGACTGTACGGCCTCCTGTCAGGTATATATTATTGTAGATATAGACTGTATGGGCTCCTGTCAGGTATATATTATTGTAGATATAGACTGTATGGGCTCCTTCCAGGTCCTGACTGCAGCCCATACAGTCTAGCCGGCTCACTACTGAAGATGCTAGACTGTATGGGCTCCTTCCAGGTGCCTGACTGCAGCCAATACAGTCTAGCCGGCTCACTACTGAAGATGCTAGACTGTATGGGCTCCTTCCAGGTGCCTTACTGCAGCCCATACCGTCTAGCCGGCTCACTACTGAAGATGCTAGACTGTATGGGCTCCTTCCAGGTGCCTTACTGCAGCCCATACAGTCTAGCCGGCTCACTACTGAAGATGCTAGACTGTATGGGCTCCTTCCAGGTGCCTTATTGCAGCCCATACAGTCTAGCCGGCTCACTGGTGAAGATGCTAGACTGTATGGGCTCCTTCCAGGTATATTTTCTTGAAGATAGCAGACATGGGCTGCTGCCTGGCCCTGACTGCATTCCATACATGACACTAGAATGTATGCGCTCCTTCAAGGTATAAATGATTAAAGCCAGGCGAATATATAGGCTCCTTCCAGGTCCTGACTGCAGCCCATACAGTCTAGCCGGCTCACTACTGAAGATGCTAGACTGTATGGGCTCCTTCCAGGTGCCTTACTGCAGCCCATACAGTCTAGCCGGCTCACTGGTGAAGATGCTAGACTGTATGGGCTCCTTCCAGGTATATTTTCTTGAAGATAGCAGACATGGGCTGCTGCCTGGCCCTGACTGCATTCCATACATGACACTAGAATGTATGTGCTCCTTCAAGGTATAAATGATTAAAGCCAGCCGAATATATAGGCTCCTTCCAGGTCCTGACTGCAGCCCATACAGTCTAGCCGGCTCACTACTGAAGATGCTAGACTGTATGGGCTCCTTCCAGGTATATTTTCTTGAAGATAGCAGACATTATGGGCTGCTGCCTGGCCCTGACTGCAGCCCATACATGACACTAGAATGTATGTGCTCCTTCAAGGTATAAATTTATTAAAGCCAGCCAAATATATAGGCTCCTTCCAGGTCCTAACTGCAGCCCATACAGTCTAGCCGGCTCACTTCTGAAGATGCTAGAATGTATGGGCTCCTTCCAGGTCCTAACTGCAGCCCATACAGTCTAGCCGGCTCACTACTGAAGATGCTAGAATGTATGGGCTCCTTCCAGGTCCTAACTGCAGCCCATACAGTCTAGCTGGCTCACTACTGTAGATATAGACTGTACAGGCTCCTGTCAGGTATATATTATTGTAGATATAGACTGTACAGGCTCCTGTCAGGTATATATTATTGTAGATATAGACTGTACAGGCTCCTGTCAGGTATATATTATTGTAGATATAGACTGTATAGGCTCCTGTCAGGTATATATTGTTGTAGATATAGACTGTATGGCCTCCTGTCAGGTATATATTATTGTAGATATAGACTGTATGGGCTCCTGTCAGGTATATATTATTGTAGATACAGACTGTATGGGGTCCTGTCAGGTATATATTATTGTAGATACAGACTGTATGGGCTCCTGTCAGGTATATATTATTGTAGATACAGACTGTACGGGCTCCTGTCAGGTATATATTATTGTAGATACAGACTGTACGGGCTCCTGTCAGGTATATATTATTGTAGATACAGACTGTACGGGCTCCTGTCAGGTGTATATTATTGTAGATACAGACTGTACGGGCTCCTGTCAGGTATATATTATTGTAGATATAGACTGTACGGGCTCCTGTCAGGTATATATTGTTGTAGATATAGACTGTATGGCTCCTGTCAGGTATATATTGTTGTAGATATAGACTGTATGGGCTCCTGTCAGGTGTATATTATTGTAGATATAGACTGTATGGGCTCCTGTCAGGTATATATTGTTGTAGATATAGACTGTATGGCTCCTGTCAGGTATATATTGTTGTAGATATAGTGTATGGCTCCTGTCAGGTATATATTATTGTAGATATAGACGGTACGGGCTCCTGTCAGGTATATATTATTGTAGATATAGACTGTATGGGCTCCTGTCAGGTATATATTATTGTAGATACAGACTGTACAGCCTCCTGTCAGGTATATATTATTGTAGATACAGACTGTACTGCCTCCTGTCAGGTATATATTGTTGTAGATATAGACTGTACGGGCTCCTGTTAGGTATATATTATTGTAGATACAGACTGTACGGGCTCCTGTCAGGTATATATTATTGTAGATACAGACTGTACGGGCTCCTGTCAGGTATATATTGTTGTAGATATAGACTGTACGGGCTCCTGTCTGGTATATATTATTGTAAAAAGACTGTATGGCTCCTGTCAGGTGTATATTATTGTAGATATAGACTGTACGGGGCCCTGTCAGGTATATATTATTGTAGATATAGACTGTACGGGCTCCTGTCAGGTATATATTGTTGTAGATATAGACTGTATGGCTCCTGTCAGGTATATATTGTTGTAGATATAGACTGTATGGGCACCTGTCAGGTGTATATTATTGTAGATATAGACTGTATGGGCTCCTGTCAGGTATATATCGTTGTAGATATAGACTGTACGGGCTCCTGTCAGGTATATATTATTGTAGATATAGACTGTATCGCTCCTGTCAGGTATATATTATTGTAGATATAGACTGTACGGGCTCCTGTCAGGTATATATTATTGTAGATATAGACTGTACGGGCTCCTGTCAGGTATATATTGTTGTAGATAGACTGTACGGGCTCCTGTCAGGTATATATTATTGTAGATATAGACTGTATGGCTCCTGTCAGGTATATATTATTGTAGATATAGACTGTACGGGCTCCTATCAGGTATATATTATTGTAGATATAGACTGTACGGGCTCCTGTCAGGTATATATTATTGTAGATAGACTGTACGGGCTCCTGTCAGGTGTATATTATTGTAGATATAGACTGTACGGGCTCCTGTCAGATATATATTATTGTAGATAGACTGTACGGGCTCCTGTCAGGTACATATTATTGTAGATATAGACTGTACGGGCTCCTGTCAGGTATATATTATTGTAGATATAGACTGTATGGGCTCCTGTCAGGTATATATTATTGTAGATACAGACTGTATGCGCTCCTGTCAGGTATATATTATTGTAGATATAGACTGTATGGGCTCCTGTCAGGTATATATTACTGTATAGACTGTACGTTCTCCTGTCAGGTATATATTATTGTAAATATAGACTGTATGGGCTCCTGTCAGGTATATATTATTGTAGATACAGACTGTATGGGCTCCTGTCAGGTATATATTATTGTAGATATAGACTGTACGGGCTCCTGTCAGGTACATATTATTGTAGATACAGACTGTACGGGCTCCTGTCAGGTATATATTATTGTAGATATAGACTGTACGGGCTTCTGTCAGGTGTATATTATTGTAGATACAGACTGTACGGCCTCCTGTCAGGTATATATTATTGTAGATATAGACTGTATGGGCTCCTTCCAGGTCCTGACTGCAGCCCATACAGTCTAGCCGGCTCACTACTGAAGATGCTAGACTGTATGGGCTCCTTCCAGGTCCTGACTGCAGCCCATACAGTCTAGCCGGCTCACTACTGAAGATGCTAGACTGTATGGGCTCCTTCCAGGTGCCTTACTGCAGCCCATACAGTCTAGCCGGCTCACTACTGAAGATGTTAGACTGTATGGGCTCCTTCCAGGTGCCTTACTGCAGCCCATACAGTCTAGCCGGCTCACTGGTGAAGATGCTAGACTGTATGGGCTCCTTCCAGGTATATTTTCTTGAAGATAGCAGACATGGGCTGCTGCCTGGCCCTGACTGCATTCCATACATGACACTAGAATGTATGCGCTCCTTCAAGGTATAAATGATTAAAGCCATCCGAATATATAGGCTCCTTCCAGGTCCTGACTGCAGCCCATACAGTCTAGCCGGCTCACTACTGCAGATGCTAGAATGTATGGGCTCCTTCCAGGTCCTAACTGCAGCCCATACAGTCTAGCTGGCTCACTACTGTAGATATAGACTGTACAGGCTCATGTCAGGTATATATTATTGTAGATATAGACTGTACAGGCTCCTGTCAGGTATATATTATTGTAGATATAGACTGTACAGGCTCCTGTCAGGTATATATTATTGTAGATATAGACTGTATAGGCTCCTGTCAGGTATATATTGTTGTAGATATAGACTGTATGGCCTCCTGTCAGGTATATATTATTGTAGATATAGACTGTATGGGCTCCTGTCAGGTATATATTATTGTAGATACAGACTGTATGGGCTCCTGTCAGGTATATATTATTGTAGATACAGACTGTATGGGCTCCTGTCAGGTATATATTATTGTAGATACAGACTGTATGGGCTCCTGACAGGTATATATTATTGTAGATACAGACTGTATGGGCTCCTGTCAGGTATATATTATTGTAGATACAGACTGTACGGGCTCCTGTCAGGTATTTATTATTGTAGATATAGACTGTACGGGCTCCTGTCAGGTATATATTATTGTAGATATAGACTGTACGGGCTCCTGTCAGGTATATATTATTGTAGATATAGACTGTACGGGCTCCTGTCAGGTACATATTATTGTAGATATAGACTGTATGGGCGCCTGTCAGGTATATATTATTGTAGATATAGACTGTACGGGCTCCTGTGAGTTATATATTATTGTAGATATAGACTGTACAGGCTCCTGTCAGGTACATATTATTGTAGATATAGACTGTATGGGCGCCTGTCAGGTATATATTATTGTAGATATAGACTGTACAGGCTCCTGTCAGGTATATATTATTGTAGATATAGACTGTACAGGCTCCTGTCAGGTACATATTATTGTAGATATAGACTGTATGGGCGCCTGTCAGGTATATATTATTGTAGATATAGACTGTACAGGCTCCTGTCAGGTATATATTATTGTAGATATAGACTGTATAGGCTCCTGTCAGGTATATATTGTTGTAGATATAGACTGTATGGCCTCCTGTCAGGTATATATTATTGTAGATATAGACTGTACGGGCTCCTGTGAGGTATATATTATTGTAGATATAGACTGTACAGGCTCCTGTCAGGTACATATTATTGTAGATATAGACTGTACGGGCTCCTGTCAGGTATATATTATTGTAGATACAGACTGTACGGCCTCCTGTCAGGTATATATTATAGATATAGACTGTACGGGCTCCTGTCAGGTATATATTATTGTAGATACAGACTGTACGGGCTCCTGTCAGGTATATATTATTGTAGATACAGACTGTACGGGCTCCTGTCAGGTATATATTGTTGTAGATATAGACTGTACGGGCTCCTGTCTGGTATATATTATTGTAAATAGACTGTATGGCTCCTGTCAGGTATATATTATTGTAGATATAGACTGTACGGGCTCCTATCAGGTATATATTATTGTAGATATAGACTGTATGGCTCCTGTCAGGTATATATTATTGTAGATATAGACTGTACGGGCTCCTGTCAGGTATATATTATTGTAGATATAGACTGTATGGGCGCATGTCAGATATATATTATTGTAGATACAGACTGTACGGGCTCCTGTCAGGTATATATTATTGTAGATATAGACTGTATGGCTCCTGTCTGGTATATATTACTGTAGATATAGACTGTACAGGCTCCTGTCAGGTATATATTAGTGTAGATATAGACTGTTTGGGATCCTCTGTCAGGTATATATTATTGTAGATACAAACTGTACGGGCTCCTGTCAGGTACATATTATTGTAGATATAGACTGTACGGGCTCATGTCAGGTATATATTATTGTAGATATAGACTGTACAGGCTCCTGTCAGGTACATATTATTGTAGATATAGACTGTACAGGCTCCTGTCAGGTATATATTATTGTAGATATAGACTGTACAGGCTCCTGTCAGGTATATATTATTGTAGATATAGACTGTACAGGCTCCTGTCAGGTACATATTATTGTAGATATAGACTGTATGGGCGCCTGTCAGGTATATATTATTGTAGATATAGACTGTACAGGCTCCTGTCAGGTATATATTATTGTAGATATAGACTGTATAGGCTCCTGTCAGGTATATATTGTTGTAGATATAGACTGTATGGCCTCCTGTCAGGTATATATTATTGTAGATATAGACTGTACGGGCTCCTGTGAGGTATATATTATTGTAGATATAGACTGTACAGGCTCCTGTCAGGTACATATTATTGTAGATATAGACTGTACGGGCTCCTGTCAGGTATATATTATTGTAGATACAGACTGTACGGCCTCCTGTCAGGTATATATTGTTGTAGATATAGACTGTACGGGCTCCTGTCTGGTATATATTATTGTAAATAGACTGTATGGCTCCTGTCAGGTATATATTATTGTAGATATAGACTGTACGGGCTCCTATCAGGTATATATTATTGTAGATATAGACTGTATGGCTCCTGTCAGGTATATATTATTGTAGATATAGACTGTACGGGCTCCTGTCAGGTATATATTATTGTAGATATAGACTGTATGGCTCCTGTCAGGTATATATTATTGTAGATACAGACTGTACGGGCTCCTGTCAGGTATATATTATTGTAGATACAGACTGTACGGGCTCCTGTCAGGTATATATTATTGTAGATACAGACTGTACGGGCTCCTGTCAGGTATATATTATTGTAGATACAGACTGTACGGGCTCCTTTTAGGTATATATTATTGTAGATACAGACTGTATGGGCTTCTGTCAGGTGTATATTATTGTAGATACAGACTGTACGGCCTCCTGTCAGGTATATATTATTGTAGATATAGACTGTACGGGCTCCTGTCAGGTATATATTATTGTAGATACAGACTGTACGGGCTCCTGTCAGGTATATATTATTGTAGATACAGACTGTACGGGCTCCTTTCAGGTATATATTATTGTATCTAGAGACTGTATGGCTCCTGTCAGGTATATATTATTGTAGATACAGACTCTACAGGCTCCTGTCAGGTATATATTATTGTAGATACAGACTCTACAGGCTCCTGTCAGGTATATATTGTTGTAGATATAGACTGTATGGGCTCCTGTCAGGTATATATTATTGTAGATACAGACTGTACAGCCTCCTGTCAGGTATATATTATTGTAGATACAGACTGTACGGCCTCCTGTCAGGTATATATTGTTGTAGATATAGACTGTACGGGCTCCTGTCAGGTATATATTATTGTAGATACAGACTGTACGGGCTTCTGTCAGGTATATATTATTGTAGATACAGACTGTACGGGCTCCTGTCAGGTATATATTATTGTAGATAGACTGTACGGGCTCCTGTCAGGTGTATATTATTGTAGATACAGACTGTACGGGTCCCTATCAGGTAGATTTTATTGTAGATATAGACTGTACGGGCTCCTGTCAGGTATATATTGTTGTAGATATAGACTGTATGGCTCCTGTCAGGTATATATTGTTGTAGATATAGACTGTATGGGCTCCTGTCAGGTGTATATTATTGTAGATATAGACTGTACGGGCTCCTGTCAGGTATATATTATTGTAGATATAGACTGTATGGCTCCTGTCAGGTATATATTATTGTAGATATAGACTGTATGGGCTCCTGTCAGGTATATATTATTGTAGATATAGACTGTATGGGCTCCTGTCAGGTATATATTATTGTAGATACAGACTGTACAGCCTCCTGTCAGGTATATATTATTGTAGATACAGACTGTACGGCCTCCTGTCAGGTATATATTGTTGTAGATATAGACTGTACGGGCTCCTGTCAGGTATATATTATTGTAGATACAGACTGTACGGGCTCCTGTCAGGTATATATTATTGTAGATACAGACTGTACGGGCTCCTGTCAGATATATATTATTTTAGATAGACTGTACGGGCTCCTGTCAGGTGTATATTATGGTAGATACAGACTGTACGGGGCCCTGTCAGGTATATATTATTGTAGATATAGACTGTACGGGCTCCTGTCAGGTATATATTGTTGTAGATATAGACTGTATGGCTCCTGTCAGGTATATATTGTTGTAGATATAGACTGTACGGGCTCCTGTCAGGTATATATTGTTGTAGATAAACTGTACGGGCTCCTGTCAGGTATATATTATTGTAGATATAGACTGTATGGCTCCTGTCAGGTATATATTATTGTAGATATAGACTGTACGGGCTCCTGTCAGGTATATATTATTGTAGATATAGACTGTATGTGCGCCTGTCAGGTATATATTATTGTAGATAGACTGTACGGGCTCCTGTCAGGTATATATTATTGTAGATATAGACTGTATGGCTCCTGTCTGGTATATATTACTGTAGATATAGACTGTACAGGCTCCTGTCAGGTATATATTAGTGTAGATATAGACTGTATGGGCTCCTGTCAGGTATATATTATTGTAGATACAGACTGTACAGGCTCCTGTCAGATATATATTATTGTAGATAGACTGTACGGGCTCCTGTCAGGTATATATTATTGTAGATATAGACTGTATGGGCTCCTGTCAGGTATATATTATTGTAGATATAGACTGTATGGGCTCCTGTCAGGTATATATTATTGTAGATATAGACTGTATGTGCGCCTGTCAGGTATATATTATTGTAGATAGACTGTACGGGCTCCTGTCAGGTATATATTATTGTAGATATAGACTGTATGGCTCCTGTCTGGTATATATTACTGTAGATATAGACTGTACAGGCTCCTGTCAGGTATATATTAGTGTAGATATAGACTGTATGGGCTCCTGTCAGGTATATATTATTGTAGATACAGACTGTACAGGCTCCTGTCAGATATATATTATTGTAGATAGACTGTACGGGCTCCTGTCAGGTATATATTATTGTAGATATAGACTGTATGGGCTCCTGTCAGGTATATATTATTGTAGATATAGACTGTATGGGCTCCTGTCAGGTACATATTATTGTAGATATAGACTGTACGGGCTCCTGTCAGGTACATATTATTGTAGATATAGACTGTATGGGCGCCTGTCAGGTATATATTATTGTAGATACAGACTGTACAGGCTCCTGTCAGATATATATTATTGTAGATAGACTGTACGGGCTCCTGTCAGGTATATATTATTGTAGATATAGACTGTATGGGCTCCTGTCAGGTATATATTATTGTAGATATAGACTGTATGGGCTCCTGTCAGGTACATATTATTGTAGATATAGACTGTACGGGCTCCTGTCAGGTACATATTATTGTAGATATAGACTGTATGGGCTCCTGTCAGGTACATATTATTGTAGATATGGACTGTATGGGCGCCTGTCAGGTATATATTATTGTAGATATAGACTGTACAGGCTCCTGTCAGGTATATATTAGTGTAGATATAGACTGTATGGGATCCTCTGTCAGGTATATATTATTGCAGATATAGACTGTACGGGCTCCTGTCAGGTATATATTATTGTAGATATAGACTTATGGGCTCCTGTCAGGTATATATTACTGTAGATATAGACTGTATGGGCTCCTGTCAGGTACATATTATTGTAGATATAGACTGTATGGGCTCCTGTCAGGTACATATTATTGTAGATATAGACTGTATGGGCGCCTGTCAGGTATATATTATTTCCAATTGGAGTACAGATCAACACCAGAGCATTTCAAATGGTAAAATATAATTACTTTTATTAATACAAATATCAAAACATTAAAAGACATAAAAGTTTCCAAGATCAGTGCAAAAAGAGAGGGACCTGCAACTCCCATTATATGTATTTTTCTGCTGCATGGTATAGAACCTCATAGCTAATAAGCAATCAATTAATGTATGCTCCTGGAAAGCTATACTATAAATGTCTGCTGTTTACTCAAACATGCAGAGTATAATGACTACACAGCACAAGCTTATCGGCTCAGATAAACCAAAGTTATATAATAACATCCATGGTATACCTATGTAAACTAGTTAGCATTAAAGCTACTGAGGCCATTACCTGAATCCTGGCAGCGTTAATAGAAGTCCCCTGGGAGAAAAATCCCTCTACCCCGACATGCACGTTTCGCTCTCAGCTTCCTCGGGGGGCGTGTCTAAGCAATGGGTGTGTTGAGTTTAAATACCAGCCTCAACCAATCAGAAAGAATCTGTCTTCCATGCTACAGCCAATGAATCAAACCCTTTCAAAAAGCCCTATAGGGATGGTTGTATGGCGCATGTGCCGATCGCGCTCCACTCCACTTCACTAAAAGACATCCTGCCGCGGTCATAATGAACAGCCTCCTATCCCCCATCATCCAGTTGATGATGAGGGACGAACACCGTCAGTGTAACTGCCCACGGCACGCATGTCAGGAGGGTGCCGAACCGCACATGCGCACTCCAACCCCATACTGCTCCTATCATTGGCCCACATAACTAAACGGTTGAAGCGAAATTCAGTATAATAGTCATTGTAAAGCCTAAATGATCATTGTGCGTAAACATAATCACTATAATAACCTGAGCAAAGGGATTTCACAATATGAAAGTATTTGATATAAAAATATGATGTTAAGTGTCGCGGAAACACCCACTAACTCTTCTCACAAAATTCGAAAGGACAAATATACATGCATAACACTTCAAGATGTCCATCAAAATATGCCCCATACTAAATGTGCATAATTATTACAAAGAATGTACAAAATTACCAATCACCAAACTACCGACAAAAAATGTCTGGAAATACCAAGATACTATATTCTGAACCAAACCGTTGTGAAAAATGATCAAGGTCCACCACATATAAAAAGCAGGAAGAAATCCTACATAAATGATTCTATATAAATCCATTTTCAGTATGGCTGCACTCGGATGGATTCCGATATCTTGCTTGTAGATTTTTCCCAGACTCTTCTTACGTCATGGATAAAGCTCAGATAAAAGCAGGAAAAAATTCAGCGTAGATGATCCTATATAAATGCCGTTTTTAGTATGGCTGCACTCGGATGGATTCCGATATCTTGTTTATTGGTTTTAACCACAAACTCTTCTTTCGTCATGGATGAGGCTCATATCAAGGCAGGAAGAAATTCTGCGTAGATGATCCTGTGTAAATGCCATTTTTAGCATGGCTGCACTCAGATGGATTCCGATATCTTGTTTATTGGTTTTAACTCCAAACTCTTCTTTCGTCATGGATGAGGCTCATATCAACGAACCCAAAATAAAACAGAAAAATGTAATTACAACAATAACACAAACAATAAAAACACCCAAACCCTAAAAATGATCAGGAGAAAACGCAATAATAACCTATAGAAACGCACCAAAACCAGCATTTTCATTAAGACCTTGAGGTTGCAAAGTACCCAATTTAGATATCCACCTACAGTCCAATCTGGCAAGTTCTTTACCTAAATCCCCCCCTCTAGAGTTTAATACAATGCTGTCAATACCTTTAATTTTCAGCAACTGTGCCTTGCACCCATGGTATTTTTTAAAGTGTCTCGGTAATGTTTTGAGAACACTCTCATCTTCCACTGTTTTGGCCTTTTCTATATCTAAGCAATGCTCTCTGGTGCGAATTTTCAATTCACGGGTGGTTAGGCCCACATACACTTTATTACACGGGCATGTAGCATGATATATTACCCCTTTACTTGAACATGTTAAATGTCTTCGGATTTCAAAAGATTTGGAACCATTGAAATTCTTAAAAGTATTAGCCCTGATCAAATTAGCACAAGCCTTACAAACTCCACACGGAAAAAAGCCAGGATTATCACACATAGTGGATTTAATCTTTTTGTTGGATTCAAAGTGGCTGTGCACCAGACAATCACGTAATGTCCGCGAGCGTTTGGCTACCATTGAAGGATATGGATCCAGAATTTTACTTAAGGTTGGGTCACTCAATAAAACATTCCAGTGTTTATTTAAAATATTCCTCAATTGACTCCATTGATCATGGAAAGTGGTTATAAACCTCACCTTTGTTCCCTGATGAGTGATTATTCTGTGCCCTACACAACAGAGAATCCCTCGGCGTCTGTTTTGCTCTATTGTAACCTTTGCGAATACTCCTATGGCAATAGTTGCGTTCTCTGAAACGTTGTGATAACTCTTTGGCTTGTTATTCGAACTGATGGTCATCTGAGCAAATGCGTTTAATACGTAAAAATTGGCCAATCGGAATTCCTTGTATCAAAGTTTTTGGATGAAAGGATTCCGCATGTAAGAGGGAATTAGTAGCTGTTTTTTTGCGAAATACAGTCGTAGAAAGCTCTCCATCATCAGATGCTGAAATGAAAATGTCCAGAAATTCAATACTTCGACCAAACTTATGTGTCAAATGAATATTATATGGATTGGTATTAATGACCTTCATTGTCTCATTCAATTCATTCAAGGAGCCCTCCCAAATAAACAATACGTCATCGATGAATCTGATCCAATTGTGGATCTGCTTCATCCCTGGTATAGCATCATCAAGGAATATCTCCCGCTCCCAGAACCCCAAAAATAAATTGGCATACGAGGGGGCACAAGAGGCCCCCATCGCAGTCCCCTGTGTTTGTAAATAGATTTTTTTATTAAATGTGAAAACGTTATGTTTAAGTACAAAATCCAATAGTTGAATAAGCAATTCAACCATGGGTTTCGGAATGTTGCTCGATCTCAGAAACCATTGGACCGCCCTAATGCCATCTTCATGTCGAATAGAAGAGTAGAGCGCCTCCACATCGGCTGTTACCAATAGCATGTTATCATTCAGTTGAACCTGATTAAAATGGTTTAAGGCCGCTGTTGTATCTTTAATACATGAAGGCAGCTCCTGGACCAATGGCTTCAGAAAGTAATCCACAACATCACAGATAATTTCGCAAAGACCCTCATTACTAGAAACAATTGGTCTCCCAGGAGGATTTTGAATATCCTTGTGAATTTTAGGAATCAAGTAGAAGGTTGGCAACTTAGGTTTCATGTTCTTAAAAATATCAACCAATCTCTTAGGAATGATGTGGTGTTCAAGTGCGGTTTCCAAGATCTCAATTAGCTCCTGTTGAAATTTCACTGAGGGATTGAATGTTAACTGTCTATAACAGTTCTTGTTGTTCAATAGTTTTTCAGCCTGCATTATATACATGCAATTAGGCCAGATCACTATATTGCCTCCTTTATCCGCCATCTTGAACACCACATCATCCCAGGATTCCATTGTCTGCAAAGCCCTCCTCTCCTCTACTGTTAAATTAGACTGACCAAATCGTGTTTGTGGTAAAGAGGCTATATCATTGGTCACCAGCTTAGTGAACACTTCCACTGCTGGGACCAATGATAATGGAGGAAATTTCTTAGATTTACCTACCAAATGTTTAGGGAAAAGACTCACTTCTGAAAATTGTTCTTCCATTAAAGATTGAAGATTAGCCAGTGCTTCCTGCTCTTCCCTTGAAGGAAATAACTCAAACTGGTCCGCTTTAAAATGAACTTTCTGTAAAATTAATTTTCTTGAAAAAAGATGTAAATCCTTTACTAATGTAAACGTGTCTGCAATGGATGAAATTGAAAAAGTTAATCCCCTCTGTAACACCGCAATTTGTATATCTGACAACTCATGCTGAGATAGATTAATTACCTTAAGATAATCCTCCCGTTTGTCATATTCGCATTTTTTGTTGTTTTTTTCTTTCCGTATTGTCTAGTCCTTGGGAAAAATTCTTGAGCAGGCATCTGGCTCTCACTTTCGCTCAATGAAGACGTCGAATGGAGGGAAGAACTACGTGAAATGGTCCTTTTAGTTGAAATTTTTCTCAGCTGCCATCTAAAAATCTTTCCTGTGGCGAAGTCTAAAGGCCCTTTACATTTAGCGATGCACCAGCGATCCAACCAGCGATCCGACCTGGTCAGGATCGCTGGTGCATCGCTAAATGATCGCTAGTGAGCTTTCATACAGAAAGATCTCACAGCGATGCAGCAGCGACGCAGCGCACAATACTCACCTTTCACACACAGCGATCCTGCGTCCTCCCGCCCGCCTCCACGCGTCGCTGGACGTCACAGCAGGAAGCAGACGACGAGAAATGGAGCCGGACATTCTCGCGCGATCAGCGATGAGCAGCGGGGGAGCCGGTCGCTGGTAAGTATCACACACAGCGATATCGCTAGCAATATCGCTATAACGTCACAAAATCAGTGACGTTTTAGCGATATTGCTAGAGATATCGCTTAGTGTAAAACCCCCTTAAGTTGTCACGTTCAAATTTCTTAAATTTGTCTGAGCTAATTGCCTTCTCCCACTTCTCCAAATTCACTATAGCTTCCTGGAAATTCACTGCTGTCATTTCTGATTGCAGTTTTTTTTGTAATTCAGTAATCTCATCTTCCAGCTTGGTTAATGAAAGAGTATTTTTTTCAATTATTATATTGATAAACTCCAAAGAGCAAGAATTAGCAGCCTTAATCCACCTCTGCGTCAAATTCTCATCCTCTAAATCGGGTAAACCTGAATCCTTAATCCCCGTGGGATGATTTTTTGGTCCCAATAATTTTGAAGAGCTGTTTTAGTCCACCATAATTTGGTTTTTTTATGTAGCGCATTTTTATACTTTTTGAGAACCTCCTGATCCGATATTAAAAACGAATTTGTAGAACAATTTGCTCCTTTCTTGAAAACATCGTTTGCCTTTGTTAGCCAGGAACTTTCTCTGGCTTTAAAGTCCATTATATAACGGCACACTGTTGAAACAACAGTTGTAATCAATTACTACTACCCTAGCCAAATTATCAATAGTAATGCTCACCACAAATTAAGTACAAAAATCCAAGATCACCTCCAATTGGAGTACAGATCAACACCAGAGCATTTCAAATGGTAAAATATAATTACTTTTATTAATACAAATATCAAAACATTAAAAGACATACAAGTTTCCAAGATCAGTGCAAAAAGAGAGGGACCTGTAACTCCCATTATATGTATTTTTCTGCTGCATGGTATAGAACCTCATAGCTAATAAGCAATCAATTAATGTATGCTCCTGGAAAGCTATACTATAAATGTCTGCTGTTTACTCAAACATGCAGAGTATAATGACTACACAGCACAAGCTTATCGGCTCAGATAAACCAAAGTTATATAATAACATCCATGGTATACCTATGTAAACTAGTTAGCATTAAAGCTACTGAGGCCATTACCTGAATCCTGGCAGCGTTAATAGAAGTCCCCTGGGAGAAAAATCCCTCCACCCCGACATGCACGTTTCGCTCCCAGCTTCCTCGGGGGGCGTGTCTAAGCAATGGGTGTGTTGAGTTTAAATACCAGCCTCAGCCAATCAGAAAGAATCTGTCTTCCATGCTACAGCCAATGAATCAAACCCTTTCAAAAAGCCCTATAGGGATGGTTGTATGGCGCATGTGCCGATCGCGCTCCACTCCACTTAATTATTACAATTATGCACATTTAGTATGGGGCATATTTTGATGGACATCTTGAAGTGTTATGCATGTATATTTGTCCTTTCGAATTTTGTGAGAAGAGTTAGTGGGTATTTCCGTGACACTTAACATCATATTTTTATATCAAATACTTTCATATTGTGAAATCCCTTTGCTCAGGTTATTATAGTGATTATGTTTACGCACAATGATCATTTAGGCTTTACAATGACTATTATACTGAATTTCGCTTCAACCGTTTAGTTATGTGGGCCAATGATAGGAGCATTATGGGGTTGGAGTGCGCATGTGCGGTTCGGCACCCTCCTGACATGCGTGCCGTGGGCAGTTACACTGACGGTGTTCGTCCCTCATCATCAACTGGATGATGGGGGATAGGAGGCTGTTCATTATGACCGCGGCAGGATGTCTTTTAGTGAAGTGGAGTGGAGCGCGATCGGCACATGCGCCATACAACCATCCCTATAGGGCTTTTTGAAAGGGTTTGATTCATTGGCTGTAGCATGGAAGACAGATTCTTTCTGATTGGCTGAGGCTGGTATTTAAACTCAACACACCCATTGCTTAGACACGCCCCCCGAGGAAGCTGAGAGCGAAACGTGCATGTCGGGGTGGAGGGATTTTTCTCCCAGGGGACTTCTATTAACGCTGCCAGGATTCAGGTAATGGCCTCAGTAGCTTTGATGCTAACTAGTTTACATAGGTATACCATGGATGTTATTATATAACTTTGGTTTATCTGAGCCGATAAGCTTGTGCTGTGTAGTCATTATACTCTGCATGTTTGAGTAAACAGCAGACATTTATAGTATAGCTTTCCAGGAGCATACATTAATTGATTGCTTATTAGCTATGAGGTTCTATACCATGCAGCAGAAAAATACATATAATGGGAGTTACAGGTCCCTCTCTTTTTGCACTGATCTTGGAAACTTGTATGTCTTTTAATGTTTTGATATTTGTATTAATAAAAGTAATTATATTTTACCATTTGAAATGCTCTGGTGTTGATCTGTACTCCAATTGGAGGTGATCTTGGATTTTTGTACTTAATTTGTGGTGAGCATTACTATTGATAATTTGGCTAGGGTAGTAGGTATATATTATTGTAGATATAGACTGTATGGGCTCCTGTCAGGTGTATATTATTGTAGATATAGACTGTATGGGCTCCCGTCAGGTATATATTATTGTAGATACAGACTGTATGGGCTCCTGTCAGGTATATATTATTGTAGATACAGACTGTATGGGCTCCTGTCAGGTATATATTATTGTAGATACAGACTGTATGGGCTCCTGTCAGGTATATATTATTGTAGATATAGACTGTATGGGCTCCTGTCAGGTATATATTATTGTAGATACAGACTGTACGGCCTCCTGTCAGATATATATTATTGTAGATATAGACTGTATGGGCTCCTTCCAGGTCCTGACTGCAGCCCATACAGTCTAGCCGGCTCACTACTGAAGATGCTAGACTGTATGGGCTCCTTCCAGGTCCTGACTGCAGCCCATACAGTCTAGCCGGCTCACTGGTGAAGATGCTAGACTGTATGGGCTCCTTCCAGGTCCTGACTGCAGCCCATACAGTCTAGCCGGCTCACTACTGAAGATGCTAGACTGTATGGGCTCCTTCCAGGTCCTGACTGCAGCCCATACAGTCTAGCCGGCTCACTACTGAAGATGCTAGACTGTATGGGCTCCTTCCAGGTGCCTTACTGCAGCCCATACAGTCTAGCCGGCTCACTACTGAAGATGCTAGACTGTATGGGCTCCTTCCAGGTGCCTGACTGCAGCCCATACAGTCTAGCCGGCTCACTACTGAAGGTGCTAGACTGTATGGGCTCCTTCCAGGTGCCTGACTGCAGCCCATACAGTCGAGCCGGCTCACTACTGAAGATGCTAGACTGTATGGGCTCCTTCCAGGTCCTGACTGCAGCCCATACAGTCTAGCCGGCTCACTACTGAAGATGCTAGACTGTATGGGCTCCTTCCAGGTCCTGACTGCAGCCCATACAGTCTAGCCGGCTCACTACTGAAGATGCTAGACTGTATGGGCTCCTTCCAGGTGCCTTACTGCAGCCCATACAGTCTAGCCGGCTCACTACTGAAGATGCTAGACTGTATGGGCTCCTTCCAGGTGCCTGACTGCAGCCAATACAGTCTAGCCGGCTCACTACTGAAGATGCTAGACTGTATGGGCTCCTTCCAGGTGCCTTACTGCTGCCCATACAGTCTAGCCGGCTCACTGGTGAAGATGCTAGACTGTATGGGCTCCTTCCAGGTATATTTTCTTGAAGATAGCAGACATGGGCTGCTGCCTGGCCCTGACTGCATTCCATACATGACACTAGAATGTATGCGCTCCTTCAAGGTATAAATGATTAAAGCCAGCCGAATATATAGGCTCCTTCCAGGTCCTGACTGCAGCCCATACAGTCTAGCCGGCTCACTACTGAAGATGCTAGACTGTATGGGCTCCTTCCAGGTATATTTTCTTGAAGATAGCAGACATTATGGGCTGCTGCCTGGCCCTGACTGCAGCCCATACATGACACTAGAATGTATGTGCTCCTTCAAGGTATAAATTTATTAAAGCCAGCCAAATATATAGGCTCCTTCCAGGTCCTAACTGCAGCCCATACAGTCTAGCCAGCTCACTACTGAAGATGCTAGAATGTATGGGCTCCTTCCAGGTCCTAACTGCAGCCCATACAGTCTAGCCGGCTCACTACTGTAGATATAGACTGTACAGGCTCCTGTCAGGTATATATTATTGTAGATATAGACTGTACAGGCTCCTGTCAGGTATATATTATTGTAGATATAATAATAATAATAATCTTTATATAGCGCTAACATATTCCGCAGCGCTTTACAGTTTGCACACATTTTCATCACTGTCCCCGATGGGGCTCACAATCTATATTCCCTATCAGCATGTCTTTGGAGTGTGGGAGGAAACCGGAGTGCCCGGAGGAAACCCACGCAAACACGGGGAGAACATACAAACTCCTTGCAGATGTTGTCCTTGGTGGGATTCGAACCCAGTGGCTAACCACTAAGCCACCGTGCTGCTGTATATAGACTGTATAGGCTCCTGTCAGGTATATATTGTTGTAGATATAGACTGTATGGCCTCCTGTCAGGTATATATTATTGTAGATATAGACTGTATGGGCTCCTGTCAGGTATATATTATTGTAGATACAGACTGTATGGGCTCCTGTCAGGTATATATTATTGTAGATACAGACTGTACGGGCTCCTGTCAGGTATTTATTATTGTAGATATAGACTGTACGGGCTCCTGTCAGGTATATATTATTGTAGATATAGACTGTACGGGCTCCTGTCAGGTATATATTATTGTAGATATAGACTGTACGGGCTCCTGTCAGGTACATATTATTGTAGATATAGACTGTATGGGCGCCTGTCAGGTATATATTATTGTAGATATAGACTGTACGGGCTCCTGTCAGGTATATATTATTGTAGGTATAGACTGTACATGCTCCTGTCAGGTATATATTATTGTAGATATAGACTGTACATGCTCCTGTCAGGTATATATTATTGTAGATATAGACTGTATGGCTCCTATCAGGTATATATTATTGTAGATATAGACTGTACATGCTCCTGTCAGGTATATATTATTGTAGATACAGACTGTATGGGCTCCTGTCAGGTATATATTATTGTAGATATAGACTGTACGGGCTCCTGTCAGGTATATATTATTGTAGATATGGACAGTATGGGCTCCTGTCAGGTATATATTATTGCAGATATAGACTGTATGGGCTCCTGTCAGGTATAAATTATTGTAGATATAGACTGTATGGGCTGCTGTCAGGTACATATTATTGTAGATATAGACTGCACGTGCTCCTGTCAGGTATATATTATTGTAGATATAGACTGTATGGCCTCCTGTCAGGTATATATTATTGTAGATATAGACTGTATGGGCTCCTGTCAGGTATATATTATTGTAGATACAGACTGTATGGGCTCCTGTCAGGTATATATTATTGTAGATACAGACTGTACGGGCTCCTGTCAGGTATTTATTATTGTAGATATAGACTGTACGGGCTCCTGTCAGGTATATATTATTGTAGATATAGACTGTACGGGCTCCTGTCAGGTATATATTATTGTAGATATAGACTGTACGGGCTCCTGTCAGGTACATATTATTGTAGATATAGACTGTATGGGCTCCTTCCAGGTCCTGACTGCAGCCCATACAGTCTAGCTGGCTCACTACTGAAGATGCTAGACTGTATGGGCTCCTTCCAGGTCCTGACTGCAGCCCATACAGTCTAGCCGGCTCACTACTGAAGATGCTAGACTGTATGGGCTCCTTCCAGGTCCTGACTGCAGCCCATACAGTCTAGCCGGCTCACTACTGAAGATGCTAGACTGTATGGGCTCCTTCCAGGTGCCTTACTGCAGCCCATACAGTCTAGCCGGCTCACTACTGAAGATGCTAGACTGTATGGGCTCCTTCCAGGTGCCTGACTGCAGCCAATACAGTCTAGCCGGCTCACTACTGAAGATGCTAGACTGTATGGGCTCCTTCCAGGTGCCTTACTGCAGCCCATACAGTCTAGCCGGCTCACTACTGAAGATGCTAGACTGTATGGGCTCCTTCCAGGTGCCTTACTGCAGCCCATACAGTCTAGCCGGCTCACTACTGAAGATGCTAGACTGTATGGGCTCCTTCCAGGTGCCTTACTGCAGCCCATACAGTCTAGCCGGCTCACTGGTGAAGATGCTAGACTGTATGGGCTCCTTCCAGGTATATTTTCTTGAAGATAGCAGACATGGGCTGCTGCCTGGCCCTGACTGCATTCCATACATGACACTAGAATGTATGTGCTCCTTCAAGGTATAAATGATTAAAGCCAGCC